>NC_064616.1:593681098-594324473 GCF_023898315.1 Schistocerca nitens | reverse complement strand
GAGGGAGAGAAAACGGGGGGGAAGAGGGAGAGAAAACGGGGGGGGAAGAGGGAGAGGAAAAGGGGGGGAAGAGGGAGAGGAAAAGGGGGGAAGAGGGAGAGAAGAGGGGGGGAAGAGGGAGAGAAGAGGGGGGGAAGAGGGAGAGAAGAGGGGGGGAAGAGGGAGAGAAGAGGGGGGGAAGAGGGGAGGGAAGAGGGAGAGAAAAGGGGAGGGAAGAGGGAGGGAAGAGGGAGAGAAAAGGGGGGAAGAGGGAGAGAAAAGGGGGGAAGAGGGAGAGAAAAGGGGGGAAGAGGGAGAGAAAAGGGGGGAAGAGGGAGAGAAAAGGGGGAAGAGGGAGAGAAAAGGGGGGAAGAGGGAGAGAAAAGGGGGGAAGAGGGAGAGAAAAGGGGGGAAGAGGGAGAGAAAAGGGGGGAAGAGGGAGAGAAAAGGGGGGAAGAGGGAGAGAAAAGGGGGGAAGAGGGAGAGAAAAGGGGGGGAAGAGGGAGAGAAAAGGGGGGGGAAGAGGGAGAGAAAAGGGGGGGAAGAGGGAGAGAAAAGGGGGGGAAGAGGGAGAGAAAAGGGGGGGAAGAGGGAGAGAAAAGGGGGGAAGAGGGAGAGAAAAGGGGGGAAGAGGGAGAGAAAAGGGGGGGAAGAGGGAGAGAAAAGGGGGGGAAGAGGGAGAGAAAAGGGGGGGAAGAGGGAGAGAAAAGGGGGGAAGAGGGAGAGAAAAGGGGGGAAGAGGGAGAGAAAAGGGGGGGAAGAGGGAGAGAAAAGGGGGGGAAGAGGGAGAGAAAAGGGGGGGAAGAGGGAGAGAAAAGGGGGGGAAGAGGGAGAGAAAAGGGGGGAAGAGGGAGAGAAAAGGGGGGAAGAGGGAGAGAAAAGGGGGGAAGAGGGAGAGAAAAGGGGGGAAGAGGGAGAGAAAAGGGGGGAAGAGGGAGAGAAAAGGGGAAGAGGGAGAGAAAAGGGGGGAAGAGGGAGAGAAAAGGGGGGAAGAGGGAGAGAAAAGGGGGGAAGAGGGAGAGAAAAGGGGGGAAGAGGGAGAGAAAAGGGGAGGGAAGAGGGAGAGAAAAGGGGAGGGAAGAGGGAGAGAAAAGGGGAGGGAAGAGGGAGAGAAAAGGGGGGGAAGAGGGAGAGAAAAGGGGAGGGAAGAGGGAGAGAAAAGGGGAGGGAGAAGAGGGAGAGAAAAGGGGAGGGAAGAGGGAGAGAAAAGGGGGGAAGAGGGAGAGAAAAGGGGGGAAGAGGGAGAGAAAAGGGGGGAAGAGGGAGAGAAAAAGGGGGGAAGAGGGAGAGAAAAGGGGGGAAGAGGGAGAGAAAAGGGGGAAGAGGGAGAGAAAAGGGGGAAGAGGGAGAGAAAAGGGGGAAGAGGGAGAGAAAAGGGGGAAGAGGGGGGGAAGAGGGAGAGAAAAGGGGGGAAGAGGGAGAGAAAAGGGGGGAAGAGGGAGAGAAAAGGGGGGAAGAGGGAGAGAAAAGGGGGGAAGAGGGAGAGAAAAGGGGGAGAGCTCACTTATGAGTATGATGTTGCACTGCTTCTGGCCTGGATGCAACCACTTATTCGATTGGGAAAAGTGTCATAATGCTGTTGTATTCCCTGCAGAGGCATTCTGACCCTCACCTGTTGTAACTGCTCCTTCGTATCCTGGATACCGACACTGGACTGCTGTTGACCACTGAGCCAGTCCCACACTGTTTTATCGGGGACAGATCTAGGAATTTTGCTAGCCACAGAAGTACCTTAACATCACACAGACAGTTCATAGAGAGAAGTGTCACTTGTGGACAAGTATTGTTCTGTTTAAAAATGACACAATGATGCTGTGGCATGAGAGGTAACACATGAGGATACAAAATGTCCGTCACGTACCACAGAGTTCCCTCTATCACTACCATACGTTACCTGACATCACCCCCAACATCCCCTCACACCACGATGCCAAGAGTAACACCACTGTGCCTCTCCAAAAAACTGGAAAAATGGAAGCTCTTTCCAGGTCACCACCATACTTCGACAATTGTCATGCAGGGTAGTGCAAAACTGTGATTCATTGTTGAATGATGCTGTTCATCAACAGTCCACATTTTCCAATCACAGCACAACACCAAATACATCTGTTTGTTTTGTGATGTGATTTTAACAGCAACCTACCCATGGGACAATAATTCCCTAGTCTGGCTATTGCTAGTCTCTGATTGACAGTGTGGGACAACAGAGAACATTGTCGAGGGTCCATTACTTTTTCTCAGATTGTAGGCACAGATGTAAACGGGTAATAATGAGTCTGATCTACATACAATATGGCAATTCTCCCTTACAGTAGTCAGACATAGTCGACTTGGATCTCAATGGCAAGTATGCCTGCCAACATGTTCCCATGTTGTCCCACACTAGGCCACAAAAATATGGATATTGCACAATTCAGTCTCCTGATTAAATAAAGACCCACAATGAGACTCCGTTGGGTGCTGGTAATGTTGTCTCACATGAGTAAACAGCATCACCATGTTCTTCACTGTGATCACTCAACATCTGATGATGTTCATGTCTCTCATATACCACACAAGTCCTGGTAACAACATTAAATACGGAAAATATTAATGCAGTCTAGTGGCCATTTACCTGTCACAGGGAACTGCAACTTTAATCATTTACATTCTTGTCTATGTAGTGACTTTTCTAGTAAGATAGTGTATGTTCTTATGGGAATTTAATAATCCTGCAAGATAACAACACTTAACCACTAACAAAAATTTCACACAAGACAGTTCAGTGCATGGAGTAGCCAGCTTCATCTCCTAATCTCAGTCTGGCCGAGTACAATTGACTGCACACGGTTGGCAAGTTTTTCGCATTTCTACATGCCAGACTGTTCCTGTGATGAAAGCAGACTTACAATGATAATGACATTCACTCATAGATAAGCTGACAGACACCAATATTAACGACATCACACACCACTGTGTATGCTATTTTCACTCTAGAGCAATCACATACTGTACTAATGTTACTTGTGCTATACCAAACTGACACATGCATTTTGTACATTTCAAATATCTTCTATTTTGGGTTAAATTTCTTGACTGGACCACATTGTTGTGTTTTATTTATGCTTTTTTCAACAATTCTGCTAAGTTGTAACTCATCTAAAGCAAAATTTTTGAATGATTGTTATTTTGTAAGTTTTTCCTTGATTTACAGAAACAAATGTACAATACATCTATAAATAACTTTCAATACAGACACAAAAAGCTATAGGTGTTGCACGTACCTGACACAGATGCTTGGCCCATTAACTGTGGATTTACAAAGAGTGACTGGACATAAGCACCAAGTGAATTAACAATGTCTTGAAAAATATTTGTAGCGTGTGCTTTAAGGTCGTAACATTCACAGAATGACTTCAGTAATTCTGGCTGAACAGTCATTTTATGCAAGACTTCCAATGCGAGAGAACGCTGCCAGGCTGGTTTATCCGGATCCAGAAATTTTACAATCAGTGATAGGAATATTTCACATTCTGTAACCTGCAAATAAAGTTAAGATTTTTACAATTTTTAGTGTATAAAAGGATTGCACTATATTTAGCCATGCATCACTATTGTCAATTAACACATTTGAATTTCATACTAAAGTCTTAGTTTATTATTGCTAGCACATGAAAAACAGTAACCATTTTTAAGTGGTTAGTGTTTCACTTTGAGTTCTGAGCCCAGTCTGTTTCTCATTCAGTTTGAAATGAGCACACAAAAGCACAATTCTTTGGAAAGCATAAATATTGACAGTATTATCCCGAATATGATTTCAGAAATATCAAGCCATCTTTATTCAGACAAAGGATCAAGTTTTATTATGTTCTGGTCACATCACACTGTCTACAGGAAATGGAAAGTGGTATCCTTGCTAATACTCTGAATAATATATAAACCATTACTTCAAAAAACTTAGTGCAGATTGATTTAAGTCAGGCTTCTGTACGGTTAAGTAACTTTAAAATTAACAACTGCTACAAAAGCACGCTAGATTCAACTTTTGTGAGAGATAATTAAATTCACCCGCAAAATTTATAAAATCTCTATAAATATTTGTTTTCATGCATTGCACTACCACAGCTAACCACCTGTGTTTCATTTGTCATGAGGTTTTGCAACCTATGTGCACACGAGCATGAATGATAAACTGTGCTGACACGAATGCATCAGTAGATGAAGTATTTTGCCCTACTCCCAATAGAACTAGTGGTTTAAATTGAAGTGGTTTCATAAGCTGTAATCGACAATGTTGCTTAAATAAAGTGTCTCATACACCCTTGCAAATGAAAGTTTTTCTTTGTGTTATCCCAGATGATGCACATTTTAAAAAAACTACACTACACTATCAAGCCCTGAAGACCGCGAGATGTCTGCCGATCAATGTCTCATCCTCCGCTCTGTATAACTGTGAGGATGTAGTATGGAGGTCATACAGTCAGCTAACTGCACTCTCAGCTGTTGCCAGCTTTCCACACCTTCAAGCCATTATTTTTTTATACAAGTAGCTCCTCAATTGGCGTCACGAGGCTGAATGTACCATGTTCCAGTCCTTCTAGTAAGGAGAAAGCCCTGACAGTACAGGAATTAAGCCCCGGTCCTCCACACGAGAGTCTGATGTGCTGACCACTTGGCTATGGAGGCAGATCATTGTATCCTTTGGTATGGGATAAATTTACATATAAAATGATTCTGAATTCAAAGGTGGGGTCAGGGCAACCCACTAACAATCTGCAGCTGCAATGTCACATGAAGTGTACAACTAGGACATCAGCAGCTAAAATTGAGGGTAATGAGTCATCTAATGTCAGTGTTTGCATTATAGTGGTAAATGTGGGGGCACACTACTAAAATATGCACCACTGATACAGGGGCACTCAACTCCAGTTATGTGGAGCTGATAAGAATGTATTCATGGGTCAGTCTAACATGGTTGACGCTGTGAAGCAGAGTTGGCAACAAAATCCAGATTCTCAGTGGAATGTTCAGCATGAAAACATCACTGCTGTTATAGAATCTTTTATGATGGGCAGCATTTTGGTGGTATCAACAGCACACAAATCCCTATTCCAAAATGCTGTAAAGTTGTTGGGATACGGTCCTCCTTAAGTCATGGCACAGTGTCTTTAATTGTTGGGGATCCTTTTTTGTAGCCTCCTTCATGAAACAATATTTCCTGCGACTCCGGCATGGTTAGGAGTCCAGAGAAATATGAGGGACATTCATGTACAAATGAAATAGTTTGTAGGAAGAATTTTGTTCTTTCATTACTTTACATTAGAACAGCTGACAAATAAAAATTGTTTTGTTTGCAATTGCAATATTGGATTTAATGATGATGTGTCTGCTTGAAGTTTTCACGTTAGTTGAACAACATTCAGTGATTGGTTTTTGCTTTCTGAAGGTGAAAGAACTACTAAAATATTTTCTTAAATGATTTTACAGTATGTTGAAAATTGTACATACTGGGAACATTTTTATAAGTCAGTAAAACCGTTTAAAAATAGTCAAACTTCAGTGACTGACAAGCAACATACTTGCCAGCCAGTTGAAGAGTCACCTCTTTCACTTGAAACACACACTGATGACATTATTCCTGAAGACTGACATGTTACAGTTGAACATATAGTAAAAACAGTTGCAATATGTGTTGGCACAGTTCATAACATTATCAGTAACAAGCTCAAAGACAGCAAACCAAATGCAAGGTGTGTCCTGAAAGAGTTAATGCAACAACACAAGAAAACAAGAATCGAAGAGTATACAAACTTGAAAGAATGTTATGAAAGGTATAGTGACCCTTTTCTAAACAAAACAAGATTCTAGTCAATGAAACTTGGGTACACCATTTTCAACCAGAGTTCAAAAGAAAGAAATTAATGTAAGCACACCAATTCATCTGTCCAAAGGAAATTCAGAATGCAAGCATCAACAGGAAAACTCATGTTGGCCATCTTTTAGGATGCCCTAGGTGTCATCTTTTCAAAAATGAGGTGGACAAAGAATTTATGGAGAAAGTGACTCAAACAAAAAGATAAAGACTTTTTTGGATCAAGTATGCAAGAACAGCAGAGCAGTATGTTGATGATATTCTACGCCCCATTTTGTTGCTCTCCACGGCACACCATCCTGGGCTTACATTTCAACCAGATAATGCCCGCCAATACATGGTGAGAGTTGCTACTGCTTGTAAATCGTACCTTGGCCAGCAGTGTCAGTGGATCTCTCCCCAACTGCGAACATTTGGAGCATAATGGACGGGTCATCCACCTACTCAGGATTTTGACAGAATTTGCCACAATATCCCTAACAACTACATCCAACAACTATCAACCACCTACAAGCCAAATAACTGGTTGTGTAAGGACCAGTGGTGGACCAATGTGTTATTGCCTTGCTCAATTTGTGAAGCCCTTTCTCTTGAGTAAATCATTCAACTTCTCTGAAATTGTAATCATTTCTTTGTCTGTCTGTACATGTACATCACCTCTACTGATTTCAGCCCCATTTGGCTAATTCCTTCATGGTGCTCCTTGTTTTTTATCTTAAGAGTGTATTTAAGAGTTCACATAATGGTTATTAGTTCTTCAGTGAAGACATTACATTCCTATGATGGGGTGTTGTGCACTGTTGCCTGTATGTGTGAAGACATAACTCATTTGGAAAACTCACACTTGAACCATCAGCGTAAATGGTTTCCAAATTCTGTAACTAGTTCACCAATGAACAAAACAGTTTTCATAGAATGGATGCGTCCGATACGTCTTTTGGCTGAAGGAGAGCTCTAGACAAAGTTGTGGGTAATGTTACTCTAAGTTTTTGTGAGAATGATTGTGAGAGATAATTCAGGAAGGTCATGTGTAGTTTAGAGAGGATGGATTTTAAACAGGCTAACAGAGTTATACCAGACCATGGGCATTTTTGTGAAGGTTGTGTTCTTTTATCTGGGAATAGACTATGATGATTTGGACAGCCCTTGAGGTTATATTTATGGACAGTTTAGTTTAGCAGTAGTTGAAGCTGCCAAATCTGTATGAGGGTACTCTTGTCTCTGTCAGGATGCTATGATAAATACACCAATTTTGAGTCTGATCCCACAATGATGTATGGTATCTAAAAGACGTACATGTAGATGTTGAGGTTGTTAATCCATAGGCCAGGCTACCATAGTCCATAGGGGCATAGTTAGAGTGTTATCAGCATTGCTGAAGAGTGGAGTAATCAGCACCCAAAGAAGAGTTCCTCGGGCAGCACAAAGCATTAAGTTTCATTTGGCACTTCTGTTTCGGGTCATGTATATGTGGCACATCAAAAACTAGTTCCAGGAAGTGGTAAGGTTGTACTACCATCAGTTCTGTGATGCAAATGGTGAATCAAAATCCATGGGGATGGCCTAAGACTGAGTTTACCTTACGACAGCCATACCAGAGGTTCTGTAATATTTGTGTTTAAAAAACTGTAACATGTGTTGAAGTCTTCAACATAAGGGAAAAGTGAGACTGTAGGGCCCACAGCTCAGAATTTGTTAATTGCTGTTAAGCACAGGGTTACAATCAGAATGGAGCTTTTTGTGTGTCTTTGTTATCCTGTGTATGTGCAACACTAAATACTAAAGAACTTATTATATAAATACCAGATAAAAAAATAAATGTAGAGAAGTATGAACATGGAATCATCATGTGATAAATGATTTTCACAGGTAAAAAAGGACAGGTGGGGGGGAGAGAGAGGTGGGGGGGAGAGAGAGAGAGAGAGGTGGGGGGGGAGAGAGAGAGAGGTGGGGGGGAGAGAGAGAGGTGGGGGGGGGAGAGAGAGGTGGGGGGGAGAGAGGTGGGGGGGAGAGAGGTGGGGGGGGAGAGAGGTGGGGGGGAGAGAGAGAGAGGTGGGGGGGAGAGAGAGAGAGAGGGGTGGGGGGGGAGAGGGGTGGGGGGGAGAGAGAGGGGTGGGGGGGGGAGAGAGAGGGGTGGGGGGGGGAGAGAGAGGGGTGGGTGGGGAGAGAGAGAGAGAGAGAGGTGGGGGGGAGAGAGAGAGAGGTGGGGGGGAGAGAGAGAGAGGTGGGGGGGAGAGAGAGAGAGGTGGGGGGGAGAGAGAGGGGGGTGGGGGGAGAGAGAGAGGGGTGGGGGGAGAGAGGGGTGGGGGGGAGAGGGGTGGGGAGAGGGGTGGGGGGAGAGAGAGGGGTGGGGGGAGAGAGAGGGGTGGGGGGAGAGAGAGGGGTGGGGGGAGAGAGGGGGGAGAGAGGGGTGGGGGGGGAGAGAGGGGTGGGGGGAGAGGGGTGGGGGGAGAGAGAGGGGGGAGAGAGAGGGGTGGGGGGAGAGGGGTGGGGGGAGAGGGGTGGGGGGGAGAGAGAGGGGGGGAGAGAGAGGGGTGGGGGGAGAGGGGTGGGGGGGAGAGAGAGGGGTGGGGGGGAGAGAGAGATGTGGGGGGAGAGAGAGGGGGGGTGAGAGGTGGGGTGAGAGGGGGGTTGAGAGGGGGGTTGAGAGAGGGGGGTGGTGAGAGGGGGGTGGTGAGAGGGTGGGGTTGAGAGGGTGGGGTTGAGAGGGTGGGGTTGAGAGGGTGGGGTTGAGAGGGTGGGGTTGAGAGGGTGGGGTTGAGAGGGTGGGGGTGAGAGGGTGGGGGTGAGAGGGTGGGGGTGAGAGGGTGGGGGTGAGAGGGTGGGGGTGAGAGGGTGGGGGTGAGAGGGTGGGGGTGAGAGGGTGGGGGTGAGAGGGTGGGGGTGAGAGGGTGGGGGTGAGAGGGTGGGGGTGAGAGGGTGGGGGTGAGAGGGTGGGGGTGAGAGGGTGGGGGTGAGAGGGTGGGGGTGAGAGGGTGGGGGTGAGAGGGTGGGGGTGAGAGGGTGGGGGTGAGAGGGTGGGGGTGAGAGGGTGGGGGTGAGAGGGTGGGGGGTGAGAGGGTGGGGGTGAGAGGGTGGGGGTGAGAGGGTGGGGGTGAGAGGGTGGGGGTGAGAGGGTGGGGGTGAGAGGGTGGGGGTGAGAGGGTGGGGGTGAGAGGGTGGGGGTGAGAGGGTGGGGGTGAGAGGGTGGGGGTGAGAGGGTGGGGGTGAGAGGGTGGGGGTGAGAGGGTGGGGGTGAGAGGGTGGGGGTGAGAGGGTGGGGGTGAGAGGGTGGGGGTGAGAGGGTGGGGGTGAGAGGGTGGGGGTGAGAGGGTGGGGGTGAGAGGGTGGGGGTGAGAGGGTGGGGGTGAGAGGGTGGGGGTGAGAGGGTGGGGGTGAGAGGGTGGGGGTGAGAGGGTGGGGGTGAGAGGGTGGGGGTGAGAGGGTGGGGGTGAGAGGGTGGGGGTGAGAGGGTGGGGGTGAGAGGGTGGGGGTGAGGGTGGGGGTGAGAGGGTGGGGGTGAGAGGGTGGGGGTGAGAGGGTGGGGGTGAGAGGGTGGGGGTGAGAGGGTGGGGGTGAGAGGGTGGGGGTGAGAGGGTGGGGGTGAGAGGGTGGGGGTGAGAGGGGGGTGAGAGGGGGGTGAGAGGGGGGTGAGAGGGGGGTGACAGTTGGAGGGTGGGGAGAGATAGGGTGGGGGAGAGAGAGGAGACACCCGGGGTGGGGGAGGGAATGGAGAGAAGGGGGTTAGCGGGGGAAGGGAGGGAGAGGGAGAGGGGGAGAGATGGGGGAAAGGGGGGGCAGTGGGGGCAGAGGGGGAGAGGGGGGGCGAGAGGGAGAGGGGGGTGAGAGAGGATGAGAGGGGGGTGAGAGGTGGAGGGAGGGGAGACATGTTCCAGGACATGTCCAGATTTGCTTTGACATATGCAGGATTTGACGGTCTACAGACGGAAAAATTTGAAAACGTTAAAAACATATGTTTTGACAGAGCACAGACAAAACTGTGCGACTGTGAAACTGTTGCATTCATTTGTTGCAGTTTATGTGACAATCTCTTATGTTTTCACACTTTTTTGGGAGTGATTATCACATCCACAAGAAAACCTAAACTGGGCAAGGTAGAAGAATCTTTTTACCCATTCACCAAGTGTACAAGTTAGGTGGGTCGACAACATATTCCTGTCATGTGACGCACATGCCGTCACCAGTGTCGTATAGAATATATCGGACGTGTTTTCCTGTGGAGGAATCGGTTGACCTATGACCTTGCAATCAAATGTTTTCGGTTTCCATTGGACAGGCACGTCCTTTCGGCTACTAATCGCATGGTTTTGCGGTGCGGTCGCAAAACACAGACACTAAACTTATTACGCTGAACAGAGATGTCAATGAACGAACAGACAGATCATAACTTTGCAAAACTAAAGAAAGTAAACTTGTCACTCTAGGGAAGATTTGAACCAAGAAAAAAAAAATGGCTCTGAGCACTATGGGACTCAACTTCTGAGGTCATTAGTCCCCTAGAACTTAGAACTAGTTAAACCTAACTAACCTAAGGACATCACAAACATCCATGCCCGAGGCAGGATTCGAACCTGCGACCGTAGCGGTCTTGCAGTTCCAGACTGCAGCGCCTTTAACCGCACGGCCACTTCGGCCGGCTGAACCAAGAACCTCTCGTTCCGCAGTACCTCACGCTAACCACGGGACCACGGCGCTCCTAAACTTGGACTCTCCTAGATGTTGCCTATCTTGCACATGGACTACTCAGTTTGTATATTTTGCTTAGTTTTTTCATAGTTCCACACAACTTCTTCCTGTTTTCTCGATTGATCTGTGTTCAGTTTTTCAAGGCCTATCCACTGTGCCAACTTATAACTAAATCTGAGGGGGGTGCGTTGAGGAGGTTCCCTTGTTAGAATGGAATAAAAGGTCACACTATGTATTAGAAGTACTAAATTAACATGCTGCACTGGATTATTTTCACAGAAATCACCTAACAATAGATTCTAGGTGTTAGCTTTTGATGATGAAAATTTAAAAAACTAAAGTCAAGACAAAGAACTTTATTACTCCATAATACTATTTCATGACAGACTTACCAGCAAGCTGTGATATTTTTGAATTAGAATAGAGACTACCCTTAGCAGTCTCATGCTTATTGGAAAATACGGCTTGTCCAACGGAGTTGCTTGTTGTATACTCTGTGGTACAGAACTTCGATACTTTATATTTGGGGAAAACAATTTTATAACCAATGCACACACTCTTTCCTTTAACAAGAAACTGAATTCTGGATGCTGCAAGTACGAAACAGAACAAAATTATTAGTTAGTAAGCAAATTGAAACATCTACATTTCTGTATATGAAGTCTGAGTCTCCACCACTGCCAACATTGGGCAATGAAAGATACAATTTTCATAGAAAACAAACTAACTACTATCCATGAAATAGTTAAATTACTTATTTATTTAATTTGAAAACAGAGTTTCAAATACAAATAGTCCTTATAGATCAACTACATAAAGTCCAAACTTGTGTATTATATTATGTTTGTATTTTTTCCACAGTTGGGTACAATTAAAGTATCAAGAAAAGCCTATACCACAATATACGAGGGTAATCCCAAAAGTAAAGTCTCCTATTTTTTTATAAGTAAAGAACTCCGTTTGTGTGGCAGTTGGTCACATTGTTATGAAGAGTGCTTCACGCGCTGTGTGTAAACATGCACACGCTACGCTGAGGCGCTCAGTCTTGGCTTGGCAGCTGTTGAGAATGGAGCTCCTGTTGGATGTTACCGCCACATGCGAATTGCGCGCAGTTATTTGGTTTTTGAATGCAAAGGGCACTGCACCAACTGAAATCCATTGCCAATTGACGGAAGTGTATGGCGAGTCATGCATGGATGTCGAAGATGTTCATAAGTGGTGTAGAGAGTTCGCAGCTGGTTGGACCGAAATTCACGACGAACAAGGGAGCGGGAGACCATCAATTTCTAAGGAGACAGTGTTGAAGGTTGAGCAAAGCATTCATGACGATCGGCAGATCGCCCTGGATGATCTCTGCATGTCGGTTCTTGAGGTTTCCCGAAGCACCGCTCGCAGGTTTTTAATGGAAACATTGGACTACCGGAAGGTGTGCGCAAGATGGGTGCCACGCATGCTGACTGAGGACCACATATGGCAATGAGTTGATGCTTCCCGTGCATTTCTTCACCGCCTTGCACCCGAACAGGACAACTTTCTGGACTCAATTGCCACGGGTGACGAAACTTGGGCATACCACTGTACACCTGAGACCAAGCAACAATCACGCTAGTTCAAAACCTTCTGAACAGCACGGCGGCAAGCTGGTATGACATGGGCATACAAAAACTGCCACAGTGTCTACAAAAATGCATCGAGAGAAATGGTGATTGTGTCGAAAAATAGCTAAGTGTTCAAGCTGTAAACTGATGTAAACCATTGTAGAAATAAACAGGTCTATGTACTTATAAAACAATAGGAGACCTTACTTTTGGGATTACCCTCATACATATATAGGTTATGAAACAGTCTGATCATGAGATTCTCTTTTCATGTGAAACAATTTGAAACTATTATCTTAAGTGTGTCATTCATAAAGTTTCTTAAAAGTGATCGACAATAGACATATTTTAGGTGACTGGTTAGATTCCATACAGCATGTAACAACTATTGATAGTAAATGTTTATTGAGCATTTTGCACCACTCTGATGGCTCACTAATAGTATTACTTTCTCCACAGTAGTAGTGGGATATATTGATCAGCTATCCTGATATTCCTTTCAGAACAGATTATATGACTTTAATTCTGTCCTAAAAGCTGCCTATTCTCTTGGTGTAATGCTTGGTTTTAGGCAGTGCAATAACATTCAGCATTCTGAAGTACTGTCTGTAGTGAAAGCTTTGTAACTGCTTACTGTATGACTGACTATGTGACGGTAATTATGTGATGAATAAAAGTGTGCTGATTTCTTGAGACTATTTTTCTGTATTAGCACTGATGTACTTAAAAATGAACTTTTTCAGCTAGAGACAACCAAGAATAAAGTTATATGGCATAAAATGTGTGATTGGCACCATGAACATGGTTTAAAATCATTTGAAAATTTTCAAACCCAATCATTTTTACAGTATGAAGCTAAATTTAGCAAACTAAGAAGCTGCCAAAAGATTTCTTTTACTTTTTCTTTTCTTTTCTTTTTTTTTTGCATAAAAAACAATGTCTGTGCTAATATATTCAAAATGTACCTGGTAAAATACAGATGAAAAATTTGTCAGAACTGACTCCAGCAGTTCCAAGCCAAATGTGCGTGTCATCTCAGTCATTCCAATTAACCAATATGGTTGATCAGCATTTACAAGCTGCACAAGGTCCTGATCAAAACAAAAAGAAAATTCAATTTTACCTACATTTTTAGACTTAATACATTTGATTAGAGCATATAATTGACTAATTTAGTTTATAAAAATGTCATTCTTAATTAACCCTTTCAGGCCCTCTGGCTAAAATTGTGTACATTAACTTTTACTGTGTTTAAGCTGCAACAGAAGTATTTTTTCCCAATGGAAACCTGAATGTTCAACCTTTTCATCATGCCCAAGTGCTGCCAACTGTTGGGCATCACTATGAAAATATCAGCAAGTCAATACAGCAGTGTGCAGCATTTCATGAACACCAGAATACACGGATGTAGTTGGTTCGCTATATTCCACTGTATAAATGAATATTGTCATTATTATTCTGCAGGTAATTATTGAGTGATCATTTTACTATTTATTACAGTATAGAATATTTCATAATTAGTTATTTCAGTCCATAAAATGAAGCCAAGTGTACAAAGTATGTTTTGAAAATAGGTACACATGTTTGTATAAATCTTGCAGCTAAGGGCATTACGAAACTGTGTAAGAGCATTACCATATAAAGAAAAATTTTCCTTCCACCAGAAAAAACTGGTCTGAAAAGGTTAATGTAGGCTATAGTGAGCACACTATGACAAAATATTATCATTTTATTATGTAATAACTCACATAAAATTATTCTGCCCACTTTTTATTTCATGCACGGGTGCAAGAAGCAGCTGAGTGTTGCTTGTAAGTTTCATCTGCACCACAGACAACAAGAACTAATATTAACCTAAAAATTGTAAGAGTAAAATATTGGGAATACAGAAGGTAAGGTGCAAAAATATTTTGGAGGTGGGGTTTTGTGGACAGCCTTTCCCTTCTACACATGTAACAGTTATGTTATATGCTGACAGATGATCTTGTTTTCATACTTCCTTTTTACTTTTTATTTCCCACCGAAGTTCTTTCTATCCACTAAATTCATGCCAGCCGCTTCCCTTCCACCATGAATAGATGACAAAACATCGTAACCATAACATCTGTTTTGGAAAACCCTCATCAATACTTCATTCTCATTCTTACACATGCATGCACACACGCACCCACGCACACACCAAATGTATGAAAACAAGATTATGTGTCAGAATGGAAAAGATTTAAAAAATAATAATAATAATAATAATCGAAGAATTGTATAATATTGCACAATGAGCTCTAGAAAAGACTCAAGGCACATAAAGTAAAGGAATAAGAAGAAACATCTCACTAACCTGAAACATTAGATACGCATCAGCAGCACATAGTCTTAAACCTTTAGGTGCAACATTACTAGGAACCTTCAGCTCCTCCAGATTAATATCTTTCTGCACTCCTGTGTCACGATCATAGTACGCTTCATCTTCGGCAACAACTCTTTCAAATACTAATGAAACTAATTGTCTAACAGTTGCTCCAGCAGTATTAATAGTTGTTGAATCTTTGGTAAAATGTAAACGAAAACAAAGAACCAAATTCTGTAAAGAAAGAACATTTAAAAATTTTCAGCAACAGAAACATCAGTCAACCTCTACACAATATTTTCAAATTTACAGTAATATGGCACAGTCCAGTGCACCTAATTCAACCACACCATACAATAAAATTCTCTCAGTCAGAAAGTCAAAGAAAAATTGAAATACTTCATACAGCTATTTTTTTAATTTTACACAAACAAAAACTTCATAAAAATAAAAAAAATAAAGACAACTTTTTCAGTTACATTTACAAAAACAGTTGCATTGAATTGTTTGTTGAGTTCTTGGTTATCATTCAAGTCGGAGAAAATTTTGGTTTTCATCCCAAGAGATTTAAAACACAGAAGTCCTGAAACACAACAAAGTTTACATTTCAGCCAAGATCTCAGTCTAACCATATATTTATTAATTCTGAAAAAATGGATGTTGCAGAGGCTAACTAATGACAGACTAATTTTGAACCCCACTTACAATCAAATAGTGCACTATCAACAGGCAATATCAAAGATCCAGTGGAGCTATTAATAGTCTGCAAAATGGGTATCTACTGACAACTCAGATGGTATTACCTGACTACTCAAATCCATATTACCATGAAGAAATTCCAGTGTAACTTACAATTATGTTACAAGATTTATTCTTGGGAAAGGTATGTCATGACTGGAATTAACATTTACTGTAACATCCATCAGTACTTACTCTAACACTGTTGACATAACAACCCAGTGTTAAGAAGTTTATCAGCTAAAGAAAACGCCCCTGGCTCAAATCAATTTTCTGGCCAAATTAGGCCCTAATTTTTTTAAAAAATTAGGTCAATCCTCCCTTTCTGCTATCCTGCAAAGGTTCATTTTATTTACTTTTATATGTACACTCATGAGCAATTGAATCAGACATACCTATTTAGTCACCAGGTAGCATTCCCTTTCACCCTAAATATGTCAACACCACATTGGGGGACTAACACTATGAAACACCGAAAGTGCACTAATCCACAGCCACTCTGATGCCCACAGCTCACAGAGGTCTGTCAGAGATCGAGCCAAGACTCACACATTTTCCTCAGATATGCTTAATAGGACTGAGGTCACATGACTTCATGAATTATGTAAGCATTGTCATGCTCATGGAGTACACCTCAAACCATTCTGACAATTTCAGAGTGATAGGGTGGTGCATTGTATGTGTGGTGCTGCAGGTGAACCAGAGGACACACTCAGACCCATTCCTATGTTGTTCACTGGGAAGAGAAAAGGGCAGTTGGATTGAAAGCCACATTTGCACAACTCTGACAGACCACCAGTTGTATTATTTTCCCCACAACAGAACTGTGATATGTTGAGTAGCCAGCATCTATCCTGATATTCCTTTCAGAGCTGATTATGTGGTTTTAATTATGTTCTGAAGGCTGCCTAGTCTCTTGGTGTAATGCTTGGTCTTAAGCTGCCCAGTAGCATTCAGTACTTTGAAGTACTGTCTGTAGTGAAAGCTTTCTATATGATTGACTATGTGACAGCAGTAATGTGTTTGATTCTCCATGTAAGTTCCATCAGTTTACAGAATGCTGCCCTGTTGTCAAGTAGGATGCATCATCTCTACAGCTACATAAGCACTCCACAGCCTGTGTACAGTGCATGGCAGAGGGGGTACATAATACCAACATTATCAAGTTTCTTTCCTTCCATTCATAAATTGAGCAAGGGAAAAAAAAGACTTTAAAATTCCTCTGTATGTGCTCTAATGTGTATTATCTTTTTCTCATGATCCCTATGTGAGATATACATTGGTGGCACCTTTGAAAACAGGTTTTCTAAATTTAAACAAGGTTTGGTGAGAATGACATTGTCTTTCTTCCAAGAATTGCCATTCAAGTTCTCCAAGCACTTCTTTTACACTTTCATGTGGGCTATATCAACCTGTTATAATCCTAGCAGTCTGTCTCTGAACTTGTTCAATGGGTATGTGGCAAGATGCCAACAGTTGTAAACAACAGTACCCACTACAAAGGAAAGTTTGCCCATAGAACTTGGTGCAGAAAATATTGTTTATTGGTGAAACTCTACCACAGCAGTACTTGAAGTATAAGCTACACAATTAAGCACTTCTGTTCTGATTGTGAGAATCACCTCACTTTGAATGTTATCAGGTTTATCATTTGGTCTCTCTCTCTCTCTCTCTCTCTCTCTCTCCTGCACACATAGATACCCCCCCCCCCCCCCACACACACACACACCATAGAGAGTATACTACGCATTATATTGAGAAAGAGACAGTAAGTAATGGTATGTAGTAAAAATTTAGCAATAATACTGCACGATGTCTGCTGAAGTCTCATTTTTCTCATTTCTAGATATTTTATACATAATTGTAGACATATGTTCCAGATAACATTCACATCGGCTCTTACCCTTGCAAGCGTGTCACCATGTACAACAGTATTTGTAGTCAACAGCAAAGTGACACTCTGCAAGACCTTAACCTCCTCAGTCCCAGATTCCATTAGCATCCAAAGAGTATCAGTTATGTATCTTGCTCCTTTCTGATCAACAGCCTGCTGAGTCATCAGCCGCTGCATTATTCCCAGGCATAACTGTAATAAAGTAACATTGATGTAGATATGACAAAATGTAATTCTCTAATGCCATAAAGAAGACAGAGTCAAAATGAAAACAAAAACCCTTACTTTAGGCACAGAAATATGTAGGTGAGCTATGTGTAAAAGAAGCTGTGAATGGTCTACAGCTTTAAGTACCAGATTGGAGGGTTTGATGGGAAGTGTGAAGTCAGCAGTTGTAGTAAGATGAGAAAGTGTACAAGGAAAGAAGAGGGTGGTGTAATCTGATTTTGCGTTTTCAGGTCAAGAAACCTTCAGAGATTCAAGACAAAGTAATAGGAGTTCAGTTCAATTCAATATTTTTTTATATCTGTTATCAAGAAATTCATCAACCATCATAAAATACAATGCATTATCCTACATATACAGGGTGTTTCACAATTCCAATTGCAGGCATCTGGGTGTCGTACAGGGGCTTTATTGATAAAGCTTTGATAAGAAATCCATATCCAGAAATATCCAGTTTTGATATAAAATAAATGTGAAGATCAGATCACTTTCAAGTATCCTGCTTCATGCAATGCACCCAGAAGATATAATGAAGGGATAAGAAAGATTAGAGCTTAATGTCTCATTGACACTGAAGTAATTAGAACAAAGCACTAGCTCACCCTGATTCAAAGCTGGGGAAGAAAATCAGCCACGCCCTGTCAAAGGAACCATCCCGACACAAACAGCAGTTTTTGGGGACTTACAGAAAACCTAAAATCAGGACAGTCAGATGTGGATTGGAACCATTGTCTTCATGTCTCCGTCAAGTGGGAGATTTAAAGACTTTCAAATGTATTTTACAGCCATATGGTACACTTCCAGACATGAGTTTCTTATCAAAATCTAATCAACCAAGTCCCCTCTGCAATCCCTAGAAGCCTGTGGAACACTTCGCATAATCATAAAGTCCATTAACAGCAACTATTGTTAATATATCATATAGAAATAAAACATGAAGTTGAAAATATAATTAAATAAAACAATGTAACAAAGGAATTTAATTAAAGTTTAAGTAAATAACTTTCAGCTCATTGTATGTCACCTGTTATTGGTTGCCTTGGAAGAACTCAAGAGCTTTCAACTACAACTATACCAACTACACATATTGTTGCTACATTCCTCCACATTGCCGATAATGTTAAGTGCTGCCTCAGCAATGCCCAATTCTATGCATAGTCATGTGGGAGGGCATTGCATTCTTCTTTACTTCTTTTTATTTTATAATGCCTCCAAGTTCAATAATAGTTGTGGTTGGTTGGTTGACTTTTTTTGTGGTGGTCGGGAGGGGGGGGGGGGAGGGGGGTAAGGGACCAAACAATGAAGTCATCAGTCTCTCGATCTGAGGATGGGGCATCCAGGAGTAGAGATGTCCACCAATATGTTTTCTTATCTAGTCGGAAGATTCATAACAGTACAAGTTGGACAGCAGAAAATGTAATAGTCTAGACATCTTTTGTACCATCAATAATAAAAACAAGATTAAGGAGATAGTGAAGTCGGCAGGTGGGCATCTCCAGGGCTCTGCATGCGACAAGAAACGTCCCACCAACAACTGTCCCACCCCTGAGCCATTACTGCAAGAGCGCCCATTATTCAACAAAGTGTGACACCCAGAACAGAAAACTGAGTGCAGCAGAAAGGAGGCAAATCAAATCTAAAAACGATTAAAACAGAATAAAAGAGGGATGAAACAGTAGCCTGGTCAAGGAGGTAGGGTTGGGGACTGCCTGACCCAGCATATAGCGTGAGACACCCCATTCCCAACCACTCTTGCCCTGCTCCAGTGCTAGATTAAAACCTTATAACTGAGAATAAAAACCACTTTCATGGAGAAAAATAAGAACCAGTTCAACCATCCATGAATCATCTGCCAATATTAAAGGCAATGATTCCAGAAGTCCATATTTAGTATGGATGGTAAAAAGAAGGCCCCCAAGCATCCATCAAGATACGAGCTACTGTCTGTAATGCTCCATAACCACATTACACAAAAGAAAGCAACGGGTTAACCTGGTATGACCAATGCGGAGATAGCATAGGACTGTGGATTCCTTCCATGGAAGCAAAAGGAAGGGAACCATGCTGCAGTAGTCTCCTCGATTGTGATGAGTTTATTAGATGGAGCAGTAGCCCACAACATGCCTTTCTACCTCTGAGTGAGCAGAGACCTTATGTGCACCTGCAAATCTGCACTGCGTGTCGGCAAAGTGAACAAGCAGTGAGTAAGTGCTCCTCTAGTCAAACGATCAACCAGTTCATTCCCTGGGACAGGTGCATAACTTGGGACTCTGAGAAATACAACTAAGCAGGCAGAATAGCAAAGGTCAGTGAGAAGTTCATGAATAGATGATACCAAATGGTGGCAAGAACAGCATTGGTCAATAGCCTCTGTGTCAGTACATATTAGAACACAGTCAAGGGAGGCGCGTTTAGTAAAATGGAGGGCTCTGCTGCTGGCTGTCAGCTCTGCCATAAACATACTACACGTTCCCAGCAATAAATGGTGTTCCACACTGGCAGGAAATGTAGAAACATAGCCCAACTAATCCACAGTTTTAGAGCCATCAGTGTAAAAGATGATATCACCATAGTCTCTTGAAGAACTGGACATAACAGATGCCAAATGGTCATGGGGGCGACCATGACTATAGGACCTTGGAAAAAATCTGTCCTAGTCTGTGGCCTGGGCACCATCCAAGGGGAAGTGCATGAGAAAACATGAAGAGCATAATCCAGGAAGCAGAGATGGAGATCTTGGCAGAGGGAAGAGTGGCAGATTCCAACTGGTAGTTCCACCTAAGGGCGGCTATCAGGATGATGACACCCTTCGTATGTAACAGGAATGGGACACATGTGATGACCAGGCGATTGAATAAGAGAGTAAGAGCTGGTACCACTGAATCTGAAGGGGAAGATCCCCTCTTCAGCAAGGAGACTGTCTATGGGACTAGTCCGAAAGGCACCTGTGGCCAGATACATGTCACAATGGTAGACTGGGTCTAGCAGTTTTAAAACTGAAGGAGCCACTGAGCCATAAACCTGGCAACCATACCCCAGTCAGGACGCACCAGGGTGGCACCTTGGAGCTGATGTTCAGCAGATGATACTGAGTGGGAGCTGTAACAAATGCAAAAATCATCAACAAACAATTCAAGGGTGATCAGCAGTCCAACAGACATCACTAACCCATAAATGGCAGTGAGGGAAAGAGTAAAACTCAACACACAGCCTTGTGGGATGCCGTTCTCTTGGACCCGTGGGGAGCTGAGTGAAGTCCCGATTCCATTCCAGAGCAACCAATAGGATGAAAACTGATGAATAAAAATCGGTAGGTGGCTTCAAAAGCTCCAGTCACGGAGGGTGAGTAAAATGTGATGACTCCAAGTGGTGTCATATGCCTTATGCAGGGGGGAAAAAAAGAAGACTGCCACAAGGTACTGGCACTTAGAAAAAGCCTGTTGAATTGCTGTTTCCAACCTAAACAAATGGTCAGTTGTGGGTCATGCCTCCCAGAAACTACACTTATAGGGGGACAAGGGCCCGCCGCCCCCCCCCCCCCCCCAAGATTTGAGAACCCAGCATAATCTGTGGACAATCAGCCTTTCAAGCAGCTTACAGAGTATGTTGGTGAGGCTAACCGGACAGTAACTGTCGAGAGATGTTGGGTCTTTGCCTCGCTTAAGGACTGGGACAACTATGCTATCTTGCCAGTGTGAGGCGAAGGCACCTTGGAGTCAAAGACATCTTAAGACCCAGAGATGATGTTCCCTTTGGGGAACATTCAAGTGTTGCATCATCTGATTGTGAAATGAATCAGGCCTGAGGCTCTGTCGTATGTTGAGATAAGAGTCTGAAGTAGTTCCCCGACAGTGAAGGGTTCATTATAAGAATCAGCCTGGTAGGGAGTGAAACATAATGGGACCTCTTCAATTTGTCACTTCTGCAGTAAAAAGGTAGCGGGATAGGAAGAGGACACCAATGCTGTCACAAAGTTGGTCGCAAGATGTTCTGTAAGAACCGGCGAATTGGTAAAAAGTCCACTCTGTAAGACAGGACCTGGGACAGCTCCAGAACACTGGCAACCCGTAAGACCATGGAGCTTGGCCCACACCCAAAATAAAGGAGACATAGCACTCCCAGCATTCCTCCTTAATGCGTTTTATTATTTAGCGAGCCTTAGCACGAAGTCGCTTAAAAGCGATTAGGTTGTTCTGCGAAGGATGTTGTTTGCATTGCTGCAACGCTCATTGGCAATCCTGAATAGGTACTGCAATGTTTTTGATCCACTACAGCACTTGCCAACTCAGAGTGGGCAAACTGTAGAAAGGGGAATAGCAGTTCCAGCAGTGGGGGTGACGCCTTCCACAACCTCATCAATACGATATGACAGAGAGGTGGCAAATGTAATAGCAGAGGCATACAAAGGCCAGCTGGCTCTGTGAAATGCCCAATGTGGTTGTCTTTTCATTTGGTGATGACACGGAAATGAAAGGATCGCCAGAAAGTTGCAATTGTCACAAATTCCATCATGAAGTAACCAATGTAGCTAAGCTACAAGATTAGGGAAAGAGACTGTTAGATTGATAGGTGAAAAGGTGCCAAGGTCAGCACTGAACTGGGTAGGAGAACCATCACTGAGGTGGCACAGATCATGGTCTGTGAGAAGCTGGTCAATTAGAATATCCCTACAGTGGTGCTTCCCCACAGGGGGTGGTGTGCACTGAAAGTCCTCAAGCAAGAGAAAAGAGGGGAAAAGATGCTGGATTGATGTGGTCAAATTAACATAAATGGCCTGCCTGGAAGTAGGTAAATGTTGCAAAGAGTAATTGCCAAGGTCATTTGCACCCACACCGCTATTGCCTCCAACAAGGTACGAAAGGAAATCCATTCGCCAATGACATCTGTACAGGCCAAAGTACAGACCCCTCCAGCTGCCCTCTCGGGACTGGCGCAGTTCCGACTGATGTGTCGGCAGCGGGGCCAACACCTTGTAGATCGAAGTGGCTGAAAGTGCACGCTAAACTAACGCAGACGGGCGTGAAGTACTGGAACATGAGACTTATTAATGAATAAGTAGAACAGTACGTAGCTGGAATAATATACTTAACTTTATTCTCTTGTTGGAATACATCTCTTGAATAGTAGTAAGCTATAAGCACTGATACACATGGCGCCTTGCTAGGTAGTAGCTATGGAATAAGCTGAAGGCTATTCTATCAGTCTCTCGGCAAATGAGAGGAAGACTTGGTAGGTCTGGTCGCAAGCTATGTCGTCCGTACAACTGGGGCGAGGTCATGTCCGTGTCTTGTAACCTGCCATGTGGTGGCGCTAGGATTGCGATTACACAGTGGCGACACGCGGGTCCGACATGTACTACAGGACCGCGGCCGATTTAAGTTACCACCTAGCAAGTGTGGTGTCTAGCGGTGACACCACACCGACAATGCACGATAACCACCGAGTTTTGAAGAACAGTCACCAGTGAAGTGCACAGCTAAGAGAGCAATGCAAACTGCAGAAGAGGAAGAAATAAGATATTCTATTTCTGGCAGGTAACAGTAGTACCCATTATAATTCCACTGAATGATCATACGAAACATAGCTAAGTTAGATGTGAAGTGGACAGGAGGGCCATGACACCACATGATCATTGCCTTTCACCACTGAGAATCGACCCACATCCACAAACATCAGCTCAGAATACAACTGCGTAGGTGGATCTGGTGCCTGCAGAGCACCGGAGTAGCCTTGTCCTTATTCTTATTCTTCTTCTTCTTCTTCTTCTTCTTCTTCTTCTTCCATAACCTTTGAAGGGCAAGGTTCCTGTAGGGGCTATCAGCATTGAGTGAAGTGACAGATGAAGATCGGACAGCCCAGGGACCTGGAGGCCATGGTTCCTTCATGCATTGATTGGTGTTGGATCTCCTTTACTGTGGAAGAGGAGGGTAGTGGGAGATTTTGTCTTTTTTTTGGGGGGGGGGGGATGGTCTAAATGTTAGCATAATTGACTGTCATATCAACCGATATGACAGTATGTAAAACTTTGCACACTGTTCTACACTGCTACATGGGAAACTGATTCTCAGTCATCCTGTACCACAACTGTAGCATTCTTCTGGGAAAGGTAACTTTCCCCCCCACAGACAATGCTGACATTTAGTTCACAGACAGGCTACCTTCTCAGCATTTCCTGTTCAATTCTCCTATGTAGGTAGACAAAGTAACCTGTCTTAGCTCCTGTTTATACAGTGGAGTTATTGGCAGTTTATTAACTGAGTACATATTTGCACTTGTGAAGTGAGTTTTTATGAAAAAAAGCTCAACAGCTGGACCTCTCAAATGCCTACAACACCGAAGAGCCTGCCCCATGCATGACATGCGGTCAATATGTATTCAACAATGTTGATTTCATCGTCTTCACTCCCATTGGCTGGAATACATTTCCTAGCCTGAGGGATACCAAATTCACCGCCCCAGCCTCAACTCTCCCAACATCTGAAGAGTTCCAGAGGCTTAAACTGTCTCCCTCTGCAACACAAGTAGGTCACCTAGCTGTTATGGAACTTCAGATAATTCAGTGTAAGACAAGCAATGCCTTACAGCATATCACTGTTCTAGTTTTGAACATTCCAACTCCCACAAGCTTGTAAGATATACTGTCACTGTGTGGAAAGTGCCAGGAGTTCCTGAATGCATGAGATTTATGCAGTCTACCAGTAACACAATTAATCATGGGAGAAGTGCAGTAACTTTCTGGTCATTCATTAATTCACCACAAAGTGAGTACAACATAAACACACGGCTTTACAATGTGCTGTCAATGACAGCAGCAAGGTGCCACATTTAACAATTCTCTCTCTTTCCCACCAACACTATATACGTCACTGGCACCACATACTGAGATTAAATACTTCTCATTCATTGTTTATAGGAAAATATTTTACATAAAACCTCAGATATGGACGCAATTGAAAATAACTATTATATATAAACGAGCTGTCAAGAGAAGTAAACAGGAAATACTGGGGAGGGATAGTCTGTCTGTTAACTAAAAACTGAGCAACACTTGTGGTGTGGGAAGTTGCCTTTCCTGGATGAATGCACCAGCAGCTGTAGAGTATGACTAAGAATCAATTTCCCCTGCAGCAGTGTAGTACAGTGTGCAGAGTCTGTCCATATGCATTTCTTGCTTTAGTGTTATTAGTAACTCATATACTCATATCTTTATATCACATAGTGTTAACAGATTTTGTGGAAAATAAACAACCCCGAGCATGTGTGTGCACTGCATCATCAGCATATTACAAGCTGTGCTGCGGCAGGTTGGTACAACTTTGTGAAACACCCTGCAGTTGCTTCTGGTCATACCGTGGGATAGACAGAGCAAGGAATCAGCTGCTCATTCTTCAATTGGCAGACCTATGAAGGGGGGAATTACATGACATCAATCTGGCAACCAACAATCCCTCGCACTTCTACCCCCGCCCCTCCCCTCCACTCCCCAGCCCTCGACTGTATTACACCCACAGAACATAATTTATGCCTTAATATGATTCTACAGCACTTAAACATGCTCAAGTAATTACTATTTGTTCTTAATCCATTTCGTTTAACAGTAAACAGTAATTTTATACCACTGAAACACTATTTTTAATAATCTGCAATTCTTCCGTTCCCTGCAATGTGGAAACTCTTAGTCCTAGTGAAACAATGAATAGGACCTTTCTTGTCGGAAATCTGATTTAGTTTAATTTTGTGCTGGGAAACATTTGCAATAGAATCCATGCTTCTCAATTTATTTTTAAAAAACAACAACAACAACAACAACGTGGTCTTTAAATACACCCCACCCTCACACCCACACCCTGCTGGTGGGGATTATTAGAATGTTGTTCATGGCCCTCCCCCTACCAGTGTACAAAAATTTGAGACTACATGAATTTTTTCCCCTAATTTTCCTTAGTTGACTGGACTAACTGCTCTTTGGATATAGCGGCATTACTTTCATATTTCGAGAATCACCAGTAAATCCTCAACAGGTGTAGCATGTAAGGAACAGGTGAGCCTCAGTAGTATGCTTCACTACATTTGTTGCAGTATCGTTCGCTAGCTCTCCAGTTGAAGACACTGCACCAAGACACTGGTAGCAAAGCCCACGTTAGCACTGAAGGTAGCTTCATGATATGAGCACACAACATACAGTGGTAATTGACAGTTGGCAGTGCCATCACGGGTAATCTTATCCACAATTCCGACCACTTTCTGAGTAACAGATTTTACATGTTCTAGTAAGTTCCTTTTCTCATCTAGAAGAATGCCTGCAAACAGTGCTGCATTTTATACGGGTCCATTGGGCCTCAGGGAAGGAACCTGGTGAGAGAAATTCTTCCCTTTATAAGCATATCAGTGGTTTTATGAATGGCCACAGCCAATTTGTCAACTTAGCACCACCACTGCATCTGAACAAGCACATCATTTATGTTTTCCTTAAGTCTCGCTCTGGAGCCATCAGACACAGCTACTAGGATGTCATCCGTATATGCAGCACCACCTTCAACATTTTCTTCCCTATCCAAAAGGCAGAAGTGGAGTTCAATGCTAAGTTCCCAGAACAATGGGTCATTCACGGAGCTTTTGACACAGCCTTTGGTAATCTTTTTTATTACCTTGTTCTGCCCCAAAAGTCATTGGATGGTTTGTCCACTGAAATAATCAACAACACTCTTGTATAGACATTTAAGGACCCAGAGCTCTCCAAAACATGCAGACATAGCAGGCCACCAAAGATCTGAAGAGCTCTATTAACCACATAATCTACGGGTTTCCATGTTCTGAACCCATACTGGCGTTGGTTCAGCACCAAGAGCTCCCATGCACCTACAACTGGTCAAAAAGCACATGCTCCTAAACCTTGGCCAAAGTATTTAACAAGAAAATGGGTTTGCAGTTTGTCAGTGTTGTTGCATCTTTACGCAATCTATTTTTAACCACTACTGCCTCAGTTCTTCCCAAATCAGTGCTATACCACATCTTCGCAAAGTTTCATTTACAAAAAGTGTCAAATAAGGCACTCCAGTGGACTGATAATTTGCATGACAATGTAGATGCCATCAAAATCTGGTGCCTTTCCAGTTTTCAGCTTGAAAATTGCAATAGCAACATTTTCCTGAGTAAAAGGTAACACCAACACCTTATTGCCACATTTCAAATGTGTACATGTTTTTCTGAGCGTGTTATCAGGAAGTTCAGCTGACTCCCGTAACCCAGCAATTACTGATCCAGCCTCCCTAAAAATTATGGACATGACAGTAGGTCCCTTAACCTTTTCAGTCAACAATGTATGCGATCTTCTTCATATGTCAAATTCTAGTTGCCTTATAAGAAACTTCTCCCCGATATATTCTTTCAGTTTCCTACAACAATGTTTTTTAACACATCTTAACTGCCCTGTACTCATGGAGACTCACAGAGCACTCTGGTTGAAAGTGTGTTGATAAGCTATTCTTTTTGACCTTACCCTTCATCACAATACGGGAAGGTCCAGTTCCCCAGGACTTCAGCCTCACAATTTATCTTTTTCTTGGGAACATGAATGTCCTGTGCTCTCTGCAAGGGTTCAGTTAGAAGCTGCACACCCAAGTCTACATGGATTAGAAATGATTCCACTGGAAATGATGTAATGTAGGCAATTAAGCCACTCCAAATTGCTTTTCTGATAGCTGATGTAGAGAATCATGCTCTTCTGTTTGTCACAATCTATTGTTGCCATTTTCCTCTTTGGTGACAACTGCATAATGCTCACTGGATGACAGGTGCTAGAGCACTTGCTAGCAATTAATCTTAGCTGCTGTCATCCAGTCTGCTAAACTGACAACTATATTAGTGGCAACATCTGCTCGTCCCTCAAATGTATCTGACAAACCCTCTAGCTTTGAAACAATGAAGTCAATCTCCTGTATTACGTCCTCTTAGTATCTCATCCATGAGCTTATCTATTCTGTCACAGAGTGGATCTTGCATCCATATCTGTTACCCCAAGGAGACATGCAACTCATCCACAGATAGCTACTGCCCTGAGCTTATCTATGAGGGACATTTCGAAACTAAGTTTTGTCACTGTTTTTGACATGGAAACTTTATTGCCAAAAACAAATACACCATGGCACCATGAACTATACACCTCGCATTGTTCTTTTTGTAATAGTCACAACCGACACCCAACACTGAGACATTTGTCATAATTTACAATCAGTTTGAAGAACCTAGTCTGATAAAACTCTGTGCCCCGTGATGCAATGAATTGTCACACAGCCTGCTCCACCTCAACACTGGTTTGCATCTGGCACACAGGTCTGCTGCTACACTCTCTTCCTTGGCACTCTGTACATTTATCATTCCTCCTCCTCTGATGTCTCTTCAATTCCTGAACCAACAATGCATGTGGATTCATAAGGCATTTATTTGTATCACCCGGTGTACCAGCTTCTCTTTCAAAAACAGAGACAAAACTTATTTCCGACATGTCCATCATATATAAGGTCTGATAGGATGCGAGTACTGCATTCATATATGCTTACTAAAATCCACGCTTTCTGCACATCCTTCACTTCTACTGTGACCATATGCTTGTCACACTGCTGTGCCACCTTGGTCTTCTGAACTTTCCCCACTTTTAATTACATTGGCTTACAGTGTCTCATCGTGGCCAGTAATTGTTAACATATCTGCAGGAAAATGTGGGAGCTTACTGCTTATACAGTACAGTTGCTGCAGACTGTATGAAAACTGAACTCTTTCGTTAGTTTTCGTATTCAGTCGGAGCCAGTTTACTTCACACAGCATTAAACTGTAATATCTTTATCATTCTGCATGTACGGAGTGTGAAAAAATCGCTTTGGAGAGGAGAGGCTGGGTCAGAGAGTACATGTCCATATGTTTTAATAATATCACTATATGTTGCTTGATGCTGATTGGTACATTTATTCTTGTGAACAGCTGCCAAAGGAGGTCACATAATTGTTTAACCTCTGTTTGTAAAGCGTTCCTCCCAAAGAAACCTTTCTTATGCCCCAGTTATGAAATATGAAATAGATTTCACTTTAGGACGCCCAACTCAGATAACATGTCTAGGGGCAAACTGCAGCACACTGAAAAACTCTAATCAACTTAACTGCATCTTAAGTTATAAATTCTTGTAAAGTCTGTTTGAATGCTTTCAAGTATGATTTTTGGTAAGGTTCAAAATATTAGAAAGAGTTTTCATATTAAATAAGAAGTTCTGATTTTCACTAAACTTCATTTTTTGAGATTTTTATGCCCTCCAGTGCTACCACAGAGAATGCGGCAGAGGGGGAGGGGAATATGCAGATGACGATGCTGCATGGGCATCTACTGCTACAGGACATGCGGTAGCAATGCCATCATATTCATGAGTGTCTTTATCATAGACTCTGGCAGGAGATTCAGGAAGCTGCAACACCAGGTTGGACAGCTACAATGTAAGGAAGTCCCTCGTTGCAGGCATTACTGCAGCAGGAACATTTCTCTCATCAGTAGCCCTTGCAGTCTGAGGAGTGGATGCAATGTTTCCCCACATGGTCTTTCCTTGGAATAAAGTTCGTGAACCTCATCTGGTGTGAGCCTGCCTATTTGTCTTGTGGGTAACTCATTATGAGTCCTACCATCTGTATTTAAGCTTCCTGAATGTTCAACTTCACTTACACAAAACTGCTGTAGCTCAAGTTTGTTTATCATACAACACATATTAGCGTGCATCATTATCCATTTAAAGAACTGTCACCTAAATTCCTTTGCAATTGCTGTCTCTAATCTCCTCTGTAGTATCTTGTCATCTATGAAATTCACAATGCTCCTTCACAAACCCCATACTGATTGGTGCTGGAATGCTCTCAAAATGTGACACTGCTCTCCTTCACAGTGTAAGACAAGTTGCTTATGCCAAGCTATGGCACAACACCAGTTCCTGGCTGCTGTTGATAGGGACAAATGCTCCCGTATCCTTATAGTGTGTCTTCCATTATTTGTTTTACACAGATCTCATAGAGTTGTTGGTCACCCCCCTTTGGTGTTATTTTAGAACAGTCCATAGTTTATTCTAGCTATTTCACATTCTATCAGTGTTTCATACATTGCACAATCTTTACCAAGTCCGTCACATTTTCTGATACTGTTGTGACATGGAATGCAGACAGGTTTTTCTTTGATTTTGGTCATCATAAGAAATGATTACAAGTGGTCACTGATTGCACAGAGACTGGGTGATTACACAGAGAGATGCACTGCACTTGGACATAAATAACTTTCCAGCTACAGCAGCAGAAGGGAACAGTTCGGGGTACGTCAATGTCTACGTCTCTAATTCAGTGCTGTGTTTGGCAGCGAATATCTTTATTTGTAATGCCATCATGAGGTACCAACTTTTCTATGATACCTCACATTCTGTGAAAGACATCACAATCTCAATGAAATTCTACTATAGGAGTTAACGTTAATAATGGTTCTGTACATCATAACATGCAGAACACGCAGCAAGACCAAAACTTTCTGTTTAACTTAAACCAGACATGAAAGAATAAATGTGGGTCTCAGTGAAACATTGATACAACCTTCAGTGACTGAAGTGAATGACTATTATGTACAGATAACTTTCAGCCAGTAACAAAACGAAAAAAGCCAGGAATGGTTATTTTCATCTTTGGAAAAGTCCAAGAAATTCTGCACAGCTTCTTCCACTGGAAAAAAGTGATGCCTTTTAGGGATTGCAACGTGTAACTGTGGAACACTTCATAAACAGGACACACAAACAGGAAAAAGTAAATCATTTAGTTATCTGCTTGATGAATGTTTGAATCCTTCAGTTACATCAAACCCAATACAGTTTTCAGATTACCAGCATATGGTAGTATGAGGACAAATCAGAAAGTCTTTGCCCTACTTTTTTAGTCAAATTACAGTTGTAATTGTTCAGTCAACATATCCATTCCCGGTGTTAGACCTTTCTTGGTTCAGACAGGCCTTATCTGCTGGTAGCTCCGCCGCATGGCACTGCTGTCATTTTTTGGTGGCAGTGCTTCACACGTTCATAGCATTAGAGCAACCAAGTGCAATTCGTTTTCTATGGAGCAAGGGATGAACGTTCATTGAGATCTACAGGCTGATGGAGCCCACATATGGAGAAAACTGTCTCGCTTTGACAACTGCGAGGGGTTGGTGGAGCTAGTTTGACAAAGGCCATGAAGTCTTGCATGATAATGAATGGTCAATCAGTGATGACAACATTACCCACATGGATGCAATGGTGAAAGCAGGTTGGCGTGTGCACATCACGGCCATTTCCCAGGAGCTTGTCATATTGTATGGGAGTGCTTACAACATCATTCATGTGTCCTTAGGGTACTGGAAGGTTTCATGTCGGTGGGTGTCTAAGCAGTTTGATGCCATGATGAAATGCAAGTGAACGATGTCTTCACTGAACCATCTGGAATGGTATTCCAAGGAGAATGAAAGTTTCCTGGACCACATTGTTACTCACGATAAAACATGGATACGGCATTTCAAGCTGGAATCCAAGCAGCAGAGTATAGTGTGGAAACATCTGGGCGTGCCTGTGAAAAAGTTCCATTCAACGCCATCTGTTGGGAAAGTGATGTTACAGGCCTTCTGGGATAGCCATGGACTGCTCCTGCTTGATTTCATGCCACAAGATGCAGCCATGTATGCCGAAAGTTATTGTTTCACACTGTCATGTCTGAGGGCTGCCATCTGCTGAAGGCACCGAAGGATTCTTGATGTGGACAATGTGACAATGCTCCACAACAATGTGAGATCACGTGGCAGTCTGAACTGCCGAAAAGCTCCAGGAATTTCACTGGGAGATTCTAGACCACCCACCATACAGTCCATACCTCAGCCCTGGTGATTTCCATGTTTTTGGAATGCTGAAGAAGCTCCTGGCAGTATAGCAGTTCATAAGTAATGATGAAGCCAAGACAGCAATCCGTTGCTGGTTCCACAGTCAGCCAGACGAATTCTACCACAGGAGCAGCTCAAATTTAGTGCTGCAATGGGACAAATGTGTGACCCGGTGTGTGGCTAAGGGGAAAAATAGTGTAAGGTACGCAGAACAGGATGTATATTTGTCATTATCTGTATGTGCCTTAGTTTGGCTACTAAGAAATATGGGTAAAGACTTTCTGATTTGCCCTCGTATAATAACAGGCTGCAATAAGCTAAATTAATAGCATAAAACATTAGGGATTTTTGTTTTGAATGTCTACCACACCCTGAATATCTGTCTGACCTAACCCAAGAGACCGCAATGTTTGAAAACTTCATAATTATCTCAAAAGGGTGTCTGAATAATTATGCAGTAAATCTGAAGTTTTTTCCTTCAGACATTAAACTCTGAATTAATTAAATGTCAACAAGTTTGCATTGTTTACAACAGTGACTATGTTGAAAAGTGACTGCCTTCGAATAATGTTACACTGACACCATGAAAAAAATATTGTTGCACATCAGTAGTTATTATGATAGGTTTACAATAAAATCTGTTGGCTTTTAAGATGATTACAAAAAAAAAGAGAACAAAAGAACTATCACATATCACTTAACAAAATCATATTCAGTATCACTAACTTTTAACAAAACTGTGAAACAAATACCATCACAAGAAAACAGTGAACATTTAGAGCTAAAACACACACACACTATTCACGAGCATTGGAGCTCCAGTGCCTGGAGGCTGTGTCCACGTGTATGCAAGTTGTGCTTGTGTAAATGTGTATGTGTTTTCTATTTTGGGAAAAGGACTTTGTCCAACAGATTAATTATTTTAGCAGTCTTTCATTGTTGCTGTCTGCAAGGCAACAGGTCTAGTATGTGATGAGTAGCAACCTATCCCTTCCCTAGTGTTGTTATTCCATCCTGATTTCCCATTGTTTAACATACAGCATTTTAAATGATATAGCAGTAAACATAGAAGTTCTAACATCCCAAAAAATGTGCTCTGTATAGATTAAAATGATCTATGCACCGCAAACTGGGTTGGCTGGGGTTAATGGACTAAACAGAGAGGCACTTACTTGAGAGTGTGTTCACCTGTAGTCAGTGACATCAGCTATAAATTGGATTGAATTGTGACAGTATACAGGAGTGGTAAAATCAATGCACTGAAAGCATTATTGATGCCAGAGATGAGAAATAATTTAAAGAGAGGTAAAAGTATATAGGTTGTGCCAGAATGCAGATGAAGGCTCCCCCAGAGTTCACCTGTTGGAAGCTAAACCTCACCACCCCACCAACCCGGGTACTCAGCCTGATCTGACCAAATTCCCCAAGGTATTCATTGTTTCGCTCAACATGCGGAGCATTTGTGGGTGTGGTTCAAATGGCTCTGAGCACTATGGGACTCAACTGCTAAGGTCATAAGTCCCCTAGAACTTAGAACTACTTAAACCTAACCAACCCAAGGACAACACACACATCCATGCCCGAGGCAGGATTCGAACCTGCGACCGTAGCGGTCGCACGGTTCCAGACTGTAGCGCCAGAACCGCTCGGCCACAAGCGGCCGGCAATGGGTGTGGTCAGAACTGCCCTCTGCAAATGGTTCCAAAGTAAACAGTGCAGGTGATTCTGTGACTTCTGTAAACAACAACCGACTACCTCATGTTTATTGTTAGTGCAGACATTATAGCTGAATGCTGAGGAAGATCTCTAGCTTCATGTACAGCAGTCACAGAATGGTGGATACTACATATCCAATGGCACTGTAGAATGTGACGGTATGTATGACCCATCTGTTTACCATAGCCAGGAAGCTTTATGAGATATAGATACCGTTCCTTAGTCTGCAAGAGCCCAGAATTGTCATCACGACATTTGGAATGTGCTAGGAAGAAACCTACTCTATCATTAACCACCACGAGGTACTGCACGATACAGGAATGTCGCTGCAGTAAAGAAAGGTTAAATGAGCCTCGGGACATCTCATGGAATCTTCATGAAGGAGAATTATTTGTGTCGCTGTGAGAGGAGGCTCTGCCCTCATACTAAACTTTTATCTGGTGCCCTTCCCCTACATCTCTTAATGACAACTGCAACTTCCTTCTGAAAATTACATTTTTCCACAAGTATCACATGCACTCTCACTGGCAGCAGACAGCTTCTACTTAGTGAAAGATTTTGCATATCTACCAGCATAATCTGATGAGTTCATGTACAAACAGTTTTGTATTTTTACATCTAAGAATCATTACTTCATCATTAGACTTTTTTTTCAGTAAATATTTATATACTGCATGACAAACTCTGTGTCATTGAAGCATGTGTGTACACAGACAGCTGTTATTCTAATGGCAGTGAAATTACCAGTTTCAAAGTTTACACAAATGGTGTCAGAACAATGATTACCAGAGGTACTTCGCTTGCACCCTGATATTACTGAAGAGCAGTGGTGCGTACCTAAGCTGATATCGCATTGCTAGTAACAATTGACTAGTAAACTTGAGACTAATACACTACACATTATCAAGTGTGTTGCCTGAAATGGCTGACAAATATATTTATAAAATACATAAATTTGAACAGAGAGAATGAGAGGAAAAACAACACTAAAAACACCTACCTTCACAATCTTTGGGTCCTTGGTCTCACATCCCTGAACCAGTGGATAGAGTATTTGGTTCACGACATAGTAAACTGGTGTCTGAGGATGTGCTGCAGCATTACGGAGCTTTGCAATGCCTTCTTCACATGACTGTAACAGACGTGTTGTTCTCATTACATGTTTTCCATACAAACAGTATTTAATACCAATACATAATACAAATAAATATTACAATTAATTTCAATTACATAAAAGATTAAAATTCTCATAATTACAAATTTAAAAGAAAACAGGGGCAGAAAATGTGACATTTCTTGCACATAGTCCCCAATTATAAAAACAGAATGTAGTCTGAACCTACAGGTCATGGACATCCTAGCCCTAATTGATCTGGTCCTGGTATTTCTCTCTTTGTAATTTACATTTCTGCTTACTTTCCCTTCACATCCATAGTTATTTATAACAATTAACATACAGAAGGCAGCTCACAAGAATACCTGTGAGGGATGAGTTTGGGAGCAATGCCATAGTACTTTCCCTATCTCCATTCCATTCTGCAATTGGTGAAGGAATGTATCACTGGCTGTGGGAAAAAAAAAAAAAAAAAAAAAACGAAAACTGCCTTACTACTGTATCCATTGTCAGTGTTAGGTTTCATAGTGCACCATTTGTGGTCTCCGATTTCCCCTTATTCTTTATTTGCAGCACGAGTGCCAAAGAGAAATATTCTAGTAAAATGTGTATGCAGACATCACACCTCCACTGTAATCAGGAAACAGATGAGAACACTACACTGTTGGTAGTTTTTGAACTTAATGAAATGTTTATGAAGTAAAAAAAATCATATTACGCAATTGCATAAACACTACCAGTATCAAACTATTTGTACAGAATCTACTGAATCCATGCACAGACACATTAATAATATAACTTATTCCATTCCATAAGTATTAGAACAAAGAAGGAGTAAGAATTTAATATATCTATGTTGCTCAAACCTCACCAATTTCGTCGCAATGTTGATGTAATTGTCTTCACGAAAATGTTTCCAAAATGACGTGTACTATTCTGCTCTAGACCACATCGCAATGCCTGCCTGACTCACTGGTGCATTCTTGTCACGCCACATTCTTCTTAGAAGCGGGCAGTAGTCCCTTAATTCTACATCCCTCTAAAACCCAGCAGCTGTCACTGATTCAATAAATATTCTCATTTTAATTACTTTTTTGAGATTATTTCTCCTCCTCTTCAGTTCTGACTTTGCACATCGCAAGGAAGAAAAACATTTAATCAACATCTGAGGTGCTGATAACTATCAGTACGTAACGAATAAATACAGACATTCTTCAAATAAAATCTGACTATCAGAGGATATTAAGTGTAAGAAAACTTACTGCATAATCACCAAGAGCTTGGTGGAATTTGCAAAGTTGGAATCCAGTCTCCTGAACACACACTGAAAAGACTACGAAGTTTACAGAATTCAAATGTCTAGAGTAGGTGGCAATCAACTGTCTCCTCTAAGACCTTCCATGAACAGTATATGGAATGAACAATTTTATAACTGCTGTAGTGTGTATAGTTTTAGCCCAGTTGCAAATTAGGGATCAAGTACTCCTCCTCCTCCTCCTAAAACTATCAATCTAATTCCATTTTAAAAGTTTAGAGTGACTTTTTTCAATTCCTTTTAAGTGCCTCATCATTCATTATTGAATTGGACAGTAACAATAAATGAACAAAAATTGCAAGCTTAGGACAACATTAAATCCAGAGTTCTTTCACTTTTGTCAGTGGCAACTGTAAACTCTGGTGATGGTGAAATTGACTTTTAACTAACCCGCTCATTTATAGCTTCATGGATGAAAGTAGCTGTAATAGTCGCAATATATTTTTTCACTGTTCACTTTACACCTACATCAGTTCTCACACAGTCACTACTGCTAAACTCCCTCGCCAGGGGAAAGAGAACATTTCTCAGTCTAGTACAGAGATGATGTTGACATCAATGACATTATCTTTGTTATGCTGGCACTTAAGAATATAAGACTAGTATAAAATTAATCTGTGGAATAACTTTGTTTACACGCACTTCTAAATCAATAAACTGGAATACCATGTCATCTTACAATTCTATATCTTTGACAGCTGACTGCCAACAGAAATACATCCAGAGTTTGTGAAGCTGTATCTGAAATCTGCTAAATTCCTTCTGACACAAACTTGAAGTTCAAATTTCTTTAGCAGACAATCCACATGAAGAATGTCAAGACTGCAAGCACAGATTAAAACACTGAAAATGTGCAATACAGTACTGGACAATGTGTGATGGAAGGTGTATAAAATAGTTGGCAATGTACGCATATCAGAAAACAGAGTATACTACATTTACATGAAGAACTGCTATCACAAACCTTTGTCACAATGGGTACCATATGTGCTGAATCATGCCCAAAAGCAAATGCATAATAGCCAAGTTTGAGCTGTTTTGAAAAAGATTCAACTGGTTTTGTGCACTGATTTGTCACTGTGCATGAAATTTCATGTCATAAGTAAGACAGATTTTGATTACCTGATTATGAGTGCTGTGATAATTTTCCCTGATAACTTCCATTTTAACTTTCATTTGACACAGTTTTTGCATCAAGAATGTCATATATGACTCACTCTGATTATTGTGTTTGTGGAGATGCTAAGCCATTATTTTGCTCAACATGTATTAATTAATCGTGCATAGGTGGATACACAGACTTCAGCTCTCTTAGTTGATGGAAGCTGAAGACAGTTTTCAGAACTGTAACTAAGCTCTTGATACCAATTTTATTTTGTGGTGGAGGGGGATGTGATACAAATAAGGATCATATCATATAATGTCTATCTACTTAATTTGATGTGATTCATAGTTTTCCTAGATTCTTCTGTGTGAATGTCACACAGCAGCTTTGAATCTTTGTACTCATGGCACTTGCCTGCATTTTCATTAACACAGCCATCATCATGACTTGGGTAACTTTCTTAACAGCTGATGCAGTAAAAAAGGAAAAAAATTAATCTTGAGTTTGCATTTATTCGGTTAATATAGTGCACTATGTACACACAAGATGTGATCTTAGCAGTTTTTGCAGACCTGCAGTCAGAAAACTTCATTTGAGCTTCATAAGTAATTCCAAAACTTCCACAAGATGTCTGTTCCATACACAGTGTTATAAACCTTCAGAATAATGCTGTACTTTTATCACAGATAACTTTGGTGTGTAACTCAATCACAATGAGACACACAGCTTTCTTATTCTCCTCCTCCTCCTCCAACTGCTGGTTCTTTTTCTTTCTCCTTGATTTCCAAAACTTGGTGACCTGAGATGAATTTGTTGTTCCATTGACCAGTTTTGCAGAGGTATGTCTCATTCACTCAATTCAAGTACTTAAGTTAAGCCTCTACTCTAATTCATGGGAGAAATGTGCAAATACTTTTATGTCAATATAATGTAACCCCCCCCCCCCCCCCCAACTTGGTTACACAATGTCTAGTACGCATCAATTTGACACTTTCACCAACAAAATATGGAAATGTGCAGACAAAAATTTCTCGGGAAAAATAAAAAACACCTTGTAGAAAATCTATAAGGGGCAGTCAAATGAAGATGAGACAGACGGAAAAAAGTAAGTAAACTGTGTATTATTTTAAAAGTAATCACCATAACTGTTGATACATTTATCCCACTATAACACAAGCTTGCAATGCTTATGTGGAAAAATGTCTGCAGTTGCCTATTAAACCATGAGTGTATCCAGGTTTGCACCTGTTCATCTGAAGCAAATCGACAGCCATGAATGCCCAAAAAATATGGAAATTTCACTAGGAGAGATTGAGACTGTAGGGAGGATATGTAAGGACTTCCAAGTGAAACTTCTGCACAGCATAGTCTAAACAACCTCGGCAACATGTGGGCCCTTACACATCCTCCATACAGTCCCGATTTCTCCCCATGAGATTTCCATAGTTTTGGAGTGCTAAAGAAAGGAATTTGTTGCCGTCGGTTTGCTTCAGCCGGGGAACAATCAAGATTCTGTAGGCAACCACAAAAATTCTTCTATGAAGGCACTGACAGAATTGTATTATAGTGTGATAAATGTATCAACAATTATGGCAATTACTTTTGAAATAATAAACAGTTTACTTACATTTTCCCATCTTTATAATTTTCCATTTGACTGCTCCTTATATGAGATACACTCAATTAAACTGCCTATCAATATGCACACTGAAATGAGCAGAAAACTGAATCAATAACTTTAGTAGGACTTTCATCTCTTGGCGTGTGTAACATCACTAAAGTTATGAGACTTTCTATGTATTCTTAAAACAAGTTGGAGTATCACTCATGATTGCTTAATGTATCCCACAGAAAATGTTACCTGTGTCATAACTTAAGTAAACCGTTAACCATTACTATAGTAGATGGAAAAGTTCATTCCACTCAGCTAAACACCCGACTAGAGCCTGGATTTTAAGTAATATCAAATTAAAAAACATGTACACAAATAAGCAACCGAAACTGGTGAAATTTGTAAATAAATATGTAATGAGACAATTATATGTACAATCCCAATTTTTGTCTGGAAAATAAAAGTTCACACGTAGGTTAGTCAAATATCTATGTGAATTCTTAATCGGTAGTTCTGCTACAAAGTATTGAAGTACAAGTGCCTCCTATTCAAGGATTTAAGTCACAATTGAACAGGATGCACAACTAATTATAATATACTTTTCCAAATGTTCTGTCTGACAGTATGTTTTATGATGAGAGAAAGATCACTCAACTTTGCAAGATGTCTATGATGTGTATTTATATGGAGAGATTGTACTAGGAATAATATTCTCAGAGGGTTCTACAATTTTATCATTAAATAACTGAGATAAAACCCACAAGATTTGAGTACCCAGGGTTCTTATTCAGCGCACATTGCAGTTTACTGGAAACTGCAACATCCACTTCACCTGATACAACACTAACCTTCTGAACTGCAGCTTCCATTATTCCCACAGCCTCTTGGAGAGGCAAATTGAAGTGTCTGGTTTCTTGATACTGTTGGGAAGCCAGTTAAAGTGGCTTGCGATCTACGAAATTGAACTGAGGACATTAGAATTGTTGAATGCTGACAAGGATTCACTCAGACATACTGCAGGATCACAAGAAACGTTCTGCATCATTGACTTCATATGGGCAATGGGGTTACTACAGAAAAACACAGCTGAATCCATGTTGTCCACCCTGTTATCACTGGCTCTGGGGGCTGAGGTACATCATGGAGCTGCTGATTGTAGCATGGTACATGAGGAGGACATTTCAAGAAAACCTCCCTTGTTGCTCGTATCAGGGTATTTACTTCTGGAAATTTGTGCGTCTCTGTCCCTGCCACTCATTGCAATGCATGAGCTGCACATGTAATACGCACCAAGCTGGGATAAAATACATTAAGCAATTTCCCCACTTTCAACACGCATGGAGCTGTATCTGTACATCAACAGGACCATCTCTTCTTTTCACGCCATCTGGCTAAAGTACCTAAGTTCATAATTAATGAAGCTAGCAATTGTTGAACTATTTGTTGCCTTCAAAGGTTTACAGTATATTAAACAGGGTTTAGATGCAGCCTCAGAGTCCAACTTGCCCACAGATTAGCAGTGAAGCAACCTACAACATATGTCATCTCACCAGCAGAAATCCATATATGTAATTTGCCAATGTCAGCCCAGATTTTTTCTAATATGTCAACACAGCAAGAATCCAGGTAATTCTTCTTGAGAGTGAACTGATCAAGAATATTGCAGTTGCAGTAATCCTGTAAGAAATGTTAAATTAAGATACCTGAAGTTTGTTCCAGGATATGTTCCCTGCAACCAATGTAAAACACAGATGAAACTTCCTGGCAGATTAAAACTGTGTGCCGAAGCAAGATTCGAACTTGAGACCCGTACCTTCTGCAGGCATGTGTACTCTACCAACTGTGCTACCCAAGCACAACTCATGACCCATCCTTACTTCTGCCAGTACCTCGTCTCCTACCTCCCAAACTTCACTGAAGCTCTCCTGGGAACCTTGCAGAACTAGCACTTGCAATATCCTTTCTTCCAGGAGTGCTACTAGTTCTACAAGGTTTGCAGGAGAGCTTCTGTGAAGTTTGGAAGGTATGCAAAAGACAAAGGTGCCGAGTTCAAGTCTCGGTCTGGCACACAGTTTCAATCTGACAGGAAGTATCATATCAGCACACACACACTGCTGCAGAGTGAAAATTTCATTTTCAAAACACGGTTCTTTGTAAAATTCGTTATTAGACGATATACGCTGTCGCTGCAACTAAGTAAGAAGAACCCGTTTCTTTGAAGGAATTCATTGTTTATTCCTAATATGCAGACTGCTTTGTAATTGTTGTTCAGTTTGAGATTTCATTGTACATCCTTTACATTTATCATAAATTTGACAAAGGACTATTTTACCATCAGTGGTTAAAGCTGTGTCAATAGAAACCCATGTTTTTAGTTTTGGTGACAACGAAGACACAACCGGTGTCATGGTTAACTTAAATGTAACTGATTGTTACACTCTGTGAAACATTTGAGAACAATAAAGAAAAGTGTTAAAAACAAGTCACTGTTGTTTGCATCAAATTTGTGCAATTTAGCTTTGGGTGTAATGAGATTGACAACAGTACGAGAAACACAACAATAAAACTTAGTTTATTTCCCTTTATTGTTCTGTAATGAAAATGCATAATAGTTCTTCTAGAATATTAAAACACGTAAAACTATGTAATATAATGTAAAAGATATATTATAGCTCAAAATATGTAATTTCAAACTCTGTAAGAAGATTCCTTTTGGTGTAATTTGTTGACACTTAGTTTTTCTGATAACTACATATAATGAAACAGAATATGTAATTACATAAAATCCAGGCTTCACATATAGCATATATGAGTAATATGTGGATGCACTGCTGGTATGTGAGATCCAAGAATGTGTGTTTGATGCTAGTTTTAACTTCAAAACAAGTACAGGTTGATTGGTTAGTTACCTACATTTCCATAGATGACAATTGTGACCTCTCACTATGATGTAGAACAAGTCAGTTTTCCCGTTACAGTACACTTTAGCACTAAAAAAGCATAGGAACAACTTGACCATTTACACGATCTCTCTCTCTCTCTCTCTCTCTCTCTCACACACACACACACACACACACACACACACACACACACACACACACACACACACAGATTTATATGGCTTAATAACTCACTCATGTCTGTGCCACTCTACGGCTGAGTAACGGATCTACTATAAATAATTTCTTCTTCTAGTATCATATTTATGAGTGTTACAAAATTCTATAAGGGAATAAATGTAATGTGAGCCTGTTGTTAGTATGGCCACTTGTTTAAAGGGCAGACTGAAGTGATTTTGGAGTGTACACAACATTCCACCCTTCTTACATGATTCTGTGCAACTACTACTTCCTATGCAGAGTTACCACAAAATATGATTTCATAAGACATTTGTGAATGAAAATAAGAAAAATAAGTGAACTTTTTGACAGTTTCATCTCCAAAATCTGTTATCACTAACGGAAAACTGGCAGAGCTTACTCATATGATATGTGACGTGTGATTTCCAATTCAGGTTCTTCTCAATATAACACCCAAACATTTCGAACTTCTGTTTCATTTCTTGATTTACCCTTGTGCGTTATTTCTAGTCCTGTGGTTAGGGCTTGTGCAATGCTGAACTGCATGTGCTGTGTTTTATCTAAATTCAGTGACAGTCCACCTACAGAAAATCAGTTAGTAAATTCAGGAAAATATTATTTATAACTTCAGATGTTGAAATTACTCCATTAGGTTTGATTATAACATTTGTCTTGCCAGTAAAAATAACTATTTCTGCTTCTTAGATATATAATAGAACAAAAGTGGACCCAATATCAATCCCCGTGGTGCACCTGTTTTGCTTATTTCCCATTCTGAAGATGCAGTTTCATTGTGTACACTCGCCGAGTTTCTTACTGCATGACTCTGCAACCCTCTTAGTTAGCCGATTAGGGCAAAAACCAGTTATCAGCAAAATCTCTGATGCCATAATATTTAAGCTTCTCTATGAGAATACCGTGAACTGCACAATCTAATGTTTTTGATAACTAGCAGAAAGTAACGATTGATGATTTGCGTATATTTGAAGTACTGGATTTTAGTACTGAGCTCGATATATTGTCAACTCCACACTGAGATTTTGGTTTTGATGGAATTAATTTCATTCTTAATTTCTTTGGTGGAGCATAGAGTATCTGTGACTTGCCTGCCTGTATGTATGTATGTAGCATTGATTCTTGCATTTATTCTATTTCTTTAATTCATGAACTATCAGTGCCCATCATCAGAGCTGCTTCAAGGAAGCGATTATTACATGCATGGCTACTACCCTACTTATATATGAAAAGATCAACAGATACACAGTGTACAGAATATGTATTTAACATACTTATAAGAAAATATGTTGACAGGAAACTGCAAAGGCAATACTTCTTAGAGATGATAATGTAATAAAAACGTCAGTCAACAAATCAAAATCTGTATAGGACACTGTAAAAAGTGAAACACTGAAGATAAATGAAGTGCAGGAAATTACACATACAAAACATGATGATATCAATATTGGCAAAAAGTACCTGCCAAATTATATAGATAATTATTTTATAAATGCTTCCCAAACACTTAGATTTCACAAATCAGGATCAACTTAGGTTACTTCTGACTAGTGAGCATGAATTATTACAGGTGATCAAAAGCCCTAAATGCAAAATGTGATCTGGTGTAGGTGAGTATTAGTGTCACTTATAATCCACATCATTTCACAGACTACAAAGTCCTTGGCTTGCATTGTTAATTTATCATCTACTGAGCGAGTGTTCCCCCAAAGACCAAAAATATTGAATGTGATACCTTTATTCAAGAGTAGTAATAGGTATAAAGTTGAAAATTACTGACCCATTTCCCTCCTCTCGGCATTCTCTAAAGTAATTGAGAGAGTAATGAAACAACAAATTGCCACAGTACTTAGATGGCCAGAGCCTATTGAATAATAATCAGCATGACTTTCAAACTGGTAGAAGTACAGAAACAGTCATACAGCATTTCACCAACAAAATAGTAAGAAATTTGGTTAACAACAATAGTGATGAAAGAGAAATACCATCAGCCGCATGAGGGCACTGAAAGAATTCAATAGTTACAAGAAAAAAAAATTGTGCCATGCTAGGACTCTAACCCAGATTTCCCCCTAACGCAAGTAGTCACCTTAATCGCTTCAGCTACCTGAGCACAATTCCTGTCCAACCCACATTCCATACCTGTTGCACACTACATCTGTAGCATCCGCGCTGTCCAGTTTCCTCACTGCTCACAGCAACTCCGACGATTTCTGCAAGAGGTCGACCTAGGGTGCACCCGCACTGAAGATATCATAAAATGCTGTCAAGGCTTAGATACTACTATTAACTGTGTAGTGTGTCTTCTTTTGGACATTTTCAGTCTGATCTCTTGTGGGTCCCTGATGGGGCCACCTGTGAAAGCACCCATGGCATATAACAACTCTGCTGCAAACACTACACAGATTTTGATGTTGATATGACTACCAACCAGCTGTCTGCCAGCATGAACTGCCACCATAAAACTATTTCCATGAACAAAGTTGACCACCTGATGGCACAATATGCTCAAATTCAATGACTGTTTCACAACCTGAGCCATCTACATCCTTCCCACCACCACCAGCTCCTCTGAACTATATAAACGGGAGTTATAATACGCCCTCCACTCCACTAATCATCCTGGCCTCAATCTCTGGTAACCGAGTGTCCCCGCATCACCCATCCAACAGTTTCATCTTCTTTTCTCCTGTCGCCCTTTCCCAATTCCTGTCCCCAGGTCGTCTTCAGCATGCACTGCTCCCCACTGGGCCCTATAATAGTGCATTACATGCTGAGCCCATATACTTGCCACCCCGCCTTCTCAATTTCCAAGTCAGTAAACCGATCTTTTATGTGTGACACTTCATTTATGTGGACCTCTTCTAAGGAAGTTACTCTCAATAATATATTAAATAAATAAATAAAAAAAAAACAAGCTTACCCCCCACACTTGCAATAACAGAGATTTTACCATTTTTGAAGGTGGCCCTCTTATTTTCAGCAGACCTTTCATCCTCCTGTTAAGGTGAAGGCTGTGCCTTATGTATCTCCATCTCCCACTAACAGTACCTGCCACAGCACCAATGTGAAACCAATACACAGTCAGTAACAACCCAATCAGTTCATCCTGGATTGAGTGTGCCACTGAGGTTGCTGCACCTAGCTTTTCCAGGTTCCTACTGATACTGTATTCTTTTTTCTTGGCCTGGTTGTTGCCTGTTCCCCAAGTATCATTAGCTGGTCCTCTTCACTCAAATCCCCACTCAGTGCCTCAATATCCCATTCTACCTAGCCAATGCAGACTGGCAATGGCAAGGAAAGCGTTTCTGAAGAAGAGAAATTTTTTAACATCGAGTATAGATTTAAGTGTCAGGAAGTCATTTCTGAAAATATTTGTATGGAGTGTAGCCATGTATGGAAGTGAAACATGGACGATAAATAATTTGGACAAGAAGAGAACAGAAGCTTTTGAAATGTGGTGCTACAGAAGAATGCTGAAGATTAGATGGGTAGATCACATAACTAATGAGGAAGTATTGAATAGGATTGGGGAGAACTTGACTAGAAGAAGGGACCGGTTGGTAGGACATGTGTCGAGGCATCAAGGGATCACAATTTAGTATTGGAGGGCAGTGTGGATGGTAAAAATCGTAGAGGGAGACCAACAGATGAATACACTAAGCAGATACAGAAGGATGCAGGTTGCAGTAGGTACTGGGAGATGAAGAAGCTTACACAGGATGGAGTAGCATGGAGAGCTGCATCAAACCAGTCTCAGGACTGAAGACCACAACAACAACCTAGCCAAGGCTTGCCCTAGGATTTACAGATCTTATGACCTGGTACTCTAAGCTTAGTTTTTCTTGCAGATGTTACCCCTACCATGAGTTCTACTAGCAGAAAGATCTTTCTTTTCCAACTCCATTTGTCTATTAAATTCTTATTAATGGTCTGTTGAGCCCTAATTTCTTTTACAGTTGGAGAAGACTCCTCCCAGCCAACAGGTAACAGGTTATACCTATGATTTAGCTCAATAACAACTCAACTACCCACACTATTCCCTTGTTGTCCTTTTCTGGTTACCTTCTACTACATCTCACTTTCTTTTCCCCTTTCAACTGGCTCAATTAAGTTTTTGCTGCATCAATCTCTGACTGATGATCAGAAATCTTATCCTCTTGTTCTGCAATTCTCCTAACTTTTACATACAATCTACATATCTATGGGAGATCCTCACTGGGAGCCCCTTCTTCTGTGCCACTACTTTTACCTTGGTGAAATCGCAATTCGCATCCCGATTCTAACTCTGAATTGCCTTATATAAACTTTATCATACTCAAACCTGCAATAATACCTGTATATAAGCAACAAAAACTCAAACTCTGATACACAGCCTTTCACATGAAATAGAAACTTAAACAAATGAATCAATAAATAGTTTGTCATGTGTGTATTGTAAAAAAAATTAAAACCTGACTTAATTTTCACTCTTCAATGATCTGTGCACTGATATGAAGTATCCTGAGGGATTAAAACTGTGTGCCAAACCATGACTCAAATCTGGAACCTTCGCCTTTTCAGGCAAGTATCCTACAAATTGAGCTAAGCACACCTGGACAGTAGTGGATCTGCCTGCGAAAGACATAGACTCAGGGTTCAAGTACCAGTCCAGTAAAAAGTTTTAATCAGCCAGGGAGTTTCAAATTTAAATCTGAGAGAGTAGTTTCCCTTCTTACAAACTTTTTACTTTTAAAGACTAATGCTACAGGACAAACTTCTGTAATTTACAGCTGGTAGAATGTGTCACCAATGTGATTTTAGTAGACTGTGGCAACAATGTGATTTAACAAAATCTGTGGCATTGTAAACCATTTTGTGGAGGTAACAAATGTCATGAGAGACTTGAAGTGAACTGATAGTCTACAATACACTTTTCATCAAAAGATATTATTCAAAGAAATGTCAACACAAGGTCATACATAAGCAACAATCCACTGAATTTTGGGTCTGCAGCTGTGCAAATTCCAACTCTTCCACCAACATTTCAGCACTTTATCTTCCAGGTTTCCTCAGAGAGTCTCTTGGCTCACTGTAATGATGACTAGAAGATACACAGCCACAATATCATTGGAAGCATTAAAATTTACATGGCTGCAAGGGTAAAATTTAAGCCATGAAAGGCTGAAACTGCACATCCATAAAAACATCCTTATCTGACTATTGAAATAGGTCATATAAATTTCTGTTGTGCCTTGCAAACATCAAAATATAAACTCAAACAATCCACAAAGTTGCATCGAAGCACATGAACCCATTGTACGAGTTCCATTACCAACGCAGCACCGTAGTTCCCCAAAGGCAGTGAATGGAGGAATATCACAGGTCAGGAATACCAAAAATGGTGCATGTTTCATTCCCTGATATGTATCTATTTGTGTCGAGACTGACAAACGGTGCTTTTAGATTTGGAGAGAGCTTGGAAATGCTAAACAATCCTACACTTCTGTGCAAAAAGGTCCAATAAAATGTCAGTAGAATTATGGTGTGGGCAGGAAACACCATTTGTGGACACTGGGCCTTCATGGTTATAAGGTATGGTTCTTAGGTGGTTCAAAGTTCAAAAGACAGTAGCCTCTGATCATTTGATTTGTGACATGCTGGCACCACTAACAATTCTGGGTCAACAGAAGCGTCCGATCCCACGCGTCGGCTTTGCATGTGACGTAAGGTTGTTGTCATGTGTGACGTCATGACGGTGCGGAGTTTGGTTTGTGAGTGTGGCGTGTTTGTAGATGTCGTCGTGTTGTGGTTTGTTGTGCTGTCTGGTGGTATGTTCAGGGTTTTCGTTTGAGTGGCGTAATGGGCTCAGTTTGCTTTTGCTCGTTGTCCAAAATTGTTAGAGTGTAGGCTGTGTTTGTAGTGGAATTCGTTTCAGTGAGTTAACGATTTTGTGCGAAGGTTAATTTAGTGTTGTTCGCTGCAGATCGTGTGGTAATTTTAGTAAAATTAATCGGTTGTTGTTTTTGTTCAGGAATGGATATGACGGATAAAATTAACAGTGCACAGGTCAAGGGAAGTGTTCGATCCAAATGTGTGGCTGTGTATGTTGCTATTGGTATCGGGAGATGTTTTTGAGCTATATAGGAAAAGGGAAGTGTTTGATCCTAATTTATGGGATCGGGTGCTGCTGTTGAGCTATATAGGTCAAGGGAAGTGTCCGATTCCAGATGATATTGTGTTTAGTGGTATTTGGGGAGTTTTGTGATGTCGGTTTTTTTTTCGTGGTTTTGTATGGGGGTGGGTGTCTAAATTTGTTTATTTTTAGTTTGCCCCCCACCCAAAAACAACTCATTTTCCGCGCTTGTCCAGTTAGTGTCATTAGACTTTTTGTGGAAAGTGTGTGTGTTTGTTTTTCGATGTATTTTCGTCCTCATAATGTTTACGTACCGACTTTATATGCGCCATATTGGAATCGTGGTGTACGGTCGTTTCCGCCATATTTGTGACGTCATGGGTCAAAGCAGACAGGCGGTATCGGACGCTTCCATATTTCCACAGTTCTTTTGTTTAGTAAGAATGAAGGTTTACATCCTCACAGAACTCTGTTGGTAGGCAGGAAGTTCCAACATTATGGAATCACTTGAATGCTACTTTTAATATGTTATTTGGATTCTAATCACACTGAATATATCTGCAGGTTATCTAAGAGACATGCAGTAGGTAGCCCAGGACCTCACTTGTCTGTTCCAGAGCTGTAAATTTTCATCCTTGGGTAGTGATACATGTTGCTTGAAGGTAATCATCACTAACTACAGTGAAAGCATGCCAGGTATATGTCTTGAAATTGTCTTTGGTTTGTAACAGCTTAGGTACTGAAAACATTATCCATGTCATTGTTCACTTACAAAATATTGAATTCAGATTTAAATAAAAATATCAGTTACATCAAATTTACTGAAATGAGGTGAACAGAATCAATGGAGATGAAATCAATGAAGGCATCAAGATATGAACTGGTATCAGTAAAACCATTCAGATATGTTGAAGCTGTGATGTAATGAATATGTTGTAGGGCCTAACAAAAATTTGTACCAGACCTGAAAGCAAACACAGATTTCCTGTTTATTGCAAGCAGTCTGGTCCGTGTACATTTCTGAGCCTGACTGGAACTTTCACTGTCACTGAAGTTTATTTCCATTACTTCCAAATACAAGAGCAAGAGATTCTCCTGTTGGGTGTGTGATTATGGCAGCACTGGGAGAGACAGTTTGCTCAGGATTGTGGCTTATACTACAAGGGATATACATAAACTGAATTAAATTCACAGAAATCAATTGAATAGAGTCAATGACATATTTCTTTTTGTCACAAAATATTCATAAATACAAACAGCTCATGTAAATAGTAATGGCAGTAATATATGTCCTGAGAAAATATGTTATTTTTATGAATCAAAACAAACATTCCACATCAAACTGAAGTATGAAAATATTGATCATTGACCGTATTAACTACCAAGCAAGCAAACATATAGTTGATGTCGTAGGCATATCAGAAGAAAGAGTACAGTACATTTTAAATGAAAAATTTGCTATGAGAATGCTTTAAGTGAGATGTGTCGCACATTTAATGAATGCAAACGAAAAGTGGATACAAAAATGAAAATTTTGTCAAGTTTTGACTCATCTTCATCTTCAAGAGAATCCAATTGATTCTGTGCATTAAATGTGCTTTTGGATGAAATATACAATACATTAAGCACATTTTGGTGCTCTACTCTGATATGTATTGAACTAACTACTATTCTGTGGATTAAAAAAAAAATATATACTGTACATAAAGCATAATTGCTTCAGTTTCAAATTACAGCATATCACCACTGTTCATTAACTGCAAATTTACACTTATAAACTGTACATTAATCAAACCAATGTTTCAAAGAACTAATGGTATATAGTATTAACTTTCTTTCCCCAAAAGTGAGGAAGGGAAGTCTCAATTTAAGTTGTGGAATGCAAGACTAGTTGCGAACAATGCATGGAGCGGTATCTAATATTATTTCCTCAGCGTTTCGAGAATCAGGATTCAATTTCTGATGACTAGTTATTGATTTAATGGAACAGAATGGGCCAGAGCAAAAACCATACAATCTTCGCAAGCTAACTGAGGAGCAAATTTATCAAAGACACAGCAAATTATGATTTAGAAGTTGGCTACAACAGCAATAACTTCAAATCCCCTTCTAACTGGATCTTCAGAACTGGAAATAAGGACTACAAGAGACTGATATTGGGTGTATTCTTGTCCTCGTTATATACAAATGACCGTCCATCATATATCCAAGGAGCAGAAATAGTTATCTTTACAGTCAATGCAAGTGTTACAATCAAATCTAGTGGAGTAATTTCAACATTTCAAAACATAAACAACATTTTCTGGAAACATGTCAGTAGCTACCTGCAGATAACCAGGCGCTGAACTTGGATAAAAAACAAGAAATACAGTTCATTGCAGCCCAAGCCCTGATCACATTGTAACAAATAATGCACGAGGGTAAATCAGTAAGTGAAACAGAACAGTGATAATGTTTGTGTGTTGATTTTCATAAGAACCTTAATTGGAAGCCACACCTTACATATCATTTTAAACATTTCAGCTTTGCATTTATGGATTCTAAGGGAGTTTGGAGATCAAAATAAGTTAACTTAGTTTTCTTATTTTCATTCACTAGTGTCTATGGCAATTCTGATGTGTTAAATACTGAAGAAAAAAGCTTTTGTTCCACAGAAGTGTGTATAAGAAGTTTTATATACCCCAGAAAATCTTGTAGCCAGCTCTTTTAAACATTTGGGCACACTGATAACAGGCTGACAGGACATTTACTCCCTTATGGATTTTGTAAACCTTCAACAACAATTTGAAAACTGCAATGAACTTAGTTAAATGTAAATTACTTTGTGCATATAAAAAAACAAGTGTACTTGTATTACTGTTGTCAGAGAGAGAGAGAGAGAGAGAGAGAGAGAGAGAGAGAGAGAGAGAGGGGGGGGGGGGGGCGTGCAGGTAAATCGTTGAGAGAGCAAATGAGGAGTGTAAAGGTATATTGTTGAGAGAGCAAATGAGGAGTGTAAAACTAACTTTGTATGCTCAATTGTTCCAAGTATGTACAAATATGAGAGAATAGTACATTTGGGAATACCAAATAAAGAAGTGCATTTGTTATGATACTGGCCTCACGTTCTGGAGGAAGGAGACTCATGCTCTGTCCAACCATCATAATTTAGATTTTCTGTACTTTTGTAACTCACTCCAGCCAAATGCCAGAACAGCACCTTCATCAAAGGCACAGCAAATGACCTATTCTCTACTCACTAAACATACGTGTATATTCAGACGTCTGCATACTGACTGATGTTTCTCAAACACTGCAGGCTACTACTGTAAATTATACTAACAACAAATAATAGCCTTTGCTAATCCACTGAATGTTAATTCCAGACTACAGATTGGATAGTATATGTAAATTAGGAGAAAAAGCATCTGCTTTGGGGTGGGGGGAAACAGCTCCCCCAATTACACATTTTAGATACTGGTTTCAAACACTTCAAAGTCTTTACGTAACTTGACACAGAATAACAACATTTGTCTGTATACTGTCGAGGACAAGATCTGTTTAACACAAGATAAGTGGAATTTATAGGACAAGAATTAAAATATCCAGGTAAATCAAACGAGTTGGTAACGAGGTATTCTTTTACGCCTGTTTTGCTTTTAATCATCCAGTAGTGGAGTCTGCAGTTTTTTCAAATATAATATTACTATTATTAATTTATTTAACTTATATAAAGCAAGATGATGTTTCGAAAGATTCAGTTTCCTCAGTGATCTGGCAATTTTTATTCTCTCTAGGGAAAAAAAGCACAGCGTATAGGGGGGGGGGGCAAGATGGGCTACTTTTCTGATTTTCTGTGCCAAAAGACATCACTAGCATAAAAAATTAAAATATCATACAAATGTCTTAATTTCTGAGCATGTTACGTGGAGGAAAACAGTTTACAAAGCGTTACAACAGAACGGCAATCAAGCGACGGTGGTAAACCGACCGGATATTGTTTGATACAATAATGATTTGAAAGCATTCCTGTTGTTGAACGCAAAACAAATATCTAATTAACGCACAAACTGGCGTCGCTTTTCTCCGACCGGATTATTAGAGTATAAATACAACTTGCAACGCACCTAAGCGTCATGCACACAACTGAGAAAATACAGAAAAAAACTGTCCTTACCTCTTTAATCTGCGGAAATTTTTTCCTCGTCTCTATTGACAAGTTCTTCAGATCATTTTGCAGACTATCCAAGAACCGTAAAGCTTCCTCGTTCCCAGTTGACAAACTTCCACAAGCCATGTTATGAACAGCTGACGCGTCACAAATCTTTGGAGCATGACATTTCACTAGACACTGTCTGTCGCACACTTAACACTAATAACACACAGACACAGGTTTTCATTTCGACAGCAAACGCACGTAGTACAACTTCATTTTCGATGACACAAGCCTCAAAAACGCGTCTACAGGTGAGCTGGCACAGATGACATTTGTTCATGTGTTATATTCAGTGATGTGGTTATGATTTGTCAAACGTCTTTGCAAGTCAAAGACATCCTATTCTACTTTCCATTGCTGCACCGCGAGGACATGGTAAAGGCACTTTTTTTTTTTTTTTAATTTATTGTCATTTTAAAACCTATACAATAGGCAGGCTGGCAGCAGCACACTACGCTGCTCTTCAGCCAAAGAAGACATATGCATAAAAAACAGGAGAAAAACAGAAAAGTCACAAAATGGTGGGCGATAAAACAGGAGACACAGAGAGACAAACACGGAGCCGTTCACACTCGACGATAAACCACACTGCAAACTGTTGAGACGACGCACAAACACTGAAGAAGACGATGGCACTGGTGAACAACGGAGTGTGACGGTGAACACTGAACACTAAACACGACGGCACCCACAAGACACTGATGGCGGCGATCTCCGGCGCGCGAAAGTCCACGTAGCGTGTGCGAGTCCGGGGACCTGCCAAGAGGGGAACGGGGGTGAGGTGGGGGAGAGGGGAGAAAAGGACGCCAATGGCGGAGGAGACGGGGGCAGGAGGGAGAGGGACAGGGGAGGGGAGGCCCGGGGGAGGAGGGGAGAGAAAAGGAGGGGGGAGGGAAAAAGGGAGAGAAGGGAGGGAGGGTGCCCTGAGGAGCAGGCACAGGAGGAGGGTGGGAGGATCAAAGTTGGTAGGAGGGGTAGATGGAGGGGAGGAGGACATCATCAGGGAGGGGGAGCTGGCGGAAGCCACCTTGGGAGAGGGTAAGGAGGGTGGAGAGATGGAGACCGGGTGGGACATGGGAGTACAGGCGCGGCAGCGGGCTGGGGTGGGAGAGGATCAGGGAGACGAGCGGGTGAGGAGGATCGAGTTTACGGGAGGTGTAGAGGATGCGTATTCGTTCGAGGAAGAGGAGGAGGTGGGGGAAGGGGATAAGATCATACAGGATCCACGTGGGGGAGGGGAGACGGTTGCGATAGGCAAGGCGGAGAGCATGGCGTTCAAGGATTTGGAGGGATTTATAAAAGGAAGGGGGGGCGGAGATCCAGGCGGGATGGGCGTAACAGAGGATAGGGCGGATGAGGGACTTATAGGTGTGGAGGATGGTGGAGCGGTCCAGACCCCACGTATGGCCGGACAGGAGCTTGAGGAGACGGAGTCGGGAACGTGCCTTGGCTTGGATTGTCTGGAGATGGGGAGTCCAGGAGAGGCGACGGTCGAGGGTGACGCCAAGGTACGTAAGGGTGGGGGTGAGAGCGATGGGACGGCCATAAACGGTGAGATAGAAATCAAGGAGGCGGAAGGAAGGGGTGGTTTTGCCTACAATGATCGCCTGGGTTTTGGAAGGATTGACCGTGAGCAACCACTGGTCGCACCAAGCGGTGAACCGGTCAAGATGGGATTGGAGAAGGTGTTGGGAGCGTTGCAGGGTGGGGGCAAGGGCAAGGAAGGCGGTGTCATCGGCAAACTGGAGAAGGTGGACGGGGGGTGACGGCGGCGGCATGTCCGCCGTGTACAACAAGTACAGAAGGGGGGAGAGGACGGAGCCTTGGGGCACACCGGCGGAGGGGGAAAAAGGTGTAGGAATCGGCGTTATGGAGTAAAGGCACTAACATAGACTGGTAGTGAAGGTTTATCCCTGTGCAGCGATCTGTCTGCGCCAGTCTACCTTCGACCATAATATCTATGGTCGAAGCAGTCTACCGTTCGCCCGTCATCTGTCGTTGTAGAAACAAAATTAAAGTGACAAGCGACTACGCTATTCTAACCTCGAAGATTATTTCATTAACTGAGAAATGGAAGGTATTCTGCTAAGATCTGCGTTCTCCACTTCTGTTGAAAAAAAGACAAAATGCAGGAAACAAAAAGATCGACCAACATTGCCTACACAGTATTTGCTTAACCGAAGGTAATTGTCGCACACAGATTTACTTAACGAGTTGCAGGGCGAACCCAACAACTGAAGTAATTATTTAGGTGGAGATTTGGAAACGTGTAATTATCTTTTGACTCTCATAATCCCTCGCATAAGATAGAAAAAAACTTGTATGAGGAAAGCAATTTCTCCACATGAGTGGCTGACAATAACATTAAGCAGTTCAGTTTAGTTTATTAGCATCCTTTGCATCACTTGTGTGATGCACGAATTGGTGTAATAAAGTATAGCATATGCACAGCACAATTCTGCATATTAATGCAATAAATATGAAATTAGCATTTTACAATATATTTAAAAAATTCACAATGAATTAATGCATTGGTCTTATTCAAGCTCTCTGATGGTTTGACATAGATGCAGTACACTTTGAGAGACTCATTTATCAAACCATTTACAGTTAAAAGAGTACACAAATAAAATATAAAATTTACAATGAGAACAGCATGGTTGATTGACAATGAAAAAAATACAATTGTTAGTTAGTGATTCAAGAATTCAAAATATTTGTCAATGTCATAAAACATTTATTAACAGATAATTTTTTAATCCTGACTTCAATTTTCTCTCATCTTCAGTTCTCTTGTGCAATCTGGCAGATCATTATAACGATTTATTCCATAATGGCACACATATTTTTGAGTTTTGTTTTTCTAGCCCTTTTTATATACAGGTTACGTAAATAGGAATTCATACATAAACTACTCAGGCGTGTTCTTGTATACAGTATACTTTTGAATATGTACAAAGTTGATACTGTAACTATTTTTAAATTTCCTTTACTTCATGTCTATAGTGAAGTCATCAGACTACCGGTTTCGGTCTATGATGACCATCTTCAGATCTGCAGCAAAATATGGGAAAAACACAAATACAACTAGCAGACTGTCTAGAGTTTAAAACAATAAAATAGACCATGATGAAAAATATTACTGACATATATGTGCAATTGTGTAGCTTTAAATATGATAGGACACACCTGTTTTACAAAAACATGTCCTAATATACTGGAGCCATAGAGGCATCGTGAAAAGCTAAACGCAAATTCAGCGCCAGCATTGTCAAAGACAAATAAATAATATTAAACACTGCCATACAGTAGCCACACAATATTTGTGTTTGCAGGTTCGAGAGATGTCGCTACTGTAGGCGTACACATTGTCTTCAATGATAATTGTACAATGTAAAATACAATCAGTAAAGTCTGTAATGGGCTTATAAGCTGTAAGACGCATTACAGTAATAAAAAACAATGAAATAAAACACAGCAAAAGTTAGATTGTTAAAAAAGGAAAAAGTTAAGAGACAGTAACTCACATACGCTCGAGTGGCGATATTATAGATAATGACATAAATACTAAACAGCTTTCCGAGTACACAGAATAATATAGAAATTTCAAAACAAATAGCTAAAGAAGCCCAATGAATGAAAACAAACTGCTGCATATAATCAGCGGCCTCTGTTGGCGCTAACGCTAGAACACCGCAGTGATGACTGGGTGTTGTGTGCTGTCCTTAGGTTAGTTAGGTTTAAATAGTTCTAAGTTCTAGGGGACTGATGACCATAGAAGTTAAGTCCCATAGTGCTCAGAGCCATTTGAACCATTTTTGAATACCGCATAGGCGAGAAGTGGTTAGAGGAATGTGACCACCAGATGGCCCCTTGTACCCTGCGGCACGTCTTTCCATGAAAAGATTGATAAAAGCCCTCCCAGCGCATGAACAAGATTATCTAGTTAATGAAGTATGTTATATAAACAGAGAAGGAATAAGAAAACAGAAGAGTTATGCATACAATGTAAGAAAACGATGTAAATATGTAAGGAACTCAACACTATGTGGAACTATCAGCAAGATATATAAAACAGAGGCGTTCAATGATTCCCGTTCCGCTCATAATCCTATAGGACTCGGATTCGTGTTACGACTGCCGATAGTCCCAATACGACCACGTTTTTCTGTCCATTTCGCACAGTCACTAGCAGTGGCCTGTTCTCGTCCAGCCACTTTTTTCCTTCATCATAGATATGGCGCATTACTGTACCCCCTCCTCCGTATTTCGACCGTCGGAGGGTGGCACAGAAGTTAAAGTTCCTTCGCCCACCTCAAAGCGCTATGTTCAGCTGTTATTCAGCTGTTGCTTTGAGTCACCTCTCACTTGCCCACCGAGACAATTGGACCGGATCTGAACCGGTGACTCTGTGTAATAGTACACTGCCACAAAACAAAAAAAAAACATAAAAACAGTGATTAAAGTAGAGCCCAACATACCCCCTTCTGACATTATCTCCCTATCGTCCCATCTGCCTCACCTTGGTGTTCAGTAAGGTCTTCGAGTCTATCCTCGCTGTCCGTATTCATCACAACCTTAACCAGCACCACCTCCATCCCCTTACCCAAAGTGGCTCCTAACCCTCCTTCACAGCTGACAACCAGCTCCTTAACCTTACCAATGTTCTTTCCCACCAACTTAACTCGACTCCACTATCTTTGTGTCCCGCGACTTCCAGAACGCCTATGACCGTGTCTGGCATCCCGAGCTCCTCTTTAAACTCCAAACCTACGCTCTTCCCATCAATTTCGTCCGTCTCGTTGCTTCCTTCCTCTCCCATCATCCCTCCTATGTCAGTATCTGCAATACCAACTCCCGTACTTCCTATCCCACCACCGGCATGCACCAAGCATCCGTCCTTTACCCTCTCCTCTATCTCCTGTATATTGCAAATATACTCAAACGTCCCCTGCTTGTTCACCCCCTCCAATTTGCTGATGACACCGCCTTCCTGGCCCTTAATCCTACCCTTGAAATACCCCAATCGACCCTTCAAACCACCTCAGCCAGTTCACTGCCTGGTGGCTCCTTTGCATCAACCCTTCCAAGACCTAAGCAAACATCATAGGTCGTACCACCCACTCCTTCCAGCTCCACGATTTTTACCTCACGATTTGTGGTCGTCCTATCCACCCCACTCCTATCCTAAAATACCTTGCCCTCACCATCGACTGTCACCTCACTCAGACTCCCCATCTCCTTATGATGCAACACACGGCCCACCATAGACTCTGCCTCCTGAAACTCCTGTCTGGCCGAACATGAGGACTGCATCCTTCCACCATACTTCATACCTACAAATCCTTGATCCGCCCCATCCTTTATTATACCAGTGTTGCCTAGATTTCTACCCTACCCAGATTCTATAAAGCCGAGTCCTTGAACGCCATGCTCTCCGCCTCTCCTCCCGTATGCGCCTCCCGTCCCCCACACGGATCCTCTACAGCCTAATCCACTTCCCACATCTTTTCTTTTTTCTCAAACACATCCATACCCTGTACATTGTCCACAGAGTCGATCACCTCCAAACCCTGGTGTCGTCTATTCTTTCTACCCCAGCCCATTGTCACACATTTATCATGGTGTCCCGCCCTCTCTCCAACTCCACACCCTCCACCTTCTTTCCCAGCGCAACTACCAGCACCTATCGCTCCTGAATGATGAGCTTTGCTCTGATATCTAGCCTTCCTACCAACTCTAACCCCACCTTCCCCCTCTCCCCCCTCAGGAGTCCCTCTCTCCTCCTCATCCCTTCCCCTGAGTGGTTGTTTCCTCCCTCCTCTGCCCCCTCCCTGGCCATTGCACCCCTTCTGCGTCTCTGCACTCCCCCCTGACTTGCCTTACCTCTCCATCTCCCACCCCGCCCATCTCCTGCCCTCCTTCATCTCATCCCACCCCCTCCAGCTCCCCTCTCCCAGTGCCCCTTCCTTTCTCCTCTTTTTTCCTCCTCTAAGGCTCCTCTCACTGGGCAGGTCCATCCAAGCAGTTTTAATTCTTCATTGTGTGTGCTCTGTTTGGTGCAATGGTTTTAAAGTGTCTTCGGTCTGGAGTGTTTTAATACTCTAACCAACTTTTAACATGTGTGTGTGACCTCAGTGTATTTTATGTGCTCCACAAATAGCCAACTGTGTTTTTTATCTTTATATGAACTTTTTGTAACTGTCCCACATGAACATCTCAATGTAAGTGTATATTTTAAACCCCATTGTCTCCACTTATTATGTTCTTATGTCCCCCTTTTTATCGCCTTTTATATGTAATGTATTCTTCTTTTTATTAAATGTATCACTCGGCTGAAGAGTGGCAGATTGTGCTGCTGCCAGCCTCCCCTGCCTATATGGCGCACGGGAATGAAATCACAATAAAAGAAACAAAGTGAATAAAGTAGAACGTCGTCAAACAAAGCAAGGTAGGCATTAACACTTTTGTTGTTACACACTGTATGACAAATGTGATGACTCTGGAGTATACAGCATTGATTGTAGTAACTGTGATGAATATTAAATCAGTCAAATGGGCCACCCTTTCAACGTAAGCCATGGAACAAACCTGCTTCATGACAGCATTTATCTGAAACTAGTCATTCTGTAGGGAACATTGAGAATAGCATGCATATTCTCAACAGTGTGGAAAATGGCCATGCCTTTAATTTCTTAGAAGAGATTGAAATTTATAAAGCGAAAAAACAAGAGGCAATAAAAGTGCTTAATTGGCAGAGCGACTTCATGCCCCTTTATTGTCATTTTATTCCACTGCTCCATGGGGTATACATAAAATACAGGAATAAAAGATGAAAATTTCCGGGCAGATTAAAACTGTATGCTGGACCGAGACTCGAACTTGGGACCTTTGCCTTTTGCGGGCATGTGCTCCACTATCTGAGCCATCCAAGCACTACTCACGACCTCTCCTCACAGCTTTCATTCTGGAAACATCCCCCAGGCTGTGGCTAAGTCATGTCTCCGCAATATCCTTTCTTCCAGAAGTGCTAGTTCTGAAAGGTTCGCTGTAGAGCTTCTGTGAAGTTTGGAAGGTATGAGACGAGCTTCTGGCAGTACTGAAGCTATGAGGACAGGTCGTGAGTCGTGCTTTGGTAGCTCAGATGGGCGAGCACTTGCCCATGAAAGGCAAAGGTCCCGAGTTCGAGTCTCGGTCCGGCACACCATTTTAATCTGCCAGGAAGTTTCATATCAGTGCACACCCCGCTGCAGAGTGAAAATTTCATTCTGGATAAAAGATGAAATTTACACAGGAGCAAGGAAAAGAATTGGAGTTAAAACATACTAAAAAGGGGAAGTCTGATGAGGTACATTTACATAAAATCCACATTCAGTTAAAATGGCACTCGATGTAGATGTAACACATAAACACTGGCGGCATGAATAGCACAATTAGAAATAGCGTCCACAGTATGGGACGATGACACTGAACACACACTGCACATACGTCACATACATGGCGAGCACCAAAACACGACAAAGCAATTGCATTAAAATTTGAAAGGCCTGTCAAGGGAAGGGAGGTCAGAGAGGAGGGAGAGAGGAAAGAGAGATGGAGGATTGACGGAGGAGGGGGGGGGGGCTGGAAGGGGTGGAGTTTGTAGCACACCAAGAGGCAAGATATAGGGAGGTAGTGTAAGGACTGGGAAAGAGAAGTGAGAAGGACAAGGGGGAGGATGGAGAAAACAGCAGAGGGGGGAAGGGAAGGAGAGGGAGCCACCTGGATGAGGGGAGGGGAAGAGGAAGGTCAGAGTTGGAAGGAAGGATAAATATCAGGAAGAAGCATATCATCCAGGACAAGGCGTCATTGGAAGTCCCACTGGGAGAGGATGGAGGGTATGGAGATGGAGAGAGGATGGGACACATCGGTAAAGTCGTGGCAGCAGGTGGGGAGTTGAGAGCAAGGGTGACACCAGGGGGTGAATGGGATTGAGGCGGCGGTTGCTGTGGAGGACATGGATGTGTTCAAGGAAAAGAAGGAGATATGGGAAGGGCCATAAGGTCACAGAGGATCCTCAAGGGGGATGAGAGACGGATACGAAAAGCAAGGCGCTTTAATCTTTTTTTCTTTCTTTATTGTAGTATTTCGATCCCCCCCACCCCTAGAGAGGGGACGGGCTGGCAGCAGCTGCTGTGCGGCCTACAGATAAAGTTAAAAAACATAATGAGGAGACATAACAATAAAAAGAGGTGATAAAATGGTGACTGTTTAAAATTGGTACATGGCGAAAAAGTTGTGAAGAAAACATAAAAAACAAAGTGGTCAGCTATGCTGATTAAAAACACTTAGGAAATAGCCAGGCACAATTAAAAAACACAGCGACAGTCTGGTTTCTGTTGGCAGCACTTTAAAAAGGGGCCGCACAGCACTAAACACTCACGGAAAATACTGCACTATAGAAAACGAAGGCATATGGGTATGGAGGGGGGGCGAGAACCTGGACAGATGGGGGGGGGGAGGGGAAGGATGGTAACCAATGGAGGGAGAGTGCACAGAAAAAGGGGGGAGGATGGTGAACGCGAGAAAGGAGTGGGGAAGACAGTGAAGGGGAAAGAAAAAGGACTCAGGAAGAGAGAATGGAGGCAAGGAGTGGGTAGGTGGAGAAAAAACAGGATGGAAAGGGGGGGGAGGGTTCCCAAGAAAAGGACAGAGGGAGGGAGAGGGAGGTTGATAGGAGGGATAAATGGAGGGAGAGAGGGCATCATCCAGGAGGGGGCGTTGATGGAAGTCACATCAGGAAAGGAGATGAAGGGGGTAGAGATGGAGGGTAGGGGGTACACAATGGTGAAGGGAGCTTTAATCTCTGAAGGCCCCTGTTTTATATGTCTTGCTGATAGTTTCATCCAGTATAGAGTGCCTTACATATTTACTTTTTTTTCCTTATATTTTGCGCATAACTCTAGTGTTTCCTTGTTCCTTTTCTGATTATACACTCCTGGAAATTGAAATAAGAACACCGTGAATTCATTGTCCCAGGAAGGGGAAACTTTATTGACACATTCCTGGGGTCAGATACATCACATGATCACACTGACAGAACCACAGGCACATAGACACAGGCGACAGAGCATGCACAATGTCGGCACTAGTACAGTGTATATCCACCTTTCGCAGCAATGCAGGCTGCTATTCTCCCATGGAGACGATCGTAGAGATGCTGGATGTAGTCCTGTGGAACGGCTTGCCATGCCATTTCCACCTGGCGCCTCAGTTGGACCAGCGTTCGTGCTGGACGTGCAGACCGCGTGAGACGACGCTTCATCCAGTCCCAAACATGCTCAATGGGGGACAGATCCGGAGATCTTGCTGGCCAGGGTAGTTGACTTACACCTTCTAGAGCACGTTGGGTGGCACGGGATACATGCGGACGTGCATTGTCCTGTTGGAACAGCAAGTTCCCTTGCCGGTCTAGGAATGGTAGAACGATGGGTTCGATGACGGTTTGGATGTACCGTGCACTATTCAGTGTCCCCTCGACGATCACCAGTGGTGTACGGCCAGTGTAGGAGATCGCTCCCCACACCATGATGCCGGGTGTTGGCCCTGTGTGCCTCGGTCGTATGCAGTCCTGATTGTGGCGCTCACCTGCACGGCGCCAAACACGCATACGACCATCATTGGCACCAAGGCAGAAGCGACTCTCATCGCTGAAGACGACACGTCTCCATTCGACCCTCCATTCACGCCTGTCGCGACACCACTGGAGGCGGGCTGCACGATGTTGGGGCGTGAGCGGAAGACGGCCTAACAGTGTGCGGGACCGTAGCCCAGCTTCATGGAGACGGTTGCGAATGGTCCTCGCCGATACCCCAGGAGCAACAGTGTCCCTAATTTGCTGGGAAGTGGCGGTGCGGTCCCCTACGGCACTGCGTAGGATCCTACGGTCTTGGCGTGCATCCGTGCGTCGCTGCGGTCCGGTCCCAGGTCGACGGGCACGTGCACCTTCCGCCGACCACTGGCGACAACATCGATGTACTGTGGAGACCTCACGCCCCACGTGTTGAGCAATTCGGCGGTACGTCCAGCCGGCCTCCCGCATGCGCACTATACGCCCTCGCTCAAAGTCCGTCAACTGCACATACGGTTCACGTCCACGCTGTCGCGGCATGCTACCAGTGTTAAAGACTGCGATGGAGCTCCGTATGCCACGGCAAACTGGCTGACACTGACGGCGGCGGTGCACAAATGCTGCGCAGCTAGCGCCATTCGACGGCCAACACCGCGGTTCCTGGTGTGTCCGCTGTGCCGTGCGTGTGATCATTGCTTGTACAGCCCTCTCGCAGTGTCCGGAGCAAGTATGGTGGGTCTGACACACCGGTGTCAATGTGTTCTTTTTTCCATTTCCAGGAGTGTATAATATACTTCATTAACTTGATGATCTTGCTCATACACTGGTATGGGGTTTTATCAATCTTTTCTTGGAACAGCATGTGGCAGGGCATGAAGGGCCCTCTGACCGTCATGTTCCTCTAACCACTTCTTGTCTATGCGGAGTTCTAGCATTAGCGGTAACAGAGGGCACTCATTATATGCAGCAGTTGGTTTTCAGTCATTGGGCTTCTTTAGCCATTTTTTATTTGTAATTTTTATATTATTCTTTGTACTCAGAAAGCTGATTATTATTTATGTCATTATGTACAATATCACAACTTGAATGTATGTCAATCACTGCCTCTTAACTTTTACGTTTTTAAGAATGTAACTTTTGTTGTGTTTTATTTCATTGTTTTTTTATTACTGTAATGCCTCTTACACCTTACAAGCCGCTTACAGACTTTACTGATTATAGCCTAATTTATTTTACATTGTCCAATTATCATTGAAGAATATGTGTACACCTACAGTAGCGACATCTGGCGAACTTGCAAACACAAACATTGTGTGGCTATTGTACGGCAGTTTTTTTTTTTTTGGACAGGAGTTCTGTTGACAAGATGACTCTTGTGTTTACTACTATTTATATATCTTTGACGATGCTGGCGCTGATGCTGTGTTTAGCACTTCACGATGCGACTATGGCTCCAGTACAACATTAGAACATGTTTTTATAAAACAGGTATGCCTCATCATATTTAAATCACACAAATGCACATGTATGTCAGTAATACTTTTCATCACAGTCTATTTTTTTGTTTTAAGCTGTAGACAATCTGCTAGTTGTATTTGTGTTTTTCCCATATTTTGCTGCATATCTGAAGATGATCATTATAGACCAAAACTGGTAGTCTGATGACATGAAAAGCTGTGAATATAGAAGTGACGTAAAGGAAATTTATTCTATTTTCTGGTCAATGTTCAATTCGCGACCATGTGTGAGTATTTTTAACTGCATGAATGAGGGCTTCTAGGTCCGCAGCTCGTGGTCGTGCGGTAGAGTTCTCGCTTCCCGCGCCCGGGTTCCCGGGTTCGATTCCCAGCGGGGTCAGGGATTTTCTCTGCCTCGTGATAACTGGGTGTTGTGTGCTGTCCTTAGGTTAGTTAGGTTTAAGTAGTTCTAAGTTCTAGGGGACTGATGACCATAGCTGTTAAGTCCCATAGTGCTCAGAGCCATTTGAAACATTTGAATGAGGGCTTCTAGTGTGTTTGTGGAGAGCTGTGTGTAATAATTCCAATGGCTCTTTTCTGTAATTTAAAAATGTCTGACAAGCGAGACTTTCTTACACCCCAGAACATTATACCATAAGATACAACAGAATGGAAATTAACAAAATCCACTAATCTTGCACATTCTGTGCTACAAATTCTACAAATTATTCTCAGTACGAAACATGCAGAATTCAGTTTTTTGGATATGTATATGACATGGTCTTTCCAGTTCAAGTCATGATCAATACACTTGCCCAAAATTTTTGTAGACTGTACTTTCCCTGTATCACAGCCACTCAATAATCATAGGAGGTCATCCCTATCATTTGCTTTACTGTACTGTATATAATTTGTTTTATTTAAATTCACTGGTAACGTATTGGCATGAAACCACTGTTGCATGCACTTCAGGACTTTTTCAGCTGTAGTGGATAAGGATTTTCTGTCATCACCTATAATTGTGGCTGTATCATCTGTAAATAACATAATTTTGGACGAACTATTGGTGCTTTTAATGTCCCTTATATAGTTCAAGAATAAATGGGGGTCAAGGACACTGCCCAGTCGAACACCTGTTTCCACTCTCTTAGCATCTGATATCCATTTTATTTTTAGCCTATTTTGAGATCAGATGAAAAACTGAGTAAAATTATACCCAACACGCATGGAACTATTTACACTGACCTGAAGGATGATTTCAGGAAGGCACGCAAGCCACTGCACCTTATTTCTGACATTTTAAAGAGCATCGTTTTATAATTTTAGACGTTTTTTAAACATGACCAACGAAATGTAGTTTAGTTTCTGATAGAGGATTTTCAGTTCCCTGGCTGAGGTCTATCAGCAACATAAAGACTCTTGCATCAGAACATAAAACTCCATTCTGAACCATAGATGGGGATCCATATTGTAGTAGTGAATTCTATGCTTTACCTTCAAATTATCCTTGTCTTAAAGCACATATTATACACTGAAGAGCCTAAGAAACTGGTACACCTGCCTAATATCATGTAAGGTCCCTGCGAGCACACAGAAGTGCCACAACACGATGTGGCATGGACTTGACTAGTTACGAGGTGTCGAGGCTAGCAGCGTATTTAACACTAAATTCTTCTAGAATCTACATATGTAAATGATGCTCTAAGCCCCCCCCCCCCCTATTCTAACTCCGACTTTTGCTGTTGCACATGGATTAAAAAGATACGCGAACTGACTGTAATCAACCCTGCAAGTGGAGTAGAAAAGAGTTTGGCACCTGCAATAATTAAATTTGATAAATAAGTTAAATAAAGGAAGGTTTCATTAACGTAGTGAGAAATGATAGGGTTGCTCTACCGATCAACAGAATGAAAGTTCTGTCCAAATAACAATATGATTTATTAAGACTAAACACAAAATAATAAACAAAAACATATGAAACATTTACAATACATCAAATTGGCTCAAATTGGATAATCAAATAAACGCTGTGAAGGTGAAGTTGTCCCTAAACTAGATTGTGACGTTTATGGCGAAGTGGTATGTGGAGAGAGACACACAGCTAACCCAACATTAATTGCTGCTACATTAGTGAGAACTCAGACAATGAACACCCAAGATAGAACAAAGTTAGAAAAGACGAACAGGCGCGCTCTGCTGAGCTCTGATTATCGCCTAGCAAAAATGCCTGCTTTGCCAGTGCTGTGGATGTACGTTACCAAGCTATCTTCTTAGCTGCAAGGACACGATATGGCGTACTGGAAGCGATGGCTGGTTTCTTTGACGTCCCGTCGTGGTGATGATAATGTCGCGAGTATAGCCCGAAACAAATTGTCCTGGTCTGGTTGTTCTAAACTAAAGACTTCCTATCAATACAAATGTGCCTCTGAGGGAGACGAAGAAGGCTCGCCACACAATCACTGACGGTACAGTGATTGATTTTCACAAGCGAAGTTAGACAGTAACTCCGATACAGTCAACTTTAGCCAAAACTGCCCAATACAGACAACATAGGCCGCTTGTACGCAGAACGCTCAATTGCCAACTGTACTCGGAAAGTTACGTTGAAGTCGAAACTTCAGCAACTTCGCTAAACAGTTACAATCAAATAAAAGTATATTAGGCAGCCAACGGAAGGCAGGCTGTCCAGAGCAGCGAGAGCTCAGTCTTGTAACCTACTCCGACTGAAAGGCGAGAGCCGACTACTCCACAAGAGCACCCGTACAAACCGAACACAGAACATTCACGCCCCCACGACAGTGGCCGTGGTTAAACGTTCCAATCAGAAACTCGAAAACCGGAGGAAAATTCCACTCTATTTCCGGAGCACTACCATTCCACCAATGGAGATTCTTGGCGCCAATTTCTGCGCCGATTTTGCTACGTCACGGAGCTATGCCCTGAGCAAGCTAATCACAGTTACGATTTTGCAGAAAGCGCGGGAATTTGCCCGCCACAACTGCCTGGGTACACAAGTCATTCCCACGCCTCACTGGTAGCCCGCCAGAAAGTGTTTTCGCTAAGTTTCTGCGAAGTAACGGAACCTCTAGCCCAGCCGCTACTTCAGGCCCCTGCGAGCGTGTCTGCCGCTATTCTACAATGTCGGTGTCTGGAAAGCATTCACTCGACTCCCTCACACCCGTCGGCTTACCCTTTCAAGATCAGCAGAGCCCGCCTGTCACCGGACCACCCGGGTGACGAGAGATGCTGCGTGGGAAGTCCGCATGTGAAGGAATAGCAACTTTTCACCACATGCAATTAGAGAGGAAAATCGTAGGATAGAAATATGAGAGGGGGCTCATGCCACCTCTCATAGTGTCTGAAGTAGTGCTGGAGGTAACTGACACCATGAATCCCGTAGGGCTGTCCATAAATGCGTAAGAGTACGAGGAAGTGGATATCTCTTCTGAACAGCATGTTGCAAGGCATCCCAGATATGCTCAATAATGTTCATGTCTGGGGAGATTGGTGGCCAATGAAAATGTTTAAACTCAGAAGAGTGTTCCTGGAGCCACTCTGTAACAATTCTGGTCCTGTGGGTGTCGCATTGCCCTGCTGGAATTGCCCAAGTCCATCGGAATGCACAGTGGACGTGAATGGATGTAGGTGATCAGACAGGATGCTTACGTACGTATCACCTGTCAGAGTAGTATGTAGATGCATCAGGCGTCCCGTATCCCTCCAACTGCACATGCCCTACACCATTACAGAGCCTCCACCAGCTTGAACAATCCCCTGCTGACATGCAGGGTCCATGAATTCATGAGGTTGTCTCCATATCTGTACACGTCCATCCGCTTGGTAAAATTTGAAACGAGACTCGTCCGACCATGCAACATGTTTCCAGTCATCAACAGCCCAATGTTGGTGTTGATGGGCCCAGGCGAGTTGTAAAGCTTTATGTTGTGCAGTCATCAAGGGTACATGAGTGGGCCTTCAGCTCTGAAAGCCCCTATTTATGATGTTTCGTTGAATGCTTTGCAAGCTGACACTTGTTGACGGCCCAGCACTGAAATCTGCAGCAATTTGCGGATGGGCTGCACTTCTGTCACACTGAACGATTCTCTTCAGTCGCCGTTGATCCCATTCATGCAGCATCTTTTTCTGGCCACAGCGATGTTTTACCAGATTCCTGATATTCACGGTACACTCGTGAAATTGTCATACAGGAAAATCCCCGCTTCATCACTGGCTCAGAGATGCTGTGTCCCATCGCTCATGCGCCGACTATAACGCCACGTTCAAACTCACTTAAATCTTGATAATGTGCCATTGTAGCAGCAGCCAGGGACACGTTCCACATCATTAAGAAATGTCGTATTCCTGTTCTATGGAACGAGTTTTAATGTATGAATGTATGTAACTGATCTAACAACTGCGCCAGACACTTGTCTTATACAGGTGTTGCCAACTGCAGCATCGTATTATGCCTCTGTGTTTAATATGCATGCCTATACCAGTTTCTCTGGAGTTTCAGTGCATTTGGTAATAGTGACTTCTGTATTCCTGAAGGTACTGTTGGAAGATCTTTCATTAGATTAAATTAGATTTCATTAGATCTTTACTGGTTCAACTAACCCTGTAGTGCATAAATGGTACATTCTGATATAGGACAAGTCAGTGTATAACAAAATACAATACTGCATGATTTAAATTTATATAATTTACGGTATTTTTACGTTAAATGTGCATTGCCTTTTCATGTACAGAGTATATATTGTACAAGTGGGAAGAGCATATACTGTAAAAGCAGAAAAAGCATGTATTGTACAAGTAGTTTGCTATTTGTAATATAGTAACAAATAAATGGTGGATCAATAACGTACTTGAGGGCTAATAACATATATATAATACATCGCTAAGGTACAGACACAAATATTTAGTCTACTTCCTGAGGGCACTCATGCAAGCTAGAGAAGCAGTGGTGAGTCAAATATGTCTTAGCAACTGACCTGAACTTTATCAGGTCATTTATTGATTTAATTTCTGGGGATAACTTATTATAAATAACTTTTGCTTAATACAGGTTCCTTTTTTATTTAGGCTGGTGTTCACTGTCTCTATTTGAAAGTCTTCTTTTTGCCTTTTGTTATGAGAAAGAATGTTTTCTTTTTTTCTTTTGGAAGAGAGCAGGATTTTGCATTGTACACATTTTTACAAAAATAACAGTCTCATACACATAGACACATGAAAGTGGAAGAATTTCCAGCTTTTGAACGAGTGGTTATCAGGTTTTATTCCATTTTACACCTTCCATTATTTTTATAATCCCTTTTTGTAGCTTAAAGAAATTTTGGTTGCGAGAAACGTAAGCCCAGGAAATTATTCTGTATTTCAGTTACGAGTATGTATGGACGAAATTTACAGTTTTCAGACAATCTTCTTTGCAGCATCCTTCTAATAATCTTATTGAATAGCGTACAGTGCATAATTTCTCATACACTTTCAATGTGTGTCCAACATTTAAGATTATTTTGGACCCAGAAACCTAACTTTACGTTGTCTGCACTCTGAATCTCCTTATCAGATATCTCAATCTCAACAGTTTGCTTATCTTTTTTCGAGTTATAGAAATTTAGTGCCACTGTCTTAATTTAATTTATTATGAACTTGTGACTGAATCAGTTTTCAATATTGTTAAGTGTCTGTGTTGCAGACTTCTGAAGAATTTCCATTTCTTTCCCACTAACTATCATACTAGTATTGTCAGCAAACTGAATGGTGTTCTTGAAGAATTTGTTCAAGTCATTCACATATAACAGAAATACGAGAGGCCCCAGCTCAGAGCCTTATGGCACTCTGTGTCTTAAAGCTACATGCTCTGAATAATGTTGAGTTACTTTATTGAAACATTAGTGTTGCATTTGAACCACTTGCTGTCATCTGCTTAGGTAAGATTTTATCCAGTTGTTGGATGTTCCACGGATACCCACATTGTTGCGCTTAGACAACAGTTTAGTGTGATCTATGATGTCAAAAGCCTTAGATAGATCTAGTCAAATTCCAGTGACATTTTCACCCTTATCTAATTTTAGTAGTACTTCACTTAAAAGCTCAAAAACTGTTCTATCAGTTGATCAGCCCCTCCTGAAACCATGTTTTGTCGTAGATAGTATTTTGTGTTTTTTGAAAAATAATTTCTATGACTTTTGAAAATACAGACGGTAGAGCAATGGGCTTGTAGTTACCCACTTCAGCCTTTTTGTATTTTTGAATAGTGGTTTAGCTTGGCGATTTTTAGGCACGACGGGAAAAATTCCAATTTGAAAGGAACTGTCACAAAGGTGAGATGCCTTATTTTTAAAGTTCTGATAGCTGACAGGATTTCTTTCTTTGTGTTGGAAACGGAAAGGGTGAAACAGGATTTATGTCGGTATTTTCAGATGATACTAGACAGTTTTTTAGTGCAAAGTCTGATTTCAGTGACTAATTGCCCACTTACATTGCTAAAATAAGTATCAAACACATTTGCTATTACTTCAGCATTAGTAACATCTTTGTTATCATAGTTCAGTTTAGTAACCGATCAAGGTGGCTCAGTGGTTAGCACACAGGACTCGCATCTGAGAGGATAGCAGTTCAAAACCACGTCTAGCCATCCAGATTTATATTTCCGTGATTTCTCTAAATTGCTCCAGGAAAATGCCAGGATGGTTTCTTCGAAAGAGCAGAGCTGATTTCCTTTCCCATCCTTGACACCATCCGAGCTTGTGCTTCATATCTAATGAACTCTATGTCGATGGGGTGTTAAACACAGTCTTTCTCCCTTCCTTCCTTCTTTCAATTTCATATTGGAATTTTGAGGATAATTATTATCAATTTGCTATTTCACTATACTCCATACAGCTTGCATTTTGCTATTGGAATTATTTATACTGGGTGTCCCATTTATCTTGACCACCCTAAATAACTGTTTGTCCAGATGCAAATTACAAAATGTTTCAAGCAAATGTTCTGTAGCCGTCAGGGGGACATCAATCAGCATGATTTCCTTCGTTGTATCTTTGTTTCTTACAAAGATATGAACAGCGGCATGACATTTTAAATGGCACTCTGTACATTTTATTTGGTAATTCGTATCCTCGCCTAAATACCTATTCAAAAATGTGTCACACTGTACCATTCACTGAAACACAACGTTATTAATTACATAACACAACACTGACTTTGATCCTGGGATCACAAACTCGTCCACTTGCTAGAGTTGTCAGAAAACAAATTAAAACCAAGTAAAAACGTAACACAAAGTTGACTCTGACTCTCCTGTACCATTGCCCAGGAGTAGAACATTCAAAGGTGCTCAAAGTGGTGAGCCTGGACACCGATACACTGGTGCACTCGTTGAATGAAAGAATTACTTACTGTTTCCAGTGTTGCCTGCTGAAGAGATTTACAAACAATCACGATACATGCTAAGCGACACCTCGGGTGGCGTTACCTCGTCAGCACATGAGGGAGGCACGTGATCGAGGTGCCCTTCCTTGGTGCTGACTTCCTGCTGCTAGATCTTGGAACAAAAGAATTTACAGGCAGCCAACACTGCCGGCCGAGGCTTGGCCATAACAAGGAAAATGAAGTTACCATTTGAAAGCTCGTAGAATAAAGCAAAATCCCCTACTGTCTGGCTCATCCTTTACATGTATCTGCCATATTAAAATTCATTATGCACATACAGACCAAAACCACTACAATGCACAAATGGCTGACTCAAACACGTTTAGAGTGACAGATTTGTAGCGATCTCCTGTCCACATCCTTCAACTTGTCTGTGCAAATATGATTTGAGCCAACAAATTTGATAAATTTCGCTCGAACCTCTAACTCCAACTTCCAAGTTTGGGGATCTCATATCTACAGAAAACTCCCATGCACACACGAAGATATGTCGATGCAGATGCGATGTACACAGACATTTGCGCAGACAGATCGTTGCATAGGAATGGGCCTAAACCCTTTATACGATAGTGGTCGATATATTGATCACTACCATAAGTGTGAAACAGTGTACTTTTTACACTGAAAACTGACCCTTAACAACAGATTAGGTGTTCCTAAATAGATGTTGGGCCCTTGAGAAGCCACTTTTCGTTCTATGATGTTGTTAGAACGTTCTTATTGAAATGGTGGTCGGCTAGCTGTCCACTGTCCATGTGAGATGTATCTTTTGCTACTGTTTTGTGTATATGAGATAAAAATCATTCAACTGAAGGCGTTATTAATGTGAGAATTCGTTAAAAATAATATGCATGACATTTAGTGAATTAACAGTTATGTACACTTTACATTATATACACATTTTATGTAACCTAAATAGAGAATGCAAGTAATAATATAAAGAAATCCGTGAGCATAGTAGCAAAATTGGAGAGTCGTTTATCACGTTTTTGTAAAAGAGCTCTTCTATCACATATGTACGAGGGGCTATGCAATATTTACGTTATACCTAGATAACATGTGAGTAATTTATAATACATATGAACCGGATTTAGTGTCTTGCTGAGGAATTATTAGCAAATGAACACTTACATAATGTAGAATAACATAACCTCACATTTCATTTTTACAGCTGCACAAAATGACAAACAGGTTTTCATTTCGAGAATTTGAAGAGATGTCCCCACAGGATCTTCAACGTTTGATGGACGAAACAGATGATGATCAAGTTGTTGATTCTAAGTGTGTAGGTTATCCGGAAGCCAAAGACATAGTGCCAATTACTCATTCCAATACTAGCACCAGAAATGACTCATGTAGTGATATCATTCCTCCATCACACAAACAAAGAATTGTAATCCCTGTAAGTTACAAGGATGAAGATGAAAATGAAGAAGAGGATGAAAGTGATGATGCTCATTTTAGGACTTACCTTGCAGTACAATTTTGCAAAAAACTTTACTGATCCTTTCCTATATAATTCAGTAAATTATTTACCAGGTTTGGAACAAAGATTGATGTGAATTTAGAATCTCCCGTCTGTACTCTCATTGTTTTTTCTAACTTCGTCTTAGAACATATTATTAGAGAATCTTATCTCTATGCTAGTCAGCAACGTACTGACGTCAATTTGACCTCAGCTGAATTAAAAGCAGTCTTTGGTGCACTTCTTATGATGGGATTCCATCTACGTCCGAGCATAAGACATTATGGTCATCTGATTCCAATTTATTTGTAAACAGAGTAGCTTCAGCTATGTGTGTCAGAAGATTTTTGAAGGTAATAAGACTTACGCATCTAAATGATTTCCAAAAAATGACAAAAAAGGGAGAATGTGGGTATGACAAATTACATAACATTCCCCCCCGTTCTTTCCCACCTAAATCATTCTTTTTTAAAATTTAGACATAGAAGATTTCTCAGTATTGATGAACACATTGTGGCTTTCAGAGGCAGAACTTTCCTAAATTAGTATATGCCAATGAAGCCAATGAAACAAGAATTCAAAATTTGGGTTACAGCCTGTAGCATTATGGGGTACATGTTAACTTTTCGGATTCATAAGGCAAATCTGAATTCAAGGCAGAAGAGTCTCTGAGAGAGGAAGTTGTTTTGTCAGTTTGAAAACGATTCCAAGTTTTAGGGTACCACCCCTTTTTGACAGAATTTATACGAATTTACCATCGCTTTCAAAATTACTGACTAGAGGAACATTTTATTGTGGAACAATGCTCCAAAATAGAAAACATTTTCATAATATGTTACTAATGAGTGACAAGCAGATAAAATTAGGAGAGCATCACTCTGCTATGGAACATGATATTTCCACAACAAAATGGAAATCCAGAGCTACAAAATCAGTTGTAATGTAGAGTATCATCCATAGCCCCAGTGTGGGGTGTCAAGAGTCTAGGAAAGGCAACAAGAGTAAGAAGGAAGGTATTGAGTGTCCCAAGGATATTGCTGACTATAATGGGTACATGGGAGGGGTTGATAAATTTGATCGACTGATGTCGATCTACAGTGTTTCCTAGAAATCAAGAAAGTTGTGGATCAAATTATTCTATTACTTTCTGGATGCTGCAGTTGTCAATTCCTCATTCTTTATAATAAGGCTACAAAAATGGCACAATCTTATGATGGAAAGCCAATGTCACACCTAAATTTCCGAAGTATCTTTGCCAATGAATTAAATCGAAATTTCAATAGTTAGAAGTAACATGGACAACAGACTTGCCCAAAAGGTTTGAACACAGATGCAAAATTTATGGAGAAAAATGTTTACAACATGCATCCACAGAGGGCGACGATTGTAGGGGCAGATGTTCCACAGAAGGATATGAACAGAAGGCGTGCTCATTGTACTACAAAAAAGCAACACAAATGGAGTAGTATTATATACAAGGAATACAAAGTTCCTCTTTGTCTTCCTTTTTTTCACCTGTTTCATTCCAAATAAAATGTTTAGCTTTGGAATTTATAATATATCATTGGGTTCAGTTTAGTTTTCTTGTCTGATTATTGTAATATGTTCCAGTTTTGTAATTCAGCAAATTAATTAATATATAGTGTATCATCTTTGCATTCAAATTGTCATGTTTTTATATATCTACTCTAGGTATAAGAAGATGGTCTTTTAAATAGCCACTATCCACAGCAATCCAAGCCCCACCAAAATGAATAGTGGTCTGTAATTCTACTAACTATATTTTTCTCTCATTTCCAAGGAAAATGAACACAGAATAGTTGTAAGTATATTACTTGTTTATATAAGTAATAAGGAATGCAATTAAAGTAACACTTTTCGAATTCTGACAGAAAAGTGTTTCTCCTCTAAAGAGTTAAAGACTGCTTTTTAAATGTCACACTACAGATTTCCTGTTCCTTTTAAAAGAAAGCATTTAACTCCACATAAAGTGTCGTAATCATAACGTTTTAATTCACACAGCACACTACATCTACATGCACATCTACGTCTATACTCTGCAAACCACTGCGAAGTACATGGCAAAGGGTATCTCCCAATGAGCAGTTATTAGGGGTTTTTTCCATTACATTCATGTATGGAGCTAGGCAAAAATGGTTGTTTATTTGTCTCCATGTGTGCTGTAATTAATCTAGTCTTATCTTTATGATCCCTATGAAGACATATGTGGGGGGGGGGGTTGTAGTATATCCCTAGAGCCATAATTTAAAGCTGGCTCTTGAAACTTTGTATGTATACGTTCTCAGGGACAGTTTACATCTATCTTCAAGAGTCTGCCATTTCAGTCTGTTCAGCATCTTCGTGACTTTGTCACACAGGTCAAACAAACTTGTGACTCTTTGTGCTACCCTTCTCGGTGTACAGTCAATAGCCTTGGTAGCCCTATTTGGTATGGGTCCCACACACTTGAGTAATATTCTGGACTTGGTTGCACAAGTGATTTGTAGGCAATCTCCTTTGTAAACTGATGGCATTTCCTCAGTATTCTACCAATAAACAGAAGTCTACCACCTTCTTGATCGATGTGTAAGCTTATGTGATTATTCTCTTTCATATGCTTACAAAATGTTACACCTAGGTATTTGTATATATTGGTAAATTTCGACAGTGACTCACTTATATTGTTGTCATAGGATACTACGTTTTTCGTTTTATGAAGTGCATAGTTTTATATTTCTGGACATTTAAAAAAGTAAAAAGTCATTACACCACTTTGAAATCTTATCAAGATCTGACTCAATATACAGCTACTTTCAGACATTACTTTATTATAGATAACTCATCATCCTCAAAAGTCTTGGATTACTAATAATATCATCTGCAAGGTCATTAATATACAACATGGACTGTAAGGGTCCCAACACAATTGGTTGGAGTACGCCTGAAGTTACTTCCATGTCTGGCAGTGACTCTTCATCCAAGATAATGTGTTGTGCCCTCCCTACCAAAAGATCCTCAATCCAATCATTAAATTCGCTTGATTCTGTACCCTATATGATCGTACTTTTGATAACAAGTGTAGATGTGGTACAGAGTCAAATGCTTTTAAGGCATCATGTCATATAACGTCTATTTGACTGCATTGATCCAAAACTTTCACTACATCATATGCGAAAAGTGCAAGTTGCGTTTCACACGATAGACGTACTTGTAATCCATGCAGTTGGCATGAAGGAGGTCACTCTGTTCGAGAGATCTCATTTTGTTTGAGCTCAGAATACGTTCTAAAGATTCCACAACAAATCGACGTCAAGGATATTGGATGGCAGTTTTGTGGATCACTTCTGTTACCCTTCTTGCAGATGGATGTGATCTTTACTTTCCTCCAACTGCTGGGCATGGTTTTTTGTGTGAGGGAACTATAACAGATTATAGTGAACAGAGGCGCCAAGTCAGCCACAATTTCAGTGTAGAATCTTACAGGAATTTCATTTCATCTTTGAGCTTTGTTCAGTTTTAATGATTTCAGTTGTTTCTGAATTCTACTGACACTAACACTTACTCAACTTATGTTTTCAGTGCTATGGCGATTAAAATGGGACATTTCTTCTAGGTATTCCTTTGTGGAGGAATTTTTGAAAATGGAGTTAAGTATTTTAGCTTTTGCTTTGTTATTTTTAATTTCAGTTCCTGTCTCATCCACGAGTAACTGGAGGCTTGCTTTGATACTACTAACAGCTTTCATGTATGACTAGAATTCCTTTGGGTTTTTTGAAAGATCATTCAACAATATTCTGCTATGGTAGTCATTGAAGGCTTCATGCATTGCTCCCTATCTATAGCCTTATGTTGTGTTTCACACCTATCAGGGAGTAATCACAGTTTCTTTAGAAGTTTCTCTACAATGATTGTATACCATGAAGGGTCCCTCCTGTTATGAACTGCTCTAAAGGGTACAGATCTATCAAGCATATAGTTAACTACTCTTCTAAAACTGAGTTAAAGTTTGTCTGCATGCTCCTGTTCTGTGCTAAGAGTTTCAAGTTCCTCATTGAGATGTGACACTATTTCTCATTTATCTAGTTTGTTGAATGTATATATATCTTTCTACTTGTTTTAGTTGTCCTTTGTACATGATGCTAATGGATAGTTTTCTGGAATGTGTCACAAGACTGATTGTTACTATTTCCTTTCGTCATGAGGAATAATTATTCAATATTTTATCAATAAACTTACATCTCCTTTCTGTTTGAACCATAAATAAACTTATAACAATGTTTAGCTTCTTCAGCACTATCAGACAATATGAAAATGTTTCAGTGGTCGCAAGAATAAATGTAGATAATTCCTTAGCTGCATGACTATTATGAACACAAATGTTCTATAACACGAAAATTATTCTTTTTCTTGTGCATTCCAAGTTGTGTTCCTTCAATATACAGGGTGTTACAAAAAGGTACGGCCAAACTTTCAGGAAACATTCCTCACACACGAATAAAGAAAACATGTTATGTGGACATGTGTCCGGAAACGCTTAATTTCCATGTTAGAGCTCATTTTAGTTTCGTCAGTATGTACTGTACTTCCTCGATTCTGATGAACAAATTGTAAATTTTCACAATCAACATGTGTGGACTGACGAGAATCCGCACGCAATTGTGCAATCACGTCATTAACACAGATTTTCTGTGAACGTTTGGGCAGGCATTGCTGGTGATGTCTTGATTGGGCCCCATGTTCTTCCACCTACGCTCGATGGAGCACATTATCATGATTTCATACGGAATACTCTACTTGTGCTGCTAGAACATGTGCCCTTTTAAGTACGACACAACATGTGGTTCATGCACGATGGAGCTCCTGCACATTTCAGTTGAAGTGTTCGTACGCTTCTCAACAACAGATTCGGTGACCGATGGATTGGTAGAGACAGACCAATTCAATGGCCTCCACGCTCTCCTGGCCTCAACCCTCTTGACTTTCATTTATGGGGGCATTTGAAAGCTCTTGTCTACGCAACCCCGGTACCAAATGTAGAGACTCTTCGTGCTCGTATTGTGGACGGCTGTGATACAATACGCCATTCTCCAGGGCTGCATCAGTGCATCAGGGATTCCATGCGACAGAGGGTGGATGCATGTATCCTCGCTAATGGAGGACATTTTGAACATTTCCTGTAACAAAGTGTTTGAAGTCACGCTGGTACATTCTGTTGCCGTGTGTTTCCATTCCATGATCAATGTGATTTGAAGATAAATAATAAAAGGAGCTCTAACATGGAAAGTAAGCGTTTCCGGACACATGTCCACATAACATATTTTCTTTCTTTGTGTGTGAGGAATGTTTCCTGAAAATTTGGCCGTACCTTTTTGTAACACCCTGTATTATGCTTTTCATCTACATTCACCAATGTCCAAGGTGTGTTCCTTCAATATACTCTGCTTTTCATCTATCTTCACCAAGGTCGATAGATACTCTTCCGCTTCTAATATTTGTAATTCCTGATCAGGGCAAAAAATGAAATATCTTTTATTCATTTTAGATCCACATTCCATTTTCGTAATCAGTATAATATGGTACTTGATTTTCACTACTACACCAAAGAAAATGATGTGTTTTAAATACAATAACTTGATATTTATGTCACAAATATTAATTACAGATTAAAGTATTGAAGATGACAAGACAGTGCTACTTATAACGAGTACCCAATGGATGTTATTCTATCAATACTTGTTGAATACAGGTACACACAAGCTTAGCATGCAGCAATGTAATAAGAATACTCTTACTTTTGTTAGACCAATACAACAATAGATAATGTCCAACAGAATAGTTGCATTAATATATTTCAAACTGCTCTGAATTAGCAATTTAGCTTACATTAGCTTACAAATAATCAAAGCCTCCACATAGTAGGAATGGTGGGAAACTAACCATACTTCAATTTTTCGTTAAAGTAAAAATAGTTTCTGTGTTTCACTGACAATCGACAAAAATTAGTTCATTTTAAACCAGTAAGATGCTTGCATTATTAACATAATTTTTCAGGTTGGTAAGCCTATTACTCCTCCTAAGGGGACACTGCTGTAATGTAGCACTATCCGTGTGGGCTAGGAGGTTAGTGTGCTCTGGATACAGAGGGCTATGCCAGCAGTAGCGTAGCTACCAGCAGGGTCATCCATGCCATACAGACCAAATGGGAGGAGCCAGACGAAGTGTGTCCCACAACGACCTATCATTAGCCTGTCTCCTATCCTATCCTATCCTATCCTATCCTATCCTAAACCTCTCCTTTTTCCTTACCATTATTAACTTTTAGCAGGGATATGGCGAAGTCCTTAACAGCAGCTACGATGGAGAAGAACATCTTTGGTACAGTGCAGCTGACAGAGGAGGCACCCTTTCCCTCCTAAGGGCAAATGAGGAGTGGTACCACTGTCTTGTGGTGAAGAGGGATCGTCAAAGGCTGAGGGAGTAAACCCTGAAAGAAAATCCTCAGATGTGTTAGGCTTAGCAGGCCAGCAGATGAGAAAAAGTTGTTTTTGCTTTCAATCAAAGAACGAGCATTGGATTAAAAATACCTAATGCAGACAAGACAGCACTTCTTGTTCCCCTGGAACGAATGACAGCTCTTCACAGCCTGAAGAAAAACCAAGGAACGCAAGGAGATACACTAAACAAGAACAGAAAACTAGACACCAACAAAAACAAGTTGAGAGTGGGAACATTAGATGTAACAACCTTGACAGAAAAGACTGAAGAGATTGTACACATGATGGAGATGAGAAAAATTCATATCCTTAGATTTGGTGAGACCAAGTAGAAGGGAAAAAGATCTAAATTGCTGAGAGGTGGGTACAAATTATACTGGCAGGGTCACAATAAAGGGGCAAAAAGTGGAGTGGGGATGTGTTTCACAAAGACATTGACCCAGTTACGTATGTGAGCTTTGTAAGTGATAGGATAATTAGAGCATGAGTGAACTTGGGAAAGAATAGTTTTACTATACTCCAAGTGTACGCACCTCGGCAAGGGTACAGTGAGGAAGAAAAAACGAAATGCCTTGAAGAACTGGAAGATCATGTAAGATAAGATAACATTATGATAATTAGGGATCTGAACGCTCAGGTCAGCACGGATAGAAATGGATATGAGAAGGTGGTTGGCCCTTCTGGATACAGAAGACGAAATGTTGAGTGTGAAGAAATTCTAAATCTCTGCACAAGGAATCATCTTTTAGTGAAAAATACATTCTTCAAGAAACAAGATAGCCATAAGATTACTAGATATCGCTAGGATGGCAAATCTAAGACAGTTATAGACTATATATTAACAGACAAATTAACTGGAGGAAAAGTAAGGGACACTAAGGTCTGACCAAGTGTGCACTCGGATAGTGACCACAGATTACTAGTAGTTGATCTAAATTACAATAAGAAAAGTTTGAATGTTGTAGAAAGAATGCTAAAATTAAGGTGCGGAAGTTGAAAGAAGAAGAAAATAAGAAAAGTCTCCAAAATCTAGTAGCACAAAAATTGCCAGAAACTGAAAGGGTTAGTGTAGAGGAAGAGTGGAACCTATTTAAAACATCAACGGTGCTGTGCAGATATGTGGCAAAACAAAGGGTAAAGTGAAAGACAAAGATACCAGTTGGTGGTACGATAGAGTAAAAGATGGAATTAAAAAACGTAATATGGCAAAGAAAACATGGAGTTTGAAAAAAAAAATCAGAACCAGGGACTGGTACCAATAGATGAAGACAAGGTAATAACATTCGAGAAGGAATACCGGCAAAAGTAACTCCAAGCAAAGAGAATTGAGAAAGAAAAAAAGGAGAAGAGTTGGAAAATATTCAGCCAGGAACTAAAGCAGGATAGCAGAGGGAACCAAAAACTGCTATGTGGGTTATTGAAAAGTAAAAGATCTGATAGAGAAGACATAAAAGCGATCGAAACAGAGGATGGGGATATTCTGAGGGACATGGAAGCTTTCAGAGAAAATATGATGAATTATTTTGAAATCTTACTGAATGGGAAGGTGCACAAGCATGTGACACCGAAGTCATTGAATTAGAGGAGGAGCAGGATCCAGTATCTTGGTTAGAAATTGAGAATTCCCTGAAATCTGAAAAGTGGGAAGGTGGCTTGGGTAGATGAGCTGTCAATGGATCTGATTAAAGCTGCAGGAATCCATGGAATACAAAAGTTAAATTGGGTGCTGGGGGTGATATGGAAAGAAAACAAAGTGCCGAATGAATGGAAAAAAGGAATTATAATACCATTGTCCAAGAACGGTAGTAGAAAGAAATGCACCAACTACCTAGGAATCACACTGTTATCACACTGCCTTAAGATAATGGAAAAGATCGTATAAAAAAGATTGCGGAAAATTGTAGAACACCAATTAGAGGAAAAACAGCATGGGTTCAGAAGTAATAGGGGAACAATAGATCTCATCTTCACCCTCCGTCATTTAATGGAGAAGTATTAGGTAAAAGGAAAGGACGAGACAGTCGTATTCGTGGATCTGGGAAAAGCATATGACAGTGTACCAAGGGATAAAATATGGGAATGCTTGAGAAAACATAATGTTCCTGATTTATTAATCAAAAAGGTCCAGATGCTGTATGACAGCTGTGAGAGCAGTGAACAAGTAGAGGTGCAAGATCAAAATGGTTTAAGGCAAAGAGAGGTGTTCGGCAAAGCAGTTCACTCTCCCCTTTACTCTTCATTACACTTACGGACGCAATCATCAAAGAAATCGAGGAAGAAGAAAATGAAGGTCTCAACGCTTTTGATTTTGCTGATGACATTGCCATTTGGGGAGAGACGGAAATGGAGGTTCAGAGGAGACTAGATTCCTGGAACACAAAATTTTAAAAAAATCAAGTTAACTGTGGGTAGGAACAAGACAGTGACAATGAAGGTGAGCAGGACACCCACACCTTGTCACATTATAATGGAGGGGAAGAAGGTTGAATGTGTGAAAAGCTTCAATTATCTGGGAAGCATCATATCACATGATGGAAGTTCCAAACTAGAAGTCTTAAACAGAATAACAAAAGGATCTAGCTTCTTCCAGCAAGAACAAAATCTAATCTGGGACAGGGAAGTACCTCGAAGAGCCAAACAGACCATGTATAAAATTTATCTCCAGACAACCATGGTGTATAGTCTAGAGGCCTTAGGTCAGCTTTAGAATAAACTAGGAGAGACAGAGGCAGGAATGATTATTTAAGGAGAGACCTGCTGGTGATGTTGACTACAGAGGAGAGGATGAGTGCTTTGAGATTGAAGTGGTTCGGTCATGTGAAGCGAATGCACCTGATTCGAACTCCATGGCAGTATTTGGAGATGGAGGTACCAGGAAGAAGACCAACTGGGCGCCCTAGAAATAGATGGACAGACCAGTTCAGGAAGATCTCAAGAGGAGAGGAGTAACATGGGATGTAGTGGAGAGGGAAAAGGTATACCAGGTAAGAAAACAATGGGGGCATATTGTTCACAAAGTTCCTACCCAGTTTGCTGGAAGGAAAGCCTGATGATGGTGATGATGAAGCCTATTACTAAAATGAAGAAAGGTTGTGTCATCCACATGTCATACTTAAAAGATCTTGCAAATGGAGGTATCTCAATAACCACTAACAGAAACAAAAAAATTACAACGCAGATCTGATCTACGCTATATCTTTCTTTGAAAACAGAGACTTGCTTACTATATTCCTGAAAGAAATTTGCAAGTTTTAGGCTGTTGCTTCAAATACTATAACAGTACTTATTTTTCATTTTTAATTTATATTTTTCCATTTTTATTTTTTATTTTATTAATTTTAATTTTTTATTTTTTTGCAGTCCCAATTCCTACTTATAATTTACTGAATTCCAAATCGATTTCAAGCACACCATTTTTATTTCGACAAAAATAAAATAAAAAACCGAATTCATAAACAAAACTAAATAAAAACATCAGAAAAATATAAATTTTAACCGACTATAAAATAAATAAAAAAGTCAAAAAATCCATAAATTGTAACTGAATATAAAAATTAATGAAAACCAGTGGATCATAAATTTTCAATCGGATTAAAAACTCCATGCTATCTTGTGTTGGAACCTGGGACAATACAAACAGAGCAGATGGTGGATGTGTTTAGTGGAGGCAAGACTGCAAACTCCCTCTGACACCAGGAAGTCGCCAGAGTCTTTTAGCAAGTGGTAAAAACATATATTTCATTGGCACGACTGTGTGGGAAGCTTAACAGCTGTATTTCAGAAACAGGAAATGGTCGGCCCACAAAGATTAGATCTTTCCGTAAATGAGGGACTGTAATCCCACGTAGGTAGATGTTTTTTGCCAAAAATGCTCATGCTTACCATGAGAACGACTCCTTCCTAGTCTAAAAACTTCTTTCTTAGACAAGAGAGATTTGGAGGTGCTGATTGGGTCCTACAAGGATATGCAAGGTGGAGGTTTCCTCCTCCATCTTGGGAATCCCGGTGCTGTGTGTGGATTGGCTACTGGGCCAACAGAACAGTCCAGAAGGGAGATTCAGTGACTAGAGGATAGTTCAATTGGTTTGTGCAATATGGGGCTCTTTCGTTTTTGCTAATTCGGTTCCCATATCGAAGCTTGTTGGAGAGTGGTTGTGATTTTTTGGGACTAACCACTGTTCCACCTCGCTCTGTTTATCATTTTTGTGTAAGATTTATCAGCTAGTTGTAGCTACAAAAGGGTTAATAAAACCTGTCATTATTTGTTCTCATTCATACTCCCTCAACTATTCACTGTTTTTATTTTGTAGTGGTGGTACATGGGTACTCCCACAATTTCAGGCCCAATCTATTTAAATTAATTAATCTGATTATTAATTTGAATTCTGAAAGTGAATACAGCCACAGGCAACAAAAGTAACATGGGTAAATTCACTGACTCATATATTTAAAATTAAGGGTGTAGCCCACAGTTTAAAGGTTACTGATAAGATAACATTTTTCTTCATGTAAAAATAATAACATTTAGCATCATTCAGACATATATTTATGATTAAAGCAAGTGATGGCTTGCAATCTTGGATTACATATTTTTGTTGGACGACATATAGGGTTATAATCACAATTATTGTACAGTTGGATAGAGACTACACACATCAATATTTCTTATTTTTGCGTTACCACTGTCTGCTTAAGCTCTCAATTTTATTACATATGTATGACCTCTATAAAAAGCATCTCTTGGATACTTTGGTTCAACAACTTCAGGTAACTGTTTTAATTTCTTAAGTTTTTACACACTGTTGAGTTAATCCAATTACATTCCTCCATCTCTGCTAAATTATATCCTCAATTTCATATTTCTGTACTTCTTGTTAATGTCTTTCGATATAAATCATCCATTTAGTCTCAGTTTTTCTTGTTAATAGATCCAGATTTGAAACATTTCTTTCAATGATGCCAAAAGCCGCCAATGTACTGATAAACAGTATTCGTTTCTTTATCAAAGCCATCCACTCTTGCTCCAGCTATATTTACTTCTCCACCTTTAAGACCATGTTGAATATTATCATTGTTTTAATTATATACCCAAGATATAGCCTCTTCTCTATAAATTTCCTTCTGTTCCTACGCCAATACAGCAACACTTCTGTTAGGCAAGTATTTAGATCTGTATATAGCCACACAAACTCCAGCAGTTCTTAAGTAACAGTATAGATTTATATTAGCTGTTCCTGAGAATTGTTTTCTTAGTTCTAAACAACCTTTTCTTACTAAATCTACGTCAGAATTACAGAATCCATTAATTTCTTTCTTCATTGTATTAGCACAATAATATACGATATCAGGAACTAGTTCTATGTAATTTTCATTTTCCTGTGTGTTGAAGAAATGTGGGCAATAGCCTTTCTTTAGTTCTTTCTAATTAAATGTTTTAGGAAAACTAAGAAGTGATCCTTGTACAAAACTGCTGCTATCTGTAATTTTTAAACCTAACTGTTTTATCATTAGTAACATTAATTTAGTTCCTGTGTAGGTAGTGTATGGCTTTATAGTATTTTCAACACAATACTATAATTTGTGAATAAATTCTAAATTATATTCTTTAGCATATTTAACTATAAATATATAATTATTATGTTAATTAAGTATCATCCACCTTCAGAATTCATCATTTGTTTTAAATCTGTAAGCTGTGCAACCATTGAAATAGTGAACTAGTATGAGATTTGGAACATGTATTCCTATCTCTTTTTGAGCTTCATAATAAAAGCACATGTAGTTTTCAGTATAGGTATAAGGAATTCTCTTTAGGGATCCTTTTTTACAACACTTAAACTGTTTTCCAGTAACTACATTATTGCACTTCGAATATTCAAAAATATAATATTTTTTTAACTCTCCAATAAAATAACAGCCATTTTCAATACATTTTTGACAATCTTTGACTATATGTCTTCACTAAATTTTCTTTAATTTACAACACTTTTTAGTATTTTGTATTGCATGTTACATTTATGATCTTTAATTTCTGCTTCAAGATCACAGTTTCTACATCTTTCAAAGCCTCAGTTATATACTCCAGATCTCAAACAAATCCTTTTACGTTTTTTCATTTTTATAAGCTATATTACAAACTTCTTTGTGGTTGTTTAAGCATTCTTCATTATAGCAGTATCTATATATTTTTCACAATATATCTTATTTTCTGCAGTATTGTGTTCTTTACCCTTCCACAACATACAGACCAACAGTTATTGAACTGTATGAAATAAAATTGTCATAACTTCTGAATGGTTTGTGACTGAGCGAGGTGACGCAGTGGTTAGCACACTGGACCCGCATTCGGGAGGGCGACGGTTCAATCCCACGTCTGGCCATCCTGATTTAGGTTTTCCGTGATTTCCCTAAATCGCTTCAGGCAAATGCCGGGATGGTTCCTGAGAAAGGGACGGCCGATTTCCTTCCACATACTTCCCTAATCCGAGCTTGTGCTTCATCTGTAATGACCTCGTTGTCGATGGGACGTTAAACAGTAATCTCCTCCTCCTGAATGGTTTGTGTTAGGATGTTCAAATTGCACGGGTGGCACAGGCCATGATGAGAATTAGGACGCCCATGTGCACACAACTTGTTGTCAGTCATTTGCATGTGAAAATGTCACAGTACAGCGTGACTGAGCGTATAGCTCTTGTGAAGGTCTACCATGCTAGCAGTAACAGTCCAACTGCTGCACAAAGGAAGTTTGCGTCCACTTAAAGCTGGAGACAACAGGTCCAGGCATGCTAACAATCAAGAATTTGATTTGCAAGTCCAAAAGAACAGGTAGTGTTCGTGATGAAGTGTTCACAATGTCGGTCGTCCAAAACGGCTGAAAATGCCTGAAAAAATCTAGAAGACAAGCGCTGTGTTTCGAACCAGCCACTGGAAATCGATCAGACTAGCTGCACAATAGGTAGGAATCACCCAGGAGACACACCGACAAATTGTTTTTGAAGACCTGCTTCTCTTCCCATACAAAATTCAAATCCATCAGCCATTAAACCCCAGGGCCATGGAACAGTGGATGTGTTTCCCCAACACTATAGTGCACAGAATTGACGAACAGGACTTTGATGTTAATATAGTTTGGTTTGGAAACGCAGCCCACCTTCATTTAGATGGGTTCATCGATAAGCTAAATTGGCGCATTTGAGGGACTGAGAATCAGTACTTCGCGCTCGAGAAGTCTCTTCACCCTCAGCGGGTGACTGTGTGGTGTGCAGTGTCCAGTCACAGATTAATTGGTGGCATATTCCTTGATGGCACTGTACTACCGAATAGTATTTGAAGGTTTTGTGAGATGATTTAATCCCGAATATCCATAGTGAAACTGATTTCGATAAGATGTGGTTCCTGCAAGTTGGAGCTCGACCCCATCGAAGCAGCAGAGTGTTTGATGTCCTGGAGGAACACTTTAGGGGCCGCATTGTAGCTCTGGGGTACCCACAAGCCACTGACATGGGCCTAGATTGGCTGCTGTATTCTCCAGATTTGAACACACGAGACTCCTTTTTGGGGGGTTATATAAAAGGCAAGGTGTACAGCAATAACCCCAAAACCACTGCTGAGCTGAAAACAGCCATTTAGTAGGTCATCAACAGCATTGATGTTCCAAGACTTCAGCGGATCATGAAGAATCTGGCTATTCGTCTGCGGCCTATAATCACCAAGGATGGCAGGCATATCAAACATATAATCTTAATACAAATATCTGTAGTGACGTTTACATGTTGAATACAGTGTATGCAAGCCGTAGTTCGTGACTATTTTATGTGTTTTTAGATATAGTCCCTTAATTATCAACCTGTATATAACATTCTTTCTGTTTTGCATTTATGTTCATTCTTGTTTTGTTATACTTATTAAAGTATTGATGACGCTTAGAAAGCTGACATACTGTTAATTACATCAAAGTGGTTGCGATTTCTATACAGATATATTTTTATTCGATTGTCAGCACCATAACAGGTAACTGAACAGAAATTTTCAGTGCATACAACATTTATTTGAATATCCAATAGCTGCTCCACATTTTTAATATCGTCTAGAGTAAATGCTTGATTCTTATATTCGCCTAATTGGTTACATGATATTTTGGTTAAATCTTTATGTAATTAGTATTTATCTCCTATAATTTTCTTAATATCACCAGTAGTTAGGTACATCTGTAAGATAAAATCTGAGTGACGTGTTAATGCAACTATTATTCCTCTAGGGCAACACAAATTTTCACCATTATTAATTCTAGTAATGCACCTTAAGGCTTTTTATCATCAATTAAATTTATTATTTTATTACCTTGGCTACCTCTTGGAATTGCCAGCATTTGAATATTAATTGCAGTATTTGCTGTATCAATAGACTCATCAGACATTAAAATATCTCTGCTTTTATTGCATAAAACGTGAACAAATTATTAAGTACTTTTTGATGATGTAATCCTGTAGAAATTGGGTAAAACGTTTTTCGATTTGCTGTTGTTATATTCAGCTTACCTCCTTTTTTAAAATTATTTCTATTTTTAGCTACTTCTAACATAGAATAAAGTGGTTTCTAACTAACAGTATCTAGTTTACTAATGTTGGCATCGTTAAAAACAATGTTATAGTCAAGAGACAAAGCTTTAAATTTTTCATTAAACTTTATTTAATTTTTTTATTCACAAATAAATTATTTTTCAACAGTTTGATCTCTTTTCTTTCTCAAATAATTTACTGCTGAATGGATAAATGTGATCTAGCTTTGACCATTTTTCCTTACTTGGTGGGCGAGTTTTTTCAAAACCATCATCATCAAATCTTTAAAAATATTTTGTATTAACTATATGGTGTGGTCTTTTATTAATCTTTAGAAATAATTCTTGATGAAATCGAAGATCTTGTAAAATAATTAAATTAATTTGTTCTGATTTCTTTAATTTACTATAGCCTCTATTACCAAGATTTTAGCTTTAGCTTTGAGTTCAGATACTCTCATATTAATGAGATCCCCCATAGGAATAGGAAAATTATTAGATATAATAAAATTAATTAATTATCATAATTAGTTATATTACTTCTTCAATAATCATGAATTTGGGCAAACACAGATTGCTCCATATTAGTCTCTTATTTAATATAAAAATTTTATTAAGTAATTTCTTATTTTTGATATAAGGGGCGTTCTAAAAGAAACGAGCCACAGGCATAAGTACAGAAACCAGTATGTGTATGTTAGAAGTATTAACCCTGGGTGCTGAAACACTTGTCCCACTGTGATGCAAGGTGGTGAATGACTGTCTCATGAAATTCCCGGGGCTGCAATGTTAACCAGTTCCGTAAGTACAGCTGGACATTGTCATCTACATGAGTGCAAGAAAGGTTATGCTGAAGTTCTTCTTTGACCAACATGGCCCTCTTCTGATTCACTTCCTGGAGCACAGGACAACAGTGAATGCCCAGCGTTACTCGCAAACCTTGACCTTCAATAAGCAATCAAATCAAAATAACCATGCCTCACCCGTGGGGTCATTCTGCTCCACGACAATGTAAAGCCTCATACTGCCAAAAAGGTCGTGGCACTCCTGCAGACATTAGAATGGGAGATTCACAGCCACCCTCCAAACAGTCTGGACCTCTCTCCCTGTGTTTACACCATTTTTGGTCCCCTTAAAAAGGCTCTGAGGCTCAAACGATTCACCTCGGGCGACGACGTCCAGCTGTACGTGCAGAAGTGGTTAACATTGCAGCCCCAGGAATTTTATAAGACAGCCATTCACCACCTTGTGTCACAGTGGGACAAGTGTCGCAATACCCAGTGTCAATACTTCCAACATACAGATACTGGTTTCTGTAATTATGCCTCCAGATCTTTTCTTTTTGAACGCTCCTTATATATTCTAGAGTACATTTCTTACATCAACTTGTATGTTAGATGGGGTTAGAGTAAAAACAGTCTATTTCTTTAATCTCATGACATTCAACACATTTTTATGTGTTAACTGTCTCAATCTGTCGTCCACTATTTTTCATTGACAACAATATCTTCAAATCCTCTTCACTTGGAATTCATTGCTAGTGATTTTTATAATAATATATAGAAACATTTTTTCTGCACACACGAGGAATTCGTTTTTTATTGTTTACTATTGTATACAACAATCCATTAATGTACCTAAACACCGAATTTATTCTAGTACACAATCCTGGAAATTCGCTGGTTATAATACCTCATCTTTTATTTTTAAAATTGCATTCATATGTCACTACACGGAAAAGTTCATTATGGAATTCAACGGGGTTTTTGTATATCTGTTTACTAAACCATTTAATTTCAGATCTTAATGCAATCCCCTATTAGATATTGCCTTATCATATCCTGGTATTAATTGTAATATACACATATTTATCATATATATCATATTGTCAACAAAGAAAACTATTTCGCAGCCTCATCTTTCATATATTTCATCTATTCCTTGTAAATCACACGGTAAAAATGTTTTTAGCTGTGATTTCAAATCACTGTCTATCAACACACACTTTTGATAAAAGATGTATAAAATTCCACTCACAGATAATAAGTGATCCAACTTCTTAATCTGACACAAAGAGTCAGTTCCTTCATATGACACAACTGGAATTCTTTTCAGTATAGATGGCTGTGTTGTTGTCAATATATTTTACCATACAATTTTGAAAAGCATCGATATGATCTTGACATAATTCTAAATGTGAACCATTACCGTATGGATACACTGTTGCTCCATCAACATCCATTTTTTCTAAACCTTATCCATGACTACTTTCATGAACCAAAACGTCAGATAGATTTGTTTTATCTTTTCACATATTCCTATCAAGCTGCATGTACCACAGCTCTTCGTCATCCATATGAAGTTTCACTGGATCATAATTCATATTTGGAAAAATGTGTGACCTACCGCATTAGCATTTCCATCTACATCATATGGACAATGGAGAACATAAATTTCATAACTACATACACACATTTTATATTTGATTAAATCGTCAGGATTATTGTTATCTTGATGAGACTGAATGTCAATATACTTATGATGTAAATGAAATGCAGCCTTTGTCGCTTGTAATACCTTTTTAGATGCACCTTTATAATACCATTTTATATATTTTTATTGCATTTATACATACTAGTTCTATAGCCACTATTTATATTCTTGTACACCACATTTAGGTTTATACACAAAATTTAAAGTTTCCTCGCATCTCATCATTTATTTCAAGACCATATGTGTCCTGAAATATCATTAGTGCTTTTCTAAATACAACATCATTCAGTTGAGGAAGTTCTGAGTCATCCTGAATATCTAGGCAAGCATAATCATTCAAATATTTTATAGCTTTACTTCTGTCATCTCCAACTACTATTTCCACAATCAACAATAGTAGAAGTACGTTCATTTATATAGACTTAAAATATTATAAATTTTTATTAATAAAAATTTATTAATAATTATTTTTATTAAATGATGACAGTCACAGACCTCATCAACAACAAGCTTACACTCAAAGGGAAACACGTATTAGTGATTATTGATGAAAAAAAGTTTTAAAGGAAAAGATGAGGCTAAAATTTTAGAATTTAAAAATAGGCAATCATTCAAACATTTTGATGATGGTGATATTATTGCAGTAGAAAAGTTAAACCCATTAATTTGGAGTATTGAAAGGAAATGAGAAATCAGCTATTTCCCTCAATAAAGGTGGCCTCTATTCTTTAACTTTACAATCACAACTGGAAGAAAACAATCGATCCAAGAAGTGGATTAGACATGAGGTATCACAATCAATTCGCAAACATGGAGAACATCAACTTAAAAAGATGTACTGAGGTCAAATAACTAACTTGGAAAATGTAAACAAATTAAGGATGAATGCATAGAAAATTTAAATGGAATAGTTGATAATGCTATGGGAATAATACAAGACAGAAGCAGAGGAATTGACAATTTATTACCTTATGTTGTCCCCCAAACATTCCATCAGAATTTCTGATTAATACTTTGAATATAATTATTATGTCATTAGAACACATCGAAAATATTTTCACAGGGCAATTTATTGAACTGAAGACAGACATCCAATTTTTGAAGAAATGTTAAGACTTTATTACAATCCGAATTCAGTAAATTTATGCCAAAGAATGAAAGAAAAATTAAGAAATCTTGTTCGCACAATTATTTCAATATTTTAAATGATTACACACAAGAGCAATTGATTAATAATATAATTACTTTTCTTCCAAACTGAGCCTTCTCACAAATTTTTAACAACTCTTCAATGCACTGGACAAGAAGTGAGATCTGCTAACCACTGATCAATACAATCTCTACAAAAAATATGATTGCATTTTGTTTTTACAAATTTATGATTTGATCAATTAAACATGTAGTACAATCATTACCTTCAGACTGATCAATTATTTCATAAGGTACTGTTATTTTTTGTATGAATGATGCTGATAAATTTTGACAGCTTAAAATTTTTTCCCATTTACTTTACTTTTAAATTCCATTAAAAATCTTCAGACAATACTTGGTCACTTGATATACCATCCAAATCAAAATTATCTTTAAATGCTCTCATAAAAGTTTCAGATAAATTTTGAAACATTGATGTACTTTACTAATTTATTTTATTTTGAAGTTCTCTCATATAATTTTCAGATAGTGTTTCTTCAACTGGTACACCAATCCAATCGATTTTTTCTTGAAATTCTCTTGACAAAAATCTTCAGATAAATTTGGATTACTTCATACACGCCTGGAAATGGAAAAAAGAACACATTGACACCAGTGTGTCAGACCCACCATACTTGCTCCGGACACTGCGAGAGGGCTGTACAAGCAATGATCACACGCACAGCACAGCGGACACACCAGGAACCGCGGTGTTGGCCGTCGAATGGCGCTAGCTGCGCAGCATTTGTGCACCGCCGCCGTCAGTGTCAGCCAGTTTGCCGTGGCATACGGAGCTCCATCGCAGTCTTTAACACTGGTAGCATGCCGCGACAGCGTGGACGTGAACCGTATGTGCAGTTGACGGACTTTGAGCGAGGGCGTATAGTAGGCATGCGGGAGGCCGGGTGGACGTACCGCCGAATTGCTCAACACGTGGGGCGTGAGGTCTCCACAGTACATCGATGTTGTCGCCAGTGGTCGGCGGAAGGTGCACGTGCCCGTCGACCTGGGACCGGACCGCAGCGACGCACGGATGCACGCCAAGACCGTAGGATCCTACGCAGTGCCGTAGGGGACCGCACCGCCACTTCCCAGCAAATTAGGGACTCTGTTGCTCCTGGGGTATCGGCGAGGACCATTCGCAACCGTCTCCATGAGCTGGGCTACGGTCCCGCACACCGTTAGGCCGTCTTCCGCTCACGCCACAACATCGTGCAGCCCGCCTCCAGTGGTGTCGCGACAGGCGTGAATGGAGGGACGAATGGAGACGTGTCGTCTTCAGCGATGAGAGTCGCTTCTGCCTTGGTGCCAATGATGGTCGTATGCGTGTTTGGCGCCGTGCAGGTGAGCGCCACAATCAGGACTGCATACGACCGAGGCACACAGGGCCAACACCCGGCATCATGGTGTGGGGAGCGATCTCCTACACTGGCCGTACACCACTGGTGATCGTCGAGGGGACACTGAATAGTGCACGGTACATCCAAAACGTCATCGAACCCATCGTTCTACCATTCCTAGACCGGCAAGGGAACTTGCTGTTCCAACAGGACAATGCACGTCCGCATGTATCCCGTGCCACCCAACGTGCTCTAGAAGGTGTAAGTCAACTACCCTGGCCAGCAAGATCTCCGGATCTGTCCCCCATTGAGCATGTTTGGGACTGGATGAAGCGTCGTCTCACGCGGTCTGCACGTCCAGCACGAACGCTGGTCCAACTGAGGCGCCAGGTGGAAATGGCATGGCAAGCCGTTCCACAGGACTACATCCAGCATCTCTACGATCGTCTCCATGGGAGAATAGCAGCCTGCATTGCTGCGAAAGGTGGATATACACTGTACTAGTGCCGACATTGTGCATGCTCTGTTGCCTGTGTCTATGTGCCTGTGGTTCTGTCAGTGTGATCATGTGATGTATCTGACCCCAGGAATGTGTCAATAAAGTTTCCCCTTCCTGGGACAATGAATTCACGGTGTTCTTATTTCAATTTCCAGGAGTGTACATTAATGAAATCGTCAGTATCTTTAAATTCTCTAACAAAATCTTCAGACAATTTTGGATGATATGACACATATGACCAATCTAATTTGTCTTTAACTTGTCTTATGACGTTTTCAGATATATTTTGTTGGTATGATATACTATCCCAGTTTACTTACACCTTAAATTCTGTCATAAAATATTTTGAGATGTTTTGTTGCAATGTAATTTCTATCCAGTCAACATTATCTTGATATTATCGAATAAAATCTTCTAACAATGTCTGATACACAGATATATTATTCCATTCTAATTTATGTTTAATTTCTCTCATAAAATCTTCACACAATTTTTCTTTTTTTGATACATATGTTCAACCAAATTCCGTAAATAGATTTTTCTTTTTGATATAACCAACAATTGTAGTTCCATGTGTTTAATTTTTTAAGTACAACTCACGCAAATGTTCTAAATTTAAAATTTTACACATAAGATGAATCATCTGAATAAGTTATTGTTATTTAGCTTTTAGTTCATTCACCTTATTGTTATTGTTAATATTATTATTCTTAATATTATTATTGATGTTATTGTTAGTAAAATTAACAACAACAAGAAAAATGTTTACACCACCAAATGTGCATTAGCCTTTGAGAGATGATCAATAAGGTGCTCTTTTCTTGACTTAGACTATCCTTTTATTCCTATCTTACTTTTAGGCTTTCCATTTATTAGCACTAATTTTTTAGAAAAATATAAAACTATATACAAGAACGAATGATATTTTATGGAATTATAAGGTCTGGCAAACCAGACACTGTTAAACTAAAAAATTAAGTAGCAGTGTAAGTAACCTACATCTCTTTTTTCTCATATACATAAGCAATAGATATTTCTTCTCCATTTATATTGTATAAATAAATGACATTCTCATAAATTAATAAATCTATGAATGTCAATACATCACCATCCAGATAACATACATAGAGAATATGAAAGTTTTAATTTTCTCATTGATATTGTATGATAAATTTATATATAAATATTTTTTAATAAAAATAAAAATTCTAATACAAATTTTTTGTTTAAATGAAACCAACTTCAAGAAAATTGACTTAAGCTGTAGCACCAGAGTAACAACATTGCCCCAGTATCTCGACGTCTGTACCAGAATCCTCATGCATTCATACTCCATAGCGTGTTTTTCTGACAAACAATGTTCACCCACCGCCAACTTGCTCCGATACATTACTCGTGTGTGCCTCTGGTGTTCACGGCATCGATCCTCGACGGTACGCCTGATGATGGCGACATGTATGATCGCCGAAATATTGACCCCGTTGGACACTGTAGACCAGCAGTACACTCGTGGATATTTTGAATTCCATCACTGTTTGCACCAAATTTTCTCATTATTTTATCTACCACTTTTGTACACATTTTTATATATTCTTTATATTTTAGTTGAACAAATTTTTGAATAAACATACAAGTGATTTATCTTATTCTAGTTTAACCATCCTGGAGTTAGCATATGAGTGTCACACATTGATTTTATTTTTCCACAACCATTTGGATGTATTATAGCATATCGAATTGAGTTAGGTAAAAGCTTACCACGTTTATTTCTTTATCTCCTCTTTGGAATTCTTATTTTTGGTTCCTAATTTGTTTTCATTTAATTCAATAATTTTTTCTAATATTAAATGAGTCACCTATTTTAATTGATTGGTAAGTCATCTGTTCTTAAAAAAAGATTGACTGTACCTGTATGAGAAAGTTCTAGCAATGTTGCACTGGTTGGGTTTTATACAACAGTTCCAACTCCAGATGTTACACCAAAAAATAACAAATTGTGTTGTAATGGAGAAACAACAGAAATTCCCAACGACCAATGCAGTTCGAAATGCTTCATTCAAAAAGCCTAATATACACACTAAAGCAGATAAAATTAAAAAAAATTCTACTGACAGGGGTATTAAATTATATAGAGATATAAAGGATGGTATTTGAATCATGCTTCGATTTAGTGGTCGAAGTATTGAAGCTAAAAAAAAGCATTTGCTGATGATATACCTAAATGTATTCCAGTAGAATTAATCAATGTAAATTTTAATCAATCTGCTGGAATTTTTGTGAAACATACTGATCATTTTCATTGCGAATCTTATATTATTGCCTCATTCAAGACTAACGCTGAATTTGGTAGACAAATAATTTGTGAACCACATAATCCTGTATGAATTCGAATTTTTGGTACTATACAGGAATTAGAAGAAACTATGACTGATGAAAATGATAATATGCAGGATTTAGAAGTAATTGATTGACTTCAATGGTGCTACTGTAACAGTAATTTTATAAATGGCTCAATAAATTTTTTATCCTTAATAAGTAATGAACAAAATAGAGAGTTAGGAGCTCTACTTATTCCCTGTGAATGAGGTATCAAAAATTAATCTAAATATTCCTAATAAGCATACAGAAATAAACATAAATAAGGGTGACAGATAGCTTTGTCCTAATCATGCTCAGTTGTACATGAGCTTCAGTATTATTGGCGCTAATGGTACAGATTATCCAACTTATGATGGAAAATCTAATAAAAAATTAACTAACAATTATTTGGTGAAGCTATTTGATTTTACAATGATAAACAAGGAAATGTAGTTGTGTTTAGAATAGTGCATTCTTTTATTTCATAAAAAGTTTTTTGTATTTGACTTCATGTCTTAATGATAAAATAAGTATGGAATAACAGTCAGATAAACAGTAAGAAAAATGAAGTGCTTTATCCACTGAATATAGTTGGTGGTTTCTTCAGAGACTATAAAGAGATTTTATGGGAAGAAGATTTCTATTTGGAGTACCAGCACTCGGGATGTTCTTCTTAGACGGGCTTACTACAATTATGCTGCAGTTGAAAAAAGGATATATATCCAACAGAAGGCAAAAATGTGCTAAAATTTATGGAAATTTATGTACCCATTATTAAATATGAACTGAATTATGGGCTTGAACAAAGAAAAAATAAATTGAAAAATTCTAAAATTCGAGTTCCTCTCTATGAACTACAAGCTGTCGAAGTTGATAATTTAGGCAACAAGAAAAATTTCGAACTAGACTTCATTAGGCTGAGGAATTAACGCAAATTTATCTGTTCAGCAGGGTGGCTGGCGTGAAATATTGTGTAGTTCCTGCCTCTAACGTGCCTCATGGCACACTGAAGTTTTCTATCACTATCCAAAGTGGTCTGAAAGTCATTCCATACTGTCAAACCAGTTTCCTGGATGGCTTTATCTACCTGATCTGATTCAGGAAAACTCTAACAGATGTCTCATCTTTGTTCTCAAATCAAGTTCGTTTCGATGACCTCAGTAGTTTGGTGCCTAAGGAATTCACACATTTGAACATTTGTGGGGTACAGCTCAGTAGCTGTAGGATTGGTTCAGCTGCCGAATACTGTTGTTATTTACTGTCGTCGCCCACTGCTTGAGTCCATCTGGAGGAAGACAAGAATATCTGCTGTCAGCAGCTCTTTTCTGTACATGCCATGTGTACTAACCAAGACACAGAAAGAAGATGGGTGGATGGCAGTTAGCATTCAAGGAGCAGTCCAACAGCAACAGTTAGCAAAAAAAACGAGAGTAACATCAGAAAAAACCCACTGGATTTCCTCTCAAAAGGCGCCAAAATTTTTTGCAGATATTTTGTTGACTGGAATAAATAATTTGTGTCTCAAATTATTTTTAATTAATTCTAGTGCGCTAAAAATGACATTGTATCAACTAAAATTTTATTTCATTCTATACAGATTTCCATTAAAAATGAAAAAAACATAGCTATTTTTAAATTAATTCCATTGTTTCAAAATCCCCATTATTTTCAACTAAATTTTATTTCATTCTATTGAACTCAAAATTAACTTGGATTTTTATATATAGTATTAAGAGAGAACACTGAGCACACTAGGCCTGTTTTTAATACACAACCGTTTTTTACGAATTTTATAAAATTTCATAAAAGTCGTAAAAAATGGTTGTGCATTATAATCATGCCTAGTGCACTCAACATACCCACTTACTGCTTGATTGTCATGCGAGTTCACAACGATATTTGGAGTGGATGTCCAGTGATCAGCGAACAGCAACCAAGTTGAAAATTGTGGTTGGGCTGCGCAACAGTGGAAATAGTATTTTGCAGTGCATTATGAACAGTCTTCCGCTATTATTGCCTGACCTTCATTAGATGATTTGGATGTAGCTATAGTTTGGAGAACGACTCGGCACATTATATGTTATCAAGGCTTACACTTTCTAAGCTGTGTCTTCTTAATTTCTTCATTTTTATAGGCACTGATTGCACACAAACGCAATGACAAGAGAAAACAAGAAGAAAACAGTGAAAGAGAACACAAAGTTCCGTTCGTGCCATATGTGGGTGCATCTCCCACAAGAATCGACCGAGCTCTGTCTCAGGGAGTTATTGAACCCATATTTCAACCACCTGCAAAAATAAGGAATCTTCTGTGCGGCATGAATGACAACCATGGACGTCATACATGTTGGCTCTGTACTTTGCCTATGAATGAGGAAAAAACTTACTTTGGATGAATTGGTGCAGCGATGTGTCCCTGTACGTTGCATGGCACATATACAAATGTAAGGCTTGAGCAGGAAAATAAATGTGTACTGACAGAGCATAGCTCAACAGAAGAACACACATTCGATATAGAAAATACATCCGTCCATTGCTCACTTTACAGTTTCTGGGACAGCATTTTTAAGGAGGCAACTGAGAAATGAATGATGAGGAATCTTGTTGACCGATATAAGGTTCTGCCCTCAACACAGCTCCAACCAGTCTTTAAGCAATAAAATGGCAGAGGGAGATTTCTGCATAGCTTATCCAATGATGTATGATGGAAGTAGTTACCAGCTAAGTAAGCAAAATACCAGCATTCATACTGTTGTGGGGAGGCAATTGTGAGGTTTAAATTGGCACTTCTGATACTTGCCGTACATAACAGGGATAGCCACTTAACTTACCTTTGGGAGCAGAAAACGTATGGAGGTGTTTCGGCGCGAGCCGCATTTAGAGACTAACAGTTAACATTAATGAAGAAACACTATTTGAAAAATGACATTATTGAACTCTTTTATTACACACCAATAAACTGGAAGTTACTTTGTGACGTGCCTTTTCGGCTGTTTACTCTTGCTATGAGCTTTTTGAAATCCGGCTGATAAATGGTAAATGCACTTTACACAAATTCACTTAAATGTTCATCACATAGTACAGGTCGATATTTAGATTTTATAAACTTGAGTCTTGAGTACAATGATTCACACATGTAAGTTGATTCGAAAGTGGAAATCCATTTCTTATTAGTGGATATTTTTCTTTTGGATCCTTCTTCAAAAATTCAAGAACTGAACAATTGTTACATTTCAGACCACTTAGCCCTTTGTCCACTAAAAGTTCTAGTACATCCAACTATACAGCTGATGAATCCTTAATAACTGCCTGTGAAATGAAGCACCCATCATCCATAACACCACCAAAGAATTGATTTTCCAGGATTGAAAATGAAGTTTTAAATGTCCTCAGATCACTGAATGTGACATTTATTTCTTCTGAAAGGGCAAACATTCGACATGAACATTATTGTATTTACAACTGAACTAAAGGGAAGCTTTTAATAGTTAAATTCAGGCATATGAAATGAGCAAATGTTTTAGTCTGAAGATGTTTCTGAAAGGAAGTTATGAGAGCTGAACACAGACTGTGCCAAAACGGAAATAAGATTATTTCTTCTCTGGAAAAATGTATTTAGTGTCTGCAATTGCTGAACAACATCAGTAAAAAAGTCCATGTCTAACAGCCACTGTAGCTCCTCTAGTTGAAGGACTAAATAATACCAAAACACATCATCAGGAAGCTCGTCATTGCTGTTTTCTTCTATGAAGGATTTGAGCTGTCGGTGAGTTTCGACATTTGAGCGAATGTAGCTCACAAGCTTTAGTAGCATCTGCATCAAATGTAGACACTGAAAATATTTAGATGTTAATTTTTTTCTCTGTGAATAATACAGTGGACAGGTCGGAAATCAGGACATGAAGTGTGGGCATTTAAAAGCCCCCAAAGACCTTGCTTTCTACCAGTCATAGACCTTACACCATCCATACAGACAATTCTTCCAGTAGGTACTGAATATTTCACAAAAGCACCATCCAGGGCTTCCTCAATGTCACAGCCTAGAGATGTAGCCTTCAGTGTAACAAGATTTAATAGTCCTTCCACCATTCCAAGTCATTTGACACAAATCTAACAAATATGACACAGCTGGAATTTATCTTGGATACCTTTAGACCCATCCAAAGTCAGACTCATTGCTGGGCAGTCATGTATATATTTCTACAAATTACTTACTACATCACCACTAATAACAGAATCTCACCTCTCTATTGAATATCTACAAGTGGTAATTTGATAATACAGTTTTTGAAGTCTCTTATTTTCAAGATCTAAAAGAGAAACAATTTGTGCAGTATTGTTATTTCTAAACTTCCACTTTTTTGTAACGATTCTTTAATTTTGCAGTATTAAAAGCCAAGATGCGACCGGCTTCAGTTGTAAAATCTGATTCCCTGGTAAACATAGTCATAACCCTAATCTGCCCTTGATTTTTCTCTTTAATGATGACAATTTAGTTTACCTTAACCGAGAACCATCAGAAAAGCCTTTCGTGAAACCACCATGACCAGTGTCAAGAGGGCATTTGAGATTACTAGCCTTGTACTGTAACAGTGTCATTTGACACAAAAGATACATTGGTCTACCGTTCCTCTCTACAAAAACGAATTGCTCCTTCCACTCTTTATTAAACACTCTGTTCCCTACTTCTTATTTACACTTCTTAGGTAACATCATAACTTTTAGGACATTAGCAATAGTCATAAGTTTCCTTAAACAATGTTACCACATGGATTAGCTATGAATGTGACTTGTTACTGACTGCTGCACCTCAATTTGCAATTTCACATCACCTGCGAGACATGGCGAAGAATTGCAAAATCTACAATGTTGTCCTCTTGCCAATGAAAGTAAGGAGTTTCGTTTGTATTATATAAGTGTGTATAATTTTTTACTTTTCAAACTTTTAAATGTACAGTATTTTTATAATATATTTACTTATTTGTATATTTCACATCAACAGCCACACTTCATTGAAGCATGAGGCTTGTGAGCTTCGTTTCGCCACTGCTGGTATATAAGGATACAGTCTCAGATACTTTGGCACTTTGCCAGAAGACGGTAATAGACAGTAGCCTCCCTGAAACGTTTTGCTCAGGCTATGATGATATGTGTGAGAAACCCATGTAAATTTTATTGCACTGACACACCACAAAAACTCATGGAGACATTGCATTGATTCACATCACAATTACCCAGTTATTAAAAGAACAAAGGACTATGTAGAGTACAGCACATGCAGGGAAAGACCATTTGGCACATCCCATGCGTACATGTGTTAATGTATTGTATAACTAATTTCTGTTTCTGGCGATACTTTGATTTCAACGTTCTAAAACTGCAATGCCCGATAGGACCCAAACCATGCATTACTTGCAAAGAGTTCCCTCATGCAAAATTAACAGTTTGCCATCACACACATCGTAATAAGAGTTGTTGATGCTTTTCCTGTGTACCTTATACAGCTAGAGTCTGGGTGGGGGAGAGAGAGTTCAGCAGATTACCAGAAGTGATATGGAACTTCCTATTAACTGTGTGATACTCAGTCCAAATGACTTGTGTAAAGAGGCATACATCGTTACTATTCTCAGCTACTTGTAAATGAGTTTAAGGTTACATGGTGAGAATTTTTATGAATTGCATTGATGACTGAAACACAAACTTCTCTCTCTCTCTCTCTCCACTTATATTATTTATTTTTGTCTGGATGAAGGACAACACTCACAGAAACAAATTAAATACAGATACATTCAAATGGTTCTAATTACGATATTTTTAATGCTTCCAGTGGTTGTCAAGTAAATGTTGCAACTATAAACTGCGTTCCAAATCGGAATGCTTTTGCCTTACAGCCAACTTGCTGTGACTGGCTGAAAACAACGAAGTTCCACAAAAACCTGCTTTGTCTCATAGGTTTCACCCAAGCAGCCTTTGTATCACTGTCTCATGCCTGGTGTGTAAATTGATATTATGTGGGTGAGATATCGACTGCATATCTACAATTGCACTCATAATATTTTGTTATGCTTCTGTCACAATCCTTTAAGTTTTTTCATCTGACATGGGATTTTAACTTCTTGTGGTACATATGGACTTGAGTTAGAATAAATTGGTTGATGACTAAGATTCATCACAGCACTGTTGTAGTGGGACTTCATAGCTGATGTGGTGCACAGATACCAGAACACCACCCTACAGAAAAATTTTACATGTTTCATTTTTGTTTTATTCCTCATTCAAAAGATCACACATGTGATATGGAATCTGACATTAGAATATTTATATGTAACACATGATAACAAGACATAACATAATAACCAAGCAAAGCAAATTATGTACCCGTAGCACATAAATAAAGGACAAACACTTAGTACACAAAACAGACACACTCATTCAAACATATGTAGGGCATTAACTGTGCCTGATATACAAAACGTATTGGAGGACTTTAACAGAATTTTTGAAAGTATTTCATAATTTAAAAATTAATTTAAATTCGTTTAAATTATTGAAATCAAGTAAATGTTTCAATTTATGGCCTGAAATAGATATTCGTTGACACTGTAGGAGGATTTATCGATCAGGTACTTTTTACTCCATGCTTGAATTTACTTTTGTCTTCCAGCTCTTTAATTTGGGATGGAAGTTCATTTAACAGCTTTATTCCTAATTGCCTCACATGATTCTGACTTCTGGTTTTTGCTAGATACGGAATGTGAAAATCTTTACAATGCCTTGTATTGTGATTATGCTAGCTAGAATTGGTTTGAAGATTACAGTGATTTTTACTGATCCTTTCTGGGAATCTGAAAAATATATAGATGGTATTGTTAGCATCTTCAGCTGTTTAAATAAGGATCTACAGTGTGTTTATGGTGTGCTATGAGTTTGAATAGCTCTTTTTTGTGTAATAAAAATTTCTATCAATCTTGACGTGGTTTTGCCTCTAAAACTTATTCGATAGCTATTCAAATGAGGGTCTACAGTGTGTTTGTGATTTTCTGTGAGACGTGATACAAATAGCTTCTTTTTGTATAGTAAAAATTTTCTTTAATCTTGACTCAGTTTTGCCCCAAAACACTTATGCTGTTGCCTTCAACTGACTGGAAATAACCCAAGTACACAGACATGATGTTACGAAGAACTCCACTTGTAGCTGTAAGCGGAGTTCTTCCTAACACCATACTTTTCAACAGCTTCGGTTGCCTGGAATATAAAATAGTTTTCAAATAACACAGCTCTAGCACATGCTAGGCTACAAACCTTGGATGTTATTCTTAAGGCAAAACATACTGAACTGAATTTCTGAGTAAGATACATAACATGTTCATTCAAGTTTAAATGTTGGTGAATCTGCATTCTGAATAACTTTGTCATACACACCTTTCCTATTGTTTGTTTTACAGCATCATGGACATATTTTCCTCTTCACACCTACTTCTATACTCTATAAAGTTAATTTTTTGTATTTAAAGTCAGCTAATTGGAATAAACTCATGACTGTAAGTAGGAGAGCACTTTTTCTGGTGTTTTTCTGGTGTTGACTCTTTTATACGTCTAATTATGACAATTGTGTAACTTGCAGATAACATAATTTTGGCTGAGCTGTCTGGAATGTGAATCATTGATGTAAATTAGAGACAACGATGGGACGAGGACGCTGCCCTGTGTAACACATGTTTCATTTTGTTTTGGTTCTGATATGAGTTTAAAATTATGAAAATTGTGAGACTACCTCAGTTCAGCTATTTGTGACCTGTTTTGCAGGTATGATTCAGACCATTTTTTGACAGTACACCTAATACCTATTGCTCCAAGTTTCCCTAGTAGTATTTCATGGTTCAAAGTACGAAAGCTTTGGGAAAACCTAAATTAATTTCCATAGCTTTATTTTCCTCCAAATTGATTTCTATTTCTGTTGTGTAGTCCAAAATGGCTGTCTTTTTACTGCACCCTACTTGGAAACTGTGTTGACTGTTGTTTATTAGTTTATGTTTTTCTAGATATTTTGTGACCCTGATTTTCATTCATGCCTCAAGCCAGGAGGGGTGATAAAAGTCGGTAATTTTCTATTTTGTGCCTGTCATCGTTTTTGTGTAGTAGCATAACTTTTGAGATTTTAAGCTTATCAGGAATAATCCCTTAGTTCGCTATGTGGGCTATAGGTTTAACAGTACATGATGAAGTTTTCTTAATTATTGATACAGATACTTCATCCATCCCAGATGACATTTCGGATTTCAAGCTTTTAATAACTTTTAGTACTTCATATTCATTTGTTGGAATTACCATCATGCTGATATTCACCCTTGGAGCCACCACTATTTGTTGTTGCTTAAAGTTGCTATTTAAATTATGGGGAATATTTACAAATTAATTGTTTACATAGTCTGTCAAGACTTCTTTTTCTATAGATTTATTTTCACTTTTTTTAAGATAGGTTTCTGTTCTTTTCTTATAATTTTTCACATTTTGGATGTGTTACTAGCCTGCCTTATTAATCTGTAATTGAATAGTACTATTGCTTTTGCTATTACTTTGTGGTAAGTCTTTTGTAGGTCCTCACATACTCAACAAATTGCTGATCATGACATGTCTTTAGCTTTAAACTTATAATTTTCTTGGTTTTACCTGACTTTTTAATTTGTGGTGTAATCCATGAATGTGACACTTTGGATCCAGATGATCTGTAACTTACCAGCTTTTTTGCGAAATACATTTCAAAGTTTGTCATCATAATGCAAGAAAATATATTGCAAGCGTCATTTGGTTTTGGTTGTGCCAAGACTTCTGACCAAACTCTATTTTTTAAGATACTTTTAAACTGGTTACAATTTTCGGTAGAGCAAAGTCGTTTGTACTCTTTGTGTACTACCTTTTCCTTCTTAGGAATTACAGTGAGAGTAAGGGTTAGTGGGTTATGGTCTGATAACACCTCGTTTGCATTTATTACCGTCAATTCATTTGTGACACATTGGAAACATATTACCCAGTAATTTTCACTGAGTGTGTTGTTCTAGTGAGATTTGATATGTGGGAAAAGATGTTGAAGCTTTTTAATATGTCTAGAAACTTTTTTTCAGTGAACTTTGGACCAAGAGATTAATGTTAAAGTCATCAAAAAGAATTATCATAGAGTCCTCATTAGAGAAAGTGTTGAGTAATACTTCCAATTTCTTAAGAAAGACATCAGTGTCTCCAGATTGTGATCTGCAAACTGCTTCAACAATTATTTTCTTCTATAAACTATACAACTGAATGGCTAGTGCTTCAAAAATCTTTTCAATGCTTAATCATTTAGCCTCGGATTTTAACTTGAATGTAAGGTTGGGGTTTATATAAATACGTACCCCACCACCTTGGGCATTTTTCCTGCAGTACTGACTGGCAAGTTTGTATTGGCTTAAGTTCATGCTATTTAATTCACTCTCCCTACACCAATCTTCCATAACACATAAACAATCTGTACTGTCACTATTTGCTACTACATCAAGTTCATGGAACTTATTTTTAAAACACTTAATATTCAAACTAATAATCCTTAGATGATTTGAATGATGTGATTGTCCTATGTCTTTACACTCTGTTGATACACTCTCTCTTACTCCGTTTAAGGTTTTCTCACTTTGTTGCAGATTCCCCTGCTTGCAAACTGTTTCCCCATTATGTGGTGTTGTTCACTGTTTGGCCTCTGAAAAAAATTCTTGCTTTGCAAGGCTCTGCTTCCAGTGTGATGACTGCTGCTACTGCTACTATTAGTAGCGCTGCTGCGTGCTGTTGCTGCGATGCTCACGATTTTGGTAGGTTTGTCATTGATGTTTTAACTACTGCTACTGATGTTTGTTCTGCTGCTGCTGTTAATGTTGGTTCTGTAGAGGTTCCCCTGTTGCTACTGTCATTTGGATGGCTGGCCATGGTGCTATTGCTATTTTTGCTGGTGATGATGGTATCACTGCTATTGGAGATTCATACAAACCCCAGTTCATTCACTGCCATTTTGGAATTGCACTAATTGCTTCTCTTATTAAGTTTCCTAACCTGGCCTTCCCGTTACTGTTTATGTGAAACTCATGATTAATAAAACATTCTCTATCAAGTGTGCTTGAGTAAATTAATTTCACATTACTGAATGGCCGACCACAACTTTTACGTGTAGCATTACTTCTGTGAATTTCCTTGTTTACAGATGACCATTCAGGTAAATCAGGGCTTCACAACATACGTACTCACGGAGCAAGCTGTGAGCAGCAAGGCACGAGCACGGAGCAGCGCGAGCACGCTACCCCCACTACCGGACCAGAGCGGAGAGTGGGGAGAGTCGCGTGGGGCACACAACAGCTGCCGCCAGGCAATGTAAATCCGCGGCCACCTACAAGGATATCACTTACGAATTATTACTGCAACAAATGAAACAAATAAAGGAGTTTGTACATGTGGCACATAATTTTATTAGCTTAGTGTATGCCTCTACATTCGTATTAATTTGTAAACTGTTACACAGTAAAAGGTATCAATGAAGTGTGGGATTCTCGGTTATTTTGTACTCTTTGCCCTTTACAATTGCGTCTATGTTCGGAGTAATTGTTCGTGTGCATTGTAGGCACAGCGTGCAGTTTAAATTTCGATCAGACAATGCGTTTCTCAGGCGTGTCTTGTTATACGAATAACATTCACAGTCTTTGTGAACATCTTGCATGGATGATAAGTTAGCAAAATGAGTAGATTTCCTGTTTCCAGCTGACTCACCCAAAGTGTCAATTTCATTTTAAAAGCTTGTATTCGATCTATGTAATGAGTAATTAGCAGATCTTTACCTTGTAGTGAAATGTTCAAAGCATACAGATGGCTAGTTAAATCTGCTAAGAACGCGAGATCACAGTTCCATGAAGGCTCTTTCAATTCACACATCTTATTTATTTCCATGAACATATTTATCACATCTAATAGGCAAAAAAAATCGATTTAATAATTCGCCACGACTAAGCCAGCGGACCATGCTGTAATAAGGTAGGCTACCATACTGGCTTTCCACATCCTCGAGAAAGCTTTTAAATTGTCTGTGTTGTAGCCCATGTTTCCTTATATAATTGATTGTACGAACAACAACACTCATCACATTTTTAGAGCGACACACTTTGACAAAAGTTTTCCTGGTGGATCACGGTCAGTTTTTGCATTTTCTCCTTCAACAGCGTAACGAAACCTGACTTTTTCCCTGTAATCGCTGGTGCACCGTCTGTAGACACTGAAACTAAAGAATTCCACGACAATCCTATATTTTCAACACTTTCTTCAACACTAGTTAAAATATCTTCCCCCCATGAACCATGGACCTTGCCGTTGGTGGGGAGGCTTGCGTGCCTCAGTGATACAGATTGCCGTACCGTAGGTACAACCACAACGGAGGGGTGTCTGTTGAGAGGCCAGACAAACGTGTGGTTCCTGAAGAGGGGCAGCAGCCTTTTTAGTAGTTGCAAGGGCAACAGTCCGGATGATTGACTGATCTGGCCTTGTAACAATAACCAAAATGGCCTTGCTGTGCTGGTACTGCGAACGGCTGAAAGCAAGGGGAAACTACGGCCGTAATTTTTCCCGAGGGCATGCAGCTTTACTGTATGATTAAATGATGATGGCGTCCTCTTGGGTAAAATATTCCAGAGGTAAAATAGTCCCCCATTCGGATCTCCGGGCGGGGACTACAAAGAGGATGTCGTTATCAGGAGAAAGAAAACTGGCGTTCTACGGATCGGAGTGTGGAATGTCAGATCCCTTAATCGGGCAGGTAGGTTAGAAAATTTAAAAAGGGAAATGGATAGGTTAAAGTTAGATACAGTGGGAATTAGTGAAGTTCAGTGGCAGGAGGAACAAGACTTCTGGTCAGGTGACCACAGGGTTATAAACACAAAGTCAAATAGGGGTAATGCAGGAGTAGGTTTAATAATGAGTAGGAAAATAGGAATGCGGGTAAGCTACTACAAACAGCTTAGTGAACGCATTATTGTGGCCAAGATAGATACGAAGCCCACATCTACTACAGTAGTAAAAGTTTATATGCCAACTAGCTCTGCAGAAGACGAAGAAATTGAAGAAATGTATGATGAAATAAAAGAAATTACTCAGATAGTGAAGGGAGACGAAAATTTAATAGTCATGGGTGACTGGAATTCGAGTGTAGGAAAAGGGAGAGAAGGAAACGTAGTAGGTGAATATGGATTGGGGCTAAGAAATGAAAGAGGAAGCCACCTGGTAGAATTTTGCACAGAGCACAACTTAATCATAGCTAACACTTGGTTTAAGAATCATGATAGAAGGTTGTATACATGGAAGAACCCTGGAGATACTAATAGGTATCAGATAGATTATATAATGGTAAGACAGAGATTTAGGAACCAGGTTTTAAATTATAAGACATTTCCAGGGGCAGATGTGGACTCTGACCACAATCTATTGGTTATGACCTGTAGATTAAAACTGAAGAAACTGCAAAAAGGTGGGAATTTAAGGAGATGGGACCTGGATAAACTGAAAGAACCAAAGGTTGTACAGAGTTTCAGGGAGAGCATAAGGGAACAATTGACAGGAATGGGGGAAAGAAATACAGTAGAAGAAGAATGGGTAGCTTTGAGGGATGAAGTAGTGAAGGCAGCAGAGGATCAAGTAGGTAAAAAGACGAGGGCTAGTAGAAATCCTTGGGTAACAGAAGAAATATTGAATTTAATTGATGAAAGGAGAAAATATAAAAATGCAGTAAATGAAGCAGGCAAAAAGGAATACAAACGTCTCAAAAATGAGATCGACAGGAAGTGCAAAATGGCTAAGCAGGGATGGCTAGAGGACAAATGTAAGGACGTAGAGGCTTGTCTCACTAGGGGTAAGATAGATACTGCCTACAGGAAAATTAAAGAGACCTTTGGAGAGAAGAGAACCACTTGTATGAATATCAAGAGCTCAGATGGCAACCCAGTTCTAAGCAAAGAAGGGAAGGCAGAAAGGTGGAAGGAGTATATAGAGGGTCTATACAAGGGCGATGTACTTGAGGACAATATTACGGAAATGTAAGAGGATGTAGATGAAGATGAAATGGGAGATACGATACTGCGTGAAGAGTTTGACAGAGCACTGAAAGACCTGAGTCGAAACAAGGCCCCCGGAGTAGACAACATTCCATTGGAACTACTGACGGCCTTGGGAGAGCCAGTCCTGACAAAACTCTACCATCTGGTGAGCAAGATGTATGAAACAGGCGAAATACCCTCAGACTTCAAGAAGAACATAATAATTCCAATCCCAAAGAAAGCAGGTGTTGACAGATGTGAGAATTACCAAACAATCAGTTTAATAAGCCACAGCTGCAAAATACTAACATGAATTCTTTACAGACGAATGGAAAAACTAGTAGAAGCCGACCTCGGGGAAGATCAGTTTGGATTCCGTAGAAATACTGGAACACGTGAGGTAATACTGACCTTACGACTTATCTTAGAAGAAAGATTAAGGAAAGGCAAACCTACGTTTCTAGCATTTGTAGACTTAGAGAAAGCTTTTGACAATGTTGACTGGAATACTCTCTTTCAAATTCTAAAGGTGGCAGGGGTAAAATACAGGGAGCGAAAGGCTATTTACAATTTGTACAGAAACCAGATGGCAGTTATAAGAGTCGAGGGACATGAAAGGGAAGCAGTGGTTGGTAAGGGAGTAAGACAGGGTTGTAGCCTCTCCCCGATGTTATTCAATCTGTATATTGAGCAAGCAGTAAAGGAAACAAAAGAAAAATTCGGAGTAGGTATTAAATCCATGGAGAAGAAATAAAAACTTTGAGGTTCGCCGATAACATTATAATTCTGTCAGAGACAGCAAAGGACTTGGAAGAGCGGTTGAACGGAATGGATGGTGTCTTGAAGGGAGGATATAAGATGAACATCAACAAAAGCAAAACGAGGATAATGGAATGTAGTCGAATTAAGTCGGGTGATGTTGAGGGTATTGGATTAGGAAATGAGACACTTAAAGTAGTAAAGGAGTTTTGCTATTTGGGGAGCAAAATAACTGATGATGGTCGAAGTAGAGAGGATATAAAATGTAGACTGGCAATGGCAAGGAAAGCGTTTCCGAAGAAGAGAAATTTGTTAACATCGAGTATAGATTTAAGTGTCAGGAAGTCATTTCTGAAAGTATTTGTATGGAGTGTAGCCATGTATGGAAGTGAAACATGGACGATAAATAGTTTGGACAAGAAGATAATAGAAGCTTTCGAAATGTGGTGCTACAGAAGAATGCTGAAGATTAGATGGGTAGATCACATAACTAATGAGGAGGTACTGAATAGGATTGGGGAGAAGAGGAGTTTGTGGCACAACTTGACCAGAAGAAGGGATCGGTTGGTAGGACATGTTCTGAGGCATCAAGGGATCTTCAATTTAGTATTGGAGGGCAGCGTGGAGGGTAAAAATCGTAGGGGGAGACCAAGAGATGAATACACTAAGCAGATTCAGAGGGATGTAGGTTGCAGTAGGTACTGGGAGATGAAGAAGCTTGCACGGGATAGAATAGCATGGAGAGCTTCATCAAACCAGTCTCAGGACTGAAGACCACAACAACAGTTAAAATATCACCTCCGGTTGTAGTGTTCTTCATGGCTACTACATCGAGGAGCTCCTCCCTCACCTGAAGATCTCCATTAACACCTCTAATAAATATGGCAAGCTGCGCTGTTCCAGTGATATCAACACTTTCGTCTAGAGCTAGAGAATACGCTATAAAATCGTTACAGTTATTTGCAAGCTGGCTCTGGACGTCGTCTGCCATGTCCAGTATGCTACGCATAATGATCATGTTAGATAATGGCACAATCCGAAACTGTTCAACTTGAGATGGACACAAATTTTCCGCTGCAACTACCAAACATTCTTTTATGAAATCGCTATCAGTGAAGGGGTGCAGGGATTTTGCTAAAAGCAAAGCAATTTTGTAACTAACTCTGAGAGTTGATTTTTCTTCATTGTCCAGATCTTCTTCGGATAGCTTCCTTTTAAGTTTAATAATTTCCTGTGCACGATCTGGTCCATCATATTTTCCACTTCCGTAGTCTTTCGCGTGGTACGACATATAATGTCACTGCAAATTAAATTTCCTAAAAGAATTCAGCGTTTTGTGACATACTAAACATTTTGCAACACCATATTTTTCTGTAAACAGATACAATTCCTCCCAGTGGGGGTTGAACTGCGAAAACATGGTTGGGGTTTCACAACGGGCACTTGACATGATTCTTAACCAGCGAAGTGACTGTTAGAGCTGATCGTAGTACTTTAAACGTTACACAGTAGGCGCGAATTCAATAGACACGCTGCGGCCCTATTCAAACGTGCACGCGCATTTCCCCTCCCTCCCCTCCCTCCCTACTCCGCAACCTTGCACCTGCTCGCGAGCACGTGCCTGAGCAGACGCGAGTACTCGTGCTCAAAACCGGCCATTTGTTAAGCCCTGAGGTAAATCATGCCTATGCGTAAAGTTTACAAGTATAATATTTGTATTTGATAGTACTAGCAAAAGACTCGAAAGCAGTTTATACATTTTCGAAGTATTATTTTTGTAAATATCTTTTTCTCCCCGCAAATTACAACAGTTTGATGCTTGTCATAGTTATATTTTACGATGTTTTTCGTCACTTCTTTGAACCAGCACTCAGTTTAATCATACCTGTAACTATTGATGATTTTCTGTTGATTTGCAATTCTTGACAAATCCCTTTGCGTGACTGTCTCCAAAAACGTCGATTTTTCTTTATTTCCTCTTTATAACACACACTGGTTTTTCTTTATTGGCTCCTTCACTATTTTTTGTTTTGCCAAACTGCATCACTTTTCAGAAAGAAATTTGAAGTGATGTTGTTTATTTGCTGTGTTTTGTTTCACCAGTTCACAGACCAGAACGTAGGGGAAACAAAACGTTCATTACTGCTAATTTCGCAGCACTGTTCTTGAACATTTAGAGCAGCGAATGTATGTGTCACATTTACGGATTTTGCATATGTTTTACGTGCGGTATTTAACGAGGCACTGTTTGTAGGTCGACATCAGCTATCATCGTTGTTTACATTCCAATCACAGAAACGGCTGCGATATTGTGGAGGCCCTTTTTTCCCTAATTTTGCGTATTTTTCACTTGGGATGGTGTACTTCTCGTATAAAATATCCATATCGCTTTGAAGTACTGTCATTACCTGGTCTTTGTGCCTTTTAACCCTTCACATTACACGTTGTAATGATTCTGTGATGCATTTCTGCATTTCCACATGAAAGCGTATGTTATGAACTTTACAGACACTTCTGCGCACTTCCCATGGAACCAGTAACTGAAGGTGAGGGATGAAATGCCTTTTATAACTTTTTTGATGCACACTTTACTCTTGTCACCAGTATTTACTTCAGTTTTCTCACGATCCTTAACATTTACAACATTTACTTGCACCATCTTTATTAAATTATTATTAATTTTTTACATATATTAACTTCCAGATTTTTCAACTAGCTTTTGTAGGATACAGTATTCCAAGAATTAAGAGTCTCAAGAATCGAAATAAATTGTAAAACAATAATGGAAATTCCGGGATGGAGCAATACATAAAATTAAGGAATGAGAACCACTGACCTATGGGGAGCCGATGCAAAGGCAACAGATAGATATAACAGAAACCAGCATTCACACTGGCTTTTGAGCACCAGCGCTATTTCTAGCAATAGTACACACATTCACACACACGACCACTCACAAACAGAAATGCGTAAATTGTAAAACATTACAAGCTTTCTTTAAAACACAAGATACTTTTCAGTTGCGATCTGGAGGGTTAGCTTACATGGACTGGTTTATAGCCTGATTGTCGGAAACATTCCAGTCATGAACCAGCTTGTTTCACAGGCTGACCATGCCTCTTGACAACTAAAAATCTGATACAATTTGTGCGTCTACTGGTGACCTGGCAAACCACAGGAACTTGGGGGAAGGCACACCAGAAAGGAAAAGATGTTCCATTCAGAAAAAATAACTGAAAGACTGATTGTTTTATCAGAGCTCAGTAGCATAAAGAATCTTTAATGCTGATCTTACTAGAAAGTTAATATGTTTTATTGTGTGTGCAGAAACTCTGTTCATTAAGACAGGGAGTATAATCATGCAAGGATGTGCCCTTTTTAAAGTTGTGCAGTGCCTTCACCCTGACTTAGCGGCTGAAATCAGTAATACCATCATTTAGCCAAAATATTATAACTAGTTGCTTAATAAATGGGTTGTCCATCTTTGGAATGACATACATAACTGATTCTTCTTATCAGGAATCTGATAGTTCGTTGGTAGGTTTGTGGAGATATGTGGCATCAGATTTCTACACACAGGTCATTTAATTCGTATAAATAATGGACTGCTGATTTGTGTACGTGATGATGACGCCCGATGACCACCCAGATTGGTTCCATAGGATTTACGTCATGTGAATTTGGTCGCCGAGACATCAACATGAGTTCGCTATAATGCTTCTCAGAAAACTGTGATTAAGTTATGGCTCCAAGGTATGGGCAGTTATACTGTTGAAAGATGACGTAGTTATTGGGAAAGATATGAAGCATGATGGGATTCAGTTGGTTGACAGCTGTCAGCGTGTCTTAGATTACTATCATAGGCGCCATACTAGCGCAGGCGAATGTCTCCCATAGCATAATACTGGAGAACATAACATAAAACACGTATCAGTAGGGTTTCAAATTGTCACAGATTGTACGCTAAATATCCTGATATCTATCAGGCATATATCAGTACATTTGTAGGCCTTGGTGAAGAGAACTGATTATGTACTAGTGACTGCAGCTTGATTATATCGTTTCTCAAGTGCAGATTAACATCATAATCATTCAACAGAACTAGATCTGAAAATCTTTTCACAAAGTTCTTTCACCATCAAAAGCCATATATGTCCCATAGCTGTAACCGTGCCATTAAGTCCTGGAAGGAACAACCTTCTTATCCTCAGGTACGATGCTCATAATGGTTTTTTCACACTGACCACCAACCATTTCGTGGTTTAAAAGAAACCAATGGCGAGTTTCGACTGAGACTTCTAGAATTTATTTCTGAACTCCAAAGTGCCCTTGAGAAAACATGAGTATTTGGTATAGAAACGTCTGCCCATAAAAAGATATCTGAAAGATTTTTCTTTCCCAGTGAGAGAGAAAAACCTGTATTATTGTTAGATTCTTTAGGTGGTCAATATGAAAGAACCATTAAGAGCATCATACCTGAGGACAAGGAACTACTTAGATGTTGATCCCAAAGGGTTCAACTGCACAGGTATAATCTTGGATTGTATATGGCTTTCAGTGTAGGAATAACTTTGTGAAATGACTTTCATAACTATTTCTGTTGAACGATTATGATGCCAGTCTCCAATTGAGAAACAGCATAATCAAGGTGCAGTCACTAGTACATAATCAGTTCTCTTAGCAAAGAGTTACAATTGTACTGAAATATGCATGATATAAACAGAATATTTGGAGGTTCAACTATGAGAATTTGAAATCATGCTGAATTTTGTTTTATATTGTGTTCTCTGTCATGTATATTATGTGAAGAAATTTCGTTCATTTTAGGTACTTGATATTAAAAGTGTCTTGTTGTAAGCATTTCTTTATAGATTATCATTATTTTATAGATTTTGTATAGTAACCATGAGTTATTTATCATTGTCAGTTCACAAAATACACGTTTTGTCAAACAGTAAACTAAAAAGCCAAAAAAGTGACTGTAAAATGTAAAATAACAATTTTAAATAAATATACACAAAGAAAATAATTATAATAATAATGAATGTTTAGGTATTTTAATCAGGTATATTGAAAATACTCTGACGGCACATTATGTACAGTTTATTTTCAAATATGGTATTTCAGAAACCAGCTTCTTTACACATGCGTGAATTTGGCTTGAAACCTTGTTTAATTTATGTTGTAACAAAGTTTTCATTTTTCATAATTGATTAATGGTGGTAGGTTATTTTGCAATATTTCATATTATTACAAAACTTGACTAAACAGTTTTCAACAATGTTAATTTGGCACATCAGGTTTAGTGGGAATATCTTCAAACTCATGATATATAAAAAGGTATTTCATATTAAATTTGATATGTAATTAACATATCAAATTTAATATGAAATACTTTTTTAAATATCATCGGTTTGAAGACATTCCCACTAAACCTAACATGCCAAACTAGCATATGGGATGGGTTTTACCACTTATAATCGAAATAGGTCACAAACAAAAAATACTTATTCTATTATTTTGCCCCTCTGCATGCCAGCCAAATCTCATTAAGATTGTGTACTTACACCTCGGTTGTAAGTTACCTAACAGGTGACTACAATGAAGAAAATAGTTAACATGAACAAAAGCTAGAGGCACTATAAAATCACACATACCACACACCCAAATAACTAACATACAGCCACAACATGTAAATTAATATAGAATTACAAATCAGTGTTTTCCCATTCGAAAAACATAAGATTCAGCTAAAAACGCGATTCTTATTCTTTAGTAGGAACATATTTTTGACTTTACATTGCAAAAAATTAGCAGCCCATCAGATTCTGTGGCACATCAAGCACTGTATCATTTGAGAGATACAAAGATGATCGAGTGTTCGGGACTTACCCCAATTCACTGCTACTAGTGCCACATCATCAGAATGCGCCTGTGCATAGTGTACAAAGTATTGCGCCATAAACTAAGAATGAAATTAAAGTTACTTCTCCAAACTTTGTCAACATTTGCTTCAGTATATTAACGTTAAAATTGTTAAATCTCAGGATAATTTGATGAATATGTTTCACTAAATTCATTGTTTTAAGTAAAATAGCAAGTGGCGCTAAAGAATAAAGCTACAAAGCCAAAAAATTGTCCAGAATGTACACATGTATGTTGCAATGAACTGTACATATCTCAACTTGATCAGAACAATATTTCGGTCAAAATCGCCATTTTACGAAAAATTGAAGGCGCTAAATATTACAGTCAGAAAGATGAAAATTCGTTTGAAGCTTCAGTTTGTTATAAAAACATTACCTATGTGACTCCATAAAGCTACCTCTAATAGTTTTCAAGTAATTTACTAAAAACTAAATTTGGAACAAAACATCCTTATTAGTAATAGATTAAGTATCATTTGTATAAATGATAGAAAGTACTAATTACTGTACAAGATTACATCCATTAAATTATAAAAATATAACAAATTTCAAAGACTTTGATGTAAATAACAATTAATACAAGGACTTTTAAGGAAGTAGTTCAGAGGTTCTGTTCTGTCAGTTTCGTTATAAAAATCCTAGGCCGAAAAGTTTAAATGCAATCGAGCTAAAGGTTTTTCGGCAATTAAAGCCAGATTAATTCCATTCATAAAAAAATTACGAAGATTGTAAATTGATACACAACAGTGTTTTAAAATATATGTGTCCTAGGAAGTAGCCATTTAGATGTTGCTACCTGGCCACAGAGCAGCTGATTGCAGATGTTCCATTCAGCCATCCACTGCAGTCATATATAAATACGACCAGAGATGCAGTGACAGATATACTTCGCACCACAGCTATGTTGGACTGGACTTCACACTGAGCTATCACTCTGTCCGCGTCAGGTAAACGCCGGCTTACATGCTGCTTCGAATGACATTTCAGCCAGTCTCCTGCCAAAAGCATGTCCTCAGTACAAATAGGAAGTGAACATCGTCCTGGATCGCTTAGATTTCACGGAAGTAACCATTTGTGGGCCCCCCGTAATGTTTCCAAAACCGTGAGGCAAGTGGTGAGATTATTTTCCACTTTTGGGGCGCTCTGTTAACTTCGATGATTAGTAGTCAGGGTGAAAGACCATTTAATTGGAACTTACACAAAAGGTCGCCTCTTAACTGCTCATACTGCTGTCATGGTACATACATTATTATTATTATTATTATTATTATTATTATTATGAGGAATATTACTACATTTGTTCATGTGAACTCTTACTGAATATATGGATCAGATAGAATGCAAAACTTTTATTTCTAATTATAGTGTCTAATCCCATTGAGAAATAGAGAGTAGAAACATTTCTTCAAGTGAGCGGAAGAAGGATGTGGAATCGCAAACCGGGAATTATAGTCAGTATGTCCTCCATCGCTTTCTGGCTGACCACGAAAATAGTTTTCAGGCTCTTGTAAACGACGGCGAATATATACAAGAGAATATTTATTTACCCACCGCCCTACATATGGTGCATCGGCCGGGAAACTGAGCAGTGAAAGTGATCGGTATAAAACAGGGAACTTGGTAGACGCTAACGGGCTACCTAAGGGAAGTATAACGAAATCAGTGCGAGAACAGCGCTAAGATTCACTTGCGATTGTGGAAGCTAAACTGTGAATGATAGCCGCAGTAACTTTGATCGTGACAGAAGGAGGGAAAAAGACTATACTAGAAGGAGCCTACCACCAGCATTGAGGTTAGAAGAAGACAGTACATCATCACGGAGCTGCGTGGACCCGCAAGCTGCTTACAAACTACTGCACCCGCTCACTGGTGCCCAGCCCCCCTTCCCCCTGGAGCTACTGCAGTAGGCGACACTCGCTGTCATCCTCACTGCCACAGCTGCTGCTGCCTGCATTATGTCACGAAGCCTCGCAACACGTTTGCTGGTACATCGCACCGGCACCATTCGTCGAGGTCAAGCAATTAAGTTGAGCCAAGAATATTTAAAGTATTTGTTAATTGCTTCCAGTAGGCTACTGAAAATGGAATTTATTGATCAGAATAAAGTAAAAGTTAAGATGGAACCAGCCTCTGACCATGAATCATTTGAATTTGAAATTAGCAAGGATGGTTCTGTCAAAGTAATAAATCCAAAATTGGAAAGTGGTTGTCAAAAGTGGAGTCAAGTAAATTTCAAAATTACTGCGAAGTTAGAACCAGTTTCCGATTATGAGGTAATTGAAGCAGAGGTCAAAAAAGAAAAAGTAGAAGTGATAGAGTTATCAGATAATAAAACTGAGTTCAATATGTCTCAAATTCAGTCAAGTCAGGGAATACTAGAAACTCCTTTAAAATCTCTGGAAATGATAAGTGGCAATGTAGAGGCACCGAACTTGATGCAATTATTGTTTTCTAAACCTGAATCGCATCATAAAGAACAGAACAATACGATAGAATCTAATAGTAAACAGTTAAACAGTAAGATTGAATCTAGTAGTAAAGAACTAAAGTATATCAGTAAAGAACAGAAGGATAGTAATAAAGCATTAAAGGGTGAAATGAGCTCAACACTGAACAGTTTAAATTATAAAATTGGTGCTAACCACTAAGCTCTGCAAGTCAAAACAGGGAAACAACTAAATAAACAGCATAATACTTTCAAGACCGAAATTGGCGATGTCCGCCAAGCTCTAAAATGGTTCAAATGGCTCTGAGCACTATGGGACTCAACTGCTGAGGTCATTAGTCCCCTAGAACTTAGAACTAGTTAAACCTAACTAACCTAAGGACATCACACACATCCATGCCCGAGGCAGGATTCGAACCTGCGACCGTAGCGGTCTTGCAGTTCCAGACTGCAGCGCCAGAACCGCGTGGCCACTTCGGCCGGCCGCCAAGCTCTAATTGATTCGAAAAAGTAACTATTGCTTGTCAAAAAAAATATTAAGAAAGTAAAATCTGATTGTGAGAAATTATGTGAGAATGTTACCGGTAATAAAAGATTTTTTTGACTGAGCGGAAGCAGTAGAACTACAAGTACAGGAACTAAATACTAGTATTACTAACATAGAAAATAGAGTAACCTATGATGCTTCTTGTAACACTACTGTACAGCATGTTACTTCACTTGACCCTGCTTTCATCGGAATGTCGTCAGTTTTTACGTTTTGCTTCAGATGAACAAGTTCACCCATTAGAGTTCTTGAATGATTTTCAGGATGTTTTACCAAATGCATGGTCAGAGCGAGAGCAAATTTCTTTCATAAGAGTCATTTGTCAGGAGATGCTTTGAGATGGTCAGCTGACGTAATGATTAGATGCAAAACGCTTTCCGAATTTGAAACTTCATTTCTTAATGGGCACTGGTCACACAAGAAACAAAACGATGTATTGAGAGAGTTTTGTAGTGGTGAAAAGTTTGCCCCAGGTCATGAGTAAGTAAAAGAGTTCCTTAGAAAGTTGATTTCATGGCTGTCAGATCTGACAGAAACTATGAAACTCGAAATGATTAAAAGGTAAGCTGACTTGATACTGACAGAAAAGAATCAGTTCTACACATACAGATAATGTGGATAATTTCATTCAATATTTGGAGCGAGTAGAAGTAGTAGCTGCTGCTGAAGAGCAGGTGCTAAATAATAATAGGTCTTCTAACAATCACGAAAGCAAGAGAAATAATGACAGTGGGAACGTGAATGTTAGAAATATGGAGGTTCAGAATACAAGATGTAACTGTCGTAGTTGAGGCCACAGTAGAGGAAGAGGGGGCAGATAGCCACCACACTTTCGTAACAATTATTATGACCAAAGCACAAATGTGAATAATGTGTCGTTGAGACAAGACGGAGAGCAGAATGCTACCCTCTCTTATTCTGTATCCGATGAACACAACAGGCCGCGTGTGGGAAACCACGTCCCGTCTGTGAGGAAACTGGCGCTCACAAGGCGGAAACAGTAACACAACTAGTAACAATAACACATGTCGCAGTCAGTCAGCACATGCAAACAGGTAACAGGGATGATGAAACAGGAACACACAGTAACAGTGATGTGCTAAATCACTCTCATTATATAGCTGACGTCATTTTGGACACATTAGAAAAATGGGTCAAGGAGGAGAAAGAAAACGCTACAGATAATAGGGAGGAACAAATTAACAGGTTTGAACCAGATAAGGACGAAGATGAGGTAAAGGCTTACATCTTCGACAATGATGGCAATCTGATGGCTAAAGTTTTGGTAGTAGAGATGGATTCGGTTTTGCCGGGTCTTGAAGAGCAGGAGTTGATGTTGAAGGGGCAGCAATAATAATGAGGTCACGAAACCTATTAGCTGTATTAACTTGTCACAAACTTTAAAAGCCGACCACAGTATTATAGATAGCAATGTTTCACATGGTCACAGTTGCTCAGAGGTAGAAAGTAGTTTAGATGATGTGCAGCAAATGAAAGTAGATGAAGTCGTCCAGTGTTTTGACTTAAAGTTGGTGGACAGGTTGGAAAAGGTAGCTGAGAATGTAGAGATTGATGACCCCAAGAATCTGAGTCTGAATGTAGTTACAACTGAACAAAACTACTTTAGCAGTAAACAGATTGAAAAGGATTTATTAGAAGATGTTTATGAGGAACCTGTCCAGACTAGAATAACTCGTTGTATTGTAAAAACTAACATCTCTATTCCTAATAAGAGTGAATGCACTGTCATGAAAGTAGACAGAATAATAGAGCATCCTTGTTTAATCATGCTCAGTTCAAGTGTTGAGATGCTATTTGGCACATACACTCCTGGAAATGGAAAAAAGAACACATTGACACCGGTGTGTCAGACCCACCATACTTGCTCCGGACACTGCGAGAGGGCTGTACAGGCAATGATCACACGCACGGCACAGCGGACACACCAGGAACCGCGGTGTTGGCCGTCGAATGGCGCTAGCTGCTCAGCATTTGTGCACCGCCGCCGTCAGTGTCAGCCATTTTGCCGTGGCATACGGAGCTCCATCGCAGTCTTTAACACTGGTAGCATGCCGCGACAGCGTGGACGTGAACCGTATGTGCAGTTGACGGACTTTGAGCGAGGGCGTATAGTGGGCATGCGGGAGGCCGGCTGGACGTACCGCCGAATTGCTCAACACGTGGGGCGTGAGGTCTTCACAGTACATCGATGTTGTCGCCAGTGGTCGGCGGAAGGTGCACGTGCCCGTCGACCTGGGACCGGACCGCAGCGACGCACGGATGCACGCCAAGACGGTAGGATCCTACGCAGTGCCGTAGGGGACCGCACCGCCACTTCCCAGCAAATTAGGGACACTGTTGCTCCTGGGGTATCGGCGAGGACCATTCGCAACCGTCTCCATGAAGCTGGGCTACGGTCCCGCACACCGTTAGGCCGTCTTCCGCTCACGCCCCAACATCGTGCAGCCCGCCTCCAGTGGTGTCGCGACAGGCGTGAATGGAGGGACGAATGGAGACGTGTCGTCTTCAGCGATGAGAGTCGCTTCTGCCTTGGTGCCAATGATGGTCGTATGCGTGTTTGGCGCCGTGCAGGTGAGCGCCACAATCAGGACTGCATACGACCGAGGCACACAGGGCCAACACCCGGCATCATGGTGTGGGGAGCGATCTCCTACACTGGCCGTACACCACTGGTGATCGTCGAGGGGACACTGAATAGTGCACGGTACATCCAAACCGTCATCGAACCCATCGTTCAACCATTCCTAGACCGGCAAGGGAACTTGCTGTTCCAACAGGACAATGCACGTCCGCATGTATCCCGTGCCACCCAACGTGCTCTAGAAGGTGTAAGTCAACTACCCTGACCAGCAAGATCCCCGGATCTGTCCCCCATTGAGCATGTTTGGGACTGGATGAAGCGTCGTCTCACGCGGTCTGCACGTCCAGCACGAACGCTGGTCCAACTGAGGCGCCAGGTGGAAATGGCATGGCAAGCCGTTCCACAGGACTACATCCAGCATCTCTACGATCGTCTCCATGGGAGAATAGCAGCCTGCATTGCAGCGAAAGGTGGATATACACTGTACTAGTGCCGACATTGTGCATGCTCTGTTGCCTGTGTCTATGTGCCTGTGGTTCTGTCAGTGTGATCATGTGATGTATCTGACCCCAGGAATGTGTCAATAAAGTTTCCCCTTCCTGGGACAATGAATTCACGGTGTTCTTATTTCAATTTCCAGGAGTGTATTTCTTAACAATATATCAGGGGAGGATAGATTTTGATCATAACAAATTAGTATTAACATTGCCTGATTCTTGAGTAATTAAAGAACCTTTCATAGGAAATTATATAGACAGTAATGATGAAGCATGGGAACTACCTATTAGAGTAATGAGGAATAAGGGATATTTGCAGGAAGATACTGAATTCCACAGAAGGTGCAAGATGCTAATGGGGAAAAGATAGAGGCAAAGATATAGTCAACAAATCAAATTTCTGATAAACAAAGAGCAAAATTAAGGTAAGTATTAACCACTCGTCACAATGTATTCTCGAATACACCTGGTGACGTTGAAGGGTATGAATGCCATTTGAATGTAAAGCCTGGTCAGATATTTTTGAAGAAATCTTATCAGATACATGTTTCAAGAAAGCAAGTATTTGAGAGAGAAATCCAATATATGTTGGCATGTGATGTCATTGAGCAGGCAGTTGGTGATCATAGTAATCTTCTTGTTGTTGTGCCTAAGTGTGATGGAAGTGTTAGATTAGTACCGGATGCGCGCTGGCTAAATGAAATTGTAATAAGGGAGAGTGCCTGTCCCCGAGATAATGAGGAATTGATACAAAAGTCCCGAGGAATTAGGTATCTTACATCTATGGTCGTAACTTGTGGATACTGGAATTTGCCCTTGGCGAAAGAATCACGTAAATATACAGCCTTTTTGTATGTAGGAGTGTGCTAGCAATATAAAGTAGTCCCATTTGGATTAAATATTTCTGTGTCTGCCTTTGTAAAAGTAATAGCTCATGTATTGGTGCAGGAATTGTTAGATCAGGTAACTATTTAGGTAGGTGGTATACTATTGGCATCTCCCACATGGGAAGAACATATCAGTCTACTAGACAGTGTGCTAGAAGCTATAGAAAAAGGTTTTATGAAATTAAAGTTAGAAAAGACTGAGTGTGTAAGAGACAAAATAAAATACCTGGGCCATGAAATTAGCGGGGATGGTATATTACCTGATCCTTCTAAATTATAAGTCACTGAAAAATTTGAAGTACACAGAAATAAAAAGCAATCCATGTCAATGAAATCACAATGAAATCCAGACCTTTAGCTACATACAGGCGTTGATAAATATCAACAGGGACAGTTAAAAATGTGTGCCCCAACCGGGACTCGAACCAAGGATCTCCTGCTTACATGGCAGACGCTCTACCTGGCTGAGCGACCAAGGACAGAGAGGATAGTGCGTCTCCAGGGACTTATCTCTGGCATGCTCCCTGTGAGGCCTCCATTCTCAACTTACTGTGCACACACTACATTTGTAGCGCCCCTGCCCAATATACTCATTACTTGCGGAAGTCAATCTACCGAATCCTGTAAGAGTTCGGGCGATGTGAGTGCATCCGCAGTGAAGAAGATCATTGGCCGGTAAGCCTTATCTATATGAAGTTTGTATCTGTTCTTTCGGACATACCATCTTCGTATATTCAGGTCAATGTCCGGTTTATTCGGATTCTACCGTCGTTTTGTTAAAAGTCATTTGTTTAATTCACCTTGTTTAGTCCACTTGTTGAAAAAGAATACCTTATTAGGTTGGACTAAAGAGAACCAGTCCGCTTTTGAAGAATTAAGAAACTGTTTGATGAGTAGTCCGACTTTACACCATCGAGATTTTTCGAGCCCTTTTTGCATGTCATTTGACGCAAGTGGTTATGGGATTGCAATAGAGGTGCTTCAGATGGAAACAGAAGGCGAAAAAGAGGTACATAAAACAACCGCGTCTGCGAGTCTTTCACTGCAACATGCCGAGCGAAATTATGGAGTTTCGGACTTAGAGGGACTGGCTATCATGTTTGGTATGCATAAGTTTGAGCATTATTTGGTAGGGCACAAGGTGATAATCTATAGTGATCACAAGGCATTTACATTTTTAAAAACTTCCAAACTGAGACATCCGAGACTAACCAGGTGGGCTGTGTACATTCAGCAGTCCGACCTTGAGATTAAGTACATACTAGGGAAGAACAATCTGGTAGCAGGTAGGTTATCAAGAAGTGCTGAGCTATGCAGGGAATCAGAAATTCCGTTAGCAGATGGGAATGAAATGAGCATGATGGCCATACATGAGCTCAAGGTCGAAAGCGCATTGAAGAAAGTATGTCTGTAAAAACTTAATAAAGGAGCAAAATGATGATGATCAGTTGAGGTTAGTTAAAATCCATTTAGGATTCCCTAATTACCCAAAACTAAAACAGTACTATTGATTACATAAAGGAATTTTATTCCAAAGAAGAAAGTTAAATTCAGTAGAATGGAATATTTGTTTTCAATCACAACATGTGGATCTGCTGATAGATTAAGTGCATCTACAATATGACCATTATGGGGCCAATAAATGCGTTGATAAATTAAGTACAAAAGTCATTTTCGATAACACGCACTGTAGGGTAACAAGAAGGCTAGCATCCTGTGTTGTTTGTCAGAAGGCATGTGCAGTAAAGAGCATAATGCAAGGAGATATGCGCACTGTAGAACGAAGTGGAACTCCTGGAGTTGTGTGCCGCCGATCTTTTTGGGCACCTCCCGACAACTAGAGGAATTGTACCCATGCTTTTGTGGTGACTGATGGTTTTAGCAAGTATGTCAAACTGTGTCTGATAATGATAGCTAATGCCAAACCGCTGGTAGACAAGCTATAAATGGACAGTTTTGCGAAGTTTTGCAATCCTAAGAGTCTCTTATCGGATAATGGTCTTCAGTTTGCATCTGAAAAATTTAAGGCATATCTAGAAAAGGTCGAAATTTGCCATATAAGGATCTTGGCGTATTTTCCGTGGGGAAATACGTATAAGCGAAAGGGTTATGCATGAGCTAAACAGATTGTAGGACTTACCGTAGATCTTATTGTAATAGGAAGCATTCGACTTGGGCCGATCATAACAAAAACTTTGAAGTAATCATCAACGATCTTAAACTAACGTTTAATCAGGAATCCCACAACATCCTTTCAAGCATGATTGATTTTCCAGTCCTATCTCAGAGCTCTATAAATGAGAGGAAGGCACAGGCTAGGACAAACATTCGTAAAAGTACCTTGGACAGAAAAAGAAGCCATGATGTAAAAGCCTCCGTCACTAGTTTTAGCACTGATGGACTAGTGTTATTCAAAACTAAAGAAAAATCTAAGAGAATTTCAGCAGAAACAGAGAAGTTTATGTATGTTTAGCAAGGACCATTCAGGATAATAGGTTAGCCTCATGAAAACGCACACCATTTGGAATACTTGAAAAGTAAGAAAGAAGTTGGTCTATGAAACATTGTAGATCTGGAGTGATTCAAAAACGACAGTAACTAGATACTGTAGGGAGTCTCCTATTCTTTGGCAGATTCACAGTTCGGTGTATTGTGCAGTCCTGGCTGGATGAAACTTTATTTCCTTCCAAGTTTCGTTCTCTTCTTCTGTCCTGGCTATACTGGTTTTTGAAGGTCAATACTAAATTAAGTACAAAAGTCATTTTCGATAACATGCACTGTAGGGTAACAAGAAGGCTAGCATCCTGTGTTGTTTGTCAGAAGGCATGTGCAGTAAAGAGCATAATGCAAGGAGATATGCGCACTGTAGAACCAAGTGGAACTCCTGGAGTTGTGTGCCGGCATCTAGAGGAGGATGTACCCATGCTTTTGTGGTGACTGATGGTTTTAGCAAGTACTACTCTTTTGGCAGGTACACAGTTTGGCATGCTGTGTGGTCCCAGTTGGATGCAACTTTATTATAAATTCAGGTTTCGTTCTCTTCTTCTGTCATTTTATAGCAAGTAAGGCCTATATGTCTTCATTTTGTACATATGCTATTAGTTTGCAATGTCTTCCTAGTAAGAATGATTCCCAGAAATGACTATACATGAATGATGAGTTACAGGAGAATATGAGAGGTAGTTTCCAGTAGTAAATTCTAAATGTTAGAATAACAATCGGTAGATTTTGAGCACCATTAATAAATAAGATCCACAAAAATGGTTAGTAACTACAAAATATGGAACACTTTGCATTAAGAAAAGTAAATGAAGCTGCAAACTCCTAAAATCTGGAACAGTAGACTCTACATAAATTAATAACATTCAGTTGGGAATAATGTTGTATAAAGCTAAGAAAGGGTAATAAAATGGTGCCACTAGAGGCAAGCCAAAGCGTTTTGTTATTAATTGAAGGAGCTGTGTGGAAGTGATGTGAGAGTCACACCAGAAGTATCAATAAATAATGATGTATAAAGCTGATGAAGATAAAAGGGAGAAAGGAGCGTCGAAATAAATGGATAAATGAAAATCGAGAGAAACAGGAGTAATGAAGTCAGGAGGCTGATATATGTGGTAAAATGGTGGAAAACTGGAGAGCAATTCCCTCACACCTCTAAAAAGGTTTGAGAATTGTGCAGTCTTGCTTAAGGCAGATGGTCAATTAACAGATAAATGCAGCCAACAAAATACAAATAAACGAATGTGTTAAGAAATGCAGATTGTAGAGTAATGACATAATATAACAAACATAGCTTTTCATTATGTTTGTAACAAAGGAAAGTTACTGCTGTCAAACAGATGACGCCTTTAGCATACTAATCCACAAGATAATTGAGCCATATGAAGATAGAACTTACAAAGGTTACTCGATTTTCCAAGTAAAGTGACATATAAAAAAATAAAGTACTTGCAAACTAGTCCAAATTGTGACTAATAAAAGAAATATGCCAACATTTAAAAGCATAATAGATGTTGTTATTGTTGTGGTCTTCAGTACAGAGACTGGTTTGATGCAGCTTTCCATGCGACTCGATCCTGTGCAAGCTTCTTCATCCCCCAGTACCTACTGCAACCTACATCCTTCTGAATCTCCAGAATGAGATTTTCACTCTGCAGCGGAGTGTGCGCTGATATGAAACTTCCTGGCAGATTAAAGCTGTGTGCCGGGCCGAGACTCGAACTCGGGACCTTTGCCTTTCGCGGGCAAGTGCTCTACCAACTGAGTTACCCAAACACGACTCACGCCCGGTCCTCACAGCTTCACTTCTGCCAGTACCTCGTCTCCTACCTTCGAAACTTTACAGAAGCTCTCCTGCGAACCTTGCAGAACTAGCACTCCTGAAAGAAAGGATATTGCGGAGACATGGCTTAGCCACAGCCTCGGGGATGTTTTCAGAATGAGATTTTCACTCTGCAGTGGAGTGTGCGCTGATATGAAACTTCCTTGCAGATTAAAACTGTGTGCCTGGCCGAGACTCGAACTCGGGACCTTTGCCTTTCGTGGACAAGTGCTCAGAAGTGAAGCTGTGAGGACGAGGCGTGAGTCATGCTTGGGGAGCTCAGTTGGTAGAGCACAGTTCGGGTCTCGGCCTGGTACACAGTTTTAATCTACCAGGAAGTTTCATCCTTCTGAATCTGTTTAGTGTACTCATCCCTTGGTCTCCCTCTACGTTTTTGCCCTCCACACTGCCCTCCACTACTAAATTGGTGATCCCTTGATGCCTCAGAGTATGGCCTACCAACCGATCCCTTCTTCTAGTCAAGTTGTGCCACAAATTTCTCTTCTCTCTAATTCTATTCAATACCTCCTCATTAGTTATGTGATCTACCCATCTAATCTTCAGCATTCTTCTGTAGCACCACATTTCGAAAGCTTCTATTCTCTTCTTGTCCAAACTATTTATCGTCCATGTTTCACTTCCATACATGTCTACACTTCATACAAATACTTTCAGAAACGACTTCCTGACACTTAAATCTATACTCGATGTTAACAAATTTCTCTTCTTCAGAAACCCTTTCCTTGCTACTGCCAGCCTACATTTTATATCAAAATGGCTCTGAGCGCTATGGGACTTAACATCTGAGGTCATCAGTCCCCTACAACTTAGAAATACTCAAACCTAGCTAAACTAAGGACATCACACACATCCATGCCCCAGGCAGGATTCGAACCTGCGACCGTAGCGGTCGCGCGGTTCCAGACTGAAGCGCCTAGAATCGCTCGGCCACCGCGGCCGGCCACATTTTATATCCTCTCTACTTCGACCATCATCAGTTATTTTGCTCCCCAAATATCAAAACTCCTTTACTACTTTAAGTGTCTCATTTCCTAATCTAATTTCGACAGCGTTACCCGATTTAATTCGACTAGATTCCATTATCCTCGTTTGGCTTTTGTTGATGTTCACCTTATATCCTCCTTTCAAGACAGTGTCCATTCCGTTCAACTGCTAGGTCCTTTGCTGTCTCTGACAGAATTACAATGTCCTCGGCGAACCTCAAAGTTTTTATTTCTTCTCCACGGATTTTAGTACCAACGCCGTATTTTTCTTTTGTTTCCTTTACTGCTTGCTCAGTATACAGATTGAATGACATCGGGGATAGGCTACAACCCTGTCTCACTCCCTTCCCAACCACTGCTTCCCTTTCATGCCCCTCGACTCTTATAACTGCCATCTGGTTTCTGTACAAATTGCCACCTTCAGAATTTGAAAGAGAGTATTCCACTCAACATTGTCAAAAGCTTTCTCTAAGTCTACAAATGCTAGAAACGTTAGGTTGGCCTTACCTTAATCTATCTTCTAAGATAAGTCGTAGGGTTAGTATTGCCTCACATCTTCCAACATTTCTACGGATTCCAATCTGATCTTCCCCGAGGTCGGCTTCTACCAGTTTTTCCATTCGTCTGTAAAGAATTCATGTTAGTATTTTGCAGCCGTGGCTTATTAAAGTGATAGTTCGGTAATTTTCACATCTGTCAACACCTGCTTTCTTTGGGATTGGAATTATCATATTCTTCTTGAAGTCTGAGGGTATATCGTCTGTCTCATACATTTTGCTCACTAAATGGTAGAGTTTTGTTAGGCCTGGCTCTCCCAAGGCTGTCATTAGTTCTAATGGGGTGCTCTCCACTCCCGGGGCCTTGTTTCAACTTAGATACGGTTAACAAAATAAAATTCAGGATTAATAATGAAGTAAAATGTCACAATGTTATGAAGTAACGTATTGCCAATATTCAGTCTGAAAAAGACAATGGTATTTTTCCAAACAAGAAATAAAAAAAAGAAAAAAAATTCTTTCTGGTAACTTCTCAACTGTTTATTTAAATATTTGTCCTTCCTTAGATCTAGGTTGAGAACAGAGGCTTAGGCTATGTTATGTGTTTCTCAGAGACAGTTAGTTACTTTCATATTCCATGGATCATTTTGCACAATATATAGTCATGATGTGGAACGAGTCATTTTACATTCATATTAGAAACGAATTTGTCTCTAAACATCACCATATAATTATTTTTCCCCGTAAATGAAAACAAGATATAGAAACTGACTTATCATTTCCTACCCACCACCTTTTACACATTACAAACCTAGAAATTCTTCCACAGAATAGAAGTGGTTGTCAATGAGAAACTTTTTCAATTTATTTTCAAATTTTGCCTTGCTGTCTGTTAGATATTTTATATCACTGGGCAAGTGGTCAAAAATTTTTGTTGCAGCGTTGTGCACCACTTTCTGTGCTAAAGCCAACCTTAATGTTGTATAATTAATGCCATTTTTTTCTTTTAGTATTGTAATTATGTATCTCATTGTTCCTTTTGAACTGTAGTGGATTACTGCAACAAACTTCATGATGGAATAAATATACTGTGAAGCAGTAGTCAGAATGCCCAACTCCTTAAACAGATGTCTAAAAGATGATGATGGGTGAGCACCACATATGATTCTTACAGCACATTTTGGGGCATTGAAGAACATTCTTAAAGATGAGTTACACCAGAACATTATTCCATATGACATTACTGAAAGAAAATAAGCAAATATATCAACTTACTGATTTCTCTGTCCCCAAAATTTGGTATGATTCAAAATGCAAATGTGGGTGAACTAAGTTGTTTTAGGGTTTCCAAAGTGTGTTTTTTTTTCAATTAAAATTCTCATCAGTCTGGACACCTAACATTTTTGAAGTTTCCACCATATGTATTATTTCATCACCATGTGTTACACTTATCACTGGTGCAGTTCCCCTGGAGGTGCAGAAATGAATATGACGTGTCTTTCTGAAATTCGGAAAAAAACCAGTCAATGTTAGTTCTGAGAGTTTTGTTCACCATTTCTTCCATTTATGCATGTATACTGGGAGTGATTACAATACTGGTGTTATCTACAAAAAGAACTAATTCTGCTTGTTGTACATTAGACAGATCATCTACATATATGAGAAACAGTATTGGATCTAAGATTGAGCCTTGGGGAACCCCATACGTGATTTCTTCCCAGTCAGAATTATGTCCCTCGATTCTGTTGGTTGAATTACTACTACCTACGACTTTCTGCATTCTTTTGGTTATATATGACATGATCCATTGGTTGGCTATACCATCAATCCCATAAAAATTCAACTTATCTAGAAGTATATTTTGATTCACACAATCAAATGCCTTGGATAGGTCACAGAAAATACCAACCAGTGCTATTTTGTTGTTTAATGCTTATAATATGTGGTGTGTGAACATGTAAATGGCATTCTCAGTAGACAAACCCTTCTGAAACCCAAACTGTGATTTGCTGAGGATATTATTGTTACCAAGGTGATATACTACTATAGAATACATCACTGTCTCAAAAATTATGGAAAATGATGTCAGCAGTGAAATATGTCAGTAGTTACTGATGTCTCTTCTGTGAGACCTCTTCTGTTAGCATCTTCTGTGGTTGGTTGTCGTGTCTGTTGCTTCACTATATTCCGCATTGCTTTAACTCTGTTGTCAGAGGTACTGATTTCTGACATTATGTGCATGCTTCTTGATTTTTCAATAACCTTTCTTAGTAATTTTGAGCAGTTTTTGTAGTGCACAACTACTGCAGGGTCTCTACTTGTTCTTGCCAAAAGATACATTTCCCTTTTGCTTTCACAAGATACATTAATCCCCTTAGTGATCCATGGTTTTTTACACGACTGTTTAATGTCCCTTCTGATTAGCTTATGCAAAAAGCTATTTTCAAATACTGATATGAATTTATCATAGAATAGATTCAATTTAATGTTGACATTTGGTTCTTTATAAATTGAATCACAGGTTGTTTCTTCTATACTACTTTTAAAAACATTTGCCCAGTAGTCATTAATGATTCTAACTGACTTCCACTGAGGTGCATCCACACTGCAAGGCACTATGTCATTTATCCTGTCTAACTGCATCATGATCAGAGGGAGCATTTGTTACTGGGTAAAGAGTAATTTTCTTGCTTTGTGCCTCATCAAAGAAACCATTATCAATTAGGAACCTGTTGTCTTTATCCACCAGTGTTGGAAAGTTAACTAATAAGAGGAAATTGTAGCATCCAAATAAGGTTTCCACATCATTTTTCCTGTCAGAATCCTTTAGAAAATCTATACTGAAGTCACCAGATACTATTAACTGCTTGCTAATGTCTGACAGACAGCACAGTGAGGAATCCAGGTTCCTCATAAATAATTCAAAATTACCTGGTGGGTACCTATATACTGTTCCAATTAAAAGTGAACTGTTTTTCATTATTAATTCACAAGCACAGACTTCTATGTGCTCATCACTACAAAATCTACTTGCGTCAATGCTTTTGAACTTGTGTTCTGTCTTAAGATATGCAACAACTCCTCCTTTTCCCGTATTAGTTCTGCATGAGTAAGCTGTTAGACTGTAATCTTTTAAATGTAACTGATCTAGCCCTGTGGTTATGTGGTGTTCAGACATACACATGATGTCTATCTTTTTCTCTAAATTTAGCCAGCAGACAAGAAGCCATTGTATCTTATTACTCAATCCTGTAATATTTTGGTGGAATAAGCTAACCTTTGTTTTCTGTGCACTATTGTGGGGCTCTTCTGTTATAGTGACTTCTTTCAAAACAGGGTGCCTGAAACTTGATTCTAACCTAAAAAAGGCGCCCCTTGAGACCAGTAATCACAGGGATCTAGCATTGTGTGATGGTGGCAGCCCGTACATTTCCTGCAAGAAGTTTAGCCAACCTGTCTTTCTCTTTCCTATTCGGGTGCAGTCCATGTCTAATACAACCATATCTCCCAATTGTAGCAACGGGCACTGCACTCATATGAGAAATCATTTCAGTCAACAATAACCAGCTCCACTCAGAGTTAACACAGCTCATATCAGTATTAACCCAGGGCTAGTCATGGCGCTGCAGGACCTCAACGAAACTCACATTTGTGTGTGTAGTTGTACTCCTATTTTATCTAGGTCACCCTAAATTCTGTAATTACTCCAGGCTATTTCTTCTACACCTACTATAATAACCTGTTCCTCTTAGTGCCAAAACCTTTGCATAATTTTCCTATGTCCTCTGTCACCTGGCTATGGCTAGCACTTGGCTTCACAATACTTGTGACCTGGTATCCTACTCCTAACATTTTCTGCTCTATCTGATCTACACCTCTCCCATGGCTACTACCTAGCAGCAAGACTTTTCCCTACTCTCTTCTGGTACCGAACTACACTGAGTTTCTAGGCTAGAAGCCTGCTGCAAACTACTGTAACCTATAGCTGTATGAGCCTCTTCTGGCAACAAGCCAAATTTATTCGATATTGATACCGCAAATGTTGAAGAAGTTGATGAACTGTTGCCCTTTTGCCCATTGCTTGCTGCCCTTACCCAGTTCCCATGACCTTTTCCCCCTTCAATATATCTAGTTCCATGGAGGTTTCATGAAAGGCAACATACAAGCTGTAGTGGAGAAGGATTCCAAAAGGACATGATCTACAGTGAATCTTCCACTTTCCCTTTTGTTATGGTAAATAATGACATAATAACTTCCACCCCCTACCTTAAATGTTTTAGTGAAAGTGGTTTGTATGGATGCTCACACTGGTGAAATCTTTTGTGTGTTTCTCTTACAGGTAAAGATTGAAAAATTTAAATAAGGAAAGTAATTTTATAATAATCGAAAATTTACTTGTATGTTTCTATGTTATTTTATGTAAATAACTTACAAATATCAGTAAGATCATGTTTTTCTATGTATTCATATATATATATGTGATTGTAGTATTAAGGAAAAATTATGCTCAAATCAATTTCATTTTAAAAAGGTCAGCTATAGTAACATCCCTTGTTAAATATTTATATATTTATTATATATACTATAAATATATATTTTATAAATATTTATTTATTTAATTTTGTTCAAAAATAATTTTTTTCACAAAAATAAATAAGGGATGATGTGGCAAAACAAGTGCTGTATCATTTGAGAGATACAGAGGCAAGCAAGTAATCTGAAACTTACCCCAGTTCACTGCTATTAGTGTCACGTCATTGTAATGCACCTGTGCGTAGCATACAAAGAATTGCGCCATAATCTAAGAATAAAATTAAAGTAGCTTCCCCATACTTCGTCAACATTTGCTTCAGTATATTAACTTTAAAATTATTAAATCTCAGGATCACTTGATGATTATGTTTCACCAAATTCATTGTTTCAAGTAAAATAGCAAGTGGCGATAAATAATAAAGCTAGAAAGCCAAAAATTGTCCAGAATGTGTACATGCGTGTCGCAATCAACTGTTACATATCTCAACTTGATCAGAACAATATTTCGGTCAAAATCGCCATTTTTACGAAAAATTGAAGGCGCTAAATATTAGAGTCAGAAAGATGAAAATTCGTTTGAAGCTTGAGGTTGATATAAAAACATTACCTATGTGACTCCATTACGCTACCTCTAATAGTTTTCAAGTAATTTACTAAAAACTAAATTTGGAACAGAAACATCGTTATTTGTAATATATTAAGTATCATTTATATAAATGATAGAAAGTTCTAATTACTGTACATGATTACATCCATTAAATTATAAAAATATTACAAATTTCAAAAACTTTGATGTAAATAACAATCAATACAAGGACTCTTAAGGAAGTAGTTCAGAGGTCATGTTGTAATGTCACTTCCATTATAAAAATCCTAGGCTGCAAAGTTTAAACGCAGTCGAGCTAAAACTTTTTCGGCAATTAAAGATAGCTTAATTCCATTCATAAAAAAATTACGAAGATTGTAAATTGATACACAGCACTGCTTTAAAATATGTGTTTGAGGAAGCAACCATTAAGATGCAGATACCTGCCCACAGAGTGGATGACCGCATATGTTCCGTTTGGCCATCTGCTGCACCCATACACGATGTGATCAAAAGTATCCGGACACCTGGCTGAAATGACTTACAAGTTCGCGGCGCCCTCCATCGGTAATGCTGGAATTCAATATGGTGTTGGCCCATCCTCAGCCTCGATGACAGCTTCCACTCTCGCATGCATACGTTCAATAAGCTGCTGGAAGGTTTCTTGGGGAATGGCAGCCCATTCTTCATGGTGTGCTGCACAGAGGAGAGGTATCGATGTTGGTTGGTGAGGCCTGGCACGAAGTCGGCGTTCCAAAACATCCCAAAGGTGCTCTATAGGAATCACTTCAGGACTCTGTGCGGACCAGTCCATTACAGGAATGTGATTGTCGTGTAACCACTCTGCACAGGCCGTGCATTACGAACAGGTGCTCAATCGTGTTGAAAGATGCAATCGCCATCCCTGAATTGCTTTTCAACAGTGGGAAGCAAGAAGGTGCTTAAAACATCAGTGTATGTCTGTGCTGTGATAGTGCTACGCGAAACAACAAGAGGTGCAAGCCCCCTCCTTAAAAAACACGACCACACCGTAACACCACCGCCTCCTAATTTTACTGTTGGCACTACACACGCTGGCAGACGCCTTTCACCTGGCATTCGCCATACACACCCTGCCATCGGATCGCCACACTGTGTGCCGTGATTCGTCACCTCACACAACGTTTTTCCACTGTTCAATCGTCCAATGTTTACGCTCCTTTCACCGAGCAAGGCGTCGTTTGGCATTTACTGACGTGATGTGTGGCTTACGAGCACCCGCTCGACCATAAAATCCAAATTTTCTCACCTCCTGCCTAAGTGTCACACTACTTGCAGTGGATCCTGATGCAGTTTGGAATTCCTGTGTGTTGGTTTGGATAGATGTCTGCCTATTACACATTACGACCCTCTTCAACTGTCAGCAGTCTCTGTTATTAAACAGACAAATAGTAAGCCAGAACACACAAGTCCGTTTAGTTTTAAATGATACCTGATTAAGTAGTGACAGAAGACTCCAAGTTAATCTGAGAAGTAAACAGATTTTGCTGTGTATAAGTTCCAGTGCTTGTTAGTTAGTTACTTTATTACATGTTCCTTAGGTTTAGTGACCTCCATTTAGACCCTCATAGCAATACAGGCACCTTTATTCTTATATGTGATGCATTTATTATTGTTAAAAATCAATCAAAACAGTCTCGATCGCCTTTTCAGGTGTTTTAATTTCTTGGCAACTGATTTTGGCCCTATCCCCGGTCCATCTTCATGCTTATGCCGCCATTATTGCTGCTGATGGCAGCAGACAGAGCGAGATCCGTAGAAGTACGGCTGTCAATGGTGCTACTGTCGTGCTACTGTCGTGAGTCTCTATGGAAGGAGGTAGGACAGTGAAACTACGACTAGTGCTAAATAGTTGAACATACACAACTCTTTTCAGAACGTGGGGTTCGAAAGTTTGTCTGCTCTGTAAATTAGGATAGATGGTGATTTATAGCATCTCGGTCGAAAGAGCACAATGTTGGTGTTTATACAAGTGTTTCAGAGCAAACCGTTCATTGTACATTGTTAAACATGGAGCTCCTCAGCAGATCACATGTTCACATATTGACCCAACCACATCGTCATTTACTATTGCATTGGGCACAGGATCATCGGTTTCAACTGTCAATCAATGAAAATGTGTCAGCTCTTGGGGGTGAATTGCATTTTTGCTACACTGGGTCAGCGTTTGTCTCCACAACTGCTGTCATTGAGGTGAAAGGTATGGTGGGAGCAGTATTATGCTGTGGGAGACATTGCATGGCACTTTTGGTAGTAATCAAAGACACGTTGACAGCTGCATATCACCTGCATCCCTTCATGCTTGATGTCTTCCCAGACGACGATCCAATGTTTTGGCAGTATAATTGTCCGTGCCTTGGTTTGCAGAACTGTGCTACAGTTTTTTGAGGAGCATTATAGTGAACGGACGTTGATGTCTCAGCGACAAAATTTGCCTGATGTAAATCTTATCACACCCATCAAGGTCACTATCAGGCGCCATCATTGCATACACAAATCAGCGGCCCTTTATTTAAGCGAATTATATGGCTTGTGCATAGACCTGTACTGCCACACACCTCCCGAAACCAATGAACAAACTGTCGAATCGCTGATATGCAGAATCAGTGATGTATTTCGTTCCAAAGGCGAACAAACAAGCTACTAAACAGGTGGTCATAATGTTTTTGACTCATAAATGTATTATGTGAAGGAATTTCATTCATTTTAAGTGCGTAATGTAAAAAACATTATGTTTTAAGATTTTCTTCATAGATTATATTGTTGTTATGATTTTGTATTAAAATAACAAGTTACTTGTGATTTTAAATTGACAAAATACATGTAAGTGAAATGGTGAAGTAAAATTTCGAAAAACAATAAAATCTAAAATAACAATTTAACATGTAAAAGTAGTATAACTAAAATAAATAACATGTACATTTTTGTTAGGCATAGATGTATGTGCCTCGAGAGCTCTTTAATTTATATGGTAACAAAAGTTTTTATTTACCAAAATTAATTAATGTTGGTGGGGTATTTTGCGAAATTTCAAACTATTAGAAAAGTTGATTTGCAGTTTTTGTGATGGTTAACTGGATTTGACTTTTATATGAAAAACCTTTTTCTTATATATCATTGGCTTGAAGATATTCCATCTAAACCTAATGTGCTAAATTACCTTTCAGGGTGTGTTTTATAGGCAAAAACAAAAAAATACAAATTGTGTTATTTTTTCCCACATCTACACACCCATCAAATTTCATCAAAATCTTTTATTTACACTTGTGAATGTTATCTTGTTAGTAAATTTTCTCCTACTGTTATTGAAAAATGTTGTGTGCAGATAGTACTCCATAACTCTTGATTGATTAAGAAAATATGTCTTAAAACCACTGAAAGCCGTTATATTAATACTTTTTATTATTTTAGACTGGTTTCGACCTTAAAACACCATCATGTAGATAAACATTATCAATGGAACGTCAAAATAGCACTTCTTGTCTGGGCACATAGTGTCCCACATATTTTCTGCAGACAGTGATCAACAGGTCTTAAACTGTTCAGGAAAGATATCTTAAAACCACCAAAATCTGAAATGGTACCAATTTGTGTAACTTTAAATCTTAAATCATCATCTAGTCGATGAATAATATTTATCATACTTAAGACAAATTAAGGTAGGAACTAGCCAAACTAATAAAATTTATCACACATTTAACATTTTGACCACTGTAGGGTCGATTCAAACTCGATGCTATGGAAGAAGTTAAATCGAAGTGTCAAAACATTCTACAATACATTTCAAATGGTTCAAATGGCTCTGAGCACTATGGGACTCAACTGCTGTGGTCATAAGTCCCCTAGAACTTAGAACTACTTAAACCTAACTAACCTAAGGACAGCACACAACACCCAGCCATCACGAGGCAGAGAAAATCCCTGACCCCGCCGGGAATCGAACCCAGGAACCCGGGCGTGGGAAGCGAGAACGCTACCGCACGACCACGAGATGCGGGCACAATACATTTCAAATTGGGGTATTTACATTCGCCCTCAATAGAATAGAATAAATGGCACGTAAGCTTCAATGTTTCTTGAGAAAACATTTTTAATGCTGACATTGGTGAGGGAAGGTGATTTTGCCTACTAACATCGGAAGTTAACCTATTCTCTCTGGACTAATTCGCGTTATAGTAGTGGATTTCGTCTTTTTGTATCTTCTGGATATTTATTTTGTTGTTTGATTTGTTTTTGAGACACATTGCAAGTGTTCCATGAGGGCTGGGTGATACTTTTCATGCGCTTCTGGTAATTTGGTGACTTTTTGAACTTCAGGTGCACTGCCAGGTATCGATGTCCACTTTATGTGGTATTTTGGTGATGTGACTCTTTGCTATCTTCAGGTACACTCGATGAAGGTGATGTGTCACTTCATTGATATATCGTGCAAAGAAGATGACAATATCCGGAAGTACACTTGACAACTCTAGAACGACTTGGCTACTTTTCCCCATGAGTGTTCTTCCACAAAGGAGGCCATATATCTGAATACCTGTACTGCAAAGAAGCCTACATTACACACAGAATCATGAAACCATTTTCATTAAATAATCTTTTTTAACAGTGAAAAAATCAGTCGTATTGAAAGAGAAACATGGAATTTTTTGACGTTATTTGGTATTTAGGAAAGAAAAGATAGTGCCTAAACACAGGCATTATGTACTACCTTCTAAATTTTGTTTGTGTGTTTGTATGTATATATTTTCACTAGCAAATAAATGTCGTTGTTCTGAATTGTTTGAACGACACTTTTCCAGTTTTTACGCTTCTCATTGTTTATCATGCAAGCTTCATGAAGAACATCTGATACGAATTTTTCTTTGTCCATTAATACACTCTATGGCAGTGAGTTCCTTAGTTATGATACAGTATTAGGACCTTTCGTATTATAGATGGAATTCCATATCTTATTTTCACCGTTCTGTATTGGGCTAAGAGAAATCACATCCTTCTGACATTCGATCTAGTGGCATATGATAAGATTATCATCTACAACCAGGGTACCCAATCATACTATTTCGATTGTATATTAATAGTCTTGTGTCATGTTTTATGGCGTTATATTCTAAATCCACAAAAACACAGTACGATTTTGATGCTCCCTTTGAAAAAAAAAATACTGTACCTGGAAATTTAAGACCAGTTCACATTGCCCAACGTATCACGTCACGTAATAGCACCATCATGGCAGTGTGTATTCACATTGTCCATCACATCTAGCTAAGTCAATTTAACTAGCCCTGTACCAAACTGTGAAAGTGACTTTATGAGATACAATTCGTAATACAGAATGTCAGAGTATAGTATCCCAATTAAGAAACTAATAATGGTAAAGTTTACCAATGGCCAAAGCAAACGTCGTAATTTATGTTTGTGGTCAGCTTTGTTTGGTAAAGTACTGAGAAGTGAAAAAGTTCGAAACACCGACTTCTGACACCTGTTTACTGACGAAAATACACACATATGAACATATCAAACAATATTTATAAGGGAATAAATAGAGCCTGCTTACCTTATCCATTACGTTTTCTGTTCCCTTATGTAACTAACAATGTTAGAAAAAAACGAATTTTTCTCCTTTATTAGAGCTGGTTTTTTTCACTTAAAATCTTATTTAGTGACAATTGCTTCATCAGTTTACTTTCGTTTGTATACTGGGTGGCTCTTCTTTGGGTCGTCAGGCACATTCGCTCTAGTGTTTTGCAGCTACATTCAGTTTCGTTTTTGGAGCGCTTACCTGAAGTCACTTCAAACAAATCCTTCTCATCACATCTTTCATATGATGTCCAACATCGATGGAAAGCGTCGGTATGTTTCGTATTACATGAAAAAAAGACTTTTAAATCGAAATTCTACGTGCCTATTCGATAAAGCAGTCCCAGATTAGTTTAGTGCGTTATTCGTTTTAGCGATATGTATTAACAGGAACAGTAAAACATGAAGAATAATCAGTACTGCAACAGCGGCTGAGCAGCTCATCGGTATAGTGGTAGCAGTTAGGGCACTACTGGAGTACAGATTATTCTTCGTATTTTACTGTACCTGTTAATATACATTGGGAAAACACATATCGCAGCAGACTAATCTATGACCGATCTGTCGAATGGGCACATAATATTCCACTTTAAAAGTAATTTTGTTTCCAACAGGGAACAAATTAACGCTCTTCATCGCTGCTTAGCTTCACGTGAAAGATATAATGAGCAATATTTGTTTGGGCTGACTACTGCTACGTGTAACAAAAACAAAGCTGCAAATATATGTATAAATTTCAGAGAAGATGCGCCTGACGACTCTTGGAGAGATACCCTGTATATAATGCAACAGCTCTGCTCTGTTATTGTAAAATCTAAACAATTTTTCACTAGCAGATATCCAACCTCGCTTGTGGGCGAACACTCAATGGAAAAAAAAATTCAAGTCATAATGGAAAATTGCGATATCCCACGAAAACAAAGCACTATACAAATAAGAATTAAGAAGATAAAAAGGACAAAGTACAGTGTAAATAGATTAACTTCCGATGTTAGCAGAGGATACACCATCAAAACTTTCTTCTCGAAGATGTTTAAGGTGGCGTCACATTACATGATGGTCCACTGATGGCCCATGTGAATGTCAACATTTGAAATACATTGTGGAATATTTTGACATGATTGCCAGTGTTAATTGGCCTTGTTTGTGTTATGATGCAAGATCATTTCCTCTTGACTGTAATTAATTTTACCCAACGAGGTTGCAGCTAGGTCACATACCTTAAGTCTTTTGCCAGAGACAATGAAAACTTATATTGGATTTCAACATGCATCTAAAGTGACGCCACTCGGCTGCCAGTCAAGTGACATCGCCAAAGTTGCACGTGAAAACACGTGGATTCCTGTGGCATCTCTTGAATGGTGTCAGTCTGGGCCATGCCAGTAAAAATTATGATGGCTTTTTTCCCTCACTACCGATTAGCCTAATTCGACTGCCCCCTGGTAGCTTAAATTCGAAGTATCTTTGCGTATACTGGCTCTCATTTCAGTTAAACACCTTTCTAGTGAATATAAGAAAAATAGTAACGAGGTTTCTGGTAGCACAATAATTTTATCTTGACTGTAGTTTCAATATGAGAATGCGAATATACAGTCACCATCTATATTACATGTCTTTTAGTGCACTTACACACAGCATAACTAGAAAATTCGGTACAGAGTAAGTTTAACATTTGCAGTACTTGAGACATCTTAATTAACTAAATGATATGAGGTGTAAAAGTGGCAACATCAACTCTCAAATGTGTCATCGTGACATCAGGAATAGCATCCAATATATCACGAAAGCGCTTTGAAATTATATTTTTGAGAATCCGATATACAGGATAGTCAGAAACAGTCTGAAAAGCTTATAAGAGGATAAGCTGTGCTGGAAAATAGTTGTTAAGTTCCTACCGCCTCATACTCAGTTTTTGTATCCCTCTCTTGCTTGGTTTTAATAAACGTGTTTGGTTACATCATCTCTAGCGAATTTCCAACACAAAAGCAGCTCAACAACTACTCGAAATTTGCTTATGTTATACGAAAATGTTTCACAAATGGATCTTCGATTGCGAGTGCTTTTTCCTTTATAATTGTGTTTGATGCTCTCGTGTTATTTCTGCACAAAATCCACTACCAAAACTTATGTTTATGCTTTCTTTGCTTCTTATAGGATTCATGGCCGAATTATAATGCCACAATCTGAATGACAGCGCCAGTATCTATGCAAATAATTAAAGTTCTCCTGTTTGTCGAAACAGTAGGACATGGTGCCATTACCAAATCAATTGTCATGCCACTTGCCATGGCGTCACTTTAGCTGCATGTGGAGACCTGGGTTTACAAATGCATACTGGAACACCACTGGTACTGGTCAATGTGACTGTCAAAAAAAAGTGTTCTCTCACTGTCATTCCAGCTGGCATGACAGTCAGAGAGTTAACAATCAGTTAACTTACTGAGACTATGCACTACCCAAGAGCTTCAAGAAATGTCGCAAGGTGCCAACAGCCTCATTCTGCTAATGTTCATTCGACTGAACAGGATGTGCCTTTATTTGTAAATAAATGACGAGAGGTAATATAGCTGTGATCTTTTCAAAAAGGCACAGCACAACAGATCTTGAGTTGGGCATTTTCATATGTAAATAGATGTGAAAATTGTTCTTTGTCTTCAATTACATAAATCAATACTTTTTAAGGTGGTAAAATATTCTTAAACATAGTGATAAAGATCTCATTCTAGCTTTCAGCAGTTCCTTTTTACCACTGACTTGTATTTAAGTAACAGCACCACTGGCAATAATGGAATATCTTTTAAATATTGTATCTGAGAGTATGACTTAATGAGGTTCACCTTAGTTAGGTTCATGTTACTGAAGAACTACATAATTTAAAAGTATTTTGAAGTTAGTATAATGATAGTATATTTTGCTTAAGTCACTGAGTGTAAATGTTACACTTAAAGGCAAATATTAAGTGTATCTGTGCCTCCAAAGATTTACAGCGACTCTTCACTTGAAACAAAACGCTGTGTAAGCACAATACTCTTCTGATCCGCTAAATAACTGGACAATGATAGGTGTGCCCAACGGTATAACAAATAAGTTTATTTTTACAGAATCTGTGATCTCTCAGAACCCTGAATAACTGTAAGATTAGACAAAACAGAAACTGTTGAGATAAGAGCTTTACTTTCAAATGCATCTTCAAGAAATTGTTAACATTATCCAGTATTTCATGTAAAAATTTGGAAATTCTACAGTAAGGATATTAAAGGAAAAATAGGACTCCGATTATCAGGTATCTCAATGTTTCCTGTAACTTCACACGGAGCAGCATAATGTCTTGCATATGTGAGTCTGGCCTTTGTATAGAGAAAGACAAACATCTCAAAAAGATTTCAAAATCAATATTATTCATCAGAAAATGATTTGTGAACCACATTGTTGAGAGCTCTTTTATTATCATGGCTTTTGCACACGAATCATTTCTACGAGAAATCCATTCCAAAATCAGAATTTTGAGGTTAGTTTTCTATGTCTGATGGAGTTTCTGCGAGCTCCTGAGCTGACAATATCCACACCCATCGCAACACCTTAATGAATTATGTCATTCTAACACCATGTCATGATAATGGTGCCAGTGAAATAATGGCTATGCATATGTAAACCCTAACTGTCGTCTGATGGCAGGTGGTTATCTAAGTGGTAATGTCATGGGTTCATCAGCCAAACTGGAAAGTATTAGTGAAAGGGAATATATTTTTGGAGATGTGGACTTCCAAAGTTCTGAGTTATCTTTTGGAGCATGAAGTGTCATTACGACTAAGTGTCTCAATAGTGACATGGAATTGTAGAAAATTATGAGCTATGTTGTTCTCTGTTTGCGTGGGCTTGCGATCTGATCACCTAAGGAAAAGATGCTACCCAGATGAATGAATACTGAGGGGGAGGCGATCCGCAGACCAATGCTGGGGTAACATGGGGTTGTTTGCAATGATACAAGTAACAGTATAAGCATAAACTGTACTCTTCCAGCCAGCCGACCGGTGTGGCTGAGCAGTTCTAGGTGCTTCAGTCTGGAACCACGCGACCACTACAGTCGCGGGTTCGAATATTGCCTCGGGCATGGATGTATGTGATGTCCTTAGGTTAGTTAGGTTTAAGTAGTTCTAAGTTCTAGGGGACTGATGACCTCAGATGTTAAGTCCCATAGTGCTCAGAGCCATTTGAACCATTTTTTTCTTCCATCCATATAAATTTTTCTGTAATAATATTGCCTTACAGCAGTAGGCAACGCTTAGGCACTTTTCTGCTCTCATGAGTAAGGAGACACATCATAGAACATGCCTGACTGTATGCATATGTCATCAAGCAGGTGTAATGAGAACCATTGTTGTGGAGTGATGTTAACATAGGAAGTCACTGTGAGGTCTTGGCATCTTGTGGCTAAAGTTGCAACTAATGATACTGTAGACATTCATAAACCATGTTTACTAGATATGCAAATATGTATTGTTTTATTTGTTTTGCTAAAAGGATTTTGATAAAAAGATTTAAGCTATTAAGAACATTGTAAAGTTAAGTATTTCTACTAAAGCTCTTTGCAAGTAGATGTGGCTTTACATTCGCAACTGTAAGCTAAGCATCTTCCATGCATTGTAGGCTAGTTAACAAAATATTTTTATGATTAGTGACCATGTAATGACTTATACTCAGAGTGGTCATTTTTGTGAGTGTGTATAGAAATGCTTGTTAGGCACTGATGCACAGAAAGTGTTCGTGTTAGTTAACCATGTCCCATCAGCGTCACCTCAAAGGCAGTTTATATAAATTTAGTTAGGTTTCCTGCACTTTCATTTTGCAGCAACTATTTATTAATGTGTAATTTATCACGCAGTACTGTGCAAGCCCTGTCTAATATAGAGAGCGATCAGTAGTTTTAATGCTGAGCATCTACTGCATGTGATCATTTCCTGTTTTTTCGAGTCTGGTTGTCAAATATAGCCATTAGAGCAACGAACATTCCTAATTAGGATGTAATTTAAGTGACTGGAGACATCACATGTGGTGAGCGTCAGAAACAGGACATTGATATTGTATTAGTATCCTGAACCTAGGAAAATTATTTCTTCGATTTTGTCGCCCAAATTAAAATCTGTTTTCAAGATGGCTGACAAGAACCAAATGTAGAGGGAAAAGTATTATGAGGTGATGTAGACAATTTGGATGTAATCTGGAGGAATGGAAACAATAGCAGGGCAGAAGATAGTCTACTTGGGACAGAGGCTACACATTACGTAACAATTAGAAAGGGGGTAATTGTTTTTTACCAAAGAAGTTCGGAAGATACAGTTAGACATCTGCAAATGATAATAAACCTGGAATTGGTAGATTCGGAGCAAAGATGTTTAGAAGGTGCAGTTATGTATCCATTAATTGAGGGTAACTTAAAAATGGTGTCAGAAATGAATTCAAGTAGTAAAGAAAGTCTAGTCACAAGGATACTGCAAGCTCTTCATCAACAAAGTTAAGCAATACAAACATTAACGATTCACAACTGGATAACTCCTTGGGTGAAAAAGTAGATTCAATGAAAAGTGAATTGCATAAATCACTAAACGTATTACTAGCAAATCACTAAAAGAAGCATTAGTTGAGAAGGTCATTAAAAGGATCAATGTGTGAGGAAATATGGAGAAATGTGGAAGTAGGAATAAAATCCCACATAAAAGAAGTCAGTGAAAGAATAGGTACATGTGAGAAACGTATAAATAGGGTAGAAAGTACCGTTAATCAGGTAAATACTGACAATAGGATTCATGAATTTGCGGAGGCAGTAAATAAAAAGTGAAATGAAACTGTAGCAAAAATTAGTACTGATGCCAGTAAAATAAATACAGAATTAGTGAAACAGGTACAGCAACAAATGTCAGATAATAAGGTACCAGATGTAGAGAACTTGAGGACAGTAGCTTCTAGAATTACTGAGAGAGTTGCAGGATTACAAAATGCAAAGAGATTGACAACTATTTTCCCACTTGGACGAGCAGCTCATATTCCAATGGGGATTGATTTAGGGCCATGAAGGACTGTGACACTTTCGAGGAATTTTTGAGCACATTTGAGGACGAATTTTGCTCAAGTATTAATCAAAGTGAAGGCTGTCAGGAATTTTTGAATTCACCCACATGTCGACCTAAGGAGGAACAAACTATGAGGACGTGTTGTGAAGAACTGTGTAGCAAGGTAGAACACATAAATGGACTTCTATGATAGAAGAGCATTTCTTGCATTTGTTGCATCATAAACTACCATGGAGTGTACAAGATTATATTACTTTACGAAATTCTGACAGATAACGTTGATAAGAAGAGTAGGTGAACTTGAAATATGGAATATACCAAATGGCGACAGATTCCACTATAATTGAAAGAGGTGCAATAACAGTAGTAATAATAATAATAGTAATGATAGAGACAGAGAATATGGTATGAGGGCTATAAGAATGGACCAAGGTAGGAGAGGTGGCAGAGGTTTTGGAGGAAGAGGCAGTTGTAATACTAGACCATATTATGATCATAAGAATGAAGAAAATTAAAAGCCACAACAGTGAAGGGCCGAGCTGTAGGTGATAAAATAGATAGGCACCAAAAACCACAATCAAAGCATAACAGTGAGAATGACTCCAACGTAAATAGACACTATGAAAATAGGCAGAATGATAGGAAAAGAATAAATTCCAGTTTTAAGACTAGAAATGAAGAGTGCTATGCACAAGTGGAGAAAAAGAGAGTGGGATTCTAAATTAAATTTGGTATAAGGTTTACCTAAAAGACATAGAGAAAAGGAAATTAAAAAATATCAAAAACTTAGAAAAGTTCATCAAGTAGATATAGATGAGATTTTGCCAGCAGATATACAGAAACAAACTAATACAAATTCCCATACTAAATCTAGTTTTCCTAATAAGTCAAAGAGTGAAACTTGCAAATGCATGGAAAAAGTAGTGGACAATAGTATAGGTAAAGCAGTAAGAGATATGCTCATTGAGACTAGTAGTAATACTAGTACTGAAGTAAAAGATAATTTTGATCAGTGTGTAGAAGAATTAAGTAGATTAGGTGAAGAGCTACTGGTAAAAAGGAGAGCAAATGGCAGAAGATGTCAGGAGTAGATGTGAGAAAACTGATTGTGGAAGACAGTGGAATAGACAAAAGTGTTGGTAGTTCAAGTGGTAATAGTGAGTGAGGTAAGTGAGGATGAAATTGTAGGTGTAAGTGCTACTGTCAATGATCTTAAATATATAATGCAGGTATTATCAATAATACAGAAAAATATGTCAAATGAGAGTCAATTAATTACAGAATGGGAACAGTTTCATGAGGTCCAAAGGGGGTAAAGAAAATGGAAATAAGTGGGCAAGCTCTATTTACAGAACGTGATAGTAATAAAGTAGTAATAGAAAATGCACTATGTAAAGAGCAGGAAACTTTAGTGGATACCAAATCTCAGATAATATTATGGAAATAGAGAATGGCAATACAGAAGATGTGTGGGGCGGCAGTTGGGGGGAGTTATTGTTTTTGCTGTATAAACGTTTGAATGTTGAATCAGTTTCTGGCTTTTAGAATGTTGTTAATGCTGTCTTTCGCCGTTCTCAACACTGGCTCTCTATTTACTTTTTAGCACCCAGAAAGTAATTTAACAAAACGTGAAGCCTGTAATTAGAGTTCCTAGTGCCCACTTCATCTGAGAATACAATTATAGCTGCAGCTTATAGCTCTGAGGAATTAGGAGATTGTACGGGATTTCTAATCAAAAACGATATTCCAAAATAGTTGAGTATATTCTGAAAGTCACTGATAAAAAAAAACAAGTATCCCTACAACCTAACTAACAGAGCAGTTCAGAGTCTAGTGCGCTGATGCAACTATAAATGTCCGAATTAAATGTTGAATGAATGCTCGCCATAATTTGATGAGAATATTTCATCAAACGCCACGCTAAATAATTGGTAGAATGTCTGTCCCGCGACGGCACGTGAAAATACGACAATACGCAAACTGAAGCTAGATAATGAAAATCATCCCAGAATTAACACTTCACTTGAAATGATTTCATGGTTACGCGCATCTCTAGTAACTTAATACGGCACCTGAGGCTGTTTGTAGCAGTGATACCGATGCGACGCGACTCCCGACACAGATGGCGTGTTATTCAGCGTCTGGAGAGAACTGGGGCCTTGCTTCCTCGCGCAGCGTTCTTATATATGTAAAGCCGCGGTGCGGACGGCTAAGGGAACGCCTGATCAAATCGGCTCTCCCGACTAGCCGCTGGGCTAGTAACGCACCACTTCAAGTTACATAATAAATCATAGCTTCTCTTGCTGATGGCCGATGAAGCTCTTAATTTAAATGTGCATTCAGCACGCAGTTAAGTATTGATAATAAAATTTTGACGTGGCTAAGTTAAATATTTTGGGCGAGAGAATTAATTTAATTACATTGCACGCAGTAGATGAGCTCTGAACTGGCCCTTTTGAGATCCGCTATCGCTATAATTTTATAGGTATTCAAAAGAAACTTTTCACATCTTCATAGTCATAGCGGACCTCAAACCTGTTTAAATCTAAACATCCTAGCCTTATTTATTAGCCTACTTAATCTATCTTGCTTCCTTCAGTTTTGCGATGAAAACCACAAAATCTTGAATTTCCACTAAAATCTTAATTTGTGAAATCCAAAGTACTGTTTTTATTAAATCATTATGAAAGATGAATCTAAATATAAATTTTTAAGTCTCTAGCTCTTTTCTGTTGCGCCAATGATTTTTACAGAAAAACGTCCAAATTTCAAAAATGGCTAAAGTTATCGAACTGATATTCAACACACATTAATTTAGTATTACTTCTGACATGCTATAAAAGTTTTAGGTAATTTGCTTGATTTTTAAAGTATTGCGCAACATTTATGACGTCAGAGCTAGTTACAGCAGACTGGCTGGCACACAATGGAAAGACTGATATGAATTTATTACGGCGTGAGTAGGCTGCTTCCCTACATCACCCTCTACTTAAATTTTTTGTTTTATGAATGTTAATTAATGAAAAAAAATTTTAATTACAAAAAGGGAAGCAAGAGTACAGCTTAACTTCCTATGAAAATTTATAATTGAAATGTAAACATATAGAAACATTAAAAGAAAACTGATTACCTACATTAATTATTTAAATTGCGGGCATATTCACTGCCTCTTAAGCAACATTATTACTCAAAATTTAAGCAAAATCAATGAAACACTTTGGCATACATATTGCCTTAGACAACAAACACATACAATATGAAAATTATGAAACTCTTAAATCCATTAAATACATTTTTACATACACAAATTCAAAGAAAATAACATGATACATAAACAGATGATTATCTCTTAGCAGTCTTTTCTAAACCTGAAAGAAAATTTTCACAAATGATTTTTACACACGTGGTTGTAGCCGCTCTTGCTGGCGTCCTACACTTCCATTCACAAGGGTAGAGGAGGGGAAGTTGCTATGGTGTGCGTCCTTCACGTTTACTCTAAATTACATGGGGAAAGGGGAGGGGTCACTGTGAGTTGCGCCCAAGTCACTCCACGCATTCACGCAGCTACCAGGCTGCCACTATCTGGTTTGTCCTGTAGAACAAACAAAAAGAGTGCCTCAGACTCTGTTCACTTAATATCTAAGGGTGGGTCACAATGAAATGGGGATATATACATGTTATCCTTCAGTATGTTACTGGAACAAAGTTAACAGAACATTTTCAATATTACTTTCGTGGTTACTTAATTGTCATAAAATCGGTAAACAAATGGCTCAAAACGCCGTTAGTCAAGTACTAGAGAAAATTTATGCTCAAGGCATATAATCATAAATCATATTTAATCTGAATTTATTATTTCTGGGCCGGAACACTGAACCAATGGTCGGTACATTCCTGATACATTTGTATTTTATTCATTTAGCTGAGTCATCTCTGATTACCTTATTCTTAGAGATAGTATGAGTACATTTGATTAGTAGTTGTTTTCTCAGCTTCTTTGTACATGTGAGTAACTTTTGGTAATAGTACAGTTCTGAGTGTTCAAAACACACTACGTTTAGTTGACTACTAAATCCACTTATTGGTCCTCTGCTGTTGTGCCAGTTCCACATCTGCAATTAGGTACTTACTTACTTACTTTGAAGTGTATTTATGCTGAGCTAAAATATTGTTTCACGTCTGCCATTTTGTTACTCAATTACGTTGCTAGTGTATGTACTTAAGTAATACTCACTCTATTAAAATTTAAAGCATAGGATAGCACATTTTTTTCATATCCATAGTGTATTGCAGCTGATCAGTTTGCTCACGTGGCAATCCATTTCCACTCGATCGGACGCTGAAACCACAGGTAGTCTCTCTCGACCTACCACTAAAGTGCATCAAGTAATTATGAACGAGCGTAATGCTAAATTCCTTAAACCTATAGGACACCATGAGCTGCTCTGTCTCATCTAACATAAGGGTACCTATGGTCGCATTCACGCCTCCAACTCATAACCTCAATACATGTAGGTGTATCCTGTCACACACTACACCAAAATAACGGCCAGCTCCAACCTTATAAATACTTCAGGGACGTGTCCTTCACGTCTCAACCACAAACACTGCTCAATTCTATTACACTGCTATTCATTGCTACACAAGGTGAGTTCATTCTTACAAATTATCTGCATATTTTTCCTAACACTAAGCACTCTCTCTTACTATTTATTAGTTAGCTCTACAGCATACAATAGGTTTCACTGCCACTTCAGATCCTGCTTAAACACGAATTTGTACATCTTTTTCAATTACTGTTGTGGGACCATTTCCAATAAAACAATACTTTGTACTTACTATATTACCAGGGTACTATACATACTTGTTACTCAAATACATTGTATCTTAATTACATCATACTTCTCTATTGTTTACGTCACTGTTAGGTTTGTCACATTAGGTATTTTTCTTCACTAATCGGTGGATAGAATGGTTCCGGAACTCATGGCTTGATAGCCATGACGGAAAATTTTCATATTTGAGAGTAAGCGCCGAAATTTTGGTGGATAGGAAAGATGAAGAATGAGTGAGATCTGAAAAGGAAAGAAGATCTCACACAGCTGGGACTGCACAGCTGCCACACTGTGTAGAGGTTACAGAACAACCTCCTCCCTACAGCATTCATTGGCTGAATGCTGGCTTGATAGTCATAACGGAAAATTTTAGTATGTTTGAAAGAAGAGGTCGAAATTCTTGAGGACAGGAAAGATGAAGAATGAGTGAGACCTGAAATGGGAAAGAAGATCTCACACAGCTGGGACTGCACAGCTGCCACACTGTGTAGAGGTTACAGAACAACCTCCTCCCTACAGCATTCATTAGCTTAATGCTTGCTTGATAGTCATAACGGAAAATTTCGTGTTGGAAAGAAGAGGTCGAAATTTTTGTGGACAGGAAAGTTGAAGAATGAGTGAGACCTGAAATGGGAAATAAGATCTCACACAGCTGGGACTGCACAGCGGCCACACTGTAGAGGTTACAGAACAACCTCCTCCCTACAGCATTCATTCATAACCTTTGACCACGCCACTTCGATCTGAAAATACTTTATGATACCTTTTTAGAACCTGTCTCAGTTCTTCCTTCTGACTGGCGGAAATTTTATCGATTTCTTGCAATTTAGCTTCTATTTTGTCCACAATAATTGCTTCTTCTTCTTCTTCTGTGTTTAGCTTACTTGTACTAAGGTTAACACCTTCGTCCCAGTACCTCCTATTTTTCAGAACTCGTATAGGCAGCTCCCAAGTTTCATCATCAGTTACTACATGTTTATCACTAAAAGGTACTATAATTACTCCGGTTATTGGCAAGACCATTTTTAACTGGCTTCTTTCAAAGTCAACCACACTCTGATATTTTGACAGGAAATTTATGCCAATTAAGACTTCAATACTGAGATTGTTTACAATTAAACATGGATGATCAATTAAATTGCCATTAATGTTAAAGGGCAGCAAAGCTTCTTGCTTTACTGTTTTTGACACCTTGCCAGTAGCACCAATTATTCTTAGTCCTGATACCCTCATTACTGTAAGCTTGTCTTTACCAGGTAATGCATCAAAGAAGGACTGAGATATCGCACTCACCTCACTTACACTGTCTAAGAGACAACGTACATTGATACCCAACATATTCACTATTATTATAGGGTGGCTTATTCTAGGTTGTACAGGTGGTTCCTCAAATTCATCTAATAGTTCCTTTTGGATTTGTCTCCAACTAAAGTGATCGACATCTGTCTTCATTACATTTAGGCCACAGTGTGTAGGGGTTTCCTGAATTACATTTTCAGCTGCCTTTTCCAGTCGGTCTATCAATTTTAAATCGAAACACCGCACGACTTCATTACATTTAGTTTGCTGAACATGACCCAAATTACTGTAGTCTGAGCGATTCTGCGTCTCCAGACCGGGCATAACACTAGTTACAGCTAAACCACTTTCACCATTATCGGCGGTTTCCTTCTCAAGTGACAACTGGTCACAGCTACTGGGTTCATCGACCCCCAACAGCCTACCCTCTACATTCTCACTTATCTCCTGTCCTAAATCTATTAGTACATTATCAACGTCCTGCACAGGCACTTTAGATAAGAGCACATTATTCTCATCGTAAATGTAATCATGAATTTCTTCTGCTTCTTCACCTGACAATTCAATATTTTGTAGCTCTTCCCTATCGTTACACAGCTGCGCCTTCTCTTTCTCTTCCCACTTAGAAAGCGTCTCTAACACGGTATCTATCAAATACTGTGAGTGATCTAATATTTCTGTTGTATCCTTAGGTGCTACCGACACTTCATCCGCCTGTTCAGTTTGAGTATTCTGATCTGTCTTACCAATTCCCTTAACTACTGGCTTAGGAAAAGTAACCGCCTGGTGAGCGCCAGTGTCCTCATAGACGGGAACTAGTTTTCCTGCCTCGGCCTACTACTGTTTCCTTTATTTTCATTATAGTTAACTGGCACAGCATTACTTTCCATACCGTTGTTTACATGCATAATTTTGTTTGGAACAACATTACTGTCATTTGGATGCCATTGTTGGTTCTGATAATTATTTCCCCAATTCCTACCTCTCCTAGGATGGCGAACACCTACTGTTCTGATGTTTACATTGCCATTTTGCTCGTTCCTAAAATTATTACTATGGTTATTAGCATTTCTGTTATTACGTGCTTGCTCCTCATTGGCAGCAACACGTTCTACACGTTCCAAATATTCAATGAAACGATCCAGGTTGTCTCTAGGGGCAGATATAATTCTAGTTTGCCAATACCATGGCAGTTTGGCTTCAAGACCCAGTATTATCATTTCAGGTTTCAGCTTTTCGTTCAAATGTGACAAACGTGAAATCCATGACCTAGCAAACTCTTTAATGGATTCCTTTCCTGCATTGAAGCGTTTTCCACTCCAAAATTCTCTCAACACTTCATTTTGCTTATTGCTAGACCAATACTCATTAATGAAAGCTGTTTTAAACTCCGCTAATGTTTTACACTTCAACATAACATCAGCTGACCAACGCATGGCGTCACCTGCTAAATGGCTTTTAATAAATGAAATTTTCTCTCGTTCAGACCAAGTTGGAGGAATCACATCTTCAAAATCGTTCCAGAAATCTAGCGGGTGGATATTTTTATCTGGATCGAACCGCAAGAACTGCCGACACCCGATAAAAGCGGCGTTTGCAGCTACAACTTGTTGTATACTACCATTACCAGAAGTTACTGAAGCTACTTTACTCTCAATGTTAGCAATGTTAGTACTGATATTTTCTACTCTCATTTCAACATTATCTACTCTTTGCACAATATGAGTAGTATCAATTTCGATTGCATCTACGTCTGCTTGACATTTACTTTTATATTAACATCTTTAAACCTATCTGAGCACAGTTCAGATTCCGCCTCGATCTTTTCTGTTAACTTGTGCTCCAGCTTCGCATCTTCCATTTGGAAGTCTTTGCGAACCTCAGCAACTTCGGATTTTACGGTTTTATACATTTCAGAAAACTGTTGAGCAACCTTTTTCTTAATATCCTCATGATTTTAATCAATTTTATAATTCAAACTGTCTAGATCCTCTTTCAACTTATTGCAACCAGCCTTGAAGGTATCGTCCATTACCTCCAATCATTTATTAAAATTAGTTTGGCTGGCCATAATCTCATACTTTAATTCAGCATTATTGGATTCTAATTTATTGTCCATTGCCTCAAACCGTTTATTAAAATTTGTTTGACTGGCCACCATTTCAGACTTTAATTCAGCATTACTGGCAGCTATTGCTTGTAATATAACATTTAAATCAACAGCCCCAGTATCTTTGGGTTGCTCACTAGCTGGCTTTTTATCACACTCAGGTGACGAAGAACTAGCTCCAACACCAGAATCATCAAAACTAAATGAAACTTCTGATTAATTAGTCATATCTAACTGCTCCTTCTTAAACTCTACCGTCTCTGATGACTGTTTCATTTTTAATTCATCAGAAAAACTGTCATCCAATAATCTAACAATTTCTGCTTTCTGCTTAACTACAGGGGTCTCTATTATTGAATCATTGCCCCTTTCTAAACTACTGTCAGGAGACAATATTTCATATTTCACCTTAACATTACTACTTTCATACATATTTACACTTGAATCGTTGTCTGAATTTACAGTTCCTTCAACAGACATAGGTTCTAATTTAAGTTTAAACTCGGTTTCTTTTGGCGGTTCCATCGCCGACAGTTTTTTAGTGCAGGTTAGTAAAATTTTTAACAGCTTTTCACTTAACTTAGTTCCTTCTGCACGACGTATGGCGTTGCCGGCGCGGCGTACCAGGATTACTGATGCGACGCGGCACGTTGAACTGCAGACGGCACTCCGACGGCTGTTGTGTGTTTGCGTGGCCCGCAATTGCAGGTGCGATTCCGGCTGCTCCAGCGGACAACTGCGGTGAGGTGAAACTGGCGTCTCTCGATGCCGGCAGCACCGTTAGACTCAGTGCCAGCTCCGTCAATCCAGATGCGTTGTTAATCCAATTGCATCGTCCACATACACACGTAACACATTCACTGTTCTATACTCAGCTGCGTGTCGCATTCCACTCGCGAATCCGAATAGTTAAAAATCACTTTCACTTAGTTGATTTCCCGGCCGATGCACCATACGTGGGGCGGCGGTTGGGGGGAGTTATTGTTGTTGCTGTATAAATGTTTGAATGTTGAATCAGTTTCTGGCTTTTAGAATGTTGTTAATGCTGTCTTTCGCCGTTCTCAACACTGGCTCTCTATTTACTTTTTAGCACCCAGAAAGTAATTTAACAAAACGTGAAGCCTGTAATTAGAGTTCCTAGTGCCCACTTCATCTGAGAATACAATTATAGCTGCAGCTTATAGCTCTGAGGAATTAGGAGATTGTACGGGATTTCTAATCAAAAACGATATTCCAAAATAGTTGAGTATATTCTGAAAGTCACTGATAAAAAAAACACAAGTATCCCTACAACCTAACTAACAGAGCAGTTCAGAGTCTAGTGCGCTGATGCAACTATAAATGTCCGAATTAAATGTTGAAATGAATGCTCGCCATAATTTGATGAGAATATTTCATCAAACGCCACGCTAAATAATTGGTAGAATGTCTGTCCCGCGACGGCACGTGAAAATACGACAATACGCAAACTGAAGCTAGATAATGAAAGTCATCCCAGAATTAACACTTCACTTGAAATGATTTCATGGTTACGCGCATCTCTAGTAACTTAATACGGCACCTGAGGCTGTTTGTAGCAGTGATACCGATGCGACGCGACTCCCGACACAGATGGCATGTTATTCAGCGTCTGGAGAGAACTGGGGCCTTGCTTCCTCGCGCAGCGTTCTTATATATGTAAAGCCGCGGTGCGGACGGCTAAGGGAACGCCTGATCAAATCGGCTCTCCCGACTAGCCGCTGGGCTAGTAACGCACCACTTCAAGTTACATAATAAATCATAGCTTCTCTTGCTGATGGCCGATGAAGCTCTTAATTTAAATGTGCATTCAGCACGCAGTTAAGTATTGATAATAAAATTTTGACGTGGCTAAGTTAAATATTTTGGGCGAGAGAATTAATTTAATTACATTGCACGCAGTAGATGAGCTCTGAACTGGCCCTTTTGAGATCCGCTATCGCTATAATTTTATAGGTATTCAAAAGAAACTTTTCACATCTTCATAGTCATAGCGGACCTCAAACCTGTTTAAATCTAAACATCCTAGCCTTATTTATTAGCCTACTTAATCTATCTTGCTTCCTTCAGTTTTGCGATGAAAACCACAAAATCTTGAATTTCCACTAAAATCTTAATTTGTGAAATCCAAAGTACTGTTTTTATTAAATCATTATGAAAGATGAATCTAAATATAAATTTTTAAGTCTCTAGCTCTTTTCTGTTGCGCCAATGATTTTTACAGAAAAACGTCCAAATTTCAAAAATGGCTAAAGTTATCGAACTGATATTCAACACACATTAATTTAGTATTACTTCTGACATGCTATAAAAGTTTTAGGTAATTTGCTTGATTTTTAATGTATTGCGCAACATTTATGACGTCAGAGCTAGTTACAGCAGACTGGCTGGCACACAATGGAAAGACTGATATGAATTTATTACGGCGTGAGTAGGCTGCTTCCCTACAGATGGAGTACAATTGTGTTTGGTAAGGAAGGAAAAGAATAGTAAAAACTGTAGTGGTGATGAAAAGGGTATAGATGAAAATGAGGAGTCTGCCTTAAGTGTGTTTGAGTCAGAGAATTAGACTCAGGTTATGTCATAGGAGGAATATGATCTAAGAAAAAAGGAATAAAGAAAATGGCCCACATTCTAAGGATGAATTAGTTCAGGGGACGACAGGAGAATTGGCCTGTAAGGATACTGAAAAACCTCTAGATGAGTGTGTGTGGTTAAAGGAAAACCACAAGAGAGAAAAGTAATAAATTAGTACACTGTATGCTGACAAATTGGACTACTGAGGCAATAGAGTAAGGAAAAAGGACAAAGAATTATCACTTACAACTGGACAACCAGTTACTGAAATAGAATTATATGGTATAAAATAATGTGCCTTACTAGATGTTGGAGGTCAGATAACAGGCATTGCTGAAAATTTGTGGAAACAAGTCAGGAAAATAAAATTACAGGTATGTCAGTGTCAGGATTAAAAGAAATTAGTGCAACTGGAAAATTAAGTAAACCTGTTAGTAAACAAGAGTATTTATCATTCAAAATTGGAGGATGTCATCTAGAAAGTATGTTCTTAGTGGTACCAAATTTGAGCATAGATATTATCCTTAGGTCTGAGTGGTTGAATGGGAACCATGTAATTATAAACTGTGACCAAGGATTAATGATATTTCAAAATTTAGATACTGAAAAGAATGTTATTGGTTTGGGCATCTTGCAGATGGAACTGAACCATTGGTTTGTTTGAGAGTCAGGGAAGAACCATGTGTGGATTATTATGACAGTATGTATGATGTAAAGTTTATAGAAAATATTCAGACAGTCAGGATAAGGAGGAATTATTTAGGGAAAAGGTAAATGAAATTACTGAAATCAGTGAGGGGAAAAAATTTGTACTATTTCAGATATTAACGAAAAATGATGAAGTGTTTTCTAAGGAACCAGGAAAAGTGATTGGTACTGAGTGCAGGCTTTACCTGAAACTGCATGAACCTTTTTATACAAAACCATTTGAATCCCAATAGCTAAAAGAAAAGCTCTAGCTACAGGCTTGGATAGGACTGAGAAATTGGGAGTAATAGAAAGAACTAATAGTAATTACAATAATCCTATTATGTGTATTTGGAAAAAAACTAGCGAAATAAAGGAAGTAATAGATGCCAGTAAACTGAACACAGTCATTGGGAAGGAATGAGAGAAATCTGGTAGTTCGGCTGAAATAATTCAAAATTTTGATGGGGCAAAGTACGTAAGTATCCTAGATTTAATCGCTGTGTACTGGGAAATACCATTGGCTAGAGAACAGAGATAGTACACAATTTTTTGTTTGGCGCAAATATTACCAGTTTTGTATAGTGCCATATGACTTGAATATATCTGTGTCAGTCTTTATACATGCACTGGATAAAGTTTTGGGAAAAAAATTTGTGTAACAAAATTATATCTTAAAGCTACAAAAAGTTGGGAAGAACATTGTAATTTATTGATGGAAGTCTTCCAAGCTTTGTGGATAAGGTGGAATGACTTTACAATTGAAGAATGCGAGTTTGTAAGGAGTGAAATTATGTCTCTATGGTACTTGGTCACCAGAGATGGAATTAGGAAAGACCTAGAGAAAATCAAAACAGTGAGGAATTCTCTTTTCCCAAATGCAGAAAACATCTAAAAGCATTACTAGGATTATATGGATTTTGTAGGAAGTTAGTGTCTGATCAAGTTTTTAACAACCCAGTTCTTAATGGTTTACTAAAAAAAGACAAGGTATTTGTTTGGACAGCAGAATATCAGGAGGTGGTTCAAAAGTTAAGCAGAATTGAGTGAAGAAAGTATTTTCAGCCACCCAGATATAGGACTGCTGTTTTGCCTGGAAATGGGCATTAGTGCATATCGTTAAGGAGCAATTTACTTTAGATAGCTAACAAAGATGAACATGAGGAAAGGAAATCCATACCTTTTGCGAGCAGGACCTTTAGTAAGTGTGAGCGAATTTATATCCTCCCAGGAAAAGAAGCCTTAGACATAATTTGAGCATTTAAAAGATTAACAACATTTTCTGGGGACATAAGGTAATATTCTATACTGACCACTTGGAATTAATATTCCTTAAAAAGTGTTACCCTTCATGTGATAGAGTAACAAGGTGGATGGAATATCTACAATCATTTGCATTTGAGTTAAAGTACATAAAGGACAAATAAAATATGATGTCTGATGCCTTACTGAGAATACCAGTAGAAATGAGGGCAGATAAACACAGATTAGCGGGTATGAGGATGCAAACGAATGTCTTATGTAAGGTGAATTAAGGCCCATAAACAAATAAAAATTATTGGTGAAAATCTGAGAAGGGAACAGAAAATGATCTATTTTTGCAACTAGTGAAATCTGAACATAGTAAAAAGGGCAACAATAAGGTACCAAGGCGTTATAGTATTTTTAATGGTATCCTGTCCTGAAGAAAAGATCAAGCATCTGAGGTGTGGAGAGCTTGTTGACCAGATGAACAAGCAATCACTCTAATTGCTTGTATGTATTTGACTTAATGTATGTATGCATGTATTTTCCGGATATTGTGAAAATAAAAAGTGTGTAGAAAAATTAATGGACTCAGTATATTGTAATAACATGTCAAGGCCAGCCAGTGTGGCTGTGTGGTTTGAGGCGCGTCAGTCTGGAACCGCGAGATCAATATGGTCGCAGGTTCGAATCCTGCCTCAGGCATGGATGTGTGTGATGTCCTTAGGTCAGTTAGGTTTAAGTAGTTTTAAGTTCTGGGGGACTGATGACCTCAGCTGTTAAGTCCCATAGTGCTCAGGGCCATTTGAACCATTTGAACATGTCAAGGTGAGTATATGAGCGAATAAAGACCTTCCACTTATGTCAAAAATTGAGGAAGCCAATCAAAAGAGTAGATGTCCCATGGAATCTGTAGTGCCCAATGATGTATTAGAATTAGTAGCTATAGATTTATTTGGCTCATTATCCAGAGCATCAGGTGGTCTCTGTCACATTTTAACGGCAACTGATTTGTTTTCTTAACATATCAGGCTATATTGCACAAGAAATACACTGGCAAAGTAGTCTGTGGGAAGAGGATAAAAGATTACTTCATGATGATAGGAAAACTTTAGGCCATTTATAAGATAATGGTACTCAGTTTATTCCCAAGTAAGGGTAAAATAGTATGCTGGATCAAGGAGTATAACTAAATATATAGCAGCATACCATGCAGCTAGTAAACCTGGTGAACTCTGTAGGAGGAATGTTCATAGGCTTCTTCTGACATTTTGCCATTACAGACACAGTCACTGGGGAAAATACGTATCAGATATGGAAAATGTTTTAAATAATTGGGACATGAGTATAGATAGTTTAAACCTGCTGAAATTGTGAGAGGAATGAAAGAGCCTAATGTAACAGAACAAAATGTTAAGTTTCTTGCGAGTTAAGATTTTTTAACAGAAAATAAAAGACTGGTTAAAGAATATGTAAAGAAACAAATGACAAAACGCAAGGAAAATCGTAAGGAGAAAGGAAAGTCAACTAAAATAGAGATTATAGCTCTGGTGATGGTTAAGTGACATGAGGAATCCAAAGAAATAACAGTCGAAGTTTCTTAATTTCTCCATAGATAGATCCCTTTGAGATGGCTAACATAACCCATCCCAATGCCTATTGGATGATTTTTCCGAAGTCCAAAAAGAAATATGGAGTAAGAAATATAGCTGATTTGAAATTATACGGGAAAAGAGTGATTCAGTAAGTGAATGTAATAGACAAAATTTTATTAATTCTTGAGCAGGCATGCCTTCATATAAAATGTACCAACCACAAATAACATTGCCTTTTGCCATTCCACTGTTGCTTTACAACTGCTAGTCCGTACTTATTCCTTCATTATTGCTTCAGTTAATCCAGTACTGAGCTGTGCTGTCATATGTCCAAGTCAGCAGCAGTAATACAAAATAAACTGCGTGCTAGGTGAGAAAAATTTATGTAAGAAAAGACACAGTTTCTGATCCCACAGTGAGACAGTTGGATATAAGATAGATAGCAGTCTAATAAGCAGTTGGCTGCAATCTGATGTCACTGCGCTATTAAATGCTTCGAGTATATCCTTACTGTGGGGTAAGACTTGTACATGGCATCAGAGTGATATAATGAAAGTTTGTTTTATTATTTTTTAATTAAACTGTAATTTATCTCATATAATGTAAGTTTCTTTTATCATTATTTAATTAAACTAAGAGTGAACTGTAATTTTGCTCAGTCATGTTCACCTTGGTAAAATGAAGACAGCTAGTCTTTTAGTGTGTACAAAGTATGCCAGACGCCAGCTTGTGTTACAAAATTCGATGCACCTGCTCGAGGGTTAATACTAAAAGTTGATGTAAAGTAAAATGACTTGAAGTTAGACTATGAACAAAGTAAATATGCAAACAATATGGATAGTTATATAAAAAATGAACTATGATAATTCCATGCTAAATTAATAATTAGCAATTTCTGATTAGTAATTGGACATTGTGTCAATAAAATAAGTACGTAGAAAGAATAGGTGTTAATGCACACAAAAGGAATCGAGTGAAGTAAGAAATTAGTTTTTAAAGCTGTGGTGATATGATTAATAGTAAATATGATTAATTGCAAAAATGATTAGTAGGTATGATTGTTAAATATGATTAGTAGGTTAGTCCAGAGAATGAGAATTGTTCTATGTTGACTGCAAAGATATCACAAAAGATGTTTTACCTTTTCTAAATATTTTACTTGTAAAAGAGTTTAAGTGAACAAATTTAATAAATTTTATGCAGGGGCTGTTACAAACTTCTAGGACTTGTAGAAGGAAGTATTCTGAATAGGAACCCATGTGTGGTAAAGTACCGTTTCTGTGCTACAGCTGTTTGAAAGCGTGTTTCTTGGTTAGATATGCAAGAGGGTAGTCTTGGTGGGAGGTGGTTACGTTGGATAGTCTGATATCATTTGATATCTATCCTACATCTCTGACCTGGTTCGAGCTCCATTCTTCTGTCTGTGAGTGGGTTAAGAGTAACATGGTTGAGTACACATTTGCAGAATACACCGATGTGATCCTTCTGAATGGTTAAGCTCGTTGTAATGGAAAAGAACATCTTTACTGTCTATTTACACAAGCTGAACTCAAGGATTGTTCTGTCGAATAAACTATAGCAGAGTGAGGGTATTGGCACCTTGCAGCATTTTTGAAGCTCTTGGGCACCGCATGGTCTGTCTGTTAACTTTTGGACTGTCATGCCAACTGGAATGACAGTGAGACAATACGTTTTTTCCACAGTCATGTTGACCGCTATAAGTGGAACTAAAGTGGCATCACAGCAAGTGACACGACAGTTGATATGGTAATGGCACCGAGTTCTATTGTTTCCATATACTCCTGTAACAATTCTACTGGAGAACGTTTTCAGTATGTTCCCAACTCATATTGTTTGCATGGATATTGATGTTGTCATTGATTTTATGGCATTATAATTCAGTCAAGAGTCCTATAAGGAGAAAAGAAAGCATAATCATTGGATTTGGACTTGGCTTCTGTGCAGAAATAATACGAGCGCATCAAACACACTTATAAAGGAAGTATAACTCGCATTCGAAGATCTATTTGTGAACCATTCTTGTATAATGTAAGCAGATCGACCTCTGTTAATATTTCGATTCAACATTCCGTCAAGTACTGGCTTCAGCGAAACTACGTGTGACACTTCGATGTTTCACATCTGGCAATCACCTGACATCTCCCCGGCATAGACAGGGTGGTCAGAAACAGTCTGAAAAGCTTGTAAGGGGGATGCAGGGGAAGTTGTGTTGAGAAATAACTATTAACCAAAAAATTAGATACATTCCACCATTTCTCAATTAATTTGCATTCAAGTTAGTAAATCAGGCCATTGTGTGTGGAAATTCGCACAGCCTGCTGGAGGTGATGTCGCTAAATATGTTCTTCAATTGGTTTCCTAAAACCAAACAGGAGACCGATACAAAAATTGGACATGAGACGGTAGTAAGGATCAAACCCAAGCCAAAGTCTAAGAAGTCTAGTGCACTATCATCTATGCTATGAGAACAACTGACACTAATTGTACCATGTGGACCTCTTTAATTTTTGTTCACAATGGCTTGATTGCCTAACTTCAATGCTAATTAACTTGGAAATGGCCCAACATACCAAATTTGTTCTTAACAATTATTTTTCAGGCCAGCTTCCCCTGCAACACTCTTATAAGTTTTTCAGACTGTTTCAGACCATCCTGTATATTTGATCCCCAAAAGTAGAATTTCAAACTACTTGCATGATGCGTTGGATGCTATTTATGATGTCCTGATGACTCATTTGAAAGTAAATGTTGCCACTCTTACACCTCATATCAGTTTGTTAAATAAGATGTCAAGGTACTACAAACATTAAACCTATTCTATATCGTATTTTGGAGTTATGCTGTGTGTAAGTGCACTAAAAGACACTTAATACAGATGGTGATTGGATATTTGTGTTCTCATTAAAACTACGGTCAAGCTAAATTACTGTGTGACTAGAAACGTTGTTACTTCCTTTCTCATATTCACTGGACGGGTGTTTAACTAAAATGGAAATCAGGATACATAATGATACTTCAAAATTAAGCCACCCAGTCGCAGTCGAATTAGACTAATCGATAGTGAGAAAAGGAAGCGATTTCAATTTTTAGTGGTAAGGCTAAAAGTGGCATCACTCAAGAAACGCCGCCGGAATCCGCGTGTTTCCACATGCAACTTTGACGATGCCATTTGACTGGCAGTCGAGTGGCGTCACTTTACCTGCATGTGGAAACCCAGTTCAAGTTTTCATTGTCTGTGGGAAAAAGCTTAAAGAATGTGACACTGCTGTAACTTTACTGAGTAATTCAGCATACGCTAAAAATATAAGTACAGTCAAGACAAAAAGAAAATCTTACATTGTAACTTAAATAAGGCCAATTATCACTGGCCATCATGTCAAAATATTCCACAATGTTTTTCAAATTGTGGCATTCACATAGGCCGTTAATGGACCAACTTGACATGCGAGTTCACCTCAAGGTTTCCCAGGAAGAAAGTTTTGATGGTTTGTCGCCTGCTAACATCGGAAGTTAATCTATTTTCCCCACACTCACTCACGTTATAATAGTGGCTACTGTGCTTTCGTTTCTCCTTAATCTCTATTTTATTGTATTGCTTTTTTTTGGGGGGGGGGGGGGGAATGGCAAATGTTCCGTGAGGACTTAATTATTTATTTCATTGAGTGTTCTCCCACAAGTGAGTTTGGATATCTGCAAGCGAAAAATTATTTAGGTTTTACAATAACAGAACTAAGCTAAGTCCTCATTGTATACGGAGTATCTCCTCTAAGAGCCGTCAGGTGCGTCTTCTCTGGTATTTCGATATACATTTGCAATTTTGCCTTTGTGATGTGTCGTGGGAGTTATCCTAAGCAAATAAAGCTTTCTATATCTTTCACGTGGTGCCCAGTGTCGATGGAAAGCACCAGTTTGTTTCCTGTTGCAAACAAAATGACTTTTAAAGTGGAATGTTACATGCTCATTCGACAGATTGATCCCAAGTAAGTCTGGCCCGATATTTGTTTTATCAGTCTATATTGCTAGGGACAGTAAAACAAATAAAACAGGAAGAATAACCAGCACTCCATTAGCGACAGCACCACTATGGTCCACACTGACTGCTCCTACCATACAGAAGTGCTAGTCAGTCGCTGCTTGAGTAATGACAATTCTTCAGTTTTTACTGTTCCTGTTAATACATATCGATGAAACGAACAACGCACTAGTCTAATTTGGGAGCGCTCTGTCGAATAAGCCCAGAAAATTTCGACTTAAAAATCATTTTGTTTGTAATGGAAACAAACCGATGCTTTCCATCGACACTGGGCGTCATATGAAAGACATGACTGGATGGATTCCTTTGCGCTGGTTCCAGCTACACGTTGCAGAAACAAAATTGCAAATATCTGCAGAAACACTGGAAAAAATGTGCCTGACAATCTATTCGAGAGTTACCCAGTAAAAAAACAAATGTAAGTTGATGATCTGATTTTAATTAAATAACATGTCAACGTGAAAAAAATCAGTTTCAACAAAGATGAACTTACTTTACTTTTTCGTGTCCGGAAACTACAATTTGTTTGCCCAATATTGGGCAATGTCCAATGCTTCTTCTTTAGCCAGCCATAGATCGTCGAGGGTTCATCTGTGCGGACAGGCTGGGCATTGTAGGAGATGTTCCATGTCCTGTCGTGTGCCGCAGTCGCATTTGTCGTCATTTTCGTCCAACAAACCCCATTTGATCAGATTAGATTTCACAGGAGCCACCCCAGTTCTGATGCGGTTAAGCATTCTCCAGGTTTTCCAATCACCAGAAACGCCGCTTGGTGGGTCCTCTCTTAGTGGATAGTAGATGGGGGGCTCATCTAAGGCGCAACTTAGGGAACGGCGTCTGGATTTGAGTCTGCTGGGGCCACACTCTAGGCCAAATATTGAGTGACGAGCATCAAAGGTTTGTTTTAGCTTCTCGGTATGTTCATGGGCTTTCCTACGTGAGTCAGGGTTTGTGAAACCTGCGGCCCTGTAAAGATTTTCTATGGGGGTAGGTTTCATGCAGCCTGTCACTATCCTGCATGTTTCATTCAAGCTAATATCTACCTTTTTTGCGTGGCCGGATCTGCACCATACCGGGCAGGCATATTCGGCAGTTGAGAAGCACAAAGCTTGGGCTGAAGTTCTGACCACGGTAGGTTTGGCACCCCATTTGCTGTTGGACAGCTTTCTTATTAGGGAATTTCGTGTTTCTACTTTTTTCGTGTTTTTTCGCAATGATATTTGTATGTCAATGTTCTGTCCAGCACGACGCCAAGGTAGGTGGGAGTATCTGTGTGTTCTAGTAATGTCCCATCCCAGGTAACATTGAGCCTGTACTTTGCCTGCCTCGAGTTCAGATGGAATGCACTCACTTGAGTTTTGGAGGGATTGGGTTTTAGAGAATTCTTTTTGTAGTAGGTTGACATTATAGAAACGGCGGTTTCTAGTTTCTCCTCGATGGCTTCAAACCTGTTGCCTTGAACTGTTATTGCCAGGTCGTCAGCATATACAAAAGTTTTGGTTTTGTCTGGAGTTGGTTGGTCATTTGTATATATGTTGAATAGGATTGGCGCCAACACGCTCTCTTGGGCAAGCCCATTTTTCTGATTCCGCCATCGACTCTTTTTCCCCTCAAGCATTACGAAGAACTGTCAACAAAGATGAAAAAAAAAATACAATTGTTTACGAAATTATTAGTTGGACAAGGGAAAAAAACATAATGGATAAGGTAAACAGGCTCTATTTATTTCTTTATAAATACTGTTTGATGTTTCTAGAATGAAATTTTCACTCTACAGCGGAGTGTGCGCTAATATGAAACTTGCTGGCAGATTAAAACTGTGTGCCAGACCGAGACTCGAACTCGAGACCTTTGCCTTTCGCGGGCAAGTGATCTTCCAACTTTTTTTTTTTATTTTGTTCGTTATTGATCGTTGTGTTTGGTCGTTGCGGACGTCGCAAGACATCCTGTTCTGTTCAAGTTCGGTGGTTGATCCTTCCACTCAGTTTTTTATTAGAGGCCAACCGGCTCTCTGACCGAACACGCTGAGCTACCGTGCCGGCACACCAACTGAGCTACCCAAGCACGACTGACGCCTCTCCTCACAGGTTTACTTCTGCCAGTACCTCGTCTCCTATCTTCCAAACTTTGCAGAAGCTCTCCCTCTCGCAGAAGAGCTTCTGTAAAGTTTGGAAGGTAGGAGACGAGGTACTGACAGTTTACTACACAAAACCAGCCAACGGACATATGTTATCAGGTTTGCTTTGGCTATTAATAAACTTTACCATTGTTAGTTACTCCATTCCAATACTACACTTCCACTTTTTTACTACGAATTGTAACTCATAGATAGTGTTGCCAACTTAGTGGATTTTCCACTGGAACTAGTGGTTTATACCCTCCTTTTAGTGGCGAAGTATTGCTTCTAGAGGCCAGTGGGTCTTATAGTGGCTTAGTAGAATTCAGTTTCAGTTACTGAAAATACGATCTCTCAACCACTAAGCTATTTATATATTACGAAATATGTTATTTCTACTTTATTTGATTTCAGGAGTATTTAACGTTTACTGCGAAGACAACACTGATGCATTACAATGTGACATCAAACAAACCATCACACTCGATAGAGTACTTGTGGGGATTTGCTGTAGAACGAACAGTATTTAGTAGCACCTAGTTATAGTTCATTTCACAAGTGAAGACGGCTTGCGCAGGTGCAGGAGTGCAGCAACAGGTTTCAAACAATGGGTGCTCACTTATTTCACTGTCGCTTCGAATAACCTCTGAGTGCTTTGGCTCACGCAGGGTGCGTCACGTCAGATGCGCGGAAAAAGTAACTCAACTGTCGTCCTTCATGGTGTGCATTATGCAGTTGTGAATCTCAGTGTGTGGTATTATTTCACGACTTCATTCGTGTATAACTACGCCGCAAACACAATATATGCAAAAGTTTCAGGATCCTTGGCTTCAGGACCCACATTTAAAAGACTGGCTTCAACTTACTGAAAGTACTAAAAGTCTCATGGGATGTCAAAGAAGCATCTACAAAATAAAACGGTAAGCAGCTTTTTTAAAAACTGATTAGTCTTTTATTGACCAGTTTTACATCTTTGACAAAACTTTGACTAAGTAAATTGCAGCCTAAAATTGCTTTTAGGTCTGAGCCCATTGGGAATAAAAACAAGGAAGAAGTGAGACTCGCATTATTCAGTTATGCATACTAGTATACGTGTAGTCGACCATTTGGGAGAGCTAATTAACCACAGTCATGAAAAAGATACCGAAAAAGTTCAACTGCACCGAACTAAGTGCACCTCAGTTATAGCCCGCATCTCGTGGTCGTGCGGTAGCGTTCTCGCTTCCCACGCCCGGGTTCCCGGGTTCGATTCCCGGCGGGGTCAGGGATTTTCTCTGCCTCGTGATGGCTGGGTGTTGTGTGCTGTCCTTAGGTTAGTTAGGTTTAAGTGGTTCTAAGTTCTAGGGGACTGATGACCATAGATGTTAAGTCCCATAGTGCTCAGAGCCATTTGAACCATTTTTTTTTTTTAGCCACCTCAGTTATAAAAAAACGTGTGAGTACGCATTTAACTGATATTCTAAAACAAGATTACAAAGATCAATCACCTAGCTTGTTTATCTGCTGATATTGCTGTACATAAATACTTGGGATTGATTATAGTTTATTAAGGTAAAATACACCAAAAATAGTATCTACATACTTTGATCTTGCTGAAGCTATTCTCTCTGTTATAATGAAGACACTTCACGGATTCGATTTGCGACTTGAAAATTTAATGGGCATTCGTACAGATAATGCCTCTGTCATGGTTGGAGTAAATAACGGAGTATTTACGAAACTGAAAGAAGAGGTAACACACTTGATTTTAGTACGTTGCTGGTGCCATTCCTCGTAACTGGCTGTTTCAGCTGCGGCAAACGAATTTTTACCGAGATATGTGGAGTTTTTAACTAAAGAGACATATGATTGGTTTAGTCGCTCCTCTTCCAGACAGTCTCTTTATAAGTAACTCTACAAAACCATCAACGATGGACAGAAACCGTCAAAAATTGTTCAAGCATGCCAGACAATGCGATTATCAATAGAATCCGCTGTATCAAGAATATATACGCAATGGTCAGAGCTGAAAACACATTTTCCATAGCTGAAGTGCGCGAAAGGTATCACATGGAAGAGTTTTTGCATGCTATGTAATCAAACGAGATTAAGTACGCATATATTTCATTTTTATATCCAATATTAACTGAAATAAAAAAATAAAATGTTCGGATCGAAAGATACAGATCACAACAAACTTTTCGATGAGTTGACGAGCCTAATAGATATGTTTGTCAGTAAAGTTACGTTACCTGCAAATAAAGTTAGTATTTTTACTCAAAATATTTGTGATTTCTTCGATCGAAGATGCCATCTGCGATTCCGCTTTGAAAAGGAGTTACTTGAAATCAGAGAAAAAGGATTACCATGGGAAAACGAAAAAATGTTGCGTAATTGGTGCATAACATTTATAGTAAGTCTGATTGAAGAAATAAAAAACAGCTTACCAGAAAATTTGATATTGATGAAAAAAATTTCCAGAATAAGTGTTGAACAAGCACTTAATCACACCAAAGAAAATCTAATTGATGCAAAGGCACAGTTAAATAAAAGTGTAGAATTTATAGCAACAGTGGATGATCAGTGGCGATAAATTCATTTATTGAACTGGAACGAGACCAAAGATACAACAAAAATTTGGAATGAAGTATTGCATTTCAAAGATGCTCAAGGGGAATCCAGATTTGAGGAATTACTCTCCTAATACTGCCTCAGTCCAATGCCGATGTTGAAAGACTATTTAGCAGTATGAATGTAATAAAAAAACAAGCAGAGGAATAGAATGAAATTAAATCTTTTAACTGCTATATTAAGAAGACATTGTGGTTTGAGGTTGGAAGGAAAATGCTGCAACGAGTATGAAATTCCAAGAAACGTTGAAAAACAAATCGGTACCAAAGAATCGTATTGTTGCGGTCATCGACCACCGGAATAGAGCAGAGTGGTATCTCTGCACACTGACACGGTCTTGGGACGCGGGTCTTGGCACGCGCCTTCGTGCAGTGTGTGTTCACGTTTCGACCAGTGACGCTCGCCAGGCTTGTTTATATGTGTATATGTGTAATTGTGCAGTTAGAATAAATACGAGTTTCATACAAGTGGTGTTCAGGTTATTACGGCAGCTAAGCGATCTGATTCCCATAGTGGTGACCCCGGACTTTTTCGATACGACCACAGTACGCGCTTTTCTCATCTTTCCCCCGGCCACCGTTACGCACCGATGAACCACCACGTGATTTGTGACCCGGAGCTCACCATGAGATTGCCTACAATTTCATTCGTAGACGAATTGCCGGTAATTCAGCCATCGACGGCTCCGACTACAGTGTTAAACCCGTGTGCACAACATTACCCCAGTAGTACAGTCCACGCACCGTGGCCCACACATGTTGCAGTGCATCCAAACACGTGTCAGTTTCCGGACTTCATACCGCATGTGAAACAAGAACTTCCCTCACCACAGTGCTCAGCAACATCCCGTATGAATATGTTACATAGCAGCCTGACACACGACCAGGTACTTTCGCCCGAAGTGCATACCGCTACATTCCCGACATACCAACAGCATGCGACCACGTTTGCAGCAGCCGCGACGCCTGCGCCTACTGCGTTTGCTCCCGCACCGTGTGTGTCGTGTGGTCAGCATGCAAAAACCGCTGTACAGGAGCTGTTAGATTCAGGTATTATTCGTCCATCCAACAGCAATTGGTCCTCGCCTATTCATCTGGTGCTCAAGAAGGACGGTTCATTTCGTTTGTGTGGCGACTACCGACAGTTGAACGCCAGAACGATTTTAAACAACTACGCTATACCAAACATACAAGATTTCGCCCAACAACTCCATGGTGCACGCGTTTTCAGTGTACTTGATTGCCGAAAAGCGTACCATCAGAGCCCCATATACAAGTACGACATCCCTAAAACAGCAATTATCACCCCTTTCGGACTGTACGAATACTGTTACGTGCCGTACGGCCTCAAAAACGCCGCACAGACTTGGCAACGGTTTATCTACTCCATCCTTTTCTCACTCCCATACTGTTACGCGTATTTGGACGACATCATCATTTCATCACCTACCCTCGAGGAACACGAACAGCACCTATCAACAGTTCTTAGTAGTCTCGCCGAGAATAGAGTCCAAATAAACGACGATAAATCTCAGTTGCGATCCGCTAGTGTGACATTTTTGGGCTATGCTGTTTCCGCAGAAGGGACCCGCCCCACGTCTGGCAGAGTCGCCTTTATATGCGACCTCCCCCTGCCCGAGAGGTCCGCAGCTCGTGGTCGTGCGGTAGCGTTCTCACTTCCCACGCCCGGGTTCCCGGGTTCGAACATATGGCGAGGTGGATGAAGAGCCACTCACCATGCACCTCGCATTCGGGAGGACGACGGTTCAATCCCGCGTCCTACCATCCTGATTTAGGTTTTCCGTGATTTCCCTAAATCGCTCCAGGCAAATGCCGGGATGGTTCCTTTCAAAGGGCACGGCCGACTTCCTTCCCCGTCCTTCCCTAATTTGATGAGACCGATGACCTCGCTGTCTGGTCTCCTTCCTCAAAAGAAAACAACAACAACCATGCACCACCTAAATAGGGAAAGGGAGAGAGGTGCAGGAAATTGCGTAAGTGAGCTTCAGGACAAGCAGGGAAGGACGCTCACGACGAAAACGGAGTTAACAAAACACATCGAGGACTATTTCCGAGACATGTTCCGTCGAGAAGCGACAGACGACGCGGCAACTGCTGAAATCCTCCAGCAGACGAGGAGCGTGCTCACAGACGCAGACAGGGCGTTGCTGACAGAAAATGTCGACGTGGATGACATCAAAGAAACGATGAGGACCAGCGCAAGAGGAAGAGCACCCGGCGCCGACGGCATCCCGCTCGAGTTCTACCTCGCTTATTGGGACGTGCTAGGAGGGCAATTCACAGAAATGGTGAACGAGATACTCGAAGGAGCGGAAATTCCACCTGGGCTAACTGAAGGGACCATAACACTCATCCCTAAGAAGAGAGCCGCCCGCCGCATTGAAGAGTTTCGTCCGATTACGCTCCTCAACGCCGACTATAAAATAATAGCGAAATGCATCGCAAACAACCTGAAATCGGCGATGAGGAAAGTCATCAGTCCGTGGCAAACATGTGCGGTACCAGGGAAAAATATATTTGACGCCACATGCACCTACAGGGACATAATAGCACAGGCAGCCACAACCAGAAGCGCAGGTGCCATAATTTCGGTGGACTTCAACAAAGCCTTCGACAGGATCGACCACAAATATCTCGTAGAGACACTAAACAGACTCGGGTTTGGGCAAAAGTTCATCACAATCATCCAGAAGATACTAAGTACTGCGAGATCGACAGTAATAATCAATAGTTGGGAAACAAAACTGATAAAACTGGACAGATCCATGAGGCAAGGCTGTCCATTGTCAATGGCTCTATTCGCTATAGCACTGGACCCGCTGCTGCGGAAACTCACAGACGACATCAGAGGCTTCTCCGTAGGAGGCAAAGCAGTAGCATGTATAGCCTACGCTGACGACCTAGGCATCTTTATTGAAGACCAGGAAGATATTGGGAGAGTAGAAACCATCATGAATACATTCCAAAAAGCGTCAGGCGCCCAAACCAACCCCAGAAAAACAGTGCTACTGCCGATAGGGAATCAACGACTCCAACCAGACAGCCAGTGGTATAAAATAGCAGAAAGCCATAAAGTTCTTGGAATATATATACAGTCTTGTCCACTTAGAATGGCCGCATACAACTGGAGGGACGTGCTACACACCATAAGAGGTCTCTCCAGACAGCACGCGAACCGGAAGCTAACAATCCACCAGAAAACAGAACTGATAAACACGACGATCCTGTCGAAAGCTTGGTACCTGGCGCAAATCTTAAGCATCCGGACAGAAATTGCGCGAGCACTAACGAGCGCAGTGTACTACCTGTTGTGGCGTCGAAATATATTCAAAGTGGCGGACTAGGGGACTAGGTCTAGTTGATATAAAGACCAAATGTGCAGCCCTTCTATTGAAACGAACGCTCGCCATCCAGGACAAAAACCCTGACAGCGTCACAGCCAAGATAATTGGAAGATACAAACCCGCATCACAAGAAGCGCCGGTCGACACGAGACACATTCCCTTCAGAATGCGACACGTCAGGCTGCACTACGCCAGCAAAAGTTACGTTCTGGACACCGTGGCGAACCCCAGCCACAGAACAGCCAAGAGAATATACTGGGCCCTCAGGGGGAAGCCGGCAAAAAACAAAATTGAACAAAAACTCCCGCAATACAATTGGAAACAAATATGGGGGAACGTCTCGGAAAACGTGTTGCCTAAACATGCGAAGGAGACATGGTACAAAATAATTAACAGAACGGTACCAACCAACCAAAGACTGGCGGAGATAAAACTCGTCGCAAGTGCCAAGTGTGACGTATGTGGCATGACCGACACCCTCGAGCACCGATTCACGTGCGGGAATGCCATCAACATCTGGGAAGCGTGCCAGCAGATGGTGGCCCACATCAACAGAACGGCGCCGGGAAGCATCACAGTGGAAGCAATCACCGCCCCAGACTGCAACCCATTTCCACGGCCCAAGCGACTGGCGACTCTCTGGATCCTCGCCATGACGGCACACGCCATCGTAGCGCGGAGGCAGACCGACCAGCTGGCCTTCCTGATGGACCTCTGGGAGGAGAACAAGACAGCCCAGCAGCACAGGCGATACCACGAGAACTTCAAAAACTTCGTGCAGATTCCACTGCAGACAGCAATCGCCAGAGTCCTTCCCAGCCTGTGACCCTCAGCACCGCCACCAGCCACCTCACCACACTCACCACAAGAAGAACGTGTGCAGTGATAGTGAACAAGTGCAACACAAAAGATAAAGTGCTTTCTCTTCTCGCATCAAATAGTGAAGTATAGTAGTACAGAGTGTTTCTTCTTAGTGAAATCAGTGACACAAAGTGCTCCTCACCAAACATCTGTCATACTCGCAGCCAAAACAGTGTCAAAAGTATGCACAGTAGTACTACCAGTTTTTTAATTAACTTTTCTTCCATTATTTGTACTATACTGAATAGGAAACAAGCATTACTTAGTGGGAAGTGCCAACTACTCATTATTATTATTAGATTTTTTTTTAAATGATTTCCTTTACTTTGTGCCTATAAAATTCTATTGATTACTCACACTATCCTTTCTGCTTCTCTTATGTAATATGACAAAATTTTCTCTCTTCTTCAATTTAGGTATATTCTGTAGTATATGTAAAAAAAGTTTCTTCCACTTCTGCTCCACCTACAATGGTGACGTTTCCCTCATACTGTCCCACTTAACAGTGTAACTAGAGAAAGATATCAAACCAGAATACACAATGTGCCTGTGGCATCACAAGTGCATCACATACAGAAACATAAACTCAAAATCAATGCATCGATGCCAAATATAAACTGTTATGCCTGTCCTGCAATGTCTACCCCCCTAAAAAGAAAAGACGACAAATGGCCATGTAAAAGGGTTTAAGGAACAAACAATAAGAGAAAAACGAAAAAGGAAAATATAAAAACGAAAACATATAAAATGACAGTAATATTAACCATCACTAGGGATATAATAGATTAATAGAATAAAATGTCTTTTTTTAAAATGTATCGTTGTTAATGTATTTAAATAAATATATATGGTTACAAAAAAAAAAAATAAAAGATTCCCGGGGGGGTCAGGGATTTTCTCTGCCTCGTGATGACTGGGTGTTGTGTGCTGTCCTTAGGTTAGTTAGGTTTAAGTAGTTATAAGTTCTAGGGGACTGATGACCATATGTTAAGTCCCATAGTGCTCAGAGCCATTTGAACCATATGAACGTGCCCGAGGCTTACCGCGACCTACGTCGTTTTTTAGGGATGATAAATTTTTTGCGGCGGCACATCCCACACGCCGCATCCCTACAGGCTCCGTTGACCGACGCACTCATTGGAAAGAATACTTCAGGGCTCCGCAAGGTCCCGTGGGGCGACGACATGCGACGCGCGTTCGACGCACTAAAAACGGCACTAGCGAACGTTGTCACGCTCGCGTACCCGGTATCTGACGCCCCAATATCAATCACAGCTGACGCAAGCGACGCTGCAATCGGCGCTGTGCTCCTGCAGCAGGTGGCAGGCTCCGCACAACCACTACGTTTCTTCTCGCGGAAGTTGTCAGCCTCCCAGTGTAAGTGGTACACTTTTGACCGAGAACTCTTTGCTATTTACGAGGCAGTTCGGCATTTCCGAGAGGACATTGAGGGTAGGTCAGTGACCATATATACAGACCAAAAACTGTTGGCGGATGCTGTGCGTAATACCGAAACCGACCTCCCCCCCCCCCCCACGCCGTTTAAGACACATGGACCTAATAAGTCAATTCACAACAGACGTCCGTTATATCAAGGGTGCGGACAACGTCGTTGCTGACTACATGTCACGGGTTGGTACGATCTCGTTTTCTTGGGACTTCGACGACCTAGCTGCCCAGCAACAAGCGGATGACGACATTCAACAGTTACTGAATAGCGAGTCCACCTCGTTCTCAATTGAACCACGCCGAATTCTAGGTTCAGCCTTACCAGTCCTCTGTGACGTCTCCACAGGTACTGCCCGCCCCTTAGTACCGGCCGCCTTGCGCCATAAGTTATTTGCCGCTGTCCATGACCTAGCACATCCCAGTATTCGGGCTACCACACGCCTCATAACAGAGCGATTCGTATGGACTGGGGTTTGAGCAGACTTCAAAAACTGGACACGGGCATGCATACCTTGCCAACGCACTAAGTTCGGCCGTCACGCATACCCACCATTGGGCTCATTTGAGGTACCGAAAGGCAGGTTCCGTCACGTCCATCTTGACCTGGTCGGACCGCTCCCTCCTTCCTAGGGTTTCTGATACATTTTATCTATCATCAACCGTGTTAGTCGGTGGGTGGAGGCGATTCCAATAACAGACATTACCGCCGACTCTGTCGCACGGGCCTTCATCGCCTCCTGGATCACGCGGTTCGGTTGCCCATCTACGGTCACGACGGACCAAGGACGACAATTTGAAGCTGTGCTCTTTGGCAAATTATGCGATCTATGCAGTGCAAAAAAATTACGCAGAAGCGCCTACCACCCGCAAAGCAATGGGTTGGTCGAGCGCTGGCACCGCACATTAAAAGCAGCGCTGATGTGCCACAACAGATCTTGGTCCGAAGCCCTCCCTTGGGTACTACTAGGTGTCCGTTCGGCTTAAAAAGACGATTTGCAAGCCTCCCTAGCGGAATTGTTGTACGGGGAACCCCTCGTCCTCCCAGCACAATTCTTCGAGGATTCCGATCCTCCCCCGCAGTCAGAACTTGCGACGCTTGTAGAACGCGTCCTACACTTCGCCGCAAATGTACGCCCCCCGCCCCCACGAGCACACACGGTCCCTCTTGTCTTCGTGCACAAAGACTTACACGTTTGCGATTACGTGATGCTGCGCGATGATACGGTACGACCCGCACTACACCCGCCCTACTCGGGCCCATACAACGTGATAAGCCGCTCGCTGCAGACCTTTTACATTCTGTGCAACGGTAGAATACAAACAGTGTCCGTCTCGCGCCTTAAACCAGCTTGGCGCCTCAACGACGAGGCAACTTCAGAGTACAACTTCCACCCCGACCACACTCTCGTGCCACCTTCCCTTCCATCTCTAATACCTCAAACACACCGAAGCCCCCCCCCCCCCTGTGGTACCCGTGACGCGTATGACGATGCGTGTGATGATGCGTGTGACACCAGTGGTTCGTGTTCTCCCCCCAGCTCAGAGGCTGCAGGAAAGGTCGCGTGTGAAGGTTTCACCCCTCCCTCCCCCCACCTTAGTGTTTCCGTCGACTGGCCGACGCAGACCGACGACGCCAGCATCGCCGTTTTCCACGTCGACGTGTCACCTTTCCCGTTCGAGGACCTGTCTCTCCAGCTACGAGATGGGACACTGTTCGTCCTGCACGTTCCCCCCCGCACATTGGACGATTCAACCGCCCAGGTTACACTCCTACGCACGTTTGCGGTACCGACAGACGCAGAGGAGGCGGCAATCACCGCTTCGATCGATGAGGACGGCCACCTCTGCATTCGTGTGCCACTCACGGCACACCACGCCCCCGCATCGCCGGGCCGCTTGATCCTAGTTTCCTGTTTCGGCCGCCCGCTACGCCCACCGGTGTGGCACCGCGACTTCATCACAATGCACCGATCACCACGCCAACCTACATCACCTCCTCTCACTGGAAGGGGGGGGGGGGGGCTCTGTGGCGGTCATCGACCACCGGAACAGAGCAGAGTGGTATCTCTGCGCACTGACACACTCTTGGGACACGGGTCGTGGCACGCGCCTATGTGCAGTGTGTGTTTACGTTTCGACGGGTGACGCTCGCCAGGCTTGTTTATGTGTGTATATGTGTAATTGTGCAGTTAGAATAAATATGAGTTTCATACAAGTGGTGTTCGGGTTATTACGGCAGCTAAGAGACCTGATTCCCATAGTATCAATATGAAACCGAGGATGATGATGATGCAGACGAAAATGATTCATCTGAAGAAGATGAATGCATTTAAATAATTAGCTGTTGTTGTAGAACTTTTTGTATGTTCCTGACCTTGGCTTGCTGATTTATTTATTGTATGTTCATTTAATGATTCTGAATATTTTATTACTGATTAATAAAAACTAATTACTAATGTACTTATTGTTTCCTTTCATAATAATTAAAAAAGTTTTTAGTGAAAATTTTAGCAATTATGAGAGTAGGCGCGTTTTTGTTAGTGGTTTTCTGGTGGTTTTTGTACTTGGAAGTGGTGGGGAGCTCACTTTAACTGTTGGCAACACTGCTCATACAGTTACTTTCACTGTTCAGTACTGGACTATCAATTTTTTTGTCAAAGTTGATATGTCAAATACGAGGGTCACTCCAAAAGAAATGCACACTATTCTTTTTATATCAACATTTTATTCTACATGTTTGAAAGTTTTACAGTGTGTAGATACATCCTTTAGGAACAATATTTTCATTTCTCCACATAATTTCCATCCCTCTCAACTGTCTTACGCCATCTTGGAACCAGCACCTGTATACCTGCGCGGTAAAATTCTGGACCAACCTGTTGTAGCCACTGTTTCGCAGCGTGCACAAGGGAGTCATCATCTTCAAACCTTGTTCCACAAAGAGAGTCTTTCAGTTTCCCAAAGAGATGATAGTCACATGGAGCCAGGTCAGGACCGTAAGGCGGGTGTTTCAGTGTTGTCCATCCGAGTTTTGTGATCGCTTCCAAGGTTTTTTGACTGACATGTGGCCGTGCATTGTCGTGCAACAGCAAAACATCCTGCTTTTGCCGATGTGGTCGAACACGACTCAGTCGAGCTTGAAGTTTCTTCAGTGTTGTCACATATGCATCAGAATTTATGGTGGTTCCACTTGGCATGATGTCCACAAGCAAGAGTCCTTCAGAAACGAAAAACACTGCAGTCATAACTTTTCTGGCAGAAGGTGTGGTTTTCAATTTTTTTTCTTGGGTAAATTTGCATGATGCCACTCCATTTATTGCCTCTTCGTCTCTGGTGAAAAATGATGGAGCCATGTTTCATCACCTGTCACAATTCTTCCAAGAAATTCATCTCCACCATTCTTGTACTGTTCCAAAAGTTCGCTGCATACCGTTTTTCTTGTTTTTTTGTGATCCACTGTCAACATCCTGGGAACTCATCTAGCACAAACCTATTTTAACGCCAACACTTTCAGTATTCTGCAAACACTTCCTTCCCCTGTCCCAACGTAAAATGACAATTCATTCACTGTGATGCGTCTGTCAGCAGTCACCAATTTGTTAACTCTCTGCACATTGTCTGGAGTTTGTGAGTACGAAGCCTGCCACTGTGAGGACAATCCTGTCTTAATTTACGTAGGGATATTTGACTTTTTGATTTTTGAGGTTTTGTGGTTTTGTTTTTGTTTTTCGTAGTTGTAGGTGTTGATTTTTTCGTATCAATAGTTATGGTTGACCTATATAGGTCAAGGGAAATGACTGATTCCAATTTTCGTAGTTTTATATGTAGGCATCGGTGTTTTGGTATCGTCAGTTGCGATTGACCTATATAGGTCAAGGGAAGTGACCGATTCCTGCAGATTTGGTAATTTTTTTTTGTTCATCATTTTGTGTGTTTTGGGATTGTGTTGTGTTTTTTTACTGTTATATTTAGCTTGTCCCCTCCCTAAAACCCCCAATTTCCCACGGTTGTCCTGTTAGTTTGATTGTACGTATTTTAGCAGGGAGATGTTATTGTCTTAGTTATACATATTTTCGTGTTTGTTGCCGTATGTATGTAGTGATATCATAGGCGCCATATTGGAAACGCGTAGAATAGCCATTTCTGCCATATTGATGACGTCATGTGCAAAGCAGACGGTTGGAATCGGACACTTTCGTAATCCCGTCTTCTGTTCACTGCAATGCGACATGCTACCACGTGGAACACTAGCATCACTGCAGCGTTCTGCCATCTGTAGTGTGTTTATAAACATGGCCACTAAATTCAGTTGGTGTGCATCGTCAACTACAAAATTAGTAGAGCTGTAGGAAGCTAATGAGACGCCTTACAACGTGAGGCACCTTGAATACAAAAATAGATTAAGAAGATTGGAGAGCTATAAAAATATTGCGGAGGTCATTAGCTGTGAGATATGGCATCGTTGCACGGCAGATGACATAAAGAAGAAAATTAATGGCCTCCACTCAAGCTACTCCCACGAGAAAGCGAAAGTGTGTATCGACATATTTATTTCATTTTATTTATGCAAGTAAAGTTTACATGACATACAAATGATTTGCATAAATTTCTTCACTGCAGCTACTTGAAGCATACAATAATGTTTACATAACATACAAGTAGTTTAATTACTATTACTGCAGATGCGTACAAGCAAAAGTGGAGCCAATGGCCAGTCAGATTGTACTCCGCAAGTGTACTGGTACCAGTTGCTGAAATTCCTCGATCAGGCCACAGAGACGGACGAAAGTGTGAGCAATTTAGAGAGTACCGAAAGTGGCAGTGAACGTGGAACACCAATGTTTGAAGAAATGTTTGATGTATGTACATTTGTTTACATTTTCCATTACGAAATGTGATTATCTTGCCAGGGCACTTTCCCAGCACCATTGTAAAATGTTTTAAAGCATTCTCTAACTGTTCTCCCGTGTACTGGACGTCCAGAAGCTGCTTGGCAAGCTATTGGTTCCATTCGCTGCCGGTCCTCAGTGCTTTGAGACTCAAGATAAGTGCAATCTCCTACTGCGGCAGACACTATTTCTTGACGAGTGTACATGTGTTTTCTTCTCTCAGTTAACAAGTTGTGCAGTGTGCAGGCAACCAGTGAAATTGTGGTAACTTTTTCTGGAGGCAGATTAATGGTAGAAAGAAAAATCCTGAAACGACTGGCAAGAATACCAAAGCTGCTTTCGACAAATCTTCTTCCTCGCGACAGTCTGTAACTGAAAACTTTTTCTTCCTTAGTGATTCCTTTTAAGGGGTATGGCTTCATAATGTTGTAACTCAGAGGAAAAGCATCATCTGCCACTACAACCATTAGAGTTGTTGGAGTGTTTTCAAAAATAAAATTATGGGAGTGTCTCATTGACCGATCTATTCTGAACATTCCTGTAGGCAGGCAGCTTGGGAACACAAACAATAGTTTGTGTTCCCAAGCTGCCTGCCTTCAGGAATGTTCAGAATATATCGCTCAATGAGACACTCCCATAGTTTGCTTTTTGAAAACACTCCAGCATCACCAACATGCCCATCAGTTCCTACATCAACACACCAAAATTTGTAGGTAGTATCTACCATGGCAAATAAAATGATTCTGTTAAAGAATTTATAATTCGAAAAGTGAGATCCACTAGCTTGTGGGCAACTAATTCGAATATGATTTCCATCCATTGCTCCAATAGTCTTATAACAGCACTTCTCCTCGAAATCCTTTGCAATTTGCTCTCACTCTTCTCTGCTTGTGGGTACCTGTAAATTAGATTTATGTATGTGTAACGTAGTATGTGGCTAATGGCTTTCATTTCTACACTCCTGGAAATGGAAAAAAGAACACATTGACACCGGTGTGTCAGACCCACCATACTTGCTCCGGACACTGCGAGAGGGCTGTACAAGCAATGATCACACGCACGGCACAGCGGACACACCAGGAACCGCGGTGTTGGCCGTCGAATGGCGCTAGCTGCGCAGCATTTGTACACCGCCGCCGTCAGTGTCAGCCAGTTTGCCGTGGCATACGGAGCTCCATCGCAGTCTTTAACACTGGTAGCATGCCGCGACAGCGTGGACGTGAACCGTATGTGCAGTTGACGGACTTTGAGCGAGGGCGTATAGTGGGCATGCGGGAGGCCGGGTGGACATACCGCCGAATTGCTCAACACGTGGGGCGTGAGGTCTCCACAGTACATCGATGTTGTCGCCAGTGGTCGGCGGAAGGTGCTCGTGCCCGTCGACCTGGGACCGGACCGCAGCGACGCACGGATGCACGCCAAGACCGTAGGATCCTACGCAGTGCCGTAGGGGACCGCACCGCCACTTCCCAGCAAATTAGGGACACTGTTGCTCCTGGGGTATCGGCGAGGACCATTCGCAACCGTCTCCATGAAGCTGGGCTACGGTCCCGCACACCGTTAGGCCGTCTTCCGCTCACGCCACAACATCGTGCAGCCCGCCTCCAGTGGTGTCGCGACAGGCGTGAATGGAGGGACGAATGGAGACGTGTCGTCTTCAGCGATGAGAGTCGCTTCTGCCTTGGTGCCAATGATGGTCGTATGCGTGTTTGGCGCCGTGCAGGTGAGCGCCACAATCAGGACTGCATACGACCGAGGCACACAGGGCCAACACCCGACATCATGGTGTGGGGAGCGATCTCCTACACTGGCCGTACACCACTGGTGATCGTCGAGGGGACACTGAATAGTGCACGGTACATCCAAACCGTCATCGAACCCATCGTTCTACCATTCCTAGACCGGCAAGGGAACTTGCTGTTCCAACAGGACAATGCACGTCCGCATGTATCCCGTGCCACCCAACGTGCTCTAGAAGGTGTAAGTCAACTACCCTGGCCAGCAAGATCTCCGGATCTGTCCCCCATTGAGCATGTTTGGGACTAGATGAAGCGTCGTCTCACGCGGTCTGCACGTCCAGCACGAACGCTGGTCCAACTGAGGTGCCAGGTGGAAATGGCATGGCAAGCCGTTCCACAGGACTACATCCAGCATCTCTACGATCGTCTCCATGGGAGAATAGCAGCCTGCATTGCTGCGAAAGGTGGATATACACTGTACTAGTGCCGACATTGTGCATGCTCTGTTGCCTGTGTCTATGTGCCTGTGGTTCTGTCAGTGTGATCATGTGATGTATCTGACCCCAGGAATGTGTCAATAAAGTTTCCCCTTCCTGGGACAATGAATTCACGGTGTTCTTATTTCAATTTCCAGGAGTGTATTTTATAACATGAATGCAGGCTCATTGCACCATCCAAGAAGAGCCTGGTGTTGCATGCAGTGAGCCACAGCCACAGCCCCAGCATCAAGAGCGGCCTCCCACAAGGAGAAGGAAAGGACAAACTGACGTAATTGTGGAGGCCACCAGAACATTGAAGGCTGTGGCTGATGTGGCCAGAAATCAGCCCCAGCCCCAGTATGTCGGAGAAGACCAGTATAGTGCCCTTGCCACCCACATTCTAGCTGAACTGCGGGAGACGGAAAATGTGGGTGGTAACGCATTTGCAACAGGCACTATGCAAGGGCTGAATCGGTATATCAGGGACAGGTGGGATTTGCTGCATGCAACATATCTACAGCCACAACTATCCATCTCTGGGTATATCTAGGCTGCCTTCCAGCAAGCTGGCAGAGAAGAGGAGGATACGATTTAATACACACACACACACACACACACACACACACACACACACACACACATATATATATATATATATATATATATATATATATATATATATATATATATGGGACACATACTTTGGTACATGCACAATAAACACAACGTTTATATTGACCGAGATAATGAGGCAAGTACATGTTTTTTAAATGGGACACTATACTTTTTTTACCATCATTCGAACGCTCTGGAAAAGACGCGTATAGTGATGTAACGCATGTCGCGATTGTGATTCAAACTTCGCTTAAAAGACGCTGGGAAATATTGTACGATTGAAGGTTGAGGCGGTCGGAAGCGGCTGCAGACTAAACACACCTCGCGCGACCCGCGGGTCGAGTTGCCGTGCTCTATGCAGCATGCACGGCCTACACTACGTAGTAAATCCTCATCTGCCCTCTTTTAAGCGAAGTTTGAATCACAATAGCAACATGCGTTACATCACTATACGCAGCTTTTCCAGAGCGTTCGAATGATGGTAAAAAAAAGTATAGCATCCCATTTAAAAAAACATATAATTGCCTCATTATCTCGGACAATCTAAACGTTGTGATTATTGTGCATATACTAATGTATGTGCCCCATAGTCCGCTATGATTCGCTGGAAACCGCATGCCGGTACGTGCAATCGCCCCCGGAATAAAGGGGGTGTTACGTCTTACGCGACCTCACTATATATATATATATATATATATATATATATAATTTTTTGTAGCTCTATAATCTTCTTAATCTATTTTTGTACTCAGGATACCTCACGTTATAAAGCACCTCATCAGCTTCATACATTTCTATCAATTTTGTAGTTTTCGGATACAAAATTTAATTCTGGCTTGTTATAAATTAAAAATAGTTCTTAATGCACCTAAAGTGTATTGAACGTTTATTTACCTTCAGATATTGGTCTTTGAGTGCTTTATAAATTGCTGCACACGTTTCAGGTATTATCTTCGTTAATGTGCACTGTGGTATTAGAGTACTGTAACTCTCTCCTGTAGCAAGGAATCGGAATGTTACTGTGAGCCTGCCTTCTGCAGATATAGCAGTTCTTAAGTGAGTATTGTGCTTTGTGATATTAGGATACATTTCACTGAGCAAATACTGAAATGTATGCTCATCCATTCTTAAGTAATTTATGTACGACTTGGCGTCCTCCACTAAAAGCTCACGTAACAAGTTTTCTTGAATGCTTTTATCGTCTCGACGTAAACCCCACGGTGTCACCCAAGTATGTTTCCTCTGTTTCCCTGGCTTCTCTTCCACATGTGCACATAGTGCAATTGTGGTACATGCAACTGCTGCAGTTAATAACAAGTTGTTGTCAGACATCTTGAACTTTGACGAAAAATATGATGACAGTGTAATTCCCCTTTTTAGCGCCACGTCAAAGATCTTTGTCAAATAAATTTGACGAATATTTGATCAAGTCTTTGTCAAAGAAATATGATAGTGTAATACCGGCCTAAGCAAACTGACATGATGTGATGTGATGAACAATGTGAATAAGCACTGTAATGATGGTGCCAGGACATGATGTGATGTGATGCTCACTGTAAAGTGGCCTTTAATCATTCTGTGCAGTATTTTTCTCGGAAAAGATCCTCAAAATTCTTACGAGTTCTAACCTATAACGCCATACAGAGGTGATGCGAGACTATAAATGTATAATCAAAATAGTACCTTTGGCTCTGCTGATTGCAGCTAATGATCTTATCATAAACCGCTAGACAGAACGTGAAAACAATGTGATTTCTCGTAGCCCAGTACAGAATGATGAAAATGAGATTATGGGATTCCATCCGCGATACAAAAAGTCGCAATATAGTATCAGAATTAAGGAACTCACAATGTTAACTTACATTAATGGACAAAGCAAAATTCATATCGGATGTTATTAATAAAGTATGCGTGATAAACACTGAGAAGTGAAACAGGAAAATTGTCGTCCAAACAATTCAAAATGGCGACATTTATTTGCTAATGAAAATATATATGTGCAAAAACAGAAACAATATTTGGAAGTCAATACATAATGCCTCTGTTTATCTATTCTGTTTTCTTTCTTAAGCCTTAACTCACGAGATGTGGTCTCTCAGACGGCGCGAAAATTTTCGAACTCGCTCTCTGAGGCCACTTGTGGTGGAATGCTTCTATACTCCCCCTACCCTCCTTAAACTGACAAGCCTACGATGTTTTGCTGTCGGTTGTGTTATCACTTTCTGTGTTTATTGTTGACACGTGTTATCGGTAGGTGTTGCAGTCTCCTAGACCGCACTCGTGCACTGCGTACCTGTTTTCTTCAGTACACTACAGTATAGCTCAAAATGTGTCGTTTTTAACTATCCCGAGTTTGATGAAATTGTTTGTCGGTCTATGAAGGAAGGTGCCAGTGATATAGATCAAGAAATAAACGAAAAAGACGACAATTTTACACTAGCCAGGATCGCAGTTCTGCTGTCAAACAAGAGTATCATCCAGAGGAAGAACTTCAGGAAAGCTGTGATGGGGATCTGTCTATTTCTTCAATGAAATACTTGAAGTGCCTGTTAAAATCGAATGTGTTCTGAGTGGTGATAAAAATGTAGTTCCCAGCAATTAATGTCAATTTGACAGACTTTCTTTCTGTACCTACTGGGTGCAATTTTTATGCGCAAATTTAAACTCTGGAATTTAGTTTTATTTGGAAATTTATTGACTACAGAGATTGTATAATTTTTCAGAATGTAAAATTCAGTACTCTAACAATCTGTTTATGTGTACTATTTAAAAGAACCATACAAAATTATGTGCTTTTCTGTGATAAATAGTAAAATGCTGCCGGCTTTGTTTAGTGCAATAAAATAAACTAGAAGCATTAAAAAACACTTAAATAATTTTAAAAATAAATGTTAAATAGCATACATTAAAAATTTCAAATGATTTTTGCCTTAAATCTCGGTTTAAAAATAGGGGTCCCAAGACCCCACCTCGTGGTATGCGTTACAGAAAAGTCACCTCGTAAGTTAAGGGTTAAATACCAAATACTGACAAAAGCAACTGTATTTTACTCTTCAATAGATCTCACTTTTTCAATGTTAAATTAGGGAGCGATGACCTCAGCAGTTTGGCCCCTTAGGAATTTACACACATTTCCATGTTAAATAAACTTGTTTAGTGAAAATTGTTTCATCAATCTGCTCTGTACAGGTATCGTAAACCCTGAAACTTCTCCATTTTCAGATGTCTGGCTGCTTTTGTGGAAGAAAGCTTATGGGGAAAAATAACCAAGTCATTCCTGACTTGTCAGATGTACGTTCGGATATTGTCATCTTCCTTGCACAATATTTCAATGAGGTGACACATCGCCTTCATCGAGTGTACCTGAAGATGGCGACAAGTTAACGTCACGTTAATACCATGCAAAGTAGATGTCGATATTTGTCAGTGCACATGGAGGTCAAAAATGTCAGCAGATCACCAGGAAAGCATGAAGAATAACATCCAGTCCTCATGGATCACTTGCAGTATGACTCAAAAACAAATCAAACAATAAAATAAAGATACAAAGCTACAAAATAAACTATTATAACACGATTTAGTGCAGAGAGAATAGGTTAACTTCAGATGTTAGTAGACAACGTCATCTTCCTCCACCAATATCAACACCAAAAATTTCTTCTCCAGAAACCTTGATGCTTATGTGCCATTCCATTTTGTTGAGGGCCTGTGTAAATGCCCCCATTTGAGATGAATTGTGGAATGTTTTAACATTCCATTCCATCTTGTGCGCCGGCCGTAGTGGTCTAGTGGTTCTATGCGCTCAGTCCGGAACCGCGCGACTGTTACGGTCGCAGGTTCAAATCCTGCCTCGGGCATGGATGTGTGTGATGTCCTTAGGTTAGTTAGGTTTAAGTAGTTCTAAGTCTAGCGGACTGATGACCACAGATGTTAAGTCCCATAGTGCTCAGAGCCATTTTTTTGAACCATCTTGTGCCATTTCATCAAGTGTGAATCAACCTTACAATGGTCAAAAGCTATTTTATATGACTAATTTCTGACATCAAATGGTTCAAATGGCTCTGAGCACTATGGGACTCAACTGCTGAGGTCATTAGTCCCCTAGAACTTAGAACTAGTTAAACCTAACTAACCTAAGGACATCACAAACATCCATGCCCGAGGCAGGATTCGAACCTGCGACCGTAGCGGTCCTGCGGTTCCAGACTGCAGCGCCTTTAACCGCACGGCCACTTCGGCCGGCTTCTGACATCAATTACCATAAGTCTGATAAGTATTATTCATCGATTGGATTAGTAGTTGGCCCTGAATATAACATCACTTCTAGCATGCTTTAAGATTTATAATAGTAATTAATGCCACAACCCAGTCATAAGTGGAAAATTGTTAGTGTTTAACAAAAGGACGAAAAAGTTGCATGGAAGAGCCATAGAGCATTGCGTCAACACCCAGAGCTTGATAGCCACAAATATGGTGACGTGGGTTACAGTAACAGACACGCCCGTGCATTGCACAGTTGGAAAACTGAGCTCGGTGGTAAATGGCGGTGCACACCCATAACCGTGTAGCAAGTGTGGTGGTGCCACTACACCAGGTCAAGTCTCATGTTTTGGCAATGTGATTAGGCATCACGTTTTAGTGAAACAAATGGGCATTGGAGGCATATGACTACACTACTGGCCATTAAAATTGCTACACCAAGAAAATGATGTGCTACAGATGCGACATTTAACTGATGGGAAGAAGATGCTGTGATATGCAAATGATTAACTTTTCAGAGCATTCACACAAGGTTGGTGCCGGTGGCGACACCTACTACGTGCTGACATGAGGAAAGTTTCCAACCAATTTCTCATACACAAACAGCAGTTGACTGGCGTTGCCTGGTGGAATGTTGTTGTGATTCCTCGTGTAAGGAGGATAAAACCGTACTATCACGTTTCCGACCTTTATAAAGGTCAGATTGTAGCCTATCGCGATTACTGTTTATTGTATCGCGACATTGCTGCTCGCGTTGGTCGAGATCCAATGACTGTTAGCGGAATATGGAATCGGTGGGTTCAGAAGGGTAATACGGAATGCCGTGCTGGATCCCAACGGCCTCGTATCACTAGCAGTCGAGATGACAGGCATCTTATCCGCATGGCTGTAACGGATCGTGCAGCCACGTCTCGATCCCTGAGTCATCAGTTGGGGACGTTTGCAAGACAACAACCATCTGCACGAACAGTTCGACGACCTTTGCAGCAGCATGGACTATCAGCTCGGAGACCATGGCTGCGGTTACCCTTGACGCTGCACCACAGACAGGAGCGCCTGTGATGGTGTACTCAATGAGGAACCTCGATGCACGAATGGCTTAACATCATTTTTTCGGATGAATCCAGGTTCTGTTTACAGCATCATGATGGTCGCATCTGTGTTTGGCAATATCGCGGTGAATGTATATTGGAAGTGTGTATTCGTCATCGCCATTCTGGTGTATCACCCTGCGTAATGGTATGGGGTGTCATTGGTAACACGTCTCAGTCACCTCTTGTTCGCATTGACGGCACTTTGAACAGTGGACGTTACATTTCAGATGTGTTACGACCCGTGGCTCTACCCTTCATTCGATGCCTGCGAGACCCTACATTTCAGCAGGATAATGCACGACCGCATGATGCAGGTCGTGTACGGGCCTTTCTGGATACAGAAAATGTTCGACTGCTGCCCTGGCTAGCACATTCTCCAGATCTCTCACCAATTGGAAACGTCTGGTCAATGGTCTGTTTGACTCAATGCCCAGGCATATCAAATCCGTTATTACGGCCAGAGGTGGTTGTTCTGGGTACTGATTTCTCAGGATCTGTGCACCCAAATTGTGTGAAAATGTAATCACATGTGAGTTCTGGTATAATATATTTGTCCAATGAATACTCGTTTATCATCTGCGTTTCTTCTTGGTGTAGCAATTTTAATGGCCAGTAGTGTAAGTCTGAATTTCAAAGCAGGGATCAATTGTCATCGCTGGAAGTCAGCAATACCACTACCACACCAGAGCGACTCCAGACAGTGAGAAGACTGGCCTCTGCCAGCTGCAACCATGTACTCGAGACAGGGCTGCACCTGCTGTATGGAATAAATCTTTCAAGGGACTTTGTGTCTCAGCCGTGCTTATCAGCAGTCTGCACCTGCTGACTCCAATGCCGAGTTCCTAGTAGGAGTCCATGTCACAATGCCTGCCAAGGGGGCAGCACGTCACACCCTGTGAACAGCAGCCTTTGCACTCCCACAATGCCCCAAGGGAAGCAGTGTACGTATGTCTTGTTTCACCGCCACCAAGGCTGCGTGCGGAATCAAGCAGCCACCTCCCAAGTGGGGTGCAATCGCAGCATAATACGAAGCACCACTGACGTCAGTGCCCATTGCCTACAGAGGCTATTAACCTCAGCAGCGTGAGGTGCCAGTGTAGTGGTATCAGGTGGATGCCACTGCCCATTCATCAGGCTCTAGCCAGGGTCAGCAACGAGAGGCGTGCTTGCTTCACTATGCCATGTGCCAAAATCAATAAAGCATGTTGTAACTGTTAACAGTGTTTGCCTGGGCACCATGGCCTATCACCACCACTCACTCGTTCCCCCAGCACACTACAGAGCCATGTCAGGAGTGGGAGAATTTCGCCACCATCGACAGTGGAGGGATGCCACCCCCTCTTTGCATTGTCGGAGCCACAGCTCACAGTATCGTCGTTAGTGTGAGTGAGGCTTTTTTTATCTTATGTGTTGATAGCAATGGGGTCAAAGTTTAAGGGATGTAATTATGTGAGGGTTACCTTTACAAGACCAGAGGAGCCTGCTGACTTATTAGAGTTTAAGTGCATTTCAAGAGATGAATGCTTGGTGCCTGTGCATTGTACTTAGTGTAATTTGCTTGGGTACACTGCACCTTGTGCTGAATCGGCAGCAGTGACTCACTTTACATGTAATCTTTTTGGGCAAACATATAGATAGTGTAGGAAGTCCATGCGGCTCATCATTAGACAGAAGGAGTACATTTATAGAGAACTTTGGAATTACATTTTCTTTTGTTATTTAGCTGTGTTTGTCTGATTCGTGAAAATAAGTGTGGTCGAAACAGAGGCAAAGTCAGGGACACAAGGTGTCACCAGTGAGGAGGCTTTGCAGTTGTTATTGAATCAGGTACCTCAATTGAGAGTGGTTAATGTGATTGTAAATAATGTATTGGTGGAGAAGGATCACAAAATAGAATTGCTGAGGTCTCAGGTTCTAGGGTTGGATCCAGCTATCACTAACCATGTTTCTCCCTTCTCTGGATGTCTGTGGGTATTGTTTCATGTGTAGAAGATCTCAAGTTAACGTCTAACTTTGGGAGTTGGTCAGATAAGCAGTTATTGTAGATTGCGAGGTTATGTCTGATGGGAGAAGTGAAGTTGTTTGTAAGATGTACAGAAGCATTACATAATGCAGAAACTTTTGATGAATTGAGGCAGGGATTGGAAGAATGGTACAGGAAGCAGAACAGGGCATGATTTTTTGGGAGCATTTGGGTGCTCTTCCAGAAGGTGTAATGAAGCAATGAAGGATTTCGTAGATAGGATTAGGAAGTTGAATATTTACTCCTGTGTGTTATTGCAGAATGGCTAGATGAACAAAGTGGAGCTGCAGGAGGTTGATAAGCGACTAGTCAATGCTTTTCTAAGGAGTCTGGCACCAGAGACCTCTACGAGGGTGCATATGGTTGTGCCTGAAGATCTCCATGCTGAGGTTAGGTTAGCTCTGGAATACGAGTAACCCGATAGATCAACAGGTGTGAGGGATCAAAAACATGTATTTCCATCAAAGATGAAGTGTTTTAATTGGGGATGAACAGGTCATATGCAGAAGTAGTGCTACCAGCCAAGAAGGAGTGACAGAGTCAATAGAGGTGACCAGTGATTTAATGGGAATGGTAGCATGGGAAGTGTAGGTTACTGACAAGGATCAGGGGTGGTAATAGAGGTTGTCCAGGGGGGGGGGGGGGGAGGAAGGTCTGTTAAACTTAGGAGGGAACCCCAGTGCCACAGACAGGATTTCCCAGTTAAAAATAAGTGCAGTGAGAATGAATGAAGTGGTAAAATGTGCCATAATGTGTGTGATAGATGGTAATAAATATAAAGATTTGTTGAAAACAGTGGCTCATGTGTCAGTGGTCTCGAGTGATTTAGTGGGAAGGAAGTGTTGGAACACAGCATATTATAAATTGCGTGAGGTAGGGGACAGTGATACAGAACCATTGGCTACAGTAGTGATAAGTTTCCTGTTCGACGCAATTCAACTTACCGTATTTACTCGAATCTAAGCAGCACTTTTTTTCCAGTTTTTGTAATCCAAAAAACCGCCTGCGGCTTAGAATCGAGTGCAAAGTAAGCGGAAGTTCTGAAAAATGTTGGTAGGTGCCGCCACAGCTAACTTCTGCCGTCGAATATATGTAGCGCTACACAGGCATGCTTTGCAGGCACAAAGTTAAATACTGGCGCCAAAACCTCTGCGTCAGTAAATAAATTTAAAAAAAAAAAATGTGTAAGACGAGCTTTTTTCTCCACCCCGAGTTTTGACCACTGCATTTTCATACATTATCCAACGAAGTAAATACAAATTCCGTGTTGTTCATCTTCGAATGTAGCAGCATTTCAATGTACTATGAAAATCCGACTGGCAAGACTATTTGGGATGTGTGTCAATATGGCTGTGATGAGGCAGATGATGCTGCTAGGACTCCATTTCATGAGAAACTGAGTCATTTGAGGGGGACAGATAGGACTCAGATGGAGGACTTGTTGCTAAAATTTCAAGATTTGTTTTCTCCACGTTTGCCAGTAACATAACACAGGATTCCAAGAGGAAATGAAGCAACAGTATATTGGAGGCTATATAGAATCCCACAATTGCTCCTACCAGTTTTGAAGGAGTGTATAAACCAACAGTTGGCTGATGTAATTATAGAAGAGTGTACCAGCCCCTGGAGGTCAAGAATTGTGATTGCGTCAAAAAGATCTATGGTCAGGCCAAAACAATGTCAGTTAATAATAATAATAGCTTTATTCAACATCAAATGGTGCACTGCACATCTACAAAGAAACAGTAATGATTAAAGTTATTTGTACAATACACAAGACACATTCTTCTGAATACATCATTAATTTACAACAAAATTACAATAAGATGTTTACTGATTTCTATTCACATAATTTCACAAAGCATTTGTTGTTCTTCGTATAAGTATGATACTCTGCTAATGTGTAGAAAGGGTGTTTTACTAAAAATTTCTTAAGCTGATGTTTCAGTTTAATTGTAGGAAGAGCCATGACTGCACTAGGCAGTGCATTAACTAATTTTATACCTGCATACTGAGGCCGCTTTTCGTAAAGAGCTGTTCTGTGGCTGCCAATTAAAATCTTTCTTTATTTCTAGTATTGTACTGGTGGAAATCTGAATAAGTGTTTGGGTGCAGTATTTTCACAAGCAATATGGCTTTTAGAATGTATGTGTTTATAACAGTTAACACCTCTGTTTTTGGAAACAAGTTCCTACAAGATTCCTTAAATTTTGCTCCACAGATTATTCTCACAACACTTTTTTGTAGAATGAGTAGCTTATTTAGATTAGCTTTGGTTGTTGCCCCCCAAATTTCAATACTGTAGTTCAAGTGAGAGGAGAAAAGAGCATGGTATGCAGTCTTTAGGACTACAGTGTCTTTACAGAATTTGCTAATAGTACTGATTGCAAATATATTTTTTGACAACTTAGTTGCTAGAGAGTCAATATGTGTGTCCCATTTCAGGTTGCTTTGGATTGTTACGCCAAGGAATTTTACATTAGACTCTTTCTTTACCAATTCGTTGCCAATGTATAATTTAATTTCATTATTCAAACTACTTTTGTTAAACGCCATCAAACATGTTTTACTGGTGCTTACATTTAAGTGGCTCTATTGAAAAACTGAACAATTTCTTTTGTCACATCATTACACTGGGACTCTAGTTCATTACATGATTCCTTTTTACACACAATAGACGTGTCATCGGTATACAGAACAATTTTGGAACTTATAGTGCAGTATTTAATATCATTTACATAGATCAAGAACAGAAGGGGGCCCAACACCGAGCCCTGGGGCACGCCATATTTTATGCAAGTGATCTCTGATTCGTAGACACCAATTTTTCGTTTTAAGCAGAACAAACTATTTTCTATTGCTCATATAACACTTTATTAGGTCATAAGCAGCGCCTCTAATGCCCATGTTCCATAGCTTGTCCAATAGGATATCAATATTCACACAATCAAAGGCTTTTTCCAGGTCTAGGTATACACCTGCCACATGTTCCTTGCTTTCGATACCCCCTAACACCTCTTCAGTTAGCTGAGCAGCTGCAGTGCTAGTTGATTTACCTTTTAGGAATCCATTTTGATTATAAAACATCAAGTTGTGTTTGTTAAGAAAGTTTATAATCCTGTTGTATATAACTTTCTCAACTATTTTGGAAAAGACAGGAAGGATTGAGACTGGTCTGTAGTTTTCTATTTTATTGTTGTCACCTTTCTTAAAAATGGGTGTTACCTGTGCTATTTTTAGTCTGTCTGGAAAGGTGCCTGATTCTATTATATTGTTGACTGCTACAGACACAGGTACAGAGACATTTGCCGGCCGCGGTGGTCTCGCGGTTCTGGGTGCGCTGTCCGGAACCGTGCGACTGCTACGGTCGCAGGTTCGAATCCTGCCTCGGGCATGGATGTGTGTGATGTCCTTAGGTTAGTTAGGTTTAAGTAGTTCTAAGTTCTAGGAGACTAATGACCACAGCAGTTGAGTCCCATAGTGCTCAGAGCCATTTGAACCATTTTTTTAACAGAGACATTTTGGCTACAGGCTTTTAAAACATTAATATTTAGACCATCATGCCCAACAGAATTAGAGGGTTTTAGAGAGCTAATGATGCCCATTATTTCTGCACAGTTTGTGGGGGCTAGATATATACTATGGTCACATGTATTACCTTTTGTTACAATTACTGCCACCTGAATAGTAAGACTATGACAGATGCCCAGGCAATTCCAAACATCACAGAAATGATAGATAACAATGGACTTAAGAAGTAGATACCATCAGTTAGAAGTTGCACCAGAAGATAGACTGAAAACAGGATTTTCAGCACCTTGCAGACAGTACCAATATATAAGGGTGCCCTCTGGGCTGAAGAGTGCACTGGAAATACTTCAACAGCTACTGGATGGAGTGCTGAGGGCATTGAAATGACAGCAATGCCTCATACATCTCCATTTTCAAGGGATATGCAAGAATATGGACAACATCTGAGGGGAGTGTTCAAAAGATTACAAGCAGGTCATCTGACACCCATCACAGAAAAATACTGCTTTGCACTGGAAGAGGTTAAATATCTGGCCATATTATTAGGAAGGGCAAAGTGAGGAGCGATCCGAGGTTAATACAAGCAGAGCAAATGTTTCTGGTGGCACGAGCAACCCAAGGAATTAAAAGCTTTTCTCAGTCTCACAAATTATTATAGAAGGTGTTTTTGGCCAGACCACATATGCAGTTGCTAAAGAAGGGGACTAAGTTTGTATGGTCAGAAAGATGCCAGGAAGCATTTGTCCAGTTGAAGAAAGTATTAACATCGAATCTGTTTTTGGTCTTTCCTGACTTTCAGGAGTTCATATTATCATGTGATACACCGGATCACACTCTAGGGTGGGTTTTGAGGCAGGACATCGATGGGTAAGAGCATCCTGTTGACTGTGCAACAAGGCAGTTTAACATAGCCGAGAAGAATTATTCTACAACGGAAAGAGAAATGCTTAGTTTGATATAAGGAGTGATGTACTTCTGGTGTTACTTGTACAGAAAGAAGTTTTGGCTTGTGATGGATCTTGCGTCTTTATAGTGATTATATGGTTGGAAGGACCCATCCAGTAGATTGATAAGTGGACGTTGAAACTCAGTGAATTTGAGTACGAGGTAATGCATAAATCATGAAAGAAACACGGGAATGCAGATGGGCTTAGCAGAAAAATAGCTGTAATACAGGCATTGGGTCATTACCCTGAGGAATGGCAAGCAGTACAAAGTGCTAAGAAGAGTGTAAACAACAATAGTTTAGCATGAACAACTGCTAGTTATGCAGAGAGACAAAATTGAGACTATGAGTGGTGGTGCTGGCCAAGCTGAAACCAGACATGTTACATGAGATGTGTGATCACATTTGATTGTGCCATAAGGGATGTCGGGCAACAAATCAGAGAGTGGCAGAAAAGTATTGATGGAAGGGAAGAAAAGATGATGCTGGTCAATACATCGAGAATTGTGTGGGTTGTGCACAGTGAGCAGATTTGAGTCGGAAGTAGGTCCCGTTACAGAGGCTACGAGAAGCAATGGAACTGCCCAGTTTCATTGGGATGGACAAGTTATGCCCTCTTCAACTGAACACCAGCAGGTAATCACTTTTCACTGACCATAATAGGCCATTTTTCTGGTTATATCAAGATGGTTCTGATGCTAGACCAACAAGCAGTCACAGTTTCACAAGCGTTAGTGAAGAGGTGGATATTGAAGTTTGGGGTGCCAGGGATGATAACTGCAGACTAGGGAATGAACTTCATTTCAGACCTGATGGAAGAGTTATGTAAGTTACTAAAGATGAAAAAATTGAGAACCAGTCCACTTCATCCAAAAGATAGCAGTGTAAGAAAACGTGTGCATCAAAAAATTCAGACAATACTTAGTTATTAGATGAACTCACACCATTCTGATTGGGATAGATATCTATTCATTGTGGTGAATGCATACAGCTCCAAACTACACACCGGTACAGTATTGTCACCATTCAGGGTGGTTTATGGGTAGAAGGTACAGTCACCATTCGGTGTGATTAACCAGAAAGGTGGCACGAAAGGAAAAGCAATATAGGAGTTCACTAGAATCGTAAATTAAGTGTGAAGAAAGACCAATGAGTGAATACTAAGGCATTGTAAATGCAGGAAGAGGTTCAATTGGCTCTGAGCACTATGGGACTCAACATCTTAGGTCATAAGTCCCCTAGAACTTAGAACTACTTAAACCTAACTAACCTAAGGACATCACACACATCCATGCCCGAGGCAGGATTCGAACATGCGACCGTAGCAGTCCCGTGGTTCCGGACTGCAGCGCCAGAACCGCTAGACCACCGTGGCCGGCGCAGGAAGAGGCAGTAATGTGAGTGGGGACATTACCTCAGTACAAAGTGAGTCAGTGGTTGATGTTGCCATGCTCATATACCCCACATGGAAAGATGAACAAGTTTAATTGAAACTACATGACTGGTAAATGTGAAGCTACAGCTGCCGATAAGGACAACAGTTGTGCATGTCAGGCATCTATGACCATTCAGGGATACGCCAGCGGCAATTCCATGAGAGGTATTAGTGAATGCGAGGAGAGAGATGAAACAGACGAAGCAAAAGGATGAGTGACAGGGGAGTGGTCCAGAAACCTCAGGATCCTTATGCATTAAGAGTGAAGAATTATTTGTAATGTGGTGTGATTTTTGCAATTACTGAATATTTTTATTTTTGTACAGTGTATGGTATTAATGTGTTTTGGATGAAGTTATATGTTGGTGTAGGGTATGTTTTATCATAAATGTGTTGAGACATGCTAATCGGAGACAGCAGATTTCTGGGGGGAGCAGATGTGGTATTCATCCATGTCCTCAGGTTGCCTTATGGTAGAAAATCCAAAGAAGAAAGATGCTAGTTTTGGTAGTGCTGTACTTTTTCACCGGAGGCAGAATGAAGGTCAGCATGATGTTCATCTTTCCATGTGGGGTGTATGGGCATGGCAACATCAACCACTGACTCACTTTGTACTGAGGTAATGTCCCCACTCACATTGCTGCCTCTTCCTGCTTTTACAATGCCTTAGTATTCACTCATTGGTCTTTCTTCACACTTCATTTACGATTCTAGTGCATGATAGTCAGCTTGACAGAAGAGTTGTGTTCTCCAGACAATCAGATATGGTGTTACCCAGCCACAGGTGGTCATTAGGTTTGTTGTTTAAGACGTAGCAGTTGCAGAATGAAATTAGGAGATTGGAAGAAGTTTTTACTGGCATACAATAACTAGCGGTTAGTTGCTGGAGGCTGAGAGAGGTCTTGAAGGAATACGGGAATTTGTTTGAGGCATATGGATGGTTAAACGAGCAGATGCAGGGAGTGATCAGAGTGGTTCTGCACAAAACCAGAAGAGTAAAAAGAGGATGGATACATGGAGGGGAGGGGCGGTATATTGAAAACCATCTTCGATATGGCAGTCTCGAATGACGTAAGCAAGTTGGACAAAGTGGCAGAGACTGCAATGGCGTTAGTGGAGGCAAATAAAGTAACTGTGGAGAGGCATTCCACGCAGATCGTGAGCTTGGAGAGTGGTGTGTTAAAAAACACACGCATGCTCCAGAAACTGACGAAGGCGGTTAGGGATTGTGCCAAGACCTCGGCTAGTGCTCTCACCCAGGATATGGAAGCAGCACAAGCTCGAATATAAGTACTGGATGCAAGACTAACATTAACAAGGCTACTGAAGTCCATGGGAGGTAGTATCTGGGAGCCTAGGGTGGTTTAATGAATCTGCAGGAAGCCATCCATCAAGTGCTACATGTGGAACTAAGTCCTGCCTTGCTGTCACCTCAGCAGTATTTGAGAGAATTGAGGAAAGTGCCAGGAGAGCTGCAACTAGTGGTGGAGCTGGGCAGCTAGAACTTTCCATTGTACTACCATGATGCAGCAGTGGGTGTAACAACAGACAGCTGATAATAGTGTGTGTTGGTGACGTTATTGTAAGTAGGCAAGCACACGGTGTTCATGTGTTACATAGTACACTACTGGCAATTAAAATTGCTACACCGAGAAGAAATGCAGATGATAAACGGGTATTCATTGGACAAATATATTATACTAGAACTGACATGTGATTACATTTTCACGCAATTTGGGTGCATACATCCTGAGAAGTCAGTACCCAGAACAACCACCTCTGGCAGTAATAACGGCCCTGACACGCATGGGCATTGAGTCAAACAGAGCTTGGATGGCGTGTACAGGTATAGCTTCCCATGCAGCTTCAACACGATACCACAGTTCATCAAGAGTAGTTACTGGCGTATTGTGACGAGCCAGTTGCTCGTCCACCATTGACCAGACGTTTTCAGTTGGTGAGAGATCTGGAGAATGTGCTGGCCAGGGCAGCAGTCGAACATTTTCCGTATCAATAAAGGCCCGTACAGTACCTGCAACATGCGGTCATGCATTATCCTGCTGAAATGTAGGGTTTCGCAGGGATCGAATGAAGGGTAGAGCCACGGGGCGTAATATATCTGAAATGTAACTTCCACTGTTCAAAGTGTCATCAATGCGAACAAGAGGTGGCCGAGATGTGTAACCAATGGCACCCTGTACCATGACGCCGGGTGATATGCCAGTATGCCGATGACAAATACATGCTTCCAATGTGCGTTAACCGCGATGTCGCCAAATGCAACTGTGGCCATCATGATGCTGTAAACAGAACCTGGATTCATCTGAAAAAATGACGTTTTGCCATTCGTGCACCCAGGTTCGTCATTGAGTACACCATTGCAGGTACTCCTGTCTGTGATGCATCGTCAAGGGTAACCGCAGCCATGGTCTCCGAGCTGATAGTCCATGCTGCTGCAAAGGTCATCGAACTGTTCATGCAGATGGTTGTTGTCTTGCAAACATCCCCATCTTTTGGCTCAGAGATCGAGACGTGGCTGCACTATCCATTACAGCCATGCGGATAAGATGCCTGTCATCTCGACTGCTAGTGATACGAGGCCATTTGGATCCAGCACAGCATTCCGTATTACCCTCCTGAACCCAATGATTCCATATTCTGCTAACAGCCATTGGATCTTGACCAACGTGAACAGCAATGTTGCGATACGATAAACAGCAATCGCGATAGGCTACAATCTGACTTTTATCAAAGTCAGAAACATGATGGTGCACATTTCTCCTCCTTACATGAGGCATCACAACAACATTTCACCAGGCAATGCCAGTCAACTGCTGTTTGTGTATGAGAAATTGATTGGAAACTTTCTTCATGTCAGCACATTGTAGGTGTCACCACCGGCACCAACCTTGTGTGAATGCTGTGAAAAGCTAATCACTTGCATATCACAGCATCTTCTTCCTGTCGGTTAAGTTTTGCGTCTGTAGCACGTCATCTTCGTGGTGTAGCAATTTTAATGACCAGTAGTGTACATACTTATCCAGTGAAGTTAGTGGAAGTTGCAAGGTAAGAGAGGAAGAGGTGCTGCTATTAGCAGAATATGGGGATCAACATGCAGTGATGACCAAGAGTGAGCTCCAGCAATGCCAGATGGGATAGTCACTATGTGCCTGAATCACAAAATTGTAACAAGTAGGAGTACACTCTCTGGGGGGTAAAACAGAGGGATATCCTTGCCAAAAAGATGTGATCACCCAGAATCATATTTTCAGAAGGCAGGTTTGCATCAGTACCCTTGGAATACAATGACATAGTGATAATTGCTAGTTGCTATGAGCTAGGAAAACTAATTGGGCGAGACATTTTGGAATTATGAGGCAGTGCATTGCTGTTCGATGGGACTATATTTGATAATCTGGGACCCACATTTCATTTGCCAACTACTATGTTGGGAGTTATTCAACTAAATGTGATATGGCCACAGGTGGACTGGCCAGATGAACCTTCAGAGATGTCCAACAAAACCTTATGTTCATTAACAACATCTGGAGACGTAGCTTGGGTCATTCAGTAAACCAAATCATATAAGCCCATGAGAGGTGGATCACTACAGAATAATTGCTGAAGCATGTGGAACAGCACCAGAATGATAGACATCAAGTAACCCTGACTTTGAGCATTGCATGTCCTAGCGCAGTGGTAATTATAATTTTGCTCTGCCTAACTCTAACATATTTCAAATGATAAACGTGTGATAGGCCATCCCAGGACTAATCCAAGTTTCCATATACTGGATACTATGAGCAAGACATAGGAGATAAATTTATGTAGTCAGAAATGAATACAGTAGTTTGCGTAGTAGTTAAGAATAGCTGATTTAGAGTTAGAAACTAGTTTCACAGATTAAGGTTAGAAGTAATTTCAGTAGATTTCCAAGCTATTGTAAGACCCAAGAGATTGGGTCTTCTCTGTAAGGGGGGCAGTGTAGTGCCCTGACACAGTCTTTGGTTGGAAAATTATTAGTCTTTAAAAAAAGATAGGAACAGTAGCATGGAAGTGCCATAGAGCATTGCATTAACAGTGAGAGGTCAGTAATTGCAAGTGTGGGGACATGGGTTACAATAACAGACACACCAGTGAATTGCACAGTGAGGAAAATATATCTCAGCAGTAAATAGCACTGCACTGCCATAACCGTGTAGCAAGAGGGATGGTGTCACTTCACAAGGGAAAGTCTCTTGTTTTGGCAACATGACTAGGCACCAGCTTTTAGTGAAATAAATGGGCACTGGAGGCATTTAAATAAGTCTGGATTTTAAGGCAGGGATCACTTGTTATTGCTGGAACCCAGCAGTACTACAACGATGCCAGGAATTACCAGATAGCAAGAAAACTGGGCTCCGCCAGCTGCAGCCATGAGTTCGAGGCTGGGCTGTGACTGTTGTTTGCACTAAGTCCTTCATAATACTTTGTTTCTCGGCCGTGCTGATCTGCTGCCTATGCCTGCTGACTCCAATGGTGAGTTCCTAGTGGGACTCGGCACCACAACACCAGCCACCTACTGCTTGCCATCACACCCCACAAACAGCTACCTTTGAACTCTGTTGTGGTAACATGAGCAACATTAGTTCTTGCCGGGCCTACACAGTGCTGAGGAAAGCAGCACACTTGTTTTATTACATCACCATGGCAGCCGCATCTGGAGCGGGAGAGGGGAGGGGGAGGGGGGGGGGGAAGGGTGCCTCCCAAGTGGAGTGCAGTCACAGCATAACATGACACAGTGCTGACATCAGTGCACACAGGCTACAGATGCTGGCAGTCTGAGCAGTGCAAGGTGCCAGCCCACCATTATCAGATGGAAGCTGCTGCCCATTCATCAGCCATAGCCAGGGTCAGTGAGGAGAGGCATGCCTGCCTCACTACGCCATGTACCAAGATCAAAAATGCTCTTTGTAATTGTTAACAGTGTTTGCCTTAGGCACCATGGCCTATCTCTACCACTTACTCATCTCTCAGTGTGCCCAGAACACTACAGTAGTGATGGCTACTTCATCCTTTCACATTATATGATGATTCTTTTTGTCATACAAAAGAATGTTAATTAAGATAAAACAGCTATAAAGAAACTGAAAAAGCAACAATCAAATGTTTTGTGAAATTATTTCTCTAAAAGTTAAAAGTGAGAAATATAACAGATTATAGAAAGATTTGATATTGGATGCACCTTTGAATTCTTCTTTTTCTTCTTCTTCTTCTTCTTCTTAGCATGCCTCCCCACTTCGGACATTGGCAATCATCATGGATATTCTGCCTTTATCAGTTGCAATGCGAAACAGTTCTTCAGAGCTAATGTTAAACCAAGATCTAAGGTTGTCGAGCCATGAAATTCTTCTTCGTCCCAGAGGTCTCTTTCCCTTGATTTTTTCTTGCAGGATACATTGAAGCACCTCATATCTTTTTTGATTCCTCATGAAGTGGCCAAGGTATTGTAGTTCGCAACACTTGATCATGTTGATCAGCTCTGGGCTTTTGTTAACTCGAACCTCGACATTTGTCGCTTTTTGAGTCCATGATATTCTCAACATTCTTCTGTATAGCCAGAGTTCAAAGGATTGGAGCCTGACAGTGGTTGCCTTTGTAAGGGTCCATGTTTCCACACCATACAAGAGAACTGAGAACACATAGCACCTGAGGAGCCACATTTTTATGTTCATGGTAAGATCGTGATTCTTGAAGGCTGAGCTCATCGAGTTGAAAACACTCCTCAGCTTTCCGATGAGACAGTTTATCTCCTGCGAGTTGTCCCATGCTTCGTTAATGGTGTGAAACTCGCTGTATGCTTGTGCCATTGATGTACAGACTCTCACCTTGAATGTTCTTCCTGCTGATGATCATAAATTTTGTTTTGTTTGTGTTGATGTCCAAGCCATATTTCTTGCTTGTCTCAGAAATTTTGTTTATCAGCTTCTGCAGCCCTTCCATTGTATTATGCTTATTATTAAACTGGATTTCATGCTGGTCAGTTTAATCCTCCACTTGTTAATTTCCCAGTCTTCATTTGGGTATAAAAATTTAAACAAAATTTTTTCCATCAAATCGCTAATTAAGCCTTTCTTAATTATCCATGTTACTTGCAAGAAATTAAAAGTTTTTTTTTAACTAGATTTCACGCTGATAAATTTGCCATCCCATTTGTCATTTCCACTCTTTATTTAACTGTGAAAATTTGAAACAAAATCCATTGTGTAATATCTAGGGAGACCTGGTTTCACTCCACTCAAAACTTTTATAAGATATGATTGGATATGATTGTATGTATCTAATAAACAAAGTGCACATAAAGGCATTTAAAAAAACATTAAGGTAAATATGAAAATTTGTGAAGGAGGAATAAATGATGATATGAATGAGGAAAGCCAAATGTTTAAACTAGAAAAAACAGAATTTGTAAAATAATTTGTTCTCAGTGAATTTAACAAAAGTTGTGGACTCATTGGTCACATATTATCTGCTGAAAAATTGTTTATGTATAATAAATTTGATTCTAAAATAGAAGCTTAACAAAGTGTGTAATGCATTGATTGTTAAAAGATTATAAATAGTATGGTGGATGTGACCAGATGGTTTGTTATAATCATAACTCAGTTTTATTTCAGTGAAGTCTCAGTATTGTTTTAGTCTCAGTCATGGTTTAGTATTATGTTAACTTAATGATGTAATGTTTTCAGTTCATTTTCAGTGTTTTGACTAATTTTCTTTAAATAAACTAGGACTGAAATGAAGCACATTTTTTTATTTGTGTCTATATCAATACACCAAGATCATAGGACCGCAAACCATCTCCTAGATGAATTAAGTACAACACAGTTTTTTTATAATGTGCTACCCTGCAAATATTTAGTAAATCACTAAACTAAGAGTGAAATTTGCTATGGAGTGCTCAAGCCTAATACACTACTGGCCATTAAAATTGCTACACCAAGAAGAAATGCAGATGATAAATGGGTATTCATTGGACAAGTATATTATACTAGAACTGACATGTTATTATATTTTCACGCAATTTGTGTGCATAGATCCTGAGAAATCAGTACCCAGAACAACCACCTCTGGCCGTAATAAAGGCCTTGATACACCTGGGCAGTGAGTCAAACAGAGCTTGGATGACGTGTGCAGGTACAGCTGCCCATGCAGCTTCAGCACAATACCACAGTTCATCAAGAGTAGTGACTGGCGTATTGTGACGAGCCAGTTGCTCGGCCACCATTGACCAGACATTTTCAATTGGTGAGAGATCTGGAGAATGTGCTGGCCAGGGCAGCAGTCGAACATTTTCTGTATCAATAAAGGCCCGTACAGGACCTGCAACATGCGGTCATGCATTATCCTGCTGAAATGTAGGGTTTCGCAGGGATCGAATGAAGGGTAGAGCCACGGGTCATAATATATCTGAAATGTAACTTCCACTGTTCAAAGTGTCATCAATGCGAACAAGAGGTGGCCAAGACGTGTAACCAATGACCCTGTACCATGACGCCAGGTGATACGCCAGTATGGCGATGACAAATACACGCTTCCAATGTGCGTTAACCGCGATGTCGCCAAACACAAATGTGGCCATCATGATGCTGTAAAGAGAACCTGGATTCATCCGAAAAAATGACGTTTTGCCATTCGTGCACCCAGGTTCGTCGTTGAGTACACCATTGCAGGTGCTCCTGTCTGGGTTGCAGCGTTAAGGGTAACCGCAGCCATGGTCTCTGAGCTGATAGTCCATGCTGCTGCAAATGTCATTGAACTGTTCGTGCAGATGGTTGTTGTCTTGCAAACGTACCCATCTGTTGACTCAGGGATCGAGACGTGGCTGCACGATCCGTTACAGCCATGCAGATAAGATGCCTGTCATCTCGACTGCTATTGATACAAGGCCATTCGGATCCAGCACAGCATTCCGTATTACCCTCCTGAACCCACCGATTCCATATTCTGCTAACAGTCATTGGATCTCTACCAACGCAAGCAGCAATGTCGCGATACGATAAACAGCAATTGTGATAGGCTACAGTCCGACTTTTATCAAAGTCGGAAACGTGATGGTACACATTTCTCCTCCTTACACGAGGCATCACAACAACGTTTCACCAGGGAACGCCAGTCAATTGCTGTTTGTGTATCCTTGTGTGAATGCTGTGAATAGCTAATCATTTGCATACCACAGCATCTTCTTACTGTCAGTTAAGTTTCGCATCGGTAGCACGTCATCTTCGTGGTGCAGCAATTTTAATGGCCAGTAGTGCATTAATATAATGACTAGGGCAGAATAATATAATTACATTGTAAGCCTAAACTATAAAACTAAAATCTTATATCAAACACTACATCCCATTGCATGGTGAATTTATGGTAACAGTGTCACACAAAAAAGTCAGTCATTCAGTTACATCCTTAGCTGTGCTCTCACCTGAGACACAAAACATATTTGAGATGGATACTTACTCAGCTTTTGGATTTCAAATAATAGACAATATTAGCATCATATTCAAGGTGGTATTATTTGATGATCTTGAAACATTATGTACTGAATGTGTTTATTTATTTTCTCTATGTTTAGGGTATATTAACTGTTATGCAGCTCAAAATCAATTGAAATCGTCTGCAGTCTCATTAGTTTTGAGACTGATCAGTTCATGTACCCCTACAAGAGGACTTAAAAGGTGAGATAACTCAATTAATGGAAGAAGATATTGAAAGCAGCTGTAAATGCATAATTGGACATTGATGTCTAACCCATTCCTTGATAATTCAATCTTTCTGGTGGTCAGTAATTCTCAAAAACAGATCTAGCTGAAGAATATCTGCAATTGCCGCCTCATGAACAGTCACAACACTTTATGGTAATTAACATGCTCTTCAGGTTGTACAGATACACCAGTTCACATTTTTGAATCATTAGTGCATTGACATTTCTCCAATGCTACTTGGAACAACTAATTCAAAAGATTCCAAACATGGCTAACTACTTGAATAATATAATTTTCACTCATGTTACAAGAGAACAATATCTGCAAACTTGTGTATACTCTTCCCCCTGCTAAACAAGAGGGACATTTTCAAGAAAGAAATGGAATACCTAGGCCACATCTTGAGTCACAGAAGTTTACAACCAACTTAACAACATGTAGAAGACACAGACAAAATTCAAGTGCCCACAAATTTAAAAGATCTCTAATCATTTTTGGTAAAATTAATTATAGTTCCAGTTACATACCTAATGCTGCCTGGATTATCAGACCACTCAGTAACTTATACAGTAAATGTGCAAAATCTGAATGATCCCATCAGGGCCAGGACACTTTTAAAAAATTAAAACAGTGTCTGTCAAGTGACCTATGACCCATCCAAGTGACTTATCCTGGCTACCTACACCCCCCAGCACAGCTTTGGGTTGGTTCTCTCCCCCAAAACTGCAGACAAATATTAACAGATTGTGGCAGTTCTCTCCTCTCAGGATTTGCTGTCACCACAGTTTGCTCTAGCAGATGATCCTCTCCCAGGATTTAGGCGGCTAGACACTCTTCAAGATGCTCTCACCACAGCAGGCATCCTAGGTGACAGGAATATCTTACCCCACCACCAGGACTGGTCCTCATGAATTTCTGTGCAGGAATCCCCATCTAGGTGTGAAGCTTGCATCTTTCTGGCATGCTAGTGACATTCAGTTGGTCTAGAAAGAACTTAAAGGCTTGGCTGAATGTAAGTACTGTGAGACAGTGCCTGAGTGCTGCACTGATGATCTGGAGTGAACATTTCGGCAAGTCAGTCTTGTGTTGCCTTGTGGCAACTAGTTTGACAGGCACCCAGTCCAACACAGAACCAGATGGCTTTTCCCACATTTAATAGCTCATGTATCACAGTTTCTTTTTGCCCTTTCTAGTCACTTTAGAGAGTCCACTTTTGGGCTCTGATGGACCCATGGTTTTTAAATTTGCAGAGCCACATACCTGCATGGTGATCAATGCATTTTTCTGTACTGAAACAAGTTATTTCCAAACAAGGTCAGACTAACTTTGCACTGCTCATCCGTGTAGGCACTAACTGTCGGTGGTAACTACTACCAGACAATATTTGGTAGTCTCTTTTATCCCACTTCAGGCCAACGCAGCCATGGTGTGCCTTCCTTACAATAACTGCACAGTGTCTTATTGTTTTCCTGATCAGTGGTCACGTTTGATGTTTACATTAACATTTCAAATGACCAAATGACTTACCTGTTGACTCCAACACTTCATTCAAACTGTTTCTCATGCATGGCAAGAACTGCATTTTGTAGTCATGTTATATTTAGTATGTCTTCTACACATGGCACCAGCTTAAGTTAGCTTTGTCAGTTGAGTTTAAATGCTATTGTTCAAACTGTTTTTCATGCATAGCATGGGCCAAAATTTGTGTTCATGTTAGATTTAGTATGTTTTCTATGCATGGCACCAGCCACATTTGATGTTTATGTTCATATTATGAGGGTCCATGTGGACTAACCAGTTGAGTTTAAATGCCTTGTTCAAACTGTTTTTCATGCACTGCAGAGGCTGAATTTTGTATTCATGTCGTATTTAGTATCTTTTCTATGCTCGGCACCATCCGCATTTGATGTGTGTGTTTACCTTACAAGCATCCACTTGGAGTAACTGGTTGGGACCAAAGAGTGTGTTTAAATTGTTTGTCAATTATAGCATGTGTCCAATTCTTGTATTCATGCTCATTTCTGTGGACCACCACAAGGACTGAACAATTGTATTTCCAGTTTCAATTAATTATTTTCAAATTTTCACTTTGCGCAACATCTGGTTTTCATCTTCAAAGATGAACAAACCAGATACTTCATGTCTGTTTATTTAAAGTTTCCCCAGCTACTTGCACTACAAAGAGCTGACTACTAATTGTTGGATTTTCAAGTTATGCTTAAACAATGCTTATTCTGTTTGATCTTATTTGGTTGCTTATAGAAGTCAGTTGAGCTCAATAAATTGGTTGCTATTGCAGAAAACAGCACTTCCAAAATGGAAAAAATGGAATATTGTCATTGGAGGGGATATCAATTAAAGTTTTGATGTCCTGATGGACAGAAAAACTGACAGAGCTCAAAAATGTGCTTCGACAATTTGACCTGTACTATGTTAACTGCAAACCTACCAGAGGCTCATCCTGTCTAAACAATGTATTTACAAATATTAAGAGAACTTGTATGTCTACTGATGTAATTAGTTTCCCTTACTCAGACTATGATGCAGTATATCTTAGTCTTAATAATGTAACTTCAGACTGCACCAAACCAGAATCTAAAATTGTGATTACTAGACCAGTGAGCAGAGAGAGGATGGATAGGTTTAGACATGCCCTCACTTATTTCAGTTGGGACACATATTTTATCAGGCTTCAACACTGCTCAGCTGATATTGTTTTCACCAAGTTTTTCTCCATATTTTTAAATATATTTGAAAATAACATCCCTCTGCAAAAATGTACAGTGAATATTAGTAGTAATTACAAGAAAAGGAAAATGAAGGAATGGTATACTCCACAGTTAGGGAAACTGAAAAATACTATTATGCTGTATTCTAGTCTGTACAAAACCAGTAAATCAGAACTGTATAAAGAACTGTATGCTAAAGCTAAATACAAGTATAGGAAAGCAATAAATGAAGCAAAGAAACTGCATAACATAATAAACATTGAAAAATCTAACAATAAATGCAAACAGGCCTGGAGTATAATAAACTCCATTGCTCACACTAAACACAAAGAGGAAATCATCATTACCCCAGAAGAATTTAATAAATATTGCATTCAGTCCATTGAAGAAATTAATAGCTCAATAAGCAAACCCCCTGAAAATGCACTTAGTAATATGGACAGCTGCTTTGAAAAGCTTCCCCCAAGCACCTTCACTTTCACAGAAGTGAACCCAAATGATATCCTAAAAATAGTGAAAAATTTCAGACCTTCAGTTAGTGTTGATTATTATGCTATGTCATGTAATTTGTTGAAACATGTTATTGATTGTGTGATTTATCCCTTAACTTTTTGTATTAACAAATGCCTAATTGAAAGTAAGTTCCCCGACATACTAAAAATTTCTAGAATTGAGCCCATGTATAAAAAAGGGGAAAAGAACTGTCCCGCTAGCTACAGACCCATATCCATAACCCCAGTTTTTTCAAAACTTTTAGAAACAGTTATGTATGAGCAAGTTAGTGTCTACTTGGGCAAAATAAATATAATTAGTGATATACACTCTGGATTTAGGAAAGGTAGATCCACAACGGATGCTATGGAGTCCCTCGTAAAATTAGTACCAGATGTGTTCGAGGCTAGGGACTATGCCCAGGCTACATTTTGTGACCTGAGCAGAGCCTTTGACTGTGTAGAGCATGACACTGTGTTGAATAAGCTGGTTTACTATGGTTTTGATGACAACAGTATAAATATGTTCAGGTCTTTTCTAGAGAACTGTCAACAAATTGTGTGCATTGATAGGGAGAAATCAAATTTGGTTAATGTTAGGTACGGAGTGCCTCAAGGGTCGGTGTTTGGACCTTTAATGTTTGTGCTAATGATTTTAATGACCTGCCCCTGTTCATGAATTCTCACACAATATTGTATGCTGGTGACACAACTTTTATACATAAAAACTCTGATCTAGGTACACTGAAAACACTGACTGAAAAAAACCCTTGCTCAGTCCACATTATGGTTCAAAGTTAATGGCTTCTTACTAATTGAAAACAAAACCCAGACACTTTACTTTAGCCTCAAAGAGATTCCTAACTACCAAGAACTAGAAACTGTCAAATTTTTAGTTGTTAATATTGACAATAAATTGACATGGGAAAAATATATTGGCTAGGCTTTCAAGAGTTATTTATCTAATTAGAAATTCAAAAAGAAATGTTCCCAATGACTATGTGAGATCAGCATATTTTGCCTTCTTCCAAAGCATCCTCTTATGGAAACTTACTGTGGGGTAGTAGCTGTCATGTAAATGACATTTTACTTTTACAGAAGAAAGTAATCAGAATAATAACAGATTCTGATAAAACAGAACATTGTAAACCTCTGTTTATTTAATTGCAGTGTCCTACAGTAGTAAACTTATTCATCTACAATGTTTTATTGTACATTAGAAACAATGTCTCTAATTTTGTGTTGAGAAATGATATCCATAGCCATAATACTAGAAACAGAACATCTGTAGACATGCCATATCATGGATTATCAAAATCGCAGAACTTCTACCTAGTTCTTGGACTAAGAATGTTTAATAGACTAAGTGCTGACTTTAAAGAACTGCCTGTAAATATTTTTAAAGCTAAATTATACAAGCTACTAGTGAACAATCCGTTTTACACCATTGATGAATTTTTTGAAGATGAAAATACTGTATTCTAATGTGTACCTATTTTATGTAAACCAGTTTACATCAGTATAGTAGTTTATGTAGAAATATATGCTCTTGACTTTGTCTAATGCTGTAATCAGCTGAATGACAATAAAATTTTATTATTATTATTATTATTATTATTGTGCTTTTTGTCAAACTCAAGCTGAAATTCTTCTAATTCCATGTTGGAATATGCATCCCTGTCCTTCCAGTCATCGCCTTGTTTAAAGTTCATATTTTTGTGTTTACATGAGCTGTGTTTTGGCCATTAAGCTATTTACCTTTTCATTTAATTTTGCCTTTTAGTAACTGTGATTATGCACTGCCTCTCAGGAGAGGATAGAGTCATTCAGCATAACCCATCTAAACTCAGTTAAGTACCTTATCACAATCATTGGGAGTTTGTGGATCTGTGCAATGTTGTTCAAGCAGCATGTAAATCCTTTAATTTTGTTGGTGACATCTTGATTCAGCTCTACCAGTCAGTAGCTCAGCTACCAGATTTATTCAGGAGTCAGATTAGATCTCAGGTTAGCTTTGGCAAGCATCAAGTCACAGTCAGCAACAGTCCTCTCAATTCTAAAATTAGCATGGAAATACTGACTGCAGCTCTAAGTTAGGTGCTGTTACACTTCATTTCCACAACAGCATCATATACACCTCCAGAGCTCTGACTACAACTCAGGTAAACTATTCTCAAATTGAAAAAGAAATTCTTGCTATCATATTTGGCTTCCAAAAATTTCATACATTTCTTTATGGGACTGAATTCCGCCTAATCACTGATTACAAATTTGATATTCCATTGTTCAGTTTCAAGAATCAACTTCCCAAAAGAGACAGTTCCATGCTCCACGATGGGCTCTCTTTCTTAATAATAACAAACAGAATGACATGAAAATGTTGATGTCTTGTCCAGAATTACTTCTGGCTGGACTAGGTTTGCCAGGTGTCCTCATTTTCTGGGATGGTCCCCGTTTCAGATTAAAGAAATTGGTGTCCCAAAAAGTGCTTTCTGGAATGCACTTTGTCCCAGATTTTTGGATTTCAGAGAAATATTTGCGTACTATTAATTAGTTCTCCAAATTCTTGTGTGGGTCTATATTTCAACTCCAGCTGTTAAGCTAAATAACAAAAGATTTTACTATTGCAGCTCACTGTGTCTTTAAGGAATGTTATTGTGCTGTAACACTGCTAAGTTTCAATTATTGCACCTTATATCAGTTCATTTTAAGCTTTGCAGCAACGTGGTTCTCTGTTTCTCTGTCTGAATCATATTGTCATTAATCTGTTATTTAAGTGTTTGATCCACATGAACTCAAAATGCCAAAGAGGAAGTGTTGTATCCAAGAAAAACATTCAGAAGGGTTCTTCAAGAAATGAGGGAGAAGTGACTATGAAGTAGAATATGTAATTTGTAAGTGTTATATTTCCATTGTGGTAAGATCATATATTAAGAATCATTTAGCTAGCATGAAGAATGTATCAAGCATTTATTTTGCAAGTACTTAAAAAAATTAACACTTATTTTATTTCAAATTCATTTAACACTGGAATACCCAGCAGGTTTCAGTTGACTATTTTTTTATTTTAAGATGTGAATATCTTTGGTGTTTAAAATATTCTGACTGCATGATTTTATGACTTTTAATAGTTTTAGACAATGCTTAATCTCCCTTAATAGTTTTGCTTTGTAACTACAAATTTTTAATATAATTACACATTTACTATTGGTTTCTAATGGCAGTCAACTGTCCGCTTCTCATGACTTTGCAATTTACCTGGTTTCTTTGGTGCTCTTGTTAGTTAACAGTCATCAGCTTCATGTACTGTTGCATATAATGGGCATTACATGTCTGTTTGTTGTTAGTAGCAGGTCAACTGCAGCTATAATGGATCGCTGTCATGGTCATGGCCTTTCTGAGGCTGAAACTGTAGAAGCTCATCAGATACCTCCAACTCAGTTCAAAGTAAAAGAGTTTGAGAGTAAGTACAATGACAGTGGTACATCGGATGATCAATCCTCCTGTGCATTCGACTAGTGATTCATCAGAAAGCAGTGGTGAAAATGACCAACTGGAGTTCCTTCCCATCATAATCATGCTGTAACTTGGGTAGATAGATCTTGGCTTGCTTTGCGAAATGTAAGTATCGGTATTTGTCACACAGGGAGAATAGGAGATGAGTAAAATATTACAGCAAGTACAATTGTCAAGTATAAAAGATTTTTTATAGTTATTTATGTTTATTTTTTATGTTACCTATATTTATATAATTTATTTTTGTAGTATATACATTGATTTTATCTCATAACATCTAAATTTTTGCAGGTACTACTGTAAAAAATATTGGAGTGAGAGCCAACATTGGTCAAGAAGAGTGTGGGGCTGGTGGAATGGCATGGACACCTTTTTCTTTTAGAAACTCTGCAGGGAGGAAGATTCATCTAAGTGATTTTCGAGAGACTGCTGGACCTACAGGGTATGCAATGCATACTGTTAGGGAGGAATCCCCAGCCAGTGCACTTTGTCTGTTCATTAGTGAAAATGTGTTGCGCCTAGTGAAAAAATGCACCGCAACAGAAGTGTGCATTATACTCAGCGATAATTTTTGGAACTTAAATTTGGAGGAGCTGGAAGCATTTATAGTCATATTGTATTCTCGAGGAACATATGGTGCATGGAGTCTTCCCACGAGAGATTTATGGAGTCATGAGTGAGGTCCCATCTTTTTTATGCAAACAATGGCAAGAAACAGAATTTTAGAAATCATGTGACCTCTCACTTGGCACCAAAGCTATGTGTCAGCAATGTAAAGAAGCTGACAAATTTTGTTTGGCATCTGAAATATTGTACATGTTTATAGATAACTGCATTGCATGATACAAACCAACTGAACTCCTAACTGTGGATGAGCAGTTATATACGACGAAATGCTGATGTCCATTCACTCAATACATGAGTGGCAATCCTAATAAGTACACCATAAAGTACTGGTTGCTCACAGATGCTAAAGTTAGATATGTTCTAAATCATCTTCCTTATTTGGGAAAAGATGAAACTAGACCTGCGAGTACTAGCCTGGGAGAACACTTAACGCTACGTGTCATGGAACCTTACTTATGAAAGGGGAGAAATGTTACAACAGGCAGCTTCTTCACTTCCCTCAAGCTCACAAAAGAGCTAAAAAAAAGGGATACAAGCATTTGAACAGGAGTAGAATGGAAGTGGCACCATCTGTGAGGGAAGGACAAGATGTACTTCATTCAAGTGTTTTTTATAAGGCTGGTGACATTACTTTAACAGCTTTCCAAGAAAAGAGTGAGAAAAATGTTCTTATTCTTAGTTCAAAGCACTCCAGAGTGACAATCAATGAGGGTGCAAAGATGAACACTCAAGAAACAGTCAATTTTTATAAGAATACCAAATTCAGAATACATGTGATAGATAAAATACCAGCCCGCATCTCGTGGTCGTGCGGTAGCGTTCCCGGGTTCGATTCCCGGCGGGGTCAGAGATTTTCTCTGCCTCGTGATGGCTGGGTGTTGTGTGCTGTCCTTAGGTTAGTTAGGTTTAAGTAGTTCTAAGTTCTAGGGGACTGATGACCATAGATATTAAGTCCCATAGTGCTCAGAGACATTTGAACCATTTAGATAAAATACCATGCATATATAGTGTAAGAGCAATGACGAAGTGATTGCCAGCACATGTCTTCTACAACATTCTGGATCTACCTATGATCAATGCTCACACCCTGTACAAGTTGATAACTGGTTGTGCCATAACTCAATGGTCTTTTATAATGAAAGCTATAGAAGAATTAGTGGTACCATCAGAAATTCTCACCCTCAGCAACTCCAGACTCCATCTATTTTGACACTTGGCAGAGAAGAAGGAACATCTAAGCAAACTAAATGAGAAACTTGTCAGGCTGGATTGTACAACAAAAATAAAACTAGAGGTAGTTGTTTTATATGTAAAAAATTTGCACATGGTTCACGTCTAAGCAAACGGATATGCAAAAAGTGCAATCGAGTAGTCTAGTAAAACAGTACTTACTTTTAACAGAATAAAAGTATAATTAGTGAATAGCTAAGAAGTCCTGTAATAATAACATTTGTCAATTATTTTTATATCATCTAAAACACAAACATTGAAAATGAAAGCAATTTTATGCACCTCTAACATGGTGTCACATATTTTTGTATGGTGTGACAAAAAAATAAAATTTATCAGGTTCAAATAAGAATGCACCCACATTATTATTGTAGATAAAAAATAGTAAAATCATTATTAATGACAATAAATATGAAATTTTATTACGTTTAATAAAATAAATATTTTTAAAATGTGATAAAAACCAAAGTGGTCAGCTGACCTCCATTGGGTGTTGTAGTGGATTGATGTGAGCTGGACATTCTAGTGTTAAACAGGCCAAATTAGTAACAGCAGTGGAATTAGCGATTTGGCATCATACTGTCTAACATCATATGTCTTTGAAATTAGGGGAATGTACTTCTAGACTACAATCTAGATTTTTTAATGATTCCGGAGCAACAAAAAAGTGATGTTTGGCAGAACAAAATCAACAGCACTTGTGAAATCAGTGCTAGTGCCTGAGACTGTCAAACAAATATGTGATGGTCTTTCCAAGGTCTGTTATTTTGGTGTAGCTACAGACTTTAGTAATCATAAAGCTGAGAAAATATTTAAGTAACTTTTCAGTGTTTTACACCAAGACATTGTGTTCGAGTAAAATTACCTCTCTGCCAAATGGTACTGCCACTGTAAGAAGTACGTTTTACATCACTATCTTAAATGAAAATGAAATTGATAAATAGTGCATAGTGTTTTGTGGTGAAAATGTCAACACCAATTTTGGAGGAGTAAAATGAGCTGGTACAAACAATATGTTCGTGAAACTGAAAACTGAAGTAAACAAAAATCTTGTAGGAGTTGGGTGTCCTGCACACATAGTATTGCATAATGCTGCAAAGACAGCTGCTGATGTAATGAGTGTTGATAAGCAAACATTAGTAATTAAACTTTCCAATTACTTCTCCAAATACACAGTACAAAAGGAGTATCTAAAATAGTTTTGTGAGTTTGTTGTCATAGAGTATAATCCATTGTTGTCACATACAAAAACAAGGTGGTTATCTTAGTTTGTTGCAATAGAGAGAGTACTGAAATTATTTTTTGCTCTTAAGTCACTCTTGAGAAACCTTTTGACAATGTTGACTGGAATACTCTCTTTCAAATTCTGAAGGTGGCAGGAGTTAGAAAATACAGGCAGCGAAAGATTATTTACAATTTGTACAGAAACCTGATGGCAGTTATAAGAGTTGAGGGGCATGAAAGGGAAGCAGTGGTTGGGAAGGGAGTGAGACAGGGTTGTAGCCTCTCCCCGATGTTATTCAATATGTATATTGAGCAAGCAGTAAAGGAAGCAAAAGAAAAATTTGGAGTAGGGATTAAAATCCATGAGGAAGAAATAAAAATTTTGAGATGTGCTGATGACATTGTAATTCTGTCAGAGACAGCAAAGGACCTGGAAGAGCAGTTGAACGGAATGTACAGTGTCTTGAAAGGAGGATCTAAGATGAACATCAACAAAAGAAAAACAAGGAAAGTGGACTGTAGTCGAATTAAATCGGGTCATGCTGAGGGAATTAGATTGGGAAATGATTCACTTAAAGTAGTAAATGAGTTTTGGTATTTGGGGATCAAAATAACTGATGATGGTCAAAGTAGAGAGGATATTAAATGTAGACTGGCAATGGCAAGGAAAGCGTTTCTGAAGAGGAGAAATTTGTTAAGATCGAGTATAGGTTTAAGTGTCAGGAAGTCGTTCCTGAAAGTATTTGTATGGAGTGTAGCCATGTATGGAAGTGAAACATGGACGATAACTAGTATGGACAAGAAGAGAATAGAAGCTTTCGAAATGTGGTGCTACAGAAGAATGCTGAAGATAAGGTGGGTAGATCACGTAACTAATGAGGAAGTATTGAACAGAATTGGGGAGAAGAGAAATTTGTGGCACAACTTAACTAGAAGACGGGATCGGTTGGTAGGACATGTTCTGAGGCATCAAGGGATCACCAATTTAGTATTGGAGGGCAGTGTGGAGAGTAAAAATCATAGAGGAAGACCAAGAGATGAATACATTAAGCAGATTCAGAAGGATGTGGGTTGCAGTAGGTACTGGGAGATCAAGAAGCTTGCACAGGATAGAATAGCATGGAGAGCTGCATCAAACCAGTCTTTGGACTGAAGACCACAACAACAACAACAACAAGTCATTCTTCCTTTCAGATGAAAAATCACCCAAATTTCTGACACCTCTGCTTCAGAATCCACTGACTGAGCCATATTTATGGTTTTTGCACTGTCAGATGAGTGCATTTCAGAGACAAATTCTTAAACTTAAGAAGGCAGACAGCAATATTATAGAAGTAGCTGCACTTTTGGAAGATGTTGTGGGAGTGGTAGGATGGCATAAGAAGGAAAAATTTGTGCCACTCAAAGTGAAATCTATGTATCTTGCAGAAAATAGAGGTTGCATCCTCTAGGGATATCCAGCAATTTCATTCTGATATTGAGCAGGTTTATGAAACACGTGCTACACATGACAAACAAACTTGTAATTGACTGATCCCAAGTTTCAGTGTCCCACTAACACGAACACTCTAGTATGGGAGCACAATAATTATAACAGTAAAGGAACATTGCTAGTTCTAAATTCTGTCGTACTATTGGGATAATGAATAACTGCTTGCACTGCTTCTAGACAGCAACATTGGAATCTGTAAACTTTCACCTGTTTGATTTGTGAGGTATCTCTTGTTTTCTGGAAAATAATTGGAAAAACACATTCAGGCCTACTAGTTCACTGAAAAATTTAAATTTGTGCATTATGAATTTGTGTACTTCCAAGTGCAGTTGACCAGCAATCAATAAATGTGCAAATATATCTGAGTATTAAACCTCTTATGCAGCTACATCCTATACAGTCTTGTGACAGTAATGTGCTGGCTCTGCAAATTTCTTCTCCTCCTCTTATTTTTTTTAATACAGCAACAACCACAATAGTGGCTACTTTTTCCCCCTGAAACATAGTATGACTCACTGACTGAGGGGCAGCTGTTATTTGAGGTGCCTGGGCAGAAGACCTGCTTGTGAGAACCACTTTCCTCCTATTGTAAGTGGTTAATTACAGCAGTTCAGAATGTCCTGACTAATAGTGACAATTTGGTTGTATCTTTCACTTTTTTATGCTTAAGGTTAGTGATCCAGGTTCTGCTTCCAAACTATGTCCATTTTTCGTAAGTTTAAGAGAAATGTCCCGGTTTGTCAGACAGAAATTATGGTTACCCTAGGCTGGAACCCACATTTGACTTTAGCAAAATAATGTGCTTTCATATTGCCAGTGGTTTGTGAATCTGCTTAGCTGATTTTCCTCTCACAGCATTTGAAACTGTGTGTGTTATGGCTGAGGATTTACTCCTATGTCAAATAACATGAAAAATTTAGCTTGGTTGTCCAAAGTGACTCCTGCCCTTGCTTTCCCAGGACTTTTTACATATTTCTCCTTGAAAAATAGAATCAACATGATCAATGGACAATGAAAAATACAGGATGGTCATTCTGCCATCATTGCATCAGTGTGCCATCAACTTTCTGCCCCTGAACACTGGGGCATGATGTGCATGAAGGCACTAGCAAGAATGCATGTTACTTGCCAGGCAACACATATGAAATAAACTAGAGAAACCTGTTTGCAGACCCAGCACAATGCTTCCATACTTGTGCAACGTCTCTGTGTCTGTGCAGTAGCATTGCTCTTGGCCTACTCTTCATGAACTGTCTTACTCAAGCATTTTCACACGCAGATTCAACTTAGCCTCAAAAGATTTAAGTTTTTGCTTTAGCTGCCAACATGACTTTGCATTCTGCATTTCAGTAAGTACTTAGGTATATGACAAATAACTACTACTATCGGTTTTCAGTTCTAGCCAACTGGTGATATCAAGCCTTATATGAGTCCCCCTGTTTTCAGGAGTTCTCCATGCTCCAGCCCTTTTAGTACATATGTTCTTACAGTTCACCTTCCTCTCTAAGTATAGAGACAGAGGATAGAAGTAAACTGTGTTGACAGCTATAAAATATGCAACATCAGAACTCAAATGTAATAGTATTATGCTAAGAGTGGATATAAATGGAGTGTACACAGTAGATAGAATCAATTACACCTGAGTTCCCAAGAAATATATTAAATACAAAGAGAGAAAAGTTAATTAATGATATGGATGGCTAAAAAGATGGAAACGACAGCCTAATGGTGTAGAATATTGATGAAGAGGTCTCATGAAACGAAAGTTAAGAGAGAAGGTAAAAAAGGAATGAAAATAAAAATCAACCTTCATACTAGTAAATTATTAGTGCAGGTAGAAAATATCTGCATTCCTTGAGATTTGAAAATAGAAGCCATAAGCTTACTATCAATTTGTTAATGAGCACACTTTCTAAAATAACACTGTTGTTACACGTACATAAAATTTGCCTGCACTCATTCATTCTTATTAAGTACTTTATTTGGTCATTCCACAAGAATAAAGATTGTCTTATCAATAGTTAGCACCCAGTTAGCTAGAATGAATCACAAGATGCCAGTTAAGAAACAGAATCCAGGTTTTGATAGATAAAGGATAATGATACGAATCAGTGGTCATCTAAAATCATACACTGACATTAAAAATAAGAGTAGACAATGTAAACAAATACATATAAAATCTATTTAATGAGCAAAAACAATATTTTACAAAGAAACACATTATAGACATACGGGTATAAGAACAAGTACTCATAAACAGTTCAGCGATATTGTATAACAGCTATTACAATAAATATACATTATCATCTAAGATATATAACAACCATTCAGCATCAGGATGCTCACAGCAAGTTTGAAACAGAAATATAAAAGATTGTTCCTTTCACACCCTGCCTTATTTGTGCTTCAGATTTTACAAACTTGTATCATCAATGTACCTTACCCAAAATTTTATATTTTACATCTGTATCTGCATTACATGAGGTCTCTCTCACAGCACTGATCAACTGAATTACAGCAAATGCTAAGCAGATTACTGTTCTCACACACAATGACTACACATTAGAGGAGTTCTTTTTTTATATAACTGAACAGTTGAGTATAGTAGATGATGCACAGATTTCATTTGTACATAAAACTGTCATGTGTCAATGTTATCAAGCAAAAGTGACACATCTTTTAATAGCTGCTAGCATTTGTTTCAGTCACTGTCTGTCTCAGAAACTGTTGCATATGTAGCCTATTACAAAATATAATTAACAAAAAGTAAACCTTTCAAAGTATGTACACAGGAAAGAACTAAACAGTTGTAGATTGACCAATGAAGTGTATGCCTGGTGGTGAACACCACTCAGCCATGGCAAGTGAGGGGTGACTATTCAGCTACTCATCACAACTGGAAAATGGAGCAGTTGGTATTATTCTCCTCTAAAATGTCCTATAATTATTGAAATGAGTGAAGAAAGTAGTACATTGACAAGAAATGGCAAAAGATGTGTGTGCAGAAATATTAAACTGAACTTGTTGCTTCACTCTTTGTTTTGTTGTGTGTATATAGTCTAATTGTTGAGCACAATAAACTTAACAGCTCACACAACCCACTCTAGCAATACTTAGCTAAAAAAAATTGCCATTCTCTCTCCAGGTCCACACCATGTTTAGTTGAGCTACACCACAATTTAGCTGAATCTTGTTTCAGAGCAATATACATTGCACAATAATCTTTCTGGGGATTGGCCAGTAGAAATACATATCACATTTCTGCACCTCATATCCTTCAACAGTTCAGTATGAACTGAGAGTTTTGATTTTATCATCTAAAGAGTGAATAATGCAAAAGCAAGGAAAAAGTAGAATAGTCAGCAAAGTTTATTGATCTGAAACATTTATGGCAATAATAATAATAAAATAATAACACACCAATATTTATTTATGGCAATGAAACATTTCTGACAGCAGATGACAGGCAAAATTTGATGACTGCCATGTGTCTGTGACTGATGCAAATTTTTAATATTCAGCTGTACATCATATTATAATTTAGATCTGACTAGACTTTAACTTATCATAAAAAATATACAGTGATAAAAACAAATATAATTATGAACTGACAGTTTGACAGAAACTCAGTTGAGTTTTTTTGTTATGGCTCTTGTGTATAACAAATCTGCAATTGATGTATGGTATTAACTTGACATGAGAATACACACATTCACATATAAAATCATGCTATGAATACCATGGGCTTCCAAAAACTGTAAAAATAGCTTTACTCCTTTTAAACCCTTATTGTCTGCCATTATGTGGGTTAATAAAGAGGGACTGAGTTCAGAATACACGTATTTGATTTAATGCCCACAGAATGTTGTAGATAAAACACTTTTTTTGTTTACATCCACAGCAGTATAGAGGAACACTTCAGTTGTTCACTGTCTCCTGCTCATCATCACTTACAGTTGATAATGAGCATCTACATGTCTGTTTTCCTAAAATGAAAACAGCACTAAATCAGTACTTCATCAGTTTGTACCATTTGCTAAAGACTTATTTGCAACTGTACGTAAGTGAATATCTGTTGATGCATTGATGTAATAGTCAGATGCTTGATTCTTGGAGTAGCCATTTGTTACAGCATGTCCATTGCTGACAGATGTGTGATTGATTTTGGTTTCATTCTGTAAGAAAAGAATATTCTGTGATTAGTTCAAAATACGTCTTGTTGCAAAATCATAAGTTGTCAACAATCAGAGGAATCCTTATAAATAAATTTATTAAGTGGTACTACAACCAAATGAAGAGGAAACTGTTTAGATGTTAAAATAGTTCTAACAGAGCAAAAAAAAGCACAGTGACAGTTCGATTATTCCGGACGTCTGACAGTGTTTCATTGGGCTTTGATTTTGACTCATTATTCAGCCAGTCTGATTGATATTATTGTCAAATACAGTAGATTATAAGTAAAGTTGTCATCAGTCTGAAGATTGTTTTTGAACACCACAGTGCATTATTAGACATGGTCTCTTTGGAGTAGTATGCCGTTGGCTTCCTCTGAACTTCGAACTGACTTACCTCACCAGTTATACCTCACCAGCTATACCTCAGTTAAACGTGAATTTCAAATCACAGTGCAATTCTGCCTTTTCACATCAATAAACTTTGACAGAGGTCAAAGCAGTATTAAATGAGAGATTAAAATCCTAGGACTTTGAATTTGTAGTGTAGCAATTCATCAGTGAGCCACCAAGCCACACACAATAGATTAAATCATCACAAAATAAAAATTTTCTTTGTACTGTATTGAGTCATTCTTTTTTTTGGAATTCAATATCACTGGTTAATTGCACAGTAAACTGGAATGGGTAGTTATAAAAGTAGCCCATATAAATGTTGACAAATGAATCCTGTTAAGACTGAATTATTTCACTTGTCTCACTTTTTTAAAATTGTTATGAAAGTTGCCCATAAAACATGCTATGAGCAGACTATAAAATATTACTTATTGTTTATTTCACTTATAGTTTCCATAAATGAGTTCTACATTACCAATGATATAATGAGTTTCTGCGGTTATTTTGTGATGATATCAAGTCATTAACTATTACATTTACATCTTCATGTTTGCTCTGTAGTTTGTAATTAAGTACCATAATATTGTTGTAGGAGTTTGAGTGTAATATGTGTCATACATTGGAATTCGTATGCAGTTATCACAATAGCCCATGTTAATTTAACAAGTGACTGATTTATAAATGAAATATAATCATTCCAAAAGAGAAATCATCATATATTCCACAAAATTCAGTTACTAGAAATATTCCAAGGACATACGTCTTCTGAAACTGCACAGCTGCTCACTAACAAGAAAATGAATGCAAATTTATTAAATTGTTTGATCGTAGATTAGTCAGATGAAGACCAAAACTCTCCTGTCATTAATTGGCTTGAATGATAAGAGGGATGGCTGAGAATAGATACTGGTGAGCACTATACTGATTAATCTCTCACAAATAAAATCAACATGTCTTTTGTGTCGCACATGACGAGATTCAATAAATGTGAAATGACAGAACAATTCCTCTTGATGAGAAAAGAATGGAGTACATGAAAAATAAATACACCCATGAACATCAGACTACAAAATTGCAACTCATCATCATTGAAATGACGCAAAAAGGAAGATGTAACCACTGCATCAAAACCGTGGCAGATATCAATAAAAATTATTCATCATACGTTGCAGGCTTTCGCTGCTAGTATATGTGTCCTCGGTGACTTCTGTTTTATGAGCAAAAGGCTGTACCCCAATGCATATTTTATGGGCCTAATTCATTGTCTCCTAATGCTGGAGACACCATCAGAGTATAGACTCATATCAAAAATTCAAACTTACATGAGTTCAGTGAGCCAAACTGTTTATATGTATCCACACAATGGCTGAGTCATGGCATCTTTTGATTAATGCCTAAGATCACAGAGTCATGCCTACGAGTCTCTTGGAGCTTGCGGTGCAGTAGAATTGGAGCTGTTTGCTTCATTTGCTACTAAGCATCAAAACTTGTCTAATTTCAATCCTTGTTCTTTATTCTAAAGTTATTTTTATTATTTTTTTCAATATGGCCTCTCTGTACATCCAAGCAGAGTAATAGTTGTATTTTAATAAAACTGTAGTAGTATTGAACAAATGAAGTTGGTAGTTCTCTGGTCCCAGAGTATGATCTGCTACTGCCAATTTATCCATGTTTCCCAGGCAAAAATTACTCTTGTATTCTTTAAGTCACATGATAATGCTTCTTTATGTAGATCCTATGTATACTTGACTTCATGTGCAAGGGATTTTGTGTACTCCTACCGTTGCAGGCAACAGGCATAGGTCCCTTGCTGTATTAAAATATTCATGCACTTTTCTTATTGGTTTAAGCACTATCAGTACCATGTCTTTTTAGTAATCTGCTGAGGAAATTTGCGACTCTTTTTACAAATGGGAGGAAAATTGTACCTTTAGTTGGTTTTGTTTTTTCACCTGAAGCTCCAGATCTTTTAGGAGGCAATGCCTTATTTATCTCTTTGCAGAGTAGCAGTTTCTTTTGAAAGTAGTTCTTAAATGATTGAACTTTTTCTCCAAGTACTGTGGTTCACAGAATCTTTTAGGCCAGTCCACCAATGTTTTAATAATTCCCCTTTTGTGCCTGGGATGGTGACTGGAATTTTTGTGACAATATCTATCCATGTGAGTAGTCTTTGTGCTCTAAAAGTTCTGCCACGTTTTTTAAGTACCTGGATATATAAAACTGAATTTGAACCTTCTTTCAGTTACACTGTAGTTATAAAGAGATAAAGGTATGAGATTTTTTACTGCAGAGGATGAAAAATTGAAGATATTAGTTTTGGGTGATAATTTCGTAGCCATACAATTTAAGCACATAGCTCAAATAATAAGCAAAAATGCATTACAAAGATGGTCAAAATTACTCTCTCGAATAAGGATAATCTGTGGTGAATCAAAAACTGAGAAACTGTAAATTAAAGTCTAAAAGAAAATAACCAACTTTGACAAATTTGATTCTAAAAGGAACCAATGTGCACGGCGACTGTAGATTAATTAAGGAAGAATAGGAATACAGCAATCAGTCATAATCCTACTAGTTTCTTGCTATACTTGTATACTCAGATTTCAATTACAAATAGCCATCTTCAGTGTACTTGAGTGAGTTACCATCCAACGAACTCTCAACAGTACGTCACCTTAAGTCAGATGATAATGCTTCTTTTTGTAGAACCTATGTATTCTTGACTGCATGTGCAAGGGATTTAGTGTACACCAAATGTGGAAAAAAATTCATAAGGTGACACGTACTGTAGTGAGTTCGTTGGATGATAGCTCACTCAAATGCACTGAATATGACTATTTATAGTTAAAATCTGGATATACAAGAATAATACAAAACAGTGGGATTGCCACTGACTGCTGTGTTCCTATTCTATCTTAAAAGAAAACACTGAATTCATTCCACCTGAAAAAGTTTGTAGCACACTAAAAGACAAGAAGAAAATACAAAAACTGAGTGAATTTAATGTGAAAGAAGAGGAATAAAATCAAAGCAAATTGCAAAATAGTATAAAGAAAATGGAAAAGAGAAAATCATCAAACTGAAACAGATTGTAGTGCAGAAGCAATGAAAAATGAAATAGAAGTTCGCAGCATATAAAAGTGCAATGCTGGACATTACAGTCAGCAAAAGACATCTGTATATTTTGGATGAAAGTAAATGACCTATGGAGAATGTACAAATGCAATGAGTACATTATATGATAATATTTTGTTATCAGAAAGCAAAATTAAGGAAAATATCTTCTCAAAATCAACCCTAGAAAGGAAACAATGAATTCAAATCTCCTTGTAAATGAAATTACAGAAGATTTTCCCCCTGTTGCGAAATATAAATGATCTGTCCTTCCTTTTCAACCTTCCCTTTCCCCACCCCCTCACCCTCCGAGACTTCCATTCCCCTTCCACAGGAAATAACTGTTGGTTCTGAATGTTAGGTAGTGTGTCACTGCTACTTTTATATGTGACTATTGGCAGCACTACACATTTTGCATCCGAAGGTAAGCACTGGCAAGCAATTGTGTTTCATAATTCATTACTTTTTTCTGGTGAATTTTCCTTTGATACAATTTACAGTTGAAATCAGAAAACGACTTAAAACATGATAATCTTACTCCAGGATCCTTCTCTGAGACCGCTGACTCTCAGATATAATAGTTCAGTATGGTTGCAAATTAGCTTGAAACTCCTGTGAGCTAATGAATATATTGCTATAAGTCTACATTTAACTTTATGAGTAACCTAGGAGAAATTATAAAATCAGAAGAATTTGAAAACAGCATGATAGTGTTAACTACTGCAACATAACAAATTTGTGTGAGGCTGTAAATTTGTGTGTTTCTCTAAATTAAAAAAAAAAAAATGCAGATGGCTTATAGGGGACAGTCAAATGAAAACAAGACAGATGGTGGAAAATGTGGGTAGACTGTTTATTATTTAAAAAGTAATCACCATAACAGTTAATACATTTATCTTACTGTGAGACAAGATGGTCAACACCTTTATGGAAAAATGTGTGCAACTGCCTACAGACCCATGATTGCACCCAGGCATACACCTCTTCATCTGAAGCAAATTGACGGCAATGAATGTCTTTCTTCAAGGCTCCAAATATATGGAAATCAGATGGTGAGAAATTTGGACTGTGTGGAGGATGTGTAAGGGCTTACGAGTGAAACTTCTGCAGTATAGTCAAACCAACTTGCCATCAAAATGCCTGTCCACATGTTCATCTATATCTGCATCTGCTTCTACATCAATATGCCACAAGCCACGTGACAGTGTGTGCTGGAGGGTACTTCTGGTACTACTAACTGGTCCCCCATTCCCTGTTCCACTTGTGAGGGGTGAGTGTCAAGAATGATCATTGGTAAGTCTTTTCATTTTTGTCAGAACGTAAACTGATTTTGTGACATATTACAAGTTCCTAATCAGGAGCGAATTATTTAGTCTCACCTGAGTGCTTTGGTAGTTCAGTTTTTTAATCTCTGCATGTGAATCTGATTTACTAGACACAGTTCTCCATGTGTACAGTAGAGTTCCGTAGTGGATGTCGATTGTCCTTGTTTGTCTGTGTAGTGTAGTTTCCCACAGTCTTTAGTAAGGATAGGGGCTGTGATTCCTGTGTGTGGATACGAGGTGAGTTGGTGACTCTTTGCTCTCAGGTCCAGGCTGTGATGGCTTCGGTTACACAGCTTGAAACTGCAGTGGATGAGCATCATTGTTGTGGGCCAGTCGTGGGGATCCAACGGACATCCAGCACATCTGAGTTCACTGATCAGTCCACACCAGTGGCCAGCACAGTTACTGCTCACACTGAGGTTGACCCCTCACCCATTGTCGAGTGGGATGTCACCTCGGAGTGTGGAAGGCGACGAAGAACTTCCCAAGCGGCTGAATGTAAGACCTCCCCAGTTAGTCTGACAAACAGACTCCAGGCACAAGACATTGTCCCTCAGTCAGATGCAGTTGCTTGTCCTGTTTCAGAGGAAGCATCTCAGCCTGAAAGATTCAGACAATCACAGAGGGTAGGATTATTGTTAGTTGTGAGCTCCAAAGTTAGGCATATTATGGTTCCCCTTAGCGACTTGGCTGCCAAGGCGGGGAAGAAATCCAATGTGCACTCCATGTGCATGCTGATAGGATTTGTTCCAGACATGGAACTGGTCCTTCTGCATGCACTTAAGAGCACAGCAGTGGTGGCTCACATCCGTGATGCGTGTTGCTTTGGACTGGAAGAGATTCTCTCTGGTTTCGAGCAGCTAACAGAAATGGTAAAGGCTGCCAGTCTTGCTTGCAAGATGAAAGCAGAGCTCACCATTTGCAGCATAGTCGACAGGAATGATTGCCGACTTCTGGTAGAGAACTGAGTGTAGTGTCTGAATCAGAGGCTCAGCTGGTTCTGCGGCCATGTAGCTGAAGACTCCTTGACTTGCGCCACAGGGTGGTTGGGTTTCTGGTCAGCTGAGTAGGTCAGGAGTCCACTACATGCTGTGTGGCATAGACTGGGCAGTTTTTTTAGGTTAGAGCATCTTGGGAAAACACAAAAAGAACTTCATTCTCAAAAGGCGCAGGTTGCACACAGGAAGAACATAGAGTCAGGAACTATCGGTATCTGTTGTAAACTGTCATAGCTCTGCTGCGAAAGTACAAGAGCTCCAAGTGCTAATAGAAAGCACTGATTCTCAAATTTTTATGGTCACTAGAAGCTGGTTAAAGCTGGAGATAAGTTCACCCAAAATTTTTGCAAAGAACCTAACAGTGTTCAGCCAGGATAGGTTAAGCAAAGTTGGGAGTGGCATGTTTGTTGCTATTACAAGTAGCCTATCTTGTAGCAAAATTGAAGTAGATAGTTCCTGTGAGTTAGTATGGGCAGAGGTCATTCTTGGCAACTGAAATAAAATAATAATTGGATCCTTTTACTGACCTCCTAAACCAGATGATAACAATTGCCAAAAGGTTCAAAGAAAACTTGGGTTTAATTTCAAACACATACCTGACCCATACAATTCTAGTTGGTGGTGAATTTAATTTACCCTCAATATGTTGGTGAAAATGCATGTTTAAATCTGGAAGTACACAGAAAACATCTTCTGAAATTTTGCTAAACGCATTCTCTGAAAATTATTTCGAGCAGTTTGTTCATGAGCCCATGTGAATAGTAAACGGTTGTGAGAATACACTTGACCTCTTAGCAATGATAATCCTAAGCTAATAACGAGCATCAAATTGAAAACAGGGATTAGTGAACACAGGATTGTTGTAGCATGATTTAATATTTTAACCCCCAAATCCTCCAAAAATAAACAAAAATATACCTATTCAAAAAAATCAGATAAAAATTCAATTGACACCTCCCTGAGAGACAATCTCCACTGCTTCACAATTAACAATGTAAGCATAGGCTAGATGCAGCTTCAATTCAAAGAAATAGAATCGACAGCAATTGAGAGATTTATACCAAGTAAATTAACAAATGACAGAACTAACGCCTTATGGTACATAAAACTGGTCATAACAGTGTAGCAAACCAATGAAAAAAGCATGCCAAATTCAAAGATTGGCAATATTTTACAGAAGCTCAAAATTTAGCACAGATATCAATGCAAGATACTTATAATAGCTTCCACACTGAAAATTTGTCTTGAAACCTGGCGGAAAATCCTATAAAATTCTGGTCATATGTAATATGTGCTAGTGGCAAGACAAATTGCCTTCTCTGTTTAAAAGCAATGGAAATACTATTGACGACAGTGCATCCAAAGCAGACTTACAAAACACAGCCTTCTGAAATTCCTTCACCAAAGAAGATGAAGTAAATATTTCATAATTCGAATCAAGAACAGCTGCCAACATGAATAACTTAGAAGTAAATATCCGCAGAGTAGTGAAGCAACTTAACCACTTAATAAAAGTAAGTGTTATGGTTCAGACCGTATATCAGTTAGTTCCTTTCAGGGTATGCTGATGCAGTAGCTCCATACTTAACAGTGGCAACAACACCTGCCCCCCCCCCCCCCCCCAACTCGGTATGTTCGAGGAAATGTAAGACATGTTATTTGGTCTTTTGTGTGCCAAAGTGCAGTGCCACACCTATTCACACAGCATTCTTCTATCGCACGTCACTTTATTTTGCTCTGTGGAATTCAAACATATACATTTTGTAATGGAAGCCATCAGACCCATATTCAGGACAGTGGAAATTAAAATATTCTGTGGTGCCTCTCCTGTTCCCAGTCGGCTGGTTTGACACCCTACACCCCATTAAAAAAAACTCGCAATTAATACTGGGTGGGATTATTTGTGACCGAGAGAATAGGAACTCTTCAGAAAATTTACACTATTTATTACCTGTTAGCTAATAACATTCTCTTTTGTGTGACATAAAATTAAATATAGGAAACATAAAACCAGTAAAGACAAGAGACAAGCAAGATAGTACGCATTTCTTCAATCCTTAGGTCCTAGAATTTTTTTCTCTCTATCTTGGTAAGCGTTACATGGCTTGCTTTCCTTTCTGCAAAAGAATCTATTACCTTATTAAAGTTTGCCAAATGTCTTGCTACATGAAAAATCAAAATGTAATTGTATAATACTGAAAGAGTTGGTAACACAAATAGTACCTATGGCTTGTGTGATTTCTCGATTTGATTACATCTGTGTTGTCACTGTCTGCCAGATAAAATGAAAAAGATCTTTCTAATATTGCAGCAATTGTAACACATTCCAAAACAGTGAGACTGATTTTGCACAAATGGTCATTTTTATATACCTCATTTACATAAATAACATGACAGAATGGAATTCGCAAAGTACTAATGTTAAATGTCTATTAGGCCCACTACAAGCAAAAAGTTCTATGTTAGGAAATAGTTTCACATTTCATTCAAATGCTTCAGTTACTCAAATATGACATCAAAAACTAGTAGTACAAAACTTCTCTATAAATATGGAACTGACATATTCTTCCACATAATTTGTGTAATGTACCCATTTCTTCTCCTTTCTCGATCCAACAAACAATCTTGTCATTACTAATTCTGCAACTATTCCTGCCATTGTCAAAATTTATTCTCCAGTTAACTTCCCTAAGCCTGCCAGAATCACCAGCTCAGTTATCCCAAATTTATTTTCTGGTTAGGCATTATCAGGTGTTCATACAATACGTTTTTCATGCTGTTCTGAGAATAGAACTTAAGCAACTGCTAATCAGGGACTGTACAACTGGCCATTAATAGTGTAGGGTTCAGTCAAACATTTTCTGTCAAAATTTCATTTTCTTAGATACACTGAGAAGATATGTAATCTTTCTTGCCTGTTATTCTTGTTAGTCATTTAAGTCCATTCTGGTAGTCTGACTCTATGGATTTCACTAATAATTATAACAATGCTGATCATTCGCACACCCCATCAACCACATAAACAAACAGCAATTGGCATTAAGCAGTTTGGGTTTATTTGACCCAGCTCGTATAGCCCCATCCCCTCTTGTCTGTGGGAAAGTTTTTTATTTTTAGATGCAACAGAGATGCCCCTGGCAGGGAAATCATGTACACTATGCACCCATTCAAAAATCAACTTATGATTCATTTAGAAATCAACTTTGAACGTGCTCAAAAATGTTCAAAAACCAACAGGTATGTGTTTCAAAACCATATGAATAATCGATAGACCAATGTGCGCTGGTTGCTAGGTACTTTGTGAAACAAGATTTTTTTTGAAACTTCCTGGCAGATTAAAACTGTGTGCCCGACCGAGACTCGAACTCGGGACCTTTGCCTTTCGCGGGCAAGTGCTCTACCATCTGAGCTACCGAAGCACGACTCACGCCCGGTACTCACAGCTTTACTTCTGCCAGTATCTCGTCTCCTACCTTCCAAACTTTACAGAAGCTCTCCTGCGAACCTTGCAGAACTAGCACTCCTGAAAGAAAGGATATAGCGGAGACATGGCTTAGCCACAGCCTGGGGGATGTTTCCAGAATGAGAACGCAGAGTGAAAATCTCAAGATTTTTTTTCTTCAAGAATATGAATTTGGCACCCTATAAAATTTCTGCCCAGGGCAGATACCCTGGTTTGCTGGGTTGCCACTACAAAGTTTTTGGTCTGGTTTGAAAATATTGTAGACCTGGGGCTGTAAATGATTTAGGAGATAAACTGATAAGGGAAACTTCCCATCACACCCCCTTGTGATTTAGTGGTAAGAGTGCCCAGTGTACAGCCGATCAAAAACTGAACACAGATCAAGCATGAAAACAGGAAGAAGGTGTACTGATCTGTGAAGAAAAAGCAAAATAAAAACCGTGAGTGGTCCAAATTTAACAAGTGCTACATTGGGTGTAGAAGTGACAATGTTGTTGTTGAGCACAGCATGGCACGGCAAGCCAGCATGTTCAGTCAGAGGGTTAGCTGCTGTCTGCAATTAAAAAAAAAACTGAGTAAATGGATCAACAATGAATTTGCACAGGTATCATGGGATGTCCACCCTGAACAAATTAATTGGAAAAAAAGTGGTCATGGTGTTGGACTGCAAAGTGGGTGAGCCGTGTTCAATGCTCTCTTGATTTTTTTTTTTTTTTTTTTTTTTTGCCCCCTGTATTCAAATTTGTGTCTGTGTCATGGTATAATGTCCGTTTGCAGCAGTGAAGTGTAAGGAAGGGACCTACAATGAAATTCAATTCTGCACAACTACTCTATTAGCAGCTGAAAGGAAGTGGCTTTCGAATGGGAACCAAAAGCCTTTGATGACAGGGGGACAATTCAAACGAATCCTCCACCAGAAAACACATCTGGTGGGTCATACATAGACTGTATGTGTGTCATATGATAGGACCTAATTTGTACACCTGGAGAGTGAGTGAGATATGCCTCCCTGCCCAGTTTAGGTGTTTTTATGAATGTGAATGTGATCTCTCCAAAGGAAATGAGAACATAATAGTTTGCCACATAAGCTGCAGATAATGAACACAACAGTTTCATAACCACACAATTTCTCTGTGCTCTGTCAAAACACATATTTTAGTGTTTTTGAAGTTGCACTCAGTTTTGGAAGTTTTGCTCTTGAATTCCTTTGTTAACATAGTTAACATCTGTTTATTTGTTGTTTTCATTCCTGTGAGGTGTCTATGTGGTATCTCACCTGCTCTTACTATTCATCACGTTTACTTGTGATAGTACTGTATTCATACCACATGATTTATATTCTATAACCAATGTACAGTATGACAACCACCAAGCCTACAGAAAGAGAACATACATTTCAATGACTGAATGGACAGTTCATAAAGTTGTGAAAAAATAAAATAAAATAAATAAATGGCTCAAGGGGGCTTAGAACCCAGATCACCCACTTCATAATCCAACCCTGTGACCACTTAACCATGGCTGTGTCACTTTCCTCAGTATTGTATTTGTTACATTTGGACTGTTCACTGTTTCCGTTTTTTTTTTTTTTTCGTAGTTCAGTACACCTTCTTCTTGTTTTCATGCTTGATCTGTGTTCAGTTTTTGGCAGGAAATCCACTAGGCCATCTTCCCACTAAATCTGATGGGGGTGCGATTGGGAGGTCTGCTTGTGTCTGTGTATGTGCGGATGGATATGTGTGTGTGTGCGAGTGTATACCTGTCCTTTTTTCCCCCTAAGGTAAGTCTTTCCGCTCCCGGCATTGGTATGACTCCTTACCCTCTCCCTTAAAACCCAAATCCTTTCGTCTTTCCCTCTCCTTCCCTCTTTCCTGAAGAGGCAACCGTTGGTTGCGAAAGCTAGAATTTTGTGTGTATGTTTGTGTTTGTTTGTGTGTCTATCGACGTGCCAGCGCTTTCGTTTGGTAAGTCACATCATCTTTGTTTTATATATACACTCCTGGAAATGGAAAAAAGAACACATTGACACCGGTGTGTCAGACCCACCATACTTGCTCCGGACACTGCGAGAGGGCTGTACAAGCAATGATCACACGCACGGCACAGCGGACACACCAGGAACCGCGGTGTTGGCCATCGAATGGCGCTAGCTGCGCAGCATTTGTGCACCGCCGCCGTCAGTGTCAGCCAGTTTGCCGTGGCATACGGAGCTCCATCGCAGTCTTTAACACTGGTAGCATGCCGCGACAGCGTGGACGTGAACCGTATGTGCAGTTGACGGACTTTGAGCGAGGGCGTATAGTGGGCATGCGGGAGGCCGAGTGGACGTACCGCTGAATTGCTCAACATGTGGGGCATGAGGTCTCCACAGTACATCGATGTTGTCGCCAGTGGTCGGCGGAAGGTGCACGTGCCCGTCGACCTGGGACCGGGCCGCAGCGATGCACGGATGCACGCCAAGACCGTAGGATCCTACGCAGTGCCGTAGGGGACCGCACCGCCACTTACCAGCAAATTAGGGACACTGTTGCTCCTGGGGTATCGGCGAGGACCATTCGCAACCGTCTCCATGAAGCTGGGCTACGGTCCCGCACACTGTTAGGCCGTCTTCCGCTCACACCCCAACATCGTGCAGCCCGCCTCCAGTGGTGTCGCGACAGGCGTGAATGGAGGGACGAATGGAGACGTGTCGTCTTCAGCGATGAGAGTCGCTTCTGCCTTGGTGCCAATGATGGTTGTATGCGTGTTTGGCGCCGTGCAGGTGAGCGCCACAATCAGGACTGCATACGACCGAGGCACACAGGGCCAACACCCGTCATCATGGTGTGGGGAGCGATCTCCTACACTGGCCGTACACCACTGGTGATCGTCGAGGGGACACTGAATAGTGCACGGTACATCCAAACCATCATCGAACCCATCGTTCTACCATTCCTAGACCGGCAAGGGAACTTGCTGTTCCAACAGGACAATGCACGTCCGCATGTATCCCGTGCCACCCAACGTGCTCTAGAAGGTGTAAGTCAACTACCCTGGCCAGCAAGATCTCCGGATCTGTCCCCCATTGAGCATGTTTGGGACTGGATGAAGTGTTGTCTCACGCGGTCTGCACGTCCAGCACGAACGCTGGTCCAACTGAGGCGCCAGGTGGAAATGGCATGGCAAGACGTTCCACAGGACTACATCCAGCATCTCTACGATCGTCTCCATGGGAGAGTAGCAGCCTGCATTGCTGCGAAAGGTGGATATACACTGTACTAGTGACGGCATTGTGCATGCTCTGTTGCCTGTGTCTATGTGCCTGTGGTACTGTCAGTGTGATCATGTGATGTATCTGACCCCAGGAATGTGTCAATAAAGTTTCCCCTTCCCGGGACAATGAATTCACGGTGTTCTTATTTCAATTTCCAGGAGTGTATATATAATTACAAAACGATTTAGAAAAGATATCTGTATGGTGCAAAAATTGGCAATTGACCCTAAATAATGAAAATTGTGAGGTAATCCACATGAGTGCTAAAAGGTATCTGTTAAACTTCAGTTACATGATAAATAAATCAAATCTAAAGGCCGTAAATTCAACTAAATACCTAGGAATTACAATTATGAGCAACTTACATTGGAAAGAACACAGAAAACATTGTGGGGAGGGCAAACCAAAGACTGCATTTTATTGGCAGAATGCTTAAAAAATGTAACAGATCTACTAAAGAGACTGCCTACACTACGCTTGTCCATCTACTTTTGGAGTACTGCTGCAAAGTTCAAAGAAAAGTAGCATGTTTCATATTATCGTGACATAGGGGAGAGAGTGTTACTGACATGATACAGGATTTGGGGTGGACATCATTAAAAGAAAGACGTTTTTTGCTGCGGTGGAATCTACTCACGAAATTTCAGTCACCAACTTTCTCCTCTGAATACAAAAATATTTTGTTGATGCTGACCTAAATAGGGAGAAAAGATGATCATAATAAAATAAGGGAAATCAGAGCTTGGACAGGGTGATATAGGTGTTCCTTTTCTCTTTTCTTCATGCGCTGTTTGAGATTGGAATAACAGAGAATTATTGTGGAGCTGGTTCGATGAACCCCCTGCCAGCAATTAAGTGTGATTCATGGAGTATAAATATATGTAGATGTAGATGCAGATGAAGCCTCTGTATTAGCTCCAATTTCTAAAATTTTTTCTTTGTGGTCATTTTGTGGGAGGAAGTAATATGTTGTCCGACTCTTCTCAGAAAGCACACTCTCAAAATTTCAACAGGAACCCTTTCTGTGATGCACAACGCTTCTCTTGTAGTATCTACCACTGGAGTTTGTCAAGGATTTCTATAATGCTCTCATGCTGACAAAATGATCCTGTGATGAAATGTGCCACTCTTTGTTGGATCTTCTTTATCTCTTTTATCAGTACTACCTGGTAAGCATCCCAGGCTTATTTATGAACAGTACTCAAGAATCAATTAAGCAAACACATTGTAAGCCATTTCTTTTGTAGATGAGTTACATTACCTTAAGATTCTTAACATTAAATGTCTAACAGTACTCCACCAAAATATTCAGTGTGTAAAAAACAAAGTGCAACAGCTGTAAGTCGAGTTACAAATCTTAGACAGCACTGTTATCTGTATTACAGAGCACTGGTGTAAAGAAAGTGAAATCTTATATATTAATTTACCCTCATATGTCCAAGCATGTTCTTATTGCAGAAACACAATGAATGGTGGAGGATCATGTATTAATGTTAAGAATGGCATTGAATTTAAAGTCAGAAATGATATTATCATGCTAAGTGTAGACAAAGACTTTGAAGCGTCAGCAATAGAGATAGTTGCTATAAATATGCCCAAGAAACTAACTATATTATGTGTATATCATTCTCCCAGTGGTAATTTAGAGATATTCTTTTCAAAACTTATATAAAGCCTAGAACTAGGATTGACTCTGAAACATAATATCCTTTTGTGTGGGGACTTTAACATAAATACAACTAAAACAGATGACACCAGTAACACATTTGTGAATATCCTACATAGTTTTGGTATATCATCACTAGTCAACTGTGCAACAAGAATAACCACACATTCATCATCTACCATTGACCATGTAGCTACAGATGTAGGCAGAGAAAACTGTGATGTACTTGTCAAAAATCTGGGACTGTCTGACCATCTATGTCATATTATAAAAGTAAAAGCTTGTGTAAAAAAAGAATCAAAACTGCATGTATATAAAAGAGTCTTCTCCCCATCAGCTTTGCAAGAGTTTTCTTTAAAGTTAGCATGTGAAAGTTGGGAAGGAGTCTACATAGAAACTAAAGTGAATAGCAAGTTCTCCAATTTTATGTTTGAGTTTAAATTAAAATTTGAAGAAACATTCCCCAAAGCATTAATTCCCGTTGAAACATACACCAACAATAAATGGATTACTAAAGGAATTACAAAAAGTGCTCAAACTTGTAAATACCTAAACTCCATTAAAAAGGACAATAGTGATCCAATTTTTTTGCACTACTACAAAAACTACAAAGGGATCTATAGGAAGGTACTCCACACTGCAAAAAAATCAGCCAACAATAGGTTCATAAATTTAGCCAATAATAAAAGTAAAGCTACATGGGCTGTAGTGAAACAAGAGACAGGAACTGTGAAGCAGAGAGGTACAAACACACAAATCAGGAACAAGGAAAACTTAGAAAGTAACCTGAAAGAATTGGCAAATTATGTGAATACCTACTTTAGCAGCATTGCAATGAACTTACAGAAAAATTGTCCAAACGGTGCTAATCAACCAATACAGAAGCATACAGCCAACTCAATGGTATTGCTTCCAACTACTGAGGAGGAAGTATGCAATGTTGTAATGCAATTAAAGAACAAAAACTCAGCAGGTTTAGATGAAATCCCAATGTGTGAGCTGAAAAAATGCATAAACGGTATGAAAGCTCCAATAACAGAAATCATAAATGAATACTTCAAAACTGGTTGCTTCCCTGACTATCTGAAGCATGCTAAAATTTTACCAGTCCACAAGAAAGGTGATGTAGAAAACGTTGAGAACTACAGATCAATAGCCCTAATGTCATACTTTTCCGAAGTGATAGAAACAATAATGAAAAACAGGATTTTGAGCTATCTAAGTAAATTCAACCTCCTCTGCAATGACCAGTATGGTTTCAGGGCTGGTAGAGGTACAGAATCTGCAATAGCACAATTTACAAAATCAGTTTTAGAAGCACTAGATGAGAACAGCTATGTAACTGGCCTTTTCCTAGACCTGTCTAAGGCATTTGATACAGTTGACCACCAGAAGCTGTCGCATACATTAGAGGCACTATGAGTAAGGGCAGTGGTTCTCAAATGGTTTCGTTCACATTTAGAAAACAGAGTACAGTCAGTAGAGATCACACATGTCTCCAGTGGATCAAGTACATTGAGAAACATATATCTGATCCACAATATATCAATACTGGGGTCCCTCAAGGAAGTGTACTAGGCCCTGTATTATTTCTGGTGTATATAAATGATTTCCCACAACATATCAGCCATGGAGAGAAGATACTGTTTGCAGATGACAGCAACATAGTAATCACCAGTAAGACACCAGCACAAAAGTTGGAAAATTCTACTGAAGTGCTAAGGGATGTTCACAAATGGTCCCAGGAAAACAAAGTAGCTCTCAATGTAAAGAAAAAAATACATTATGCTTTAGAATGAACAGAAAATAGAGCCCCTTAAATTTAAAACTAGATAATATCTCCACAGACGATGTACTTACAACAAAATTCTTAGGGTTGCACATTGACAGCCAAATGAAGTGGAATGAACATGCTATGAAACTCTCAAAAAAGATATCCACAACATGGTATGCACTTGTATCCGCTTGCAGTAGTGAATATTTGAGGACTGTATACTTTAGTTATGTTCATTCAGTGCTCAGTTATGGTATTATTTTCTGGGGAAACAGTGCTCAGAATTTACAAACAGTATTTAAAATGCAAAAGAGAGCAGTAAGAATTATAACAAAAAGCAGTAAGCAGGCCCACAGCAGAGAACTTTTCAAAATGTTAGAAATTCTAACTGTTCCTTGTGAATTTATATTCCAAACCATAGTGTACATCAAGAAAAATATAAAAAATTATAGCACAAATAGCAGTTTTTATAACTATAGTACAAGAACAAGTCACTGTCTTCACCTAGACAGAAAGAATAAACATAAGACTCAAAATAGCTTCTTGTATGAAGGTGTAAAACTGTACAATAAACTGCTAAAGAAAATAAAAGAAGCAGATAATGTGTACTACTTTAGGAAAAATCTTAAATTGTTTTTGCAGGAACACTGCTTTTACACTATAAGTGAATTCCTTAGTGCAAAATGATTGTAAATAGCTTTTGTTTCACAATATTTTGATAAGGAGCAAAAATGATTGTAAATAACTTATATGTCACAATGTTTAACTACATGTAACAACAAACTGTATAAATATATGAATGTACGCAACTGACAACATCCATACATTTTAAAATGTCCACAGATGGATAAATAAATAAATTAATTAATTAACCTCAGTTGGCAACGTTGTTTGGACTACAATTCAGAAGGTTTGCTGGACAGCCCTAACACATCCTCAATACAGTCCCACTCTCTTGCCATGAGAGTTCCGTATTTCTAGAGCCCTGAAGGAAAACGTTTATGGCCATCAATTTGCTTTGGATGAAGAGGTGGACATCTGGGTACAATCACGACTCCGTAGGCAACCACAAACATTTTTCCATGAAGGCAATGACTGTCTTGTCTTACAGTGGGATAAATGTACCAACAATTATAGTGATTACTTTTGAAGTAATAAGCAGTGTACTTACTTTTTTCTATCTATCTAGTTTTCATTTGACCGCCCCTTATATTATAGGGCTGTATGTGCTGACCATGCTGCAGACATTCTAAAGTTTTCTATGGTTTTTGTTCCAGATTTAGTGTTACTATTATTTTTCTTTTCCTTATTAGAATTTTTTTCCTACCTGTGGTTCAGATTTCTCTTCTCTTCGTGATTTGCTCTTGTAAGCTTGATTATAAAAATTCGAAAACAGGAAATAGAACATGACAGCATGCATTCCAATCCACCACACAAATGCCTTGGGATAGTTGCAGTCTATGAACAATAGCTGGAAGGCATGTACCATTATTGCTACAAACTGTACCTGCAAACATAAATATTTGTTTTGCGGCTTCAATTATTTATACATAACAAAGTAACAAGATGACAAAAGACATCTTAACTTTCTAAGCAACTCAAAAGTCCTCTAGGGAAAAAGCTACTGGTATATCTGGTAACAGTAAAACAAAATTAGAGCTAAATATCATTCTGTTTTGAGATAACAAAATACAAAGTGAAGGTGACTGTTATTTTGAAATGGGGGAAAATCAAAACTTACACACACACACATGCGCACTAGAGCTTATAAGACAGTTACATTCAACAACTGGCCACTTCACAATACTGCAAGTCGCAGGGATAAACACATCAATAAGTTAGTGTATGCTGACAGTTTTCACTGACTGGTGTCTTTTAGAATCATATTTTGAGAGACTTCAATAAGCAAGGAAGTTCTTAACCCATATAGCTTTGTCATAAGTATAACATGCTGTGTTAATAATAATTATCTTCTAGGCATTTTTAAACAACAATATTATGAAAAGGAAAGTTGCTACTCACCATATGGCAAAGATGTTGAGTCGCAGATAGGCACAACAAAAAGACTGTCACAAATAAAGCTTTCGGCGATTAAGGCCTTTGTGAACAGTACACACACACACACACACACACACACACACACACACACACACACACACAAAGTCGTCAGTGTGCATGCATATGTGTGTGTGTGTGTGTGTGTGTGTGTGTGTGTGTGTGTGTGTGTGTGTGTGTGTGTGTGTGTATTGTTGACGGCCTTAATGGCCGAAAGGTGAGTAGTGACTTTCCTTTTCGTAATACTTTTCGTAATATTGTTACATTCCATCCAGGCATTTTAAATAGTTAGACAAGTTAACTGCAGTTCTACAGTGAATATATTCTTTAAATAAATTTGTTATAAACAATGCACTGTTTTCAAAACGAATAATAATATCTGTAACTAAGTTACCAAACAATAACTGACTGTACGTGCTCTTCATTGAACCTGACTTTGGTTTGAAAGGAGAGAATTATACTATCACAGATATTTTCATGACTTTCTCAATGATTTAAATACACCCAATGGCTAGCAAAGTCCACTCTAAAAGCAAGCCAGTGATGTTCCTTCTTGACAACTCTTTCTTGTATAAAAAAATATACTTTATTTAAACATTTTAGATGGCTCCATGAAGAAAATGGGATCTTTTATGAAAATGAACAGTTTCACTCAAACAAACAAAAATATATGGTATATAAAATCTAAATTTCACATGTTAATGTGATACTATAACAACATTTAATTAGCATGATGCAGATTTCCAATTATCATATTACTTTTAGATGTGATTGGAAAGTTGCATGGTCAGCCTCTGTTTACGCAACTTCAGCACTGGAACTGAAAGATTAAATGAGGCTGTTTGTAAGCCTTGTCCAACATCTTAACAATTATGCCTTTACATGTTTACAGATAACAGCTTTATTCTCAGAATGTAAAACAGTTTCCTCATTTTATTTGCTTTTACTGTGTTTGTTGATTTTTGTATTGTAGAGATTAAGTAGCTTTCATTGTTATTCCCTGAATTGGCATCTCCTAACCACTGGCTTTGTTTCAAGTTCTCAGTCAAGAATCTCATAACTGATGTGTTTATGAAAGATGGTGGTTTTTAACATTAGACAATAAAATTAGGAAAGAGAAAATGGTTCTTCACCCATAGAAAAATGAAAATCATCAAAATACAAAAACAGGAAATAATTATAGCTGGTATAAGAAAACTGTCCTTATTGAGAGAATAAGCATTGTAAACCAGTTTTAACTTACCATTTGGAAGGCAGTGAGGTATTTTTTCCACCAAAGGTATTTTTGATATTGTGGGCCCATTGCAGCCAACAAGTAATAAGTATACATAATAATGTGAACAAATGTGTTAACCAGTCCAAAGAAAGTGCTGTGGCCTCCTAGAATTGAAACATAAACAATAAAACGTGTCACTATCATTTGGTATACTCCAAAATTTTTGAAGTGCAAGTCAAAATACTGGTAAGGTCTGCTTCGCATACAAAGAGTTAATATGGGTAATTTGTAAATTAAATATAGGGTTAGGTGTTTTACAATAACTTTGTGCAGATTTTGGTGAATATTATCTTTTGGTAACCAATTTTATTAAGAAAAGAAAGTTACAATATTTCAGAGACAAAATTAAAAGAAAACTGCTGGCTGTGTACAGGAGAGCAATCTGACTAATTCTCAAAAAAAAAAAAAAAAAAAAAAAAAAAAAAAAAAAAAAAAAAAAAATGCATTTTTACAGCTGAAATTGCTGCTGGATTATCTATGTCAGATGATTTCTGTGATAGTTTTCAGAATACATAACATTTACAGCTGAAGTGGACATTTGAGGTTTTGATTGAACGGTCAAACAGTTTGGGAGAAAAAAGTCCTGATTGCTGACTATATTTTCTTAATCATCTAGTTATACAAGTCTTTTTAGTATTTTGGAATATGTTCTAACTGTCTCTTCACTGTACTGCTTTTCTTCATCTGAGAAGAATTGTCTTCAAAGACTGCCATAGCAGCATCTCCATTTGGAAGGATTTTACCATTTCCTTTATTGTCAGATTAAACTACCTTGACTTCAATTTCTGCCTTCTTATTACACTTGCTGATAGCCATAAGGTCCTCATAGTTCAGTTTCTCACAATTAGAGTTCAGAAACTCACACACATTCTCTTCAGTAAAATAAATGAAAACCATTTGAGGCACCATGCAATACCTCTTCAGTTTCACTGGTAATTTCACTGACCAGTTTATAATTTGGATATGATTAAGCAACAGCCAATGTGTTTCTGTGCATACCCATCACAAATTTTAGAGTGAAATAATTTAATTGTACTAGTTACCATCCTAATGTCAAACTATCACCAATGTGTCCTGATGGTACACTCACCAGCTAAACCAAGTGCTACAGCAAGCTTAGAAAAATTCCAACATTGTGACAATAGTACCCTGATCTATGTGTTGTGGTATACGTCTGGTCTAAGAAGACAATAATGGAAAGTTGATGGCTGTAAATATTATCAACAAGGAGGAGAATTTTGAAAGGAATTATTTATTTATCAGAATATTTCTTCAACTCATTTGTAGTTCATTATTAAAGTATTTAATGCAAATTAAAGATATCATGCCAATTTTTTACCTTTACTGGACATGCAACCTGTTTCTATTAAATCTCTTCAGTAATCTCAAATTTTCTGAATGATAGACCAAATGAGGTTTTAATTTACAACCACCTGAAGTGTTTTCTATGAAAACACAAGTGCATTGATCATTAGCGGTCTTAAAAAGGCTTTAGTTTAGAAATGGGTATATGTGTGGTAAGGCATTCAATTCCAGAGCAAAAACTGAACCTGTTTCATTCAGATGTGTATCCTTTCTGTCACAATGTATTTCAATCTTACTTTAATCTATTTGGTTCCAAGTTATTCTCTTGGACTTGCTAACTCATTAGTTTCATATTATGGAAGCCAAACTCTTGCCTGGAACAAATAAACCTACTTCTTAGCTACAGCTTGAATTACAACTCCAAAAAGAGGCATCACCAGCAGTTGCTGTGAAGAATCTATTGACTTATCTTTGTTACCATTTGTTCTTAGTGAAATTAAGGTCACTCTCATTTCAGTGAAGTAGATTGGACATTGAGCTTTTTTCAATTTATTCGGCATTGTCACTAAAAGTTCTCACTGTAGATTCCATAAGTCCCATAGCACATGGACTCCCTATGCTCACCTTACTCACAGTGATTCAAAACATGTAACCATTTTGTAAGATGACTTCCATACATTCCTTGACATCAAAACATTCACATGCTATTCTTTCTTCTGTAATTTTGAAAACAGACCCTCTCGCATGCACATGAAACCCACATAGCAATGATTTGACAACAATGATAAACAAGCTCATAAAAATGTACAAATATACAGTATTACTGAAACTTACTGGCAAATTAAAAATGTGTGCTGGATCATAACTTGAACCTGGGTCCTTTGTTTTCTATGGGCAAGTGATCTATCAACAGAACTATCCAAGTATGACTCATGACCTGACCTCACAGCTTTACTTCCACCAGTACTTTATCTCCTACCTTCCACACTTCACAGAAGTTCTCCTGCATACATTGCAGGCCTTGCAGTCTTGTAAGAAAGAATATTGCAGAAACATGGCTTAGTCACAGCCTGGGGACTTTTTTCCAGAATTAATTGTCATTCTGCAGTGGAACACGCACTAATTTGAAACTTCCTGGCAGATTAAAACCCTGTGCCAGACTGGGACTTGAACCTAGGACCTTTATCTTTCATGGCCAAATGTTCTGCTGACTAATCTGTCCAAATATGACTTATTTTTGGAAATATAATGTAAAAGGGTAGATAAAAAAATCTACTCACTGAGTGGTGGCAAGAGAACACACATATAAATGTACTGAAACCTGCAAGTTTTCGGAGTAAGTGGCTCCTTCTTCTGGCAGAAGGATTGCAGGGGAAGGAAGATGGGTGAAGAAAAGGGACAACTGTGGTTTAGGAAGTGTTTGAAAAAGTTGCCCAGAGAAACAGGTCAGGGGAGACTTATTGGACAAGATGAGGATGGTTTCCTTCTCATCCTGTCCTGTAAGTCTCCCCTGACCGCAGTTCTGGCTGACTTTTTCAAACTTTCCTTATTTCCTAAGCCTCACCAGCACTTTTCTTTCAGCCATCTTCCTTCCCTTTGAAACCTTATAGCACAGAAGGAGCCACTGGCTATGCAAATTTTAATGTCTTTATGTGTGTGTTCTCCTGCCACCCCTTGGTGAGTAGATTTTTTATATGTTATACTATATTATATTTTCAAATATGACTCATGACACACCCTCACAGCTTTACTTCCACCAGCACATCATCTCCTATGCAGGAAAATTTTTGTATTGTTTGGTAGGCAGGAGAAGAGTTACTGGTGGAAGTGAAACTGGGAGACTGGGCCATTACTTGTAATTGGATAGCTCAGTTGGTAGAGCACATTCCAGTGAAAGTTGTATGTCCCAGGTCTGAGTTCTTATTGGGCTCCCTTGTTTTAATCTAACAGGAAGTTTCAAATTAGTGGGCATTCTGCTGCAGAATGAAAATTCATTTTGCATACAGTATTATTTTTTGACTTATTGGCAACTAATGAGGCATGTGTTATACTCAGCACACACTTTACACATGAATAATAAAACAGTGAAAATGCAGATAACAGAAGCACATACACCAGGGTTTTATTGCATTTCATTTTCTCATGCTTATTTACCTGGTGTAAATTTAACTCCAAACCAAACACTCATAGGCATTACTCCATGGTGAATTACATGCAGTGTTGACACATGACTGTTCTTTTTCCGAAGCACAAAAAAGAACTGAAAGAAGAAAGACAAAACAAGTTATTTAAAATTTATTATTCAAGTAACATTACAAAGTCAAGAAATACTGTTGTTTAAATGTAAGACTGAAAATTACACAATGGAAAATAAATAAGACACTTACTGTATCAAAAAATTCTGTGAACTTGGAGAAATAATACCACCAACATGCGTGGACCATCTGCAAGTAAATTCATATTATGGTAAGTTTTCAAATACAAAAGACTGTCTTACAAGTGCCCAACATTTCAAGGGACCTTTTGTACTGATTTGATTCTTATGAACTATGTTTTATACTACATTATACTGTGTTTTTACACCATATTGAGTTACATTAAATCTTTTTTTTTTTTTTTTGAAAGCAATGTTAGTAACATGACAAATAAGCCATGAATTGCATATCAATTATAGAATATGAAATGCTACATATTGGAACATTTGCAACTAACAAAAAGCCAAGGTTCCAATGGTAAAGGAATTATGCTTTATTTATCAAACTATATGCACAAATGACAGCAATATGGAGTTCTTGGAACATAAAATCACAGTAGCAATTGATCTCATGGTCTGTTGAAACTGGTGGTTTCATCCATTTTACACCAACTCAACAGCAAAAACATCAGTGCTGGCTAATTATGCATGTCTGCCTTATGTAATCAACCATACTGACTCTAAATAATAGTGGCAACACAAACTTAAAAAAATGTTATAAATAAAATAACTGTTTATTGATCAATTACTGTTTTCATAAATAATTTGTAACTCATACTGAAAATATTCTACTCTTTGGTTTATTTATGAGATTAATTTAATCCAAGATAACAGATTAGTGTTCCACTCATTTCAACAGACCATTCCTATAGCCACTATGAGCTGTTCACTTGAAGTAAATAAAATAACAATGGAGGAAAAAGTAAGAGCTAAAATGCATTAATTCAAACCCGCTCTACAAAGAAATAGCTTCTTTTCTGAATCGTTATCATACAAGCATTCCATGAAGACAATAATCACAGATGAATTAGAATTATTAATAGTTTTTTTCCTACACATCCAACATAATTTCAAGCTGCTGAACTTCAAAGCAGTCTCATTTCAATAATTTGCACCATTTCACAGTTACCAAGAATTATGCGTGTCAGACATTCAGCAACATATTTCATCATTTTCTTCTTATTTTCTGTATGGTCTCTAAGCTACAGATATAGGATTTTCTCATATTTTCTGCTTGGTGTTTTGCACAATACATCTGGCCACAATCTGTTTAAGGTAAATAGTTGTCTAACTATGACCTAATTTTTGTTATGTTTCTTATACATTAATTGCATTTGCAGTTTCTGAGCATTATACAGAGACTCTTTCTTTCTGTAGTTGCTTAGTGTGGTTTAGTTAAATGTGGATTTTTTTTTTCAGGACCCCAACCACTTTGCAACTTATCATATACACTATGTGATCGAAAGTATCCAGACATCCCCAAAAACATATGTTTTTCATATTAGGTGCAATGTGCTGCCACCTACTGCCAGGTACTCCACATCAGTGACCTCAGTAGTCGTTAGACAGCAGACTGGGGCACTCCGCAGAACTCACGGGCTTCAAACGTGGTCAGGTGATTGGGTATCACTTGTGTCATACATCTGTAAGCGAGATTCCACACTCCTAAACATCCCTAGGTCCACTCTTTCCAAAGTGATAGTGAAGTGGAAACGTGAAGGGACACATACAGCACAAAAGTGTACAGGCCGACCTTGTCTGTTGACTGACAGAGACCACTGACAGTTGAAGATGGTCATAATGTGTAATAGGCAGACATCTACCCAGATGATCACACATGAACTCCAAACTGCATCGGGATCTATGGCAAGTACTATGACAGTTAGGCAGGAGGTGAGAAAACTTGGATTTCATGGTTGAGCGGCTGCTTATAAGCCACACATCATGCCAGAAAATGCCAAATGGTGCCTCGCCTGGTGTAAGGAGTGTAAACATTGGATGATTGAACAGTGGAAAAATGTTGTGTGGAGTGACGAACCACAGTACACAATGTGGTGATCCAATGGCAGGGTGTGGGTATAGCGAATGCCTGGTGAATGTTATCTGCAAGCATGTGTAGTGCCAAGAGTAAAATTTGGTGGCTGTGGTGTTATTGTGTGGTCATGTTTTTCATGGAGGGGCTTGAACCTCTCGTTGTTTTGTGTGGCATTATCACAGTACAGTCCTACATTGATGTTTTAAGCACCTTCTTGCTTCCCACTGTTGAAGAGCAATTCGGGGATTGGGACTGCACCTTTCAACATGATCGGGTACCTGTTCATAATGCATGGCCTGTGGTGGAGTGGTTACATGACAATAACATCCCTGTAATGGATTGGCAGGCACAGTGTCCTGACCTGAATCCTACAGAACACATTTGGGATGTCTTGGAACGCTGACTTCATGCCAGGCCTCACTGACCAAAATTGATTCTTCTCCTCAGTGCAGCACTCCATGAAGAATGGTCTGCCACTCCCCAAGAAACTTTCCAGCACCTGGTTGAAAGTATGGCTGTAAGAATGGAAGCTGTCATCAAGGCTAAGAGTGGGTCAACACAATATTGAATTCCAGCATTACTGATGGAGGCCGCCACGAACTTGTAAGTAATTTTCAGCCAGGTGTCCAGATGCTTTTGATCATATAATGTACGTCCAATGCTACACATATTAGTACAGTTATTTACAGTCTTTGACTGATCTTGTATGTTCACTTCTTGGAAAACGTACTCGTAATTTTCCCATATGTTGTGCCTGCTTATGGCTTCATATTTCATATTAATTTAATTTTTGGTATATTCATTTATAGACTTAATTTCATTGCTTCCAGACATAATTAATGGAATGCATCTTTAATTTCTGTCTTACTCTGAACTAATATGATTATTTCATCAATGAGCTATATATTCTTACCTGATATCCTAACTCATTTTGCTTCTCAGTATCTGTTTTTAAATATATCTTTTATCACCAATGTAAATAATTTTGCATCTATTACATCCTACCAGCTAATATTCCAGTTGATTTTTACCAATTTGATGTCTTAATATATGCTTCTTTTTATGTTGTTTTTCCTAATCTCTGTGTAAAGTTAATGAATTGCACATTCTTTCCTATCACTTTCATCATTGTTATTACTGCCAAAAATACTACTGTGTGGAAGTAAATTCAGAGTGCCCTGCACACTCCACTGTTGTAATCTATAACTTTCTGGATAAGTATGCCTGAATATGGATGTGCTCTACTGTCCTGGAGTCCATTCTAAAGTCTGTGTCTTCACTTGTTTGACACAACTCAAATTTTTATCCTAACTATACTGTGAGTGTTCTCACAAAGAGTTTATAAAATTGTAATATCAGTCTTATTGTCAGTTTTTCAGCAATACCTGTTCATCTGTTGGTCTGCTCATTCCTTCTGTAGTGTAGCATTTTTTTGTAAGTCTGAGGGTAGATCCCATGTTTCACAGATTTTAGGCTTGAGGTTCAAGAATCTTTAAGTTACGACACTTCACACTGATTTTACTATCTCTAAAGGTATCTCATCAGCTAAAGCCGACTTATCAGCTCAAATAATTTAGTGTTCTTTCAACAATAATCACACTACTGGACCACCTACTTCTTCCACATCAAACTCCTTTTCTTCCTTTGTTATGCTCCAAAGCAGCTCTCCTCCATCACACATACATTAATTGTCCTCATGTGATCAGTTGTTTTAAATAATCTACTGCAGCTCAAAAAGAGCAATTATGTAATAATTAGAATATCAGAAGAAAATATGCTATTCATTACTCCACATTAAGGCTGTTTGTAGCACAAAAAGAGGGGCACAATGCTGTGTTCAAAATTTTGGTCACTTATCCAGTGATACAAAATGTCTGCCAGACAGCAAAGTTAAATTTAAAAACTTACTGAAAAAGTTTCTTCTTGACAACTTCTCCTCTTCCACCAAAGAATTTGAATTTCTATTATGTGTAAAAGGTGGTGGGTAGGAATTACTAACTCACAGCAGTACTAAAAAAATTGCAAATGGTCAGTATGTAGCCATATTTACATGTGCATGTGTAACGTGAATGTAGAATGACTGATTCCACATCATTATGATTAATCCCACAAACAATCCATGGAACATGAAACTAATTACCAGTAAATAATTAACTCACACTCTTCCTTTTACACTTAACATTTCTTTCCCATTATCACCTAATACGTTCTCATGAAAGCAATCTACACTGATATCTTCCCACATCATTATTTGAATTGTTGGTAACTTATTTCACTGAAAATCTTGAGTATTTCCAAATGTACCATTGGGCTTTTTTTTTGTACCTTTACTCTAGCTGTGGAGACATTTTTAGCCTTAAGTTAATGAATTGCACATTCTTTCCTATCACTTTCATCATTGTTATTACTGCCAAAAATACTACTGTGTGGAAGTAATTTCAGAGTGCCCTGCACACTCCACTGTTGTAATCTATAACTTTCTAGATAAGTATGCCTGAATATGGATGTGCTCTACTGTCCTGGAGTCCATTCTAAAGTCTGTGTCTTCTCTTGTTTGACACAACTCAAATTTTTATCCTAACTATACTGTGAGTGTTCTCACAAAGAGTTTATAAAATTGTAATATCAGTCTTATTGTCAGTTTTTCAGTAATACTTGGATCTTCTATGTTGTATATCAACATAGGTGTTGTAGGGTCCCAACTCTTGTGAAACTTCTTTTTATTCTAAAAATATACTGAACAATAAATCCAGCTATTTTATTAATGATTACTTTCCTTCTTTTTAAATAACTGGCAGTTCTTATTTTTTTAGTCAGCTCATTGCTTGTATAGTTCCTCATATTGAATGCTTGGTATTTCTCCGACAATGTATTGCAGGTTCTATTACAGTAACCATTATCTTTTTAAGTTGCTTTTTTTATTTATTTATTTGGCAATCTTGTGTTCCAGTTTGTGAATATATCACAGCACATGGAACAGGTCAGTCCACTTTCGATTCTTAAAAGCCAATGTAGACCACTTCTGTTATTCACACACACACACACACACACACACACACACACACACACATATATATATATATATATATAGTTATAATAGAGGGAAACATTCCACGTAGGAAAAATATAGCTAAAAACAAAGATGATGTGACTTACCAAATGAAAGTGCTGGCAGGTCGACAGACACACAAACAAACACAAACATACACACAAAATTCAAGCTTTCACAACAAACTGTTGCCTCATCAGGAAAGAGGGAAGGAGAGGGAAAGACGAAAGGATGTGGGTTTTAAGGGAGAGGGTAAGGAGTCATTCCAATCCCGGGAGCGGAAAGACTTACCTTAGGGGGAAAAAAGGACGGGTATACACTCGCACACACACACATATCCATCCACACATATACAGACACAAGCAGACATCTTTAAATATGTCTGCTTGTGTCTGTATATGTGTGGATGGATATGTGTGTGTGTGCGAGTGTATACCTGTCCTTTTTTCCCCCTAAGGTAAGTCTTTCCGCTCCCGGGATTGGAATGACTCCTTACCCTCTCCCTTAAAACCCACATCCTTTCGTCTTTCCCTCTCCTTCTCTCTTTCCTGATGAGGCAACAGTTTGTTGCGAAAGCTTGAATTTTGTGTGTATGTTTGTGTTTGTTTGTGTGTCTGTCGACCTGCCAGCACTTTCATTTGGTAAGTCACATCATCTTTGTTTTTATATATATATATATATATATATATATATATATATATATATATATATATATATATATATATATATATATATATATATATATATATATTCCTGCAACCCAAAGCATTACATTGACTGTCTATCAATGTGTTCATTTCCCTGTTATACCTGACTCCTTGTTTGAAGATTTTATGTCGCTATTTGAGTGCCTCTGATTTCCTGCTTTAGCTCTTTCCTTGATGTCTTGTTAGATTACACATATTATGATGTTTCTTTAACCATTGTTAATATTTTCTTCTTTCTAATACTGGTAATACCTTAGCTTTCTTAGTGGTGTTGTCTTCCTCTCCAATACTTTTTCACTGAACTCTGGGTTCTGTTCTTCCAACAGGCTTTGACCCATTCTTTACATATTGTATTTGATCAAAAAGTGCACCAGAGTTGAAGCAAGTTGCAACAGAGCCAGCCACAGGCAGGTTACATGTTGCAAAGCAAAACATGGTCAACAGGCATTGTGAAGCAGAGCCATCTGGGAGCGATACAGCAACAGCTGACACTGCAATATGCTAGCAGAAGGACGGAGCCTTTCATCACTTGCCACTACAGAAATGTTTAGAGTATGTGCCTTAAGCCCTAAATGAACATAGTCTGGAGCATATAAGTACTCAGCCGTTCATGTACTAAAATATTCTTGTCTCAGTATCACAGCCTACACCATGAGCTTGTGACACCTGGAGTGACATCCTGGATTGCAGTACAGGATCTGCTGTTCAACCATGAGGCAGAACAGCCTGCACTGACTCACGAGTGAGCCACCACCAGCGCAGAGAGCAACCCCATTGGTGGAGGGAGGTCATGGCCATCTCCCCAGTATTGTCAAATGTGCCACCATGCAGTCATCACAGTTGCAGCCAGAGATGTCACTGATAGTGGCATTTGAGTGATTCCACACTCGGCCCCGCTCTTTGCGCTATCAGAAATGCCAGACATCTGTTGTTTCGCATGGGAGGCAACTGGACACCTCCACTAAGCTGTTCCTGATACAACTGAGGACTAGAATAAAGAAGTTAATTAAACAAATCTACTGTCATCCTGACATCCAATTTCACTGCCCACATGTGACCATCAAAGGGTCATCTAATACTCGTGTCACATCACTGACATCGTCTTCTTAGAGCAACATATGAACCTACAGCCTACAGTATGGTGAGTGCAAAAAATTTATCATATTTTGGTCATGGAGAAAAGTTTTGATGGTTGTGCATTTTGTAAATTGGATTTTATTATGAGTAGAGAGCCAGTGGATTTCTCTAGTTTTAGAGGTAATGGAAGTCAAGTGGTGGGCTTAGGCATCAGAAACAGCTGATGGCCTTGCAAAAAATGTTTTGAAGCTGTTAAAATTTTAGCTACTTAATTGTCCATTCCTACATCCGTATGAATGTAGTACTATTTATTCAGGGCCATCTGGCAACACTATGACAGTTAAGCCTCATTACAAGATGCATCTAAGGTGTACACCTGTGCGGCAGCACACCAAGCGCACAAGTTTGGGACTGCAGACTGGTTCTGGTAGGCCTGTTACATTGCATGACTTATACAGGATATACCTACCATGAATCGGCGCATGTGCACTAGATAGCAGTAGCACATGGAACTCATAGGAGACTGTTTTATTTTAAAGTTTTTCATACAGACTAAAAAAAAAAAAATTGTAAAATAAATTATTAAATTATATACTTAAAGAGGAAGCTGATCGCCATATTACAGAAAGATGCATGTTAAATGGAAAATACACTTACTTTTCTTTACACCATATTCACAGCCCACTTGGTATTCAAAGTTTTTCTGAACTGACACTTCGATGCAACAATGAGCAAATGCAGCATTGTTCTGTGGAAGAGTCAATACAGGCAGGAGAACTGTCTTGGCCAATAATGCCAGCTCTCTGAAACCAATCCTACCAAGTGACACTTCATTCTTCTTTCAAGTTATGGAACTGGTACAAGTGAACAAGTCTTTTATCTCTGAAGGTGGGGTTGAACAAATTTCAGCCATACATACTAAAGGAACCCCATCCTATTGTAAGTCAGTATACAAATACATTTCTGAGTATATTTATTTGGCTGCTGTCATACACGACAGAATAAAAAAAAAAAATTCTGCCACGTATGATAATCGCACAGCTATACTATGACACTGAGTACTTTAAGTACCCTACTGTACTTTCAATGTACTTAGCACAAAGTGCTTTTTAGATCATCATGTCTGGCGGACTCTCAAGAGACAGAAACATAGGCAAAAAATGAGAATCTGGTGCATCAGAAAGAAACAGAAAGGCTGAGATGATTATATCGAACCGAGCTATGAGTTCGAGTAAGATGAAATTTCTTAAGAAAACTTCAGGTGTAACTGCTCCCGAGGCCTCCAATGAAGCTCTTATTCAAGTGTCTTTATCCCGGAGGATCTCATGGATAAATTAGGCACTGGACACTATTTTTCAAAAACTGATTTATGTGACACATATCTTCAAATACTGCTTGATGAAGAATCTCAAAAAGTGTGTTTGCCTTTCAGCAGTGCTTCTGCACCTGCCATTTTTCAATGGTATTTGGAACAGCTGACTGCACAAGTGCCAAACTGTTCAAACTATATGGATGACATTGTCATAGCAGGTCGTACACCTGAAGAACATACTGCAAATTTATGTGCTTTCTTTAATGTGTTGTCTGAAGCTGGACTGGACAAGTGTGATTTTTTTAAACCTGAGTTGCAGTATCTTGGTCATGTCATAAACAGTCAAGGTGTGCATCCTCTTCAGTCGCATTTGTTAGCCATATGACACTTGCCAGTTCCTCCCAGTGTCACAGAATTGCAAACTGTTTTAGGGAAAATGAACTATTATATTCAGTTCATAGCAAATGCTGCACAAATTGCAGCTCCAATTCCTTCCATCACAAGAACATCCCCTTTGTTTGGACGAATGAGTGCCACATAGCTTTTCAGAAATTTAAAGATGTATTGTTCCATGATCAACGCTTAGTTCACTTTGATACTGCAAAACCAGTTGTATTGCAAGTTGATACTTCCTCTTACAGAAACCGTGTAGTGCTTTTGCATAGAACTGGTGATAAAGACAGACATATTGCTTTCACATCAAAAGCGTTGTCCAAAGTGCAGTGTAAATATTCACAAATTGAAAAAGAGTCATTGGCTATTGTGTATGTTGTCACCAAATTTCACCACCATTTCTATGGCAGAAAATTCTGCTAAGTAACAGATCACAAGCCTTTGCAGTCATTGTTCCATCCGATGAAATCGGTTCCTGTACAAACTGCAGAAAAATTGCAAAGGTGGAATTTATTGTTGTCTCAATACCAGCACGAGATTGTGTATCGTCTGACAGCGCAACATGGTAATGTAGACACACTTTCACGTCTTCCGATTGGCTCTGATACAGACTTTGACACTTCTGCTGCATCTTGTTGTCACATCAATTATCAGGATTCTGAATTGCTTCAGTCTTTTTGCTGAACCATAAGAAAATTACAGAGGCCACAGACGCTGATCCAGATTTGAACATTTTGCTCAACTACATTCGCATATCTTGGCCTCATTCCTTGCACTGTATAAAGAACTCTGTAGTGTGCTGATACTTTGCATATCAGCATGGCCTTGCTGTACAGAAAGGTGTGATTCTTGCACAAAATGTCACTTATGTTTATTCCTGTAGAAAGTCACAAAGGGGAAGAACTAGCCACCACAATTTCAAATTTTTTAAACAAATGTAACATTGCTATAAGAAATTTGAGAGGCCAATCTTATGATAATGTGTCAAATATGTCTGGATATTACAGTGGTCTACAGGTGTGTATTATGAAAATAAATCACCTCTTACACTACCTACCATGTTCAGCACACTCATTGAATTTGGTTGGAGTGCACGCTGGAGAGAGCTGCTTTGGAGCTATCTCATTCTTCAGCTTTGTACAACTTTTTTGCAGCATCAACTCATCACTGACAGTTATGGTCAAACATCTTGAAAAAGATGATAAAGATAACCATTATTTGTAATTAGTTCTGGAAAGAGTCTCCAACACCAGGTCTTGTGTAAGAGGCAATGTGACTAAGGCTTTGTGAAAAGGTTACAACATTTTCCAGAAAGCTTTGCAGTGTACTGATGATGAGACTCAGACATCACAAGTGATTCATGAGGCCAGATGTCTATTAAAGGATTTGGGGGGGGGGGGGGAGGGGGGAATGCCTTAATGGCTGTTTTCTGGGCTGCCACACTAGATAAAATCAGTGTTGTCGGTATCTCTCTACAAAAACAACTATTGAACTTGGAATGGCAGTTATCCTTTTAAAATCACTTTTACATTTTTTACTTTCATAGCAAGAATTATTTGATGATTATAAGGTGAAGGCAAGTGAGAAAACTGATATCCAACACAGTGATGAAAATGAGAAAGTGTGAAGAAGGAAAAGGCATCAAAATGATGGAGCTGCAGAAGACATTGTGTACAGAGGAAAGGAGAAGTTAAAAACTGAAACTTATTTGTGTGTACTACATATGCTGTGTAAAGTATTGTCACAGCGACTAGAAGCTTAGGGAAATTAATTCTCTGTTTGAATTTCTAACAGATTTCTTGACAAAGTCCACTTATTAAATTACAGAGGCTTGTACAAAGCTTATGGAGCATTATTCTGAGGATACCGAGCCTGAATTTATAGACAAGATTGTGCAGTTCAAGTACTTCATCTTACAATTAGAGAATGCCAGAAAAGATAAAACTGTACCTGCTGAGGAATCATATAAACTGATTTTTGGTAATATGGCACAATCAATTTTCTCAAATGTAAGGACAGCATTGCAAATGTTTGGAAGTCTGATGATTACAAATACCATGGGTGAACATAACTTTTTAAAATCAGAAACTGTCTTCATTCATTAGTGTCTTGGAACTGTTTAAGTTCATTGGTGAAAATGACATATTGCAAAATGTCAACTTTCAAGATGTTTGAAGTGATTTTGCATCTAAAAAATTTAGAAGAGTTAATATTTAAACTTTTGTTACTTTAAAATACAGTTTAGTAAAAATATGCATATATTCATTTGTTTCAATTTTTATTGAATAGGTTGATGGTATATCTCTATAATGCATAAAACAGTTTAATTATGAATAAAACTGAGTAGTGGTAGAAAAAAATATATTTTAGGGAGTTAGAAAATGGTAAAGGGACCTCGAGACATGCATTGCCTAGGAACCTCGACATGGTTTATCTGACCCTTCTGGCAATAACTTTTAATGCGAAAAATACCAAGTTGCATCATATCTTGGAGTTTACACTTAACTGTGGATCCCATTATAACTGGCTGGATAAAAACCTTTGAGTTGAAGACAGCTTTACCTTATCCATAACCCAAATTCTATGCTGACAGTCTGCTGATTTCATTCAATAAAAAGTAAGTTCTGTAATCAGGCCCGGAGCACTGAACAAGGCCAAGCTGCTGCTGTGTGATCTTTTGCAACACCATATGGTACGGAGGGCATTGCAGTAATTGTTTGCTTTCCAAACCTTCAAGCTGTTACTTCTCATTCAAGTATCTCCTCAATTGCCACCATGAGGCTGAGTGGACCCCATTCCATCGCCACAGAAAAATTCCTGCCAGTACAGACTGAACCCAGATCTTGTGCATAGCAGTCAGCCATGTCAACTGCTCAGCTGTGGAGACAAACGATTCAATAATTCTTTTAAATTTTCCTTCATTTTGCACAGGAGGGTTATGTCACATATGTATCCAAGAATTTGTTTCTGTTAATTTTGCACTTTTAGTGCCCTTTTTAAATTTTGTTTTGCTTCCTTTACTACTTCTTGGACATACAAACTTAATGCTAGAGGAAATTAACTGTGAGTCTGCCTTATGTTGTTTGTAATATGAACTTGTCCATTTTTATATTCCGCATCTATTGCACCCACTTTATTTTTGAAGATATTTTGGTTGATTGTTTCTCTCTTCCTGTACTTTATTACAATTCATGATTTCAGATATCTTACACTGTTGACGGCTTTCTCTAGGTCACTATAATGGTACACTGTTTTTTTTTCCCTTATTCTTCTTCCATGGCTATGAAAAAAGCTACAGTTATGTCTCTGGTATCATTAATTCTCATAAAGCTAAAATGATCTTCATAATATATGTCTTTAATTTTTCTTACTATCCTCCTGTATGTTATTCCATTTGGTGATTTACTAACGTGAGATGTCAATAGTTTTTACATTTACCTGGTCATCTGTTGGTCTGCTCATTCCTTCTGTAGTGTAGCATTTTTTTGTAAGTCTGAGGGTAGATCCCATGTTTCACAGATTTTAGTCTTGAGGTTCAAGAATCTTTAAGTTACGACACTTCACACTGATTTTACTATCTCTGAAGGTATCTCATCAGCTAAAGCCGACTTATCAGCTCAAATAATTTAGTGTTCTTTCAACAATAATCACACTACTGGACCACCTATTTCTTCCACATCAAACTCCTTTTCTTCCTTTGTTATGCTCCAAAGCAGCTCTCCTCCATCACACATACATTAATTGTCCTCATGTGATCAGTTGTTGTAAATAATCTACTGCAGCTCAAAAAGAGCAATTATGTAATAATTAGAATATCAGAAGAAAAAAATGCTATTCATTACTCCACATTAAGGCTGTTTGTAGCACAAAAAGAGGGGCACAATGCTGTGTTCAAAATTTTGGTCACTTATCCAGTGATACAAAATGTCTGCCAGACAGCAAAGTTAAATTTAAAAACTTACTGAAAAAGTTCCTTCTTGACAACTTCTCCTCTTCCACCGAAGAATTTGAATTTCTATTATGTGTAAAAGGTGGTGGGTAGGAATTACTAACTCACAGCAGTACTAAAAAAATTGTAAATGATCAGTATGTAGCCATATTTACATGTGCATGTGTAACGTGAATGTAGAATGACTGATTCCACAGCATTATGATTAATCCCACAAACAATCCATGGAACATGAAACTAATTACCAGTAAATAATTAACTCACACTCTTCCTTTTACACTTAACATTTCTTTCCCATTATCACCTAATACGTTCTCATGAAAGCAATCTACACTGATATCTTCCCACATCATTATTTGAATTGTTGGTAATTTATTTCACTGAAAATCTTGAGTATTTCCAAATGTACCATTGGGCTTCTTTCTTGTACCTTTACTCTACCTGTGGAGACATTTTTAGCGTTAACTATTTCATTGTTTATGAAATTTCACTTCATTTCTACTGAATATTTCTAAACACTTCTGCCCAGATCAATGATAATTGTTCTGAAAAATATCCACTTTCTCTCAGTTTTTTGTTAAATGACTGCAAATTAAAGGGCTGCTGCCTAAAATGTCAAAAGGGAAAAAAATATTTTCATCTGCAAATTATGTGATTTTTCTATTAATGATATTCCTGTGTATATGAAAAGTCACCCTGCATAAAATGATGAAACTTAATGTTTGATAGTACGCAATTTCTGGAAAAAATTGTCAGTATATTAAAGCAGTGGAAAATCAAGATGTTTCATACTAACATTAAAAAACATTCATCATTTAATAGTTTACATCATTTACCTCATTTCTTCCATAACAACTAAGATTACACACAGTGAATAAAACATTCATACAGTTACCATTAACAGTTACACAGAATGCTTGTTTGATAATATGCTAAGATTCACATTTGCACATCAGTATTCCTCACAAAAGAAAAAGTTAAATATTCCTTAAATTTCAGAAATTTTGTAGCTTTACATTTACTGCAAAAATGAAAATAGGTAAAACTTTTGTCATATGACTTAAAAATTACAAGAAATCCACATTCTGTGTTTATTATCTGATAACCTGTAAGAGAATTCACAGTTAAACTTGACATAATAATACTCTATACATTTCACATACTCACATGTGCTGGCACGTTAAAGGGATTGTAGCTGTCACGACTAAAATGAAACAGAGGCTTCATTATCTTCCCCAGTGAAAGATTAGGTATTTTAATGTGATAATGACATTTTATGAACACATTTATTAAATTATAGATGATATTGCACCACATCTGTACCCCAGAAAGCTTTTCATTAAGCATTATGCACTGCAAGATTGCCCATTTGCTGCTTTCTGACAATGTGCATGCAATGCTTGTAACAATCACATAACATGTATGTTGTGTGAAACTCTATACACATATGAGGGATAGTCATAAAGTTTTAATTATCACCTTTTTTTGGGGGTGGGGGGGGGGGAGGGGAGGGGGAGGAAATAAAGTTACATAATTAATTTTTATAACAATAATGGAAATTCCTGGATGGAGCAATATGTAAAATAACATAAAGGCAACCACTCACCTATAGTCGATCGATGTGTGGAGCACGGTAACACATAACAGAAAACAGCATTCACACTAGCTTTTGAGCACTAGCTCTTTTTCCAGCAATAGTACACACTCTCATGTACACAACCACACAGACACTCAAACCGACTCTCCCATGGCCACAGGAGTGTGTGTTTGGCTTTCTGTTTGGTTGTGTGTGTACTATTACTGGAAAAGAGCTAGTGCTTGGAAGCTAGTTTAAATATTGTTTTCTGTCATGTGTTACTGTGCTCCATGCATCACTCTGTTATAGGCAAATGGTTGTCTTTCCCTTATTTTAAATAATTGATTTTTTGTTTGTTTACAGGTATGCGTCCACAGTCCCAGTGCAGACTGAAATCTCCACACCACAGTACTGTTGCACGCTGCTAGAGGAACCAAAACAAATTGGCACAGGCTATTGATAAAGTAAGTGGAGTATCTTGCAGTAATTAGTTTTTAGCAATGGTGGAAATGTCGCAACTATGTCAGGCGATAGCCATCATGGTTGATCTGACACAGTTGTAGTAGTTTAATTGATGCTGGGAACAAATCACTGCATGTTACTCCATTTTGTCAATGGGCTGCACTATTTTGTTTTGTCAACTAGGGCATGGAACAGTACTGTGGCATGAGGACTTTGATTATACCAGGTCTGCAGACATGTATTTGTAAAACAATCAAAAAATTAATTATGTAACTTTATTTTTGTTTTTGAAGTGGTGATTAAATGATAGGAAATGTTAAGTATAACAATAAACACAGAAATGAATGACATTTGATGTAATTTCATGCAGTAATACAAGCCAAATGTGAATGCTAATTTTAATAGTAATGAATAATTAGAAAAAAGTCTACAGCCCACTATAGTTTTTTAGAAAGGTTTAAGTACGCAATAGCTTACATAATTTATAATTTCTCAAATAATTATATGTATTCTTGAAAGCCAATGAGTAATATATATTTAGCCTCTTTATTACTGCAATTGCTTGAAATATTCTCTGATTATTGATAAACATTGATTAGTGGGCAGCATATTTTTTCCCAGAATGAATGTAGGAAGCTCCTTTCATGACACAATGAACTCACCCTTAATGTCTTGGGATTATTTGAATAGTCGACAGGTTGACAACGGAAATTATACAGGCCTGTTAACCAACCTGACATGCTTATCTGCAAAACAAGTACCATTATATACTTGGATGGAATCTAAATATAAGCAGACACAACAAGCACTTCACTTTACTCCTTATATCTTTCCAAAGGATGAACTCTGGAAATATTTCTGTAGAAATATGGCTGACACTTTCAGCAGCACTTTTCATGTTAAAATTTTAGTTAATTCAGAAATTGAAAATTCAAAGCATTAGAGAGAATTAAGATACATAAAAGACCATGCTCTAGGGGTGATAAATTAGCTCAATTCTTTTGACAGGTGTAAGCATGAAAACTGAAATTTGAACTTTTCCCTTTTATACAGGAAAGGCAGTTGATATGAACCAAAGGTCACGATAAACACAGTGACATTTGTCCAACAATAAATGAACACGGTAAAGAAATAGTGTGTAGACAATTCTACACAGAAAATATGAAGGAGGCAACTGTCTATTCAAGAGGTGACAGTCACAAACAGGAAAAGCTTAGAATAACACAAAATGGGAACTACGAAAAAAAGAGGTAAAAGGGGAAAGTGAAAACAAAAATAAAGCAATTGTGGCTGAAGAAGCAAGTAATTGATTTAGGAAATAAGAAGGTCACAAAAACAGTGAGAACTGATGTAAATGTAGGACAAAATGAATACAAACATATGATACACAAAGTGTCAAAAAAGAAAAATGAGGAGAAAAGGAAAAAACACAGCAGCTAGAAGACAACTTTGCCATAGGAGGCAAGTCAGGATTTATGTAACAGAAATTCGAGGAAGAAAGAGGAGTTGAAGAGCCTAATATTAGCTAAGAGGTATTGCAGAAAATGGTATGGTATTTCTTTATAGAATTCATATGCTTTTCCTTAGTTTGTTTGTGTCTTACATTTATGAAGGATGAAATTATAGTTCCAAAAACTGAATGTTTAACACTATCTATATATGTGTCTACATAGAATTTAACTTATGATAAGCATGGCTCCTTTATCTATCTTTATTCATTTTAGTTACTCTACCATTTTCTGGTTACACTTTGGTAAAGCAATGATTATAACACTCTTCTTTCACCATGTTAGATATGAATATCAACTACATTAACATAACTGGACAGCAAACTACAAATTCATTACTACAACCACATAAACATGCATCTTTTGCAAACATATACTTATGAGTATTTTGATAAAGCATATTGAAAGTATTACTTCTGTTTCTTCCAGAGTAACATAATTTGAATTGTTTTATTTAGCTTACACAAGTCAAAATGTATAATTGCTATGTTACGTAAAAATTCAGCATTATCGTGTATGGTGTTACAACTTTCACTTATTTGTCATGTTTTCCTCAAAAATATACACAAATAAACAGTAGTATTATACTTGCAGAAAAGTTTGTTAATGTGGTGAAAAATTACTCATTTCTGTCAGTTTCAGATGATTAGAATAAATTCAGCAACTGATATTCATTGACATTCCGAATGGAATAGTCATCACTATGAAATTAATTTTTTGTAGCCACAGTATTTTAAAGACTATAATTAAAAGCAATATTTATTATGACAATATTCATTATAAAAAAGTTATTCGCAAATTTAGTGCCCCCAAAACGCACATTTTTAACTTCCATAAACAAAAAGCTTAAAAATCTGAGAATAAATTTGTTACTACCCAAAATCCATTACAAGTGATTTTGGAACTAGTCAATTGCAGTGCTGCTCCAGCTATTATGAATCTCTCTGGTTTTTATATTGATTAAAATGCAAACAAAAAAACAACATGGTGAAAAACTATTGCACATCACTCTAGGTGTACCATAAATTTTCACCAGTACTGGCAGGATTGCACAATTTAGATGAAAATCGTAGCTTATGGCTATTCAGAAAGATTAACAATTTGTACACTTTCCTCATACCAGAGGAAATGTACACCAGCAAGACCAGAAATGCAACTGAAATTGATGTACAAATATATTTAGATGATGAGCACAAAAGCCAAAAGCAAGCTTATGTACTTAATGACCAAGTTGTGTTGTCGGTATCCTAACACTGCACTCATAGCGAGGTCCTAGTTGTTTTATTTTGTTTTCTGCTTGTGTGTAAGATGTGTCAAATGTGTGACTATGTGCTTCAGATAACATTAAAGAGTACAGTACTTGTGAAGAGCAGTGTTCTGCTGATGTCTGCATGAATGAATGTAAAAAAGAAAGAAAGGGAGAATCTAATACAGTATCACATATAGCTTTGTCTTCTCAAATGGCACTAAGGCATTCACTATATTTTTGTGTCTATATCTCCATCCACACTCTTCAAATCTCTATAACATTAGTGTTAAAGGGTGATTACTACTTTTCCAAATCTTAAGTATTTGCCATGTACCATTCACAAATGGAGTACATGAAGAATGAATAGTCGTCTATGTCAGCAGTTATTATCTTCATTTAAAAAAGTTGTTATTGTACAGGACAGTTGTGAGAAGTTCAGAATTTAATCCTGGATGAGGGGACATAATGAGGGGATCAAAACTGTACGGCACATGTCTTCATTTTTTCCACTCCTATACCAGCTCAAGGCTATGGCTGCTACAGAGCTGTGATTTAGAAAAATCATAAAAAAAATATAGTTCAATTGACTGAAACTAATTTTTAAAAATAAGAAAAGAAAAATGTACCCAGTCAGATATGGTGTCCTACACAAAATATTATATGCCACTGTCTACACGAAAGGGGAAAATACAAGTTTTTTGCAATGCAAAGACATACACTGAGGGAACAAAAGTCATGGGATACTCCCTAATATCCTGTTGGACCTCGTTTTGCCAGGCATAGTGCAGGAACTCAATGTGGCATGGACTCAACAAGTTGTTGGAAGTCCTCTCCAGAAATATTGAGCCATGGTGTCTCTATAACCATCCATAATTGCAGAAGTGTTGCCAGTGATGTATTTTGTGCATGAACTGACCTCTTGATTATGTCCCATACATGTTCAATGTGATTCATGTCAGGATATCTGGGTGGCCAAAACATTTGCTCAAATTATCCACAATGTTCTTCAATGAACAATTGTGGCCTGATGGCATGGTGCATTGTTATCCATAAAAACTCCATCTTTGTTAAGGAACATGAAGTGCATGAATGGCTGCAAATGGACTCCAAATAGCTGAACATAACAATTTCCAGTCAATGGATGGTGCACTTGGACCAGAAGACCCAGTCCATTCCAGGTAAACATAGCCCACACCATCAGTGAGTCATCACCAGCCTGTACAGTGCCTCATTGGCAACTTGGGTCCATGGAGGAGGAGGATATTGGTGTTTAATGTCCCGTCGACAACGAGGTCATTAGAGACAGAGCACAAGCTTGGATTAGGGAAGGATGGGAAAGGAAGTCGGCCGTGCGCTTTCAAAGGAACCATCCTGGAATTTGCCTGGTGTGATCTAGGGAAATCACGGAAAACCTAAATCAGGATGGCCGGAAGCGGGATTGAACCGTCGTCCTACCGAATGCGAGTCCAGTGTGCTAACCACTGCGCCACCTCGCTCAGTTTGGGTCCACGGCTTCATGTGGTCTGCACCACACTTGAACCCTGCCATCAGCTCTTACCAGCTGAATCTAGGATTCATCTGATCAGGCCACAGTTTTCCTGTCATCTAGGGTCCAACCAATATGGTTACAAGGTCATGATAGGTACTGTAGGTGACGTGCTTTTAGCAAAGTCAGGTTGTCTGCTACCATAGACCAATAAGACTAAATTTCTCTGCACTATTATAATGGATAAATTTGTCATACATTCCACATTTTTGCTGTGGTTATTTGAAGCAGTGTTGCTAGTCTGTTAGCACTGACAACTCTTCAAAATCGCTGCTGCTCTCCGCCGTTAAGCGAAGGCTGTCAGTCACTGCATTGTCAGTGAGAGGTAATGCCTGAAATTTGGTATTCTCAGCATACTCTTGAAACTGTGAATCTCAGAATACTGAATTTCCTAACGATTTCTGAAATGGAATTCCCCATGGCTCTATCTCCAACTACCATTTTGTGTTCAAAGTCTGTTAATTGCTGTTATGCAGCCATAATCATGTTGGAATCCTTTTTCATATAAATCACCCAAGTACAAATGACAGCTCTTTCATACTTTGTGAAAGCGATACTACCGCCATCTGTGTATGTGGAAATCACTGTCCCATAACTTTTGTCACCTCAGTGTAATCATACAACAGGGACCAAGCAAATGAGGCAGTGCTGTTGTTAAGATGCTGACCTCATATTATGGAGATTAGAGTTTGCTCTGTCTGGACATCCTGATTTAATTTTTCTGTAATTTTCCTAAATCATTTCAGGTAAATGCCATGACGATTTCTTCATCGAAGCCATGGCAGACCATCTATCCTATCCTTACAATGCATACTTATATGTTTAGGATGCATGCATATTTTTTAGCTATTTATTTTCATTTTATTGTGATGACAAATCAAGTATCATTATCAGGTGATTCCTTAATGAATATACGTGTAAGCTCAACTTTAGAGTGGAACAAAATATTAGCATAAAGGGAGACACGCTGCATTTGGGAGCTTAGTTTTACTAGAAAGAATCATTTATATCATGTGTGGAGTTTACATAGAGATAAGAGGTCTATGGATGGCAGTTGTGTGGTGATTGTAGTAGCAGGATAACTATGTGATGATATGTGATACAGGAACTTGTCTCTAGCCTGCTCTGATAAAGTCACTGTTCATCCTTAATCCACTATATTTGCTTTCCAAGCCCCTTCTGTTCCTTATATGCCATCTTTATCAAATTTCATATCCCCAATTCTGTCACGGTGGTGAGTACTGGACTCCTATTTGAGGGACTGGCACTTCAAATCCCTGTCTGGCTATCCAGATTTAGGTTTCGCATGGTTTCTATAAATTACTAAAGGCAAATGCCTGGGAAGTTCCTTTGAAAAGGACATGGCCCAAGAACTTAACCAAAAACAAAGCAATGTTTTTAATCTTGTTTCTATGTATGTCATCTATTCCGTGCCTCTAGTACACAGTGAGTGGATACCTTCACTCCTTCCATTATTTGTATTCCACATGACCTACCAGTATCATATTAATATCACTAGGAAAGTTAGATGAACTGACCATTGGATACATTGTGTGAAGATTCTGTTACATTTTCTCCTGATACTGTTTCAACAGATTCCTAAACCATGTGCAGGTAATATAAGTTATGGATTATCTATAAAAATAAGAGGTTTGTTGTAATTGTTCCTGTACCTTCAACCAATAGCACAGTCTGCAGGAAGTAAACACCAATTCTTGTTTCCTCAGAACACTTCAGACAGCAATGAAACTGAGTTACACATAATAGATTCATCTAAACATCTAGTCAGCAATGCAGTGATAATTACTCTTCAGGGAGAAGCTCACATTCTAGAAACACAGATACACAGCACCCACGTATGTTGTTAACTAAGCCATTAGTATCATGCGGTAAAAGGCTTCAGTGTTAATGTTCAATCACAGTTAATAAATGACATCTATACACACCCCAATTCCTTCACAACAAACCCCTCATGCGAGTCAAGCATTTACCGTTAAGCAAACAAAGTACATACAAATTGGTAATGTAGTACTGAGATACTGATGAGTCAATGGAAAAATGATATCATAGGGGAAAATAATTTAGCATTTTCAGTTTGGCAGATTTACAGCAACTATGTTTTCATATTGCAGCTTTACAGCATAAATATTTAGCAACAGAAAAGAAGAAAATTTTACATTAAAAATATTTTATATTGACAAAATTCAGTGAAAAAGTAAATATCCACACTTTATCTCGAACGTATATATGTACAGAAAAGAGTTGTTAAAAATAACTGAAGTGACATGTGATTGATCCACCATGTGATGATGTTTTTGCAGTGTCTTTAACAGCATTTCACTGCATTCATGGAACATGGAATGTATATTCCATTAGGAGAACACTTAGTTTCATCTCTCAAAGACAGGATAAGCAGTTTTTCATCAAAATTCTGCTAAAATACCATCACCTGGAGGAATCACAAGCTACTTTTTTTAAAATTTGAAGTTAGAGAAAATATATACTAACTTTTTATACAGAAGTATTATACCAGCACATGTCGTATTTATTTTGAGTATGCAGTTTCAGATTTTGCTTTAAATGAGTTAAAATTAGGCTAATTTAAAATTTGAATATTGTTAAAATTTCCAAAGAAGAAAAAGGTACATAGCTGTATGTACCTATACTTCCTAGACTGAAATTCCAGGCAGTATCATAAGTTTACAGAGTGGGCACAGTGACTCACCCTGACAGCTAAAGGGTTGTCGGAGTAGTCGATAGGCTGGCACCGGAAGCTGTATTCAGTCAGCCATCCACTCATGAGACACTGAGAGAAACAAGCTGTTAAATTCCATTCACCGAAAGCTACTCTATGTGCACTGTTTCCCCACAGAATGAAGAAGTGCCTTCTCCTGGAGAGTTTTCATTACTCAAATATTAATTTTGATAGAATTTCACATGTGTATTTCTAGATATGTACATTGACATCAAGACCTACCCTTCTGCATTTACTGATATATTTATTTCAATAAAATTTCACACTTGTTTATGTACATATGGATATTGATACCAAGAGTTAACCCTTTGAAATTTGGTCATAATGATAATATTAAAGCAATCTGAACAGATATTTGTTTGTTCTTTTGATGTCTTCTGACCAAATTGTACAGTGATGTATGTTATAACTATGCAAAATAATTTGTCATCAGCCAGTCTATTATCTTCATTATTTTGGCCTTATGCTGCAGGAAGATGAAAAAATACCATAGTGTTAAATATTAGAAAAGTTATGTATTATGGCTGCTGTTTAACTGTAGCATGGATGAAACTTTAGTTTCATTAATTCATTAACATGCTGTCCCATAAAAATAACTCTCTGCATCAAAAAGTTCAACAATACTTTCACATGTAGACCTACTTCAGATAATATTTTTAAGTAAGTCACTGAATAATTGTTCTTTCAGGTGTTTAAATAAACACGTGATGTTTCTGGTCAAGAAAGTTTCACTGTTCATTGAAGATTTGCAAAGTATCTCAGACAGCATTAATCCAAAATTTTAGACAGTGACTGGATAGCATATTCCTGAATCTTTTGACTTTATTTAACAACACTGAGTTTTCCCAGTTCTCATGAGACAAATACTCTCTCACTGTTAATTAGGAAACTAATGAAAATATGTATTCCAAAGATGGATAACAGCAATGTGGTAGCCTGAAGAGTGTAGTTATATTGATGGTAAATGGAATGCAGTAGGCTGGGAGTTATATAATCTCATCTTTTGTGCAGAATGTATATATAAAACTGGGTATTTATTTTCATTCATTCACTATCACTTCAGGTATCACAAAGTCTAGTTTCACTGCCATAGTGTCACACATGGTTCTCTGCCCTTCGATCAACTTTTCCGATAATAATTTTCTAGTGTGATACAGTGGTGTAATGGTGTCTGCTGCCATTAAAAATCTTTTGCAATTATTATTCTTCAGTTTGCCACATTAATTTTTAGTTCGTGAAATTTTATATTTGAACACAATTGAAGCACTGCTGTCATTGTTTCAGGGGCATCTGACTTCAAAGTCATAAGTATCCACTGGAATGCAGATATAGATGTAAACTGCAATGTGTTACTTTCTCCATTGCTACTGGAATGAAGTCATATATTTCCAGATTGTTATCTTCATATCACCTACGTTCTCATAAGTCAATATACTTCAATGATATAGTATGTTCCAATTTTCTTTCTATAAAAATAATGATAAGGGTTTATTATTCTGTGAACCATTCGTCATCTTTCTGGAGTTTTTTGTATCAAAATTATTATAGAATGTCAACACACAAAAAGCAAACTAAAAACAAAACAACACTGAAATTAGCATTTATCATAGTAGCTGTTCAGATCATCTCTTCCACTTCTTTTTATGAAATTAATACCTTAGGTGCAGAACAGACTCATGTAAATTCAGGAAAATGTAAGTTAGGTAACCCTTTTTACTACTAGTCATTTACAACTCTGTAGCAATACTGAATGCTTTGGAGAGCCAAGAAAGTACTGAAGAATAAACTAAGCTTGTTAAATACACTGAAACACAAAGTTTTAGTAACAATAGTAACAGTCTCCATTAGTTTTTTCTCTGCTCAGTAGAGGAATTTTAATATAAATCAAAAACATTTAGAAGCAATAGACAAATTATTTTTGCCATTTGGTGAAAAACTGAAAAGGTGACAAACAGCTGAACTAAAAAGCAAGCTGTACTGGTAGCAAACACTCAAAGCATGAAATGCAGAAGAAGAAAATCTTATACTTAATTCAAGGAAGAACAAAATAAAAGAGGGTAGAATTATTTCAAAGTTTTAACAATTCATATATTTGAAACATGTACATTAATATACTAAGGCTTTGCATCATATAAGGATTCTGTGCAACAACAAAATGTATTATTATGAAATAACACATCATTCAGCTAATGTATCTTGATTAAAAATCTGTTTTACAGAAAAATCTGATTTTGTAAATGAAACAAGAAACTGTATTTTGAATAAGTTACTTAAATCTAAGGAAAAAATTAAATTAAAACCAATTTCTTGAAATTTATATGTACAACAAGTAAATCAACATTTTCAAAGGAGTTGCACAGGTCATCCTTCACATTCACACAACATTACAACTGAATCAGAAAGTGGAGAGAAAGCTAAGCACCAGTTATGTGCAGAAACAGTTTAAAGAGAGAAAGATTATTTTGTAGTTGAAGTTCATCACCGGAGGACAGAATACTGTACTAAAATAAGACATTTCACTTATTCTGTGCATGTTTATTTACAGTGCTTGTCCAAAATCCTATTTACACGTGTAAGTGATTTTTAACCTTCACCCATAAGCTGTAATTAGGTTTTTGCAAGTCATTCCATACACTTTTCTTTCATTTTACTTAAATTGTAGTATGTTCCCATGAAAGAATGGTCTTCCAATCTGTAGTAACATTATTTACAGAGGTTAAGAAATAATGCCGTTATTCTGTTCAGCAATACCCACTTTTAGGCAATGCTGGTACTGGTATGTCAAATTCAGCTAATTTATTTATTCTGAAATGGAGATCAGTCTGAGGGACTTAAAATACATGCACTTCACTTCTGGTAACATGGGACATCCATATTAGCCTCCCCACCTCCAATCCCCCCCCCCCAACAACCCCCCCCCCCCTACCATCTCCCCATAACTCTGTGATTAAAAGAATTTGTTTATTAATTTGGCTGACAGTGCATAAACCTGTATTCAAATTATTTGAAGCTTGTTTGATGCAATAGTTCAGACTTAACTGACATCTTTCAACGATGGCTATATGAGGGACCACCATGTGGTGTTTGATAATTATTTGAGGAATTAGCTACACTGACAGAGTAACAGCAGGTGTTTCATCACAGAAATAGGAAATTCTTATACAATTTACTTCTGTAGGTAACTGTGCAAAGATAATTGTACAAAGATTCAGCTATATCACTGCTTACTATTATTATCTGATTATTACTGAGCAGTATTACCACAGATTGCTAAAACAGTTTCACATGTACTCATGTGGACATGTTACTAAAAAGATAATCTACTCTCCTTTGAAGTGTCTCGTATAGTGCTGATGACTAAATTTCCCATCTTTATTTATTATTTATACTTTTCAAATGACTTTCATATCATCAGGTTGCACTGCTGTTCTGATGATCAGAAAATGTATTGCGTTCTGTGTGTATTTGAAGGAAAACTTGACTAACACACTATAAGGCTACTCTAGCCTCACATACTCCGAAAGACCTTCCAAATAGGACTGCACATATTACATTCACTGATAATGGTGCTCTGCTGTAACTTGAAGACTAGTCAAAATATTTCTTACTTAGTTTAAGGGAGGCAAGTTGTATGCTTCATACATTTACATGCTCAGTATGCAACTATTAACATTGTATACATCTGTTTGTGTGTGTGGTTTTCCGATATTTCATTTAAACTATGAACTTACAACACACATGCTCTTCAAAGAAGGTATGCTGGAATGTTTGTGTACTATTACTTACCTCGTAAAAAAGCCATGCACTGAATATAACTTGGAAAAAGTTGTATGCAATCAGTAGATTTTTTAGCTCGAATGGCTTACGATTTTCCATAAGTCTTGGGCCAAGTACTTTTACAATATATACATATGTGAGACAGATTGCAGCAGTAGGGAATGGGCTTGACATTAGGAACCATTTGCTAGTCCTTGGATCTGCAAACATTTTAGAAATGTCAAAATCATGTACATAATCTAATGAAGTTATAATACAACAAAATATTTAACCTGTGAAGTCAGAGAGCATTTTATAACAACACATTATTGTCACAGAATCCATTAGATTACAAGTCCTGGCATGAAGAGCACATTTTAATGAAATAAAGGCATGCAGTCATAACAACCTGTAGTTTCTTGATGATCTACGATAAGTTTTAAGTGCGGAAATGAGAAAGAATATAACACCATTTTTGTGACTGCTTTAAGAAAAGAAGAGAAATAAACTGAAAAATTGGTGTCTACATCCTATTCGCAGTGACTGGAGGTGAAGATCCCCACACTCGGCATTATTAAAATAATGGAACAAAATTTCTGTGAAATCTGCTAACACTGATCATTTGTGTACTTCAACTGCCATTTTTTACTCCAGTGAACAAGGTTGTCTGCAATATCATAGACAGTATAGTACATATTTGTCCATATAGGTGGCCAGATGTACATGAAGCAAAATGGCTGATTATTTGGATTCTCTGTTAGACAAGATTTTAAAAGATCTTGTAGTTGAACCCTATTTACAAAAGAGTGTGTATAAACAGCAATGTGTGATGACAGTACACACTCTTTATGAGAAGTCACTTGCAGAGAGTAACTGCAGACAGATATCAGCTCCCAGCAATAGAAAAAAAAAAAAAAAAAAAAAAAAGGGGGGGGGGGGGTTCAAATGGCTCTGAGCACTATGGGACTTAACATCTGAGGTCATCAGTCCCCTAGACTTAGAACTACTTAAACCTAACTAACCTAATGACATCACACACATCCATGCCCAAGACAGGATTCGAACCTGCAACCGTAGCGGTCGCGCGGTTCCAGACTGAAGCGCCTAGAACCGCTCGGCCACACTGGCCGACCAGCAATAGTCAAAAATTGTAAAAGAACTGTGCAGATAACTACACACAAGTGATTTAGAGCTTCAGTAAATATCTACCAAAGCCAGTGTTTCAAAATTATAGCTTTGCTGAAAGGTAAAAATTGAACTTCTGTCTTTAGGCTGTTGTCTCGAAGCACCCAACATGCGACAAGAATACATTAACGTGATGCAAATTCTACCACGTCCATGTCACAGTCACAGTCTCTGTGTCACTTTTGATGTTTCCAACTACTTCAGAGGTGAGTAGTAACTCCAAATACGACAGAAGGAGCCTCAACTGCTTACTTTGAGAGACGAAACTAATAGTAAGAAAAGAGCAACATTAATCAGTTTTTCACTGATTTAACAACTTTTACCATCTTAAGCTCGCAGAAACTCATCAAACGGATGACCACCAGTGGCACTGCACACATTACAATATCATCTATTGTCAGAACTGCTCTTTGGGTTCAAAATCCTTTGGCCTATTGCTAACACGTGCTGTCTATGATTCTTCAGGAAGTATTTCATGGTTGTCAGATGCTTATGAATAAATCTTCTCACACACAACCTGGCACCGTCTCTTCAAATTTTACTGTGTGAACAGTTCTTTGCTGAAAACCTTGGCCAGTTCTCTGAGAATCCAATGACCCAGTTTCTTGTAAGTTTCTATACATGGTGATAAATTTGAACCATTCTCAAATGGTATCCGTACAAGATCCATATTGTACAGCAACATGCGCCAAAGGACTCACGACATGTTGACTTCACTCTCCACTTTCTCACTAGGATTGAAGTTGACGAGTGCTGGCCCTGGACCATCTTATGGACATATGATGCTCATTTTTCTTAGATGGGTGAGGTGAACACACAGAATTGCCGAGTGTGGGGATCTTCACCTCCAGTCACTGCGAATGAAGTTCCTCTGTACGGTGAACATGTCACCGTATGGTGTGGCTTCACAGTTACATTCATCATTGGACCATTCTTTTTTGAACAGGTTGGTGCTCGAGGACCAGAGACGTGCAGTGTGACAGGCCAGCATTACTGTGATATGCTTCACCAGCACATCATACCCGCACTACAGGAGAGAGACACATTGAACTCAATATTTTTCATGCAAGATGGGGTCCCAACGCACATCACTTGTGAAGTTCACCCGCTTCTCTGAAACACATTTGGATATGATCAAATTATCAGCTGATCATTTCCAAATGCTTGGCTGGCACGATCACCTGATCTCACTTCCTGTGATTTCTGATTTTGGGGCTACCTAAAGGACAGGGGAACATTCACACATGTGCTGATCTCAAGCGCAGCATATCAAGAGAGGTAGCTGGCATACCCACAGACATGCTGTGCAGAATGCAATCCTGCACTTTCAGACTCTTCTGGGCACTGTTGGGGGCCATATTGAGCCCCTTTTGTAGCAGTAATGGTACCGGTATGTGATGGTATGATGTACCATTGCAGCACATCAAAAGTGTTTCAGTTGTATTGATTCTGCATTATTTCTCTTATCCATGTCCTTGAAACTAATGCTACCAAGTTTGTTACTCATACGGTAATTAGTTACCATGTTATGATGTGCTGAATTGGGTAAGTGGTAATTAAAGTGCATTACTCACAGATTTTCAGTGAGGGCTTTAATTGCCATATGGCAACAAAACTTGGTAGGTATTCTAATGCATTAATGCGCAACTGATTTATGCTGGAAAAAAATTATTTCCAATTTTAGCTACCAGATGCAAATCTGTCTTTGTGAGTGCAAGAAAAATGGATTAGTAATGAGACATGGGCAGAAAAGATCAAATAAGTGGGAAAGACATAATCTCGATTTTGTTATGAAGCACCACTTACACAGTTTGTTGAGTATCAGCACGAGAAATGTTGACGAGATGCTATACGGCGCCAGATTTGCATCTGATATTCAAAATTGGAACTAATTTTTTTCCAAAGTAAATTGGCTCTGCATTAATACATTAGCATATCTACCAAGTTTTGCTGTTGTACAGTAATTACAGCCCACAGCAGACCTCTGTTAGTTGCTGCACTTTAATTATAACTACCTGATAGTTTTGGCACCCTGCACCTCAAACCAAAAACTGACTGGGGACAGCACCTAACAGAGCAAGGACATTGCTGACCATTAAAATTGCAATACCATGAAGAAAAATGTGACAGATGTCAAAATTGCATAACATGTACTACTGCATACAAGTGATTATAATTTCAGTTCAACTATGCATAGTAGATAGGAGTAATGCCATCTAATTCTCTACATAAGGAAAGATTACATATTTCATTCAGAAATAGTATTTGAATGTCCATTGTTTATGAGAAGACTGTGATATACGCCTCTATGGTGATATACCTAGCAGTATGTGTTGGAATTTGACAGTGGCCAGATTGAGGCCCTTCAAGACTGCAGTTTATTATTCCACAACTCTGCTGCATCTCTTGGTAAGGATCTCACAACTGTGATGCAAATATGGAATTGATAGGTTCAGGGAAGATCACACTGAGCACTTGACAGATCAAACATATCATTCATGCGACTGTGGATGACTATATTGCCAAGTCAGGTATGATAGGACAGAAAATGGACTTGTTTGCAGTAAGATAAGCCTCCTCAAAGACAGTATGATGATTTCTGGATCAACATGGGCTGTCAAAGCACCAACCATTATAATGGTTTCCTTTGCCACAGCACCAGAGTTGTACACCCACGGACAACACTGTGGACAGGAGAGGTACCCTGTCATCTTTTCATACGAGTCCCAGTTCTGTATACAACACCACAATGGGCACATCTGTGTACGGAGGCTTCGAGGTGAAGGAATGTTGTCAAATTGCATTCATACAAGTGGTGTACCTCCAGTGGAAAGCATTTCCAGCCATCTCTCCATATGACCTTTTTTGCTTCTAATCTTCTCAGGAATCATTTCCTACAGTTTGTGCCCATTTAGAAAAATCGCCCTGTGTATTTAATTTTACACAGGGTGTTGGGAAATTCCCGTTAAAAACTTCCAGGATATGTAGCATGGAGTGACTACGTAATATTTTGAACAGGAACCCATGTCCGGAAACGTACCATTTCCGTGTTACAATCATTTCAAAACGTGTTGGTTTAGTGACCACTTTTACAAGTAGGCTATTATATTAGCTGTGATCCAGTACATCACTTGTTTTACAGTTCTACCCCTTAACAACTAAAGAAATTCCTCGTGTACTCGTTGATGTGTTCTCTTCAACGTGATGCTCTACAGCCTCTTCCATTACGAATGTTCGGCGTCTTCTGGGAGCACCACAGTCGCGCCCGCTGGAGGTAAAGTTACCCCTTGTATTGTATGGAACTGGGGACCTAGAAACGACGGAGACGCTTCGTCCTCACCGTAGCCCTCAGTGGTTCACAATCCCGGCCTCCAGTGGACCCCCTGGGAACGTCTCACACCAGACGAGCGTAACCCCAAAAGTTTGCGTGGTAGAGTAATTATGGTGTACGCGTACGTGGAGACAGTGTTTGCGCAGCAATCGCCGACATAGTGTAACTGAGGTGGACTAAGGGGAACCAGCCCGCATTCTCCGAGGCAGATGGAAAACCGTCTTACAAACCGTACACAGACTGGCCGGCATACCGGACCTCGACACTAATGCGCCGGGTGGATTCGTGCCGGGGACCGGCACGCCTTCCCGCCCGGAAAGCAGTGTGTTAGACCGCACGGCTAACCGGGCGGGCAAGGTACCCCTTTCTCGAAGCCGTTGCTTAATTGGGGCGAAAATGGCACGCGGTGGAGCCATACGTTGCAGATACGATGTTGATAAAGGTGACGAGCAACTCTTCCATTACCGTGAGCTTCGCCATACGGAAATGAAATGAAATGAAGGATCACGTCGTTCCATTCTGCAACTGTATACTCAACCATGCTGCTCTAACAGTCACAGACACATGAATGAGGCTCGAACCAAGTCAGAGCGGGAGGATAGACGTCAAATGACATCAGCGAATCCGATGTAAGCGCACTCCCCCCCCCCTCCCCTCTCCATGACTACCCTATTGCACATCTATCAAACGAATCGGCTGTTGTCTGCTCAACTCCTCTACAAGTCTTAGAAGTCTGTAGCGGGAATTTCCGAACACCCTGTGTTATTAAAATCATAGGCATCTGCGGTATGTAAATGTGAGGGTGCCAGCAAGTTATTTTGTGGGAGAGGTTAGAGCCACTATCAAACTGTGACCCTTGACTCAGAAACGAATCCTTGATGGGTGCCAGATTTAATATGTAAATTGCGACTTAGTGAAGGAGAATTATAATTAGTAAATTTTTCTAATGTTCAAAAAATATTCTAAAAACTGCAGGACAATAACAAGTACGAAACCGTAAGCAGTATTAGTATTTTCAACCGCAAACAGCTAACGGCTAATTTTCCCTAGAAAAACTGGGTGGTAGAGCTCTTGAGGCCCAGACCACAGAGACCTGAAGCATGTGCTACATGGATTAATCGGATCTGTGTAGCTAGCTACCACAAAGGGCATTCGTCATATAGTTTGAAACAAGCAAGCACAACAGTGCAACACGACATTCACTACCACAACTACTACAATACTACACAAAACATTTTTGTTGTTACATCTATAACGTGCTAGCAAACCAGCTCTGAGGAGCCACAAGAAGCTCCTGCGATGGGCCTATCTATATATGCTTCATCACACATTTTGAAACAAGCAAGCACAACATTGTTAGATCTGCAGACTACAATAACAACGATCTGAGAAAAAGTGAACAGTATGGAAAGCAATGAAGCCTTTTCGCGCTACATGAGATTCCTAGTGTCTATTCACATTCTTCAGCTGTCGTAAACGGTATAAATTAAGAAAAAAACTAATAGATGTATTGTATATTTACCTCCTTGTCTGTCCATTAAGTCCTGGAAATCGTCTATTAAACTGAGGATGGCTGCCATGGTCTCGCGTCAACCTTCCTGCAACAAAGACGTGAACCATTTAGTCTTAATAACGTAGTGTGTTAATCGTTGAACAGCACAATTATGGCCGCCGGTGTGGCCGTGCCGTTCTAGGCGCTTCAGTTTGGAACCGCGTGACCGCTACGGTCGCAGGTTCGAATCCTGCCTCGGGCATGGATGTGTGTGATGTCCTTAGGTTAGTTAGGTTTAAGTAGTTCTAAGTTCTAGGGGACTGATGACCACAGATATTAAGTCCCATAGTGCTCAGAGCCATTTGAAGCACAATTATGTATCCCATTCACCTTCAACTTGTCAACGGATCTACCATTCCTCTAATGAAACCCTCGTGTACCAGTGTTCTGATTGACATAAGTTACAATTAACGAGTAATTTGAGTTGTTAGAGAGAATGCGGGTGGCCTAGCAACAAAATAAGTTTGAGCGTCAATGACCAAAGCTACCTACTTCTTTTGTCATATACACTGTTGAGAGAAAATATTATGGCCACTGCCGACCGCGATACTGCATACTGTCTGGCGGCGTTGTGGACACGTGATAAATCCTGACTCAATAAATATATCGAGGTGCGGTTTTCGCCAAGTTATAGCGGACAATATGGCGAATTTCGTGACATTCGCAAGTAATTGTTATCGTTTATGATCGCCAAATTACGATACGACTTCATTTTTTTCTAATATAACAGGCTATATACTTTTCTCTGTGGCATTTTAAAGAATCTTGTAAGAGAACTTCAACGACAGAACTTGTATGATACTCGATTAAATAGTATCAAGATAACAACGCCGCAAACCATTGTCCCGCCGCCAGGAGAAGAGGTTCCACAAAACGTCTGCCCTATTATACCAAATGTATGTCTAGTACGGTTGTTGTATTTACCTGTGTGATTGAAGCTGTGTTCTACTGTTGTAGCAATCAGATAACTTGCTCGTACGGTTACTCGGGCATTCAGAATGTATACGACAGTTGAGAACTATTTGAACAGAAGTGCGGTTGTATGCTGAAGAATATCCATATCGTGCCAAGCACTCACAATCTGTCTTTGCATATATTACAAAAAAAGTTCTAGAAACTGGAAGAGTCGAGAATAAACTACGCCGAGGAAAAAGAAGAGCAGCCAAAGAAAGAAATGAAACAAATAACATTTTAGCAGCAGTTAACACACAATGCAAATGCCAATAAGAGGCATCTCAGAAGTCCGAGAGGGATCAACCAAACGAATGCTCTACAAACACTACATTCCATCGCATTTCATCCTCTCGACATTTCGCTGCTTCTAAGCTTCATGGTAATGACTTCCAAAATTGGTTACAGTTCTCCGAATCTTATCTAAGAATAGTTAACTAACGATGGGCGAGTCAATTTTCGCAATGCGCAGTAATCGTCAGATGAAAGTCCACATCAGATTTCACACACATATTTTTGGAAAATCCACGCTGGCAAAGAAATGAATAAAAACAACGCTCTTGGTCTATCAACGCTTGGTAAGTGTTTTTCAAGACCTGCATCATTGTTCCCCGTTTTATTAATGAGAATCTAAATACACTCAAGTATCTCAGGTTCCTAAGATAAGCTGCCGCCCAAGTTATTGGAAGACATCCCATAACGCAATCATTGTGGTACCAACATGACGAATGTCCCTCCCATTCCGCACCTGTAATGACAGACACTCTTAAGAGAGTTCAGAAATGGTCTGCACATCCATCAAGCTTAACATTTCTGTAATTTTATCTGTGGCAAAAATTAGCATGAGAGGTCTGTTAGGAAACACCGACGACTCCCGAAAGCATGAAATGCCTAATAATACGGGCCTGTGCTACCGTTAATGCTCGGTTTACACTAGCAAGTTATTGCAGCAATTTACTTGCGCTGAGGAACTTGCCGCGCGATTTGAGAGTATAAACATATCGCCAAGTCGACTTGCGACTGTAGCAATTTATTGCGGAAGTGACTTGCTGCACGTTTTCCGCTTCCAGTGTGAACACCACGCAAGAAGTATCTGCAAGTAACTTGCAGCTTTTAGGATTTATTTCTACTTCCTGCAAGTAGGAAGCGCAAGTTATAGTAAGTATGTCGTCTGTATAACATTCATATTGAACATTTTACTTAATGTGGTGACTTAATTTTATGCAACCATCTTACGTATTATATGCAAACAAATTTCAGAAATGGAGGAGAAACGGGAAGCAGGATACAGAACATTTTATTGAAGCCGTGGAGAGCTACCCCGAAATACGGAACGTGCATAACCGAGACTTTAAGGATAGAGTGAAGAAGATGAGCGCTTTAAATGAAATCTCGTCGATATTCGACACATCTATAAAAGAAGTACATAGAAAGTAGCATAACTTGGAGACACAACCCCTTTGCCACCTGCATCCACTCGCTTGTTGTTTTAGGAGTCTAGAAAAAGACGATGTGTAATTATTACATCTTCTATTTACTTAGCTATTCACTTTCTATTTTTGAGCATTAGAAAAAAAAAACATTTTTATAAGCATATCCTTCTGTAAAATGCAGTTTATTTTAATAAAAATTTAATTTCATTGTTGTGTTTTCACATACCTTCAAATAATTTTCCCTTTTCAAGATTTTAAAAAAGGCTCTACATACATCGGGTACGATCAGAGAAATCGTGCAGACGGGAATATGAAACAAGTACATTAGGGACTTGTATGAGTCTCCTACAAAGAAAAGATTTCAAAATTCAAACTTTTTTTGGTTTTATGTTTCACATAAATAAATGAAATGCCTAGTTTATTCGTAGCTCACCTGTAGCTATAAATCATAGAGTGACTAGCAAACGTTCCTTTGCTAAAATAGCAGTACCGAAGTTTGTGTCTCGTTTTGATATGACGGGCGCTATTAACATCAACAAATACTCAGGATCATTTGAGGACATTCTGCAAAAGTATCCATGCTCTCGATACTAAGTTCTTGCAAAAGGTTATTACAGGCACCATTTTGCGATCTTCTCATTATCTACTCTCTAACCAAAATACTTCTCTTTTTGTTTTTCACGTTTTGCATTACAATTACAAGAGCTGCAGCATATCTCACCCGCCTACTTGTCATTTTACACTTCGGTTGACACTCGTAGTGGTACTGAAAGCCTATGTAAACAGTATCAGCAAGTTGTTGACGCAAGTTTCTTGCCAAAGAACTTGCGGAAGAATCTTGCTTAATTCTTGCGGTGCTGTGTAAACACAGCTGCAAGCGGCTAGGAATAACTTGCAGCAATAGCTTCTGCAAGCGACTTGCTAGTGTAAACCCAGCTTAACTCCAGATGAAATTCAACATGCAGCATTGTTTTTCCAGAACCACTTTAAAGCGTGTAGCAGCGCTCAAGGTCAACATATTTTGCACTTGGTACGACAGCGGTGATGGTAAACACACGAACCGTAACTGAGTTATGTGCTTGCATACATTTGGTATAATAGGCCAGACGTTTGTACAATCTCTTTTCCTGACGGCGGGGCAGTGGTTCCGGCGATGTTACTGAAATACTGTTGACCAAGTTCCATGCATATTATGTCACTGAAGTTCTCTCAGAAGCTTCTTTCAAATGACACAGAAAAAAAGTATAGTTCTTGCAGAAAATCAAAGCGACTATAAACGACAAAAATTACTTGCGAACTTCTGAAATTATTACTTGCGAACTTCTGAAATTCGCCATACTAGAAATTTGTGGTAAGGTCTTACGGGACCCAAGTGTGTGTCGTAATTCGGCGCCTATAAACGACAAAAATTACTTGTGAACTTCTGAAATTCGCCATATTGGAAATTTGGAAATTTGTGGTAAGGTCTTATGGGACCAAACTGCTGGGTCATCGGTCCCTAAGCTTACGCGCTACTTAATCTAACTTTAACTTACCCTAAGGACAACACACACACCCATGCCCGAGGGAGGACTCGAACCTCAGACGGGGGAGTCGCGCGATCGGTGACAAGACGCCTGAGACCGGGCGGCTACCCCGCGCGTTCGCCATATTGTCCGCTATAACTTGGCGGAAACCGCACGTCGATATATTTATTATTTCTGACCTCGCCCTGTCTAAGCTGAGCAGAGACGAATGGGTTATCATTCTAGCGACGATACGGGCCGCAGATGACGAAAACAACCGAAGAAAACGACTTTGACAAAGGAATGCCTTCATGCTTGATGTCTTCTTCGATCGTGATCGCTTCTCTCTGCGGGATAATGGTCCGCGCCACAAGGCCAGAATAGTGCTACAGTGGTTTGAGGAGCATGTTAGTGAACTCACGTTGATGTCATGGACACAAAATTCACCTGATCAGAGCCTGATGGAACACTTGTGTGGCGCAATAGCGCGCCAGCTCCTTACCCACATAGCACGGGCCCATAATTTATGGTAATTGCGTAACCTGAGCCTAGATATCTGGTGCCACATACCTCCGGAAACCTATGAAGGACCCGTCAAATTCATGCCACGCTTAATAGTTGCTGAATTAGATTCCAAAGAGGAGCGAATACGTTAGTAAGCAGGTGCCCATAATGTCTGACTCATCAGTGTAACGATCGATTTGTTGGAACTGAAGGCTACGTAATGGGTAGCTATAAGGTTGACAAAACTTAAACTAAAAAGGCAGGATTAAAAAATACTCACAATATATATTGGTTATGGAAGAAAGCCTTCTCAAAGAGAAAACTAGTAACAAATTTTGTGATTACTCATGTAGATAAGTTAGACGTGCAATAGAAGAAGAACAGATGATGTCCTCCTAAGTAGGAGACTGGTACAACAGGAACTCAAAAAGTAAGTTACGCGTTATTATGGGAGACCAAGTAACTATTCAATGCTGCACTGCACATCAAAGAGACACAGATACACTACTGGCCATTAAAATTGCTACACCAAGAAGAAATGCAGATGATAAACGGGTATTTATTGGACAGATATATTATACTAGAACTGACACGTGATTACATTTTCATGCAATGTGGGTGCATAGATCTTGAGAAATCAGTACCCAGAACAATCACCTCTGGCCGTAATAACGGCCTTGATACGTCTGGGCATTGAGTCAAACAGAGCTTGGATGGCGTGTACAGGTACAGCTGCCCATGCAGCTTCAACACGATACCACAGTTCATCAAGAGTAGTGACTGGCGTATTGTGACGAGCCAGTTGCTCGGCCACCATTGACCAGACGTTTTCAATTGGTGAGAGATCTGGAGAATGTGCTGGACAAGGCAGCAGTCGAACATTTTCTGTATCCAGAAAGGCCCGTACAGGACCTGCAACATGCGGTCATGCATTATCCTGCTGAAATGTAGGGTTTCGCAGGGATCGAATGAAGGGTAGAGCCACGGGTCGTAACACATCTGAAATGTAACGTCCACTGTTCAAAGTGCCGCCAATGCGAACAAGACGTGACCGAGAAGTGTAACCAATGGCACCCCATACCAACACGCCGGGTGATACGCCAGTATGGTGATGACGAAAAAACGCTTCCAGTGTGCGTTCACCGCGATGTCGCCAAACACGGATGCGACCATCATGATGCTGTAAACAGAACCTGGATTCATCCGAAAAAATGATGTTAAGCCATTCGTGCATCCAGGTTCCTCATTGAGTACACCATCGCAGGCGCTCCTGTCTGTGATGCAGCGTCAAGGGTAACCGCAGCCATGGTCTCCGAGCTGATAGTCCGTGCTGCTGCAAACGACGTCGAACTGTTCGTGCAGATGTTTGTTGTCTTGCAAACGTCCCCATCTGTTGACTCAGGGATCGAGACGTTGCTGCACGATCTGTTACTGCCATGTGGATAAGATGCCTGTCATCTCGTCTGCTAGCGATACGAGGCCGTTGGGATCCAGCACGGCGTTCCGTATTACCCTCCTGAACCCAACGATTCCATATTCTGCTAACTGTCATTGGATCTCGACCAATGCGAGCAACAACGTCGCGATACGATAAACCGCAATCGCGATAGGCTACAATCCGACCTTTATCAAAGTCGGCAACGTGATGGTACGCATTTCTCCTCCCTTACACGAGGTATCACAGCAACGTTTGACCATGCAACGCCGGTCAACTGCTGTTTGTGTACGAGAAATCGGTTGGAAACTTTCCTCATGTCAGCACGTTGTAGGTGTCGCCACCGGCGCCCACCTTGTGTGAATGCTCTGAAAAGCTAACAATTTGCATATCACAGCATCTTCTTCCTGTCGGTTAAATTTCGCGTCTGTAGCACGTCATCTTCGTGGTTTAGCAATTTTAATGGCCAGTAGTGTATGTGGCACTATTTTTCAACACAGTCACCAAATCTCTGTAAACAACGGTGGGAACGTTCCAGCAATCGTTCAGTTCCTAGACGGTAGAAATCCGCTCCTTGATCACGGAGGACTGATGGTACCAGCTGTGTTGATATGCGTCTAAAAAAAGGAACAGGAAGTGTTACGTACGTAACAAAACATTCACTTATCAGGGAATGACCCTAATGCAGGAGTAATGAGTGAGCAGGGAAACTGGAATATGTAACCCCTTCCGACAATGCGCCACTGTTGTTGCGCAGTGGTCTTAACGAGTGAAGACAAGAAAAAATAACAAAGTGTTGAGATTCATCATCAAAAATAACAAAGTGTTGAGATTCATCTCTATGTATGAATGAACCCGAAAGGGACGTGGAATCATGCCGACTCAGCGACATGGCCACCTGGCGCTAGGTTTATCAGTTAGGATCATTGGCGCGAACAGTCGGATCGAGGTGGTCCCACAGATTCTCGACTGGGTTTCAATCCGGGGAGTTTGGTGATAAGGGGAGTACTATTAACTCTTCCTGGTGTTCTTCGAACCACGCACATGAACTTCAAGTTGTGTGACATGTTGCATTGTCCTGCTTGTAGGTGCCATCGTGTCGAGGAAAAACAAATTGCATGTAGGGATGGACATGGTCCCCAAGAATAGATGCATACCTGTGTTGATCCGTTGTGGCTTCCAGAACGAGGAAATCAGCCATAAAATGCCACGAAAAAATTCTCGAGACCATAACGCTCCCTCAGCCGGCACGGACCTTTCCAAAGATTGTTGCGAAATATTTCGCGCCGTACTCGCCAACGGCCATCCATAAAACGTGATTCATGTCTATGGGCCACCTGTCGCTACAAAGTGGACTCTTGCAGTGCTGGCGTGGAAATTCCAGATGTTGGGACATGTCCTGAGGCATCAAGTAATCGTCAGTTTGGTAATGATGGGAAGTACGAGGGAGTAAAAATTATCGAGGGAGGTCAAAGGATACTCTAAGCAGCTTCAGATGGATTTGGGTTGCACTCGTTATTTAGAGATGAAGAGGCTTGCACAGGATAAACTAGAGAATAGAACTACATCAAACCAGTATTCAGACTGAATACCACAACAACAACAGCAGCAACAACAACAACACTATTAATTACATATCACACGAGAGAGTGTATGTACAGAGCTGCCAGAGTTAGAATTCCGAGATGCAAGTTGGAATTCCGCATTGACACTTGCAGCTGTGGGAGAACGCTCACCGAAGGTCTGTTTCAGTGAGTTTAAAACATGCAATAAATCCCGAACGTCTCTTTCATGTAATTATTTTACGAGCCAAATTCTTCAGTTTAAACTGATGAATTTTTGAAGAGAGTGAAAATGACGTCGTTAAGCTGAACAAACAGGAAGAGTGCTTTTTAGGTGGTCTTTAGTAGGGCAATATTTTCCTATCGGTAGCCTAAATGAATGGAAGAGTCCATTATGTAACGTATCATAGAGTTGATTGTGAGGCAATAACTCCCAAACGAGTGGCCCGTAGACATGTGGTCCCCGCTGCAGGTGGCTGTATGTTCTTTTTCTTGCAACAGATTAAGGAGAGTTTGAAGGCCCTCTCATGCAGTCATCGTGACTAGAAGTGGCGGTCGGTCAGATAACAGACCCCAATGTTTGTACTCTGCCCAGCTATCTCTGCTATCTCTCTTCTCGTAAAAGGAGAAACAGAGTCCGACATATATGCATCATCCTATAATAAAAACGACTGTACGAGATAGTACAGTGGCTTGTACACTGGAGTCGACATCGACGACGGCTATTTTTCTTTTCAAGGTCCATTCGGTAGCGAAATTGAAACCACAGTGAAAATCAAACATGTTTTGTTTGTAACATTTAGCTACATCCTCCAGCTGCTTCGCTGCTGCAGTCGCTATTCCGACTTACACGTTTGTCGTAGCGGTGCACCGGCTTTTCAATACCCGCGTCATATAAGGCAGCCGCCTGCGTTTTCCGCCAATTTTCTACTCTTGTACCAATTCTGCTTGTTGATTGTAAAGTGGAAGTTTATTCCTATATATAAATAAGGGTGGACCCAATATTGAACCCTGTGGGACTCCCTTTGTGATTTCTCCCCTGTCACTAAATTTTCTACCATTCCGACATTGTGTGAACTACTCAGCACACTCTTCTTCATTCGGTTTGTTAAGTACTATTTAAACCAGCTGTGCGTAGAGCCATGAATTACATAAAACTTGAGTTTTTCTAAGACAGTAAAATGAGCTACACATTGATGTTTTAAGCACGTTCTTGTTTCCCACTGTTGAAGACTGGGAGACTGATATAGACTGGGAGACTCAAACGTTCATAACGGGTGGCAGGGACAAAGAATCCAGTGAAATTTTTTAAAGTGCTTTATCTGAAAACTACCTTGAGCAGTTAAACAGAGAACCGACTCGTGGCGATAACATATTAGACCTTCTGGTGACAAACAGACCCCAACTATTTGAAACAGTTAACGCAGAACAGGGAATCAGAGATCATAATGCGGTTACGGCATCGATGATTTCAGCCGTAAATAGAAATATTAAAAAAGGTAGGAAGATTTTTCTGTTTAGCAAAAGTGACAAAAAGCAGATTTCAGAGTCCCTGACGGCTCAACACAAAAGTTTTGTCTCAAGTACAGATAGTGTTGAGGATCAGTGGACAAAGTTCAAAACCATCGTACAATATGCGTTAGATGAGTATGTGCCAAGCAAGATCGTAAGAGATGGAAAAGAGCCACCGTGGTACAACAACCGAGTTAGAAATCTGCTGCGGAAGCAAAGGGAACTTCACAGCAAACATAAACATAGCCAAAGCCTTGCAGACAAACAAAAATTACGCGAAGCGAAATGTAGTGTGAGGAGGGCTATGCGAGAGGCGTTCAATGAATTCGAAAGTAAAGTTCTGTGTACTGACTTGGCAGAAAATCCTAAGAAATTTTGGTCATATGTCAAAGCGCTAGGTGGATCAAAACAAAATGTCCAGACAATCTGTGACCAAAATGGTACTGAAACAGAGGATGACAGACTAAAGGCCGAAATACTAAATGTCTTTTTCCATAGCTGTTTCACAGAGGAAGACTGCACTGTAGTTCCTTCTCTAAATCGTCGCACAGATGACAAAATGGTAGATATCGAAATAGACGACAGAGGGATAGAGAAACAATTAAAATTGCTCAAAAGAGGAAAGGCCGCATGACCTGATGGGATACCAGTTCGATTTTACACAGAGTACGCGAAGGAACTTGCCCCTCTTCTTGTAGCGGTGTACCGTAGGTCTCTAGAAGAGCGTAGCGTTCCAAAGGATTGGAAAAGGGCACAGGTCATCCCCGTTTTCAAGAAGAGACGTCGAACAGATGTGCAGAACTATAGACCTATATCTCTAACGTCGATCAGTTGTACAATTTTGGAACACGTATTATGTTCGAATATAATGACTTTCCTGGAGACTAGAAATCTACTCTGTAGGAATCAGCATGGGTTTCGAAAAAGACGGTCGTGTGAAACCCAGCTCGCGCTATTCGTCCACGAGACTCAGAGGGCCATAGACACGGGTTCACAGGTAGATGCCGTGTTTCTTGACTTCCGCAAGGCGTTCGATACAGTTCCCCACAGTCATTTAATGAACAAAGTAAGAGCATATGGACTATCAGACCAATTGTGTGATTGGATTGGGGAGTTCCTAGATAACACAACGAAGCATGTCATTCTCAATGGAGAGAAGTCTTCCGAAGTAAGAGTGATTTCAGGTGTGCCGCAGGAGAGTGTCATAGGACCGTTGCTATTCACAATATACATAAATGACCTGGTGGATGACATCGGAAGTTCACTGAGGCTTTTTGCAGATGATGCTGTGGTGTATCGAGAGGTTGTAACAATGGAAAATTGTACTGAAATGCAGGAGGATCTGCAGCGAATTGACGCATGGTGCAGGGAATGGCAATTGAATCTCAATGTAGACGAGTGTAATGTGCTGCGAATACATAGAAAGATAGATCCCTTATCATTTAGCTACAAAATAGCAGGTCAGCAACTGGAAGCATAAATTGTCTGGGAGTACGCATTAGGAGTGATTTAAAATGGAATGATCATATAAAGTTGATCGTCGGTAAAGCAGATGCCAGACTGAGATTCATTGGAAGAATCCTAAGGAAATGCAATCCGAAAACAAAGGAAGTAGGTTACAGTACGCTTGTTCGCCCACTGCTTGAATACTGCTCAGCAGTGTGGGATCCGTACCAGATAGGGTTGATAGAAGAGAGAGAGAAGATCCAACGGAGAGCAGCACGCTTCGTTACAGGATCATTTAGTAATCGCGAAAGCGTTACGGAGATGATAGATAAACTCCAGTGGAAGACTCTGCAGGAGAGACGCTCAGTAGCTCGGTACGGGCTTTTGTTAAAGTTTCGAGAACATACCTTCACCGAAGAGTCAAGCAGTATATTGCTCCCTCCGACGTATATCTCGCGAAGAGACCATGAGGATAAAATCAGAGAGATTAGAGCCCACACAGAAGCATACCGACAATCCTTCTTTCCACGAACACTACGAGACTGGAATAGAAGGGAGAACCGATAGAGGTACTCAGGGTAACCTCCGCCACACACCGTCAGGTGGCTTGCGGAGTATGGATGTAGATGTAGAAGATCAATTCGGGGATGGCGATTGCATCTTTCAACACGATCGAGCACATGTTCATAATGCACGGCCTGTGGCGGAGTGGGTACACGACAATCCCTGTAATGGACCGGCCTGCAGAGAGCCCTAACCTGAATCCTACACAACACCTTTGGGATGTTTTGGAACGCCGACTTCGTGCCACTCCTCACCGACCGACATCGATACCTCTCCTCAGTGCAGCATTCCGCGAAGAATGGGCCGCCATTCCCCAAGAAACCTTTCAGCATCTGATTGAACGTATGCCTGCGAGAGTGGAAGCTGTCATCAAGGCTAAGGGTGGTCCAACACCATATTGAATTCCATCATTACCGATGGAGAGCGCCACGAACTTGTAAGTCATTTTCAGCCCCGAGTCCGGATACTTCTGATCACATAGTGTAGTAACTTCTTCACATCTGCGTCAGCCATCCGAGAACAACCAATGGACTCCCTGGGACATTGGTCGGAGACTAGCGGCAGCCCAACGAGGAAATGACTCTCCCATACGTAAACCGCCGTTAACACCAAAACACAGACGGCTGCGCTTGGAGGGGTGCCTTGACTGGGAAGCATGGACTGTTGATGAATGGTGACACATTGCACTCAGCTATGACTCGCGCTTCTGCACTACCCCGGGTGACCAACGTCTGCGAGTATGGCGGCGACCTCGGGGAGCAGTCCATTCTTACAATGTTTTGGAGCGCCACAGCGGTGTTATTCCTGGACTCATGGTGCAGCGTGCCATCGGGTATGACTTCAAGTCAAGGCGGGTAATAACTGAGATAACACCGACAGGAAAACTGTGCTTCACAGGTATGGTATCCTGCGTCCTCATGTCTTACCTCTCAATCGAGAGTGTCGTGGTGCCATTTTTCAACAGTACAATGCTCGTCCACACATAGCACGTGTCGCTATGAACTGTCTGCTTGATGTTGAGGTACATCCGCGAGCAGTAAGATCTTCGTATCTGTTTCCGATAGAATATGTATGGGACCAGCTCGGACCTCAACTCTGTCCCACTGCCAATATCCAGGTTGTCAAGGACCAGTTGCAACGTTTGAAACTCTTCCTAAAAATGGTTCAAATGGCTCTGAGCACTATGGGACTTAACATCTGAGGTCATCAGTCCCCTAGACTTAGAACTACTTAAACCTAACTAACCTAAGGACATCACACACATCCATGCCAGAGGCAGGATTCGAACCTGCGAGCGTAGCGGTCGCGCGGTTCCAAACGGAAGCGCCTGGAACCGCTCGGCCACACCGGCCGGCAACTCTTTCTAACCTAATGGGTGCATGAACCCATGACAGAGGGGTGGAGTGCAGCGTCATACTGATAAGTGGGCTCATACTGCCAAGTTCTCTGTAAATTTGATTTGATTTCGTCATCACTGACGTAACATCACATACCCTATCAAACCGTGAAGTTTCATTTCATATCCTCCTCCACTTCTGGGTGCTTCACTTTCGTTGTCAGGTAGTAAGTTTAGTGTGCAGAAATAGGTTTAAATCAATTTTCAATAAATTTTAGTAAGGTAGCTAGAAGCCTTCAAAGGTTTAGGTGTAGATGCAACATGTTGTACGTGCCATTTTTACTCCACGTGAATATCCGTGGCAATCTGCAAACCTGTGGTGTGGCGATCGAATCGGAGGTAGCTGGTTCGTATATTAGTGGCGGGTGAAATTTTCGTTGCTAGTATTTGACTAACAAGGGGAGGAGAGGTGGTGGTATATCGTTTCTAATCATCACACATTGCGGCCATGTTCGAGATTAAAGACCAAACCTCTCCGTCGTGTCTTACGGAGAGAGTATATGTTGTTGTTGTTGTGGTCTTCAGTCCTGAGACTGGTTTGATGCAGCTCTCTATGCTACTCTATCCTGTGCAAGCTTCTTCATCTCCCAGTACCTACTGCAACCTACATCCTTCTGAATCTGCTTAGTGTATTGATCTCTTGGTCTCCCTCTGAGATTTTTACCCTCCACGCTGCCCTCCAATGCTAAATTTGTGATCCCTTGATGCCTCAAAACATGTCCTACCAACCGATCCCTTCTTCTAGTCAAGTTGTGCCACAAACTTCTCTTCTCCCCAATCCTATTCAATACCTCCTCATTAGTTACGTGATCTACCCACCTTATCTTCAGCATTCTTCTGTAGCACCACATTTCGAAAGCTTCTATTCTCTTCTTGTCCAAACTAGTTATCGTCCATGTTTCACTTCCATACATGGCTACACTCCATACAAATACTTTCAGAAACGACTTCCTGACACTTAAATCTATACTCGATGTTAACAAATTTCTCTTCTTCAGAAACGATTTCCTTGCCATTGCCAGTCTACATTTTATATCCTCTCTACTTCGACCATCATCAGTTATTTTGCTCCCTAAATAGCAAAACTCCTTTACTACTTTAAGTGTCTCATTTCCTAATCTAATCCCCTCAGCATCACCCGATTTAATTTGACTACATTCCATTATCCTCGTTTTGCTTTTGTTGATGTTCATCTTATATCCTCCTTTCAAGACACTGTCCATTCCGTTCAACTGCTCTTCCAAGTCCTTTGCTGTCTCTGACAGAATTACAATGTCATCGGTGAACCTCAAAGTTTTTACTTCTTCTCCATGAATTTTAATACCTACTCCGAATTTTTCTTTTGTTTCCTTTACTGCTTGCTCAATATACAGATTGAATAACATCGGGGAGAGGCTACAACCCTGCCTCACTCCTTTCCCAACCACTGCTTCCCTTTCATGCCCCTCGACTCTTATAACTGCCATCTGGTTTCTGTACAAATTGTAAATAGCCTTTCGCTCCCTGTATTTTACCCCTGCCACCTTCAGAATTTGAAAGAGAGTATTCCAGTTAACGTTGTCAAAAGCTTTCTCTAAGTCTACAAATGCTAGAAACGTAGGTTTGCCTTTTCTTAATCTTTCTTCTAAGATAAGTCGTAAGGTTAGTATTGCCTCACGTGTTCCAACATTTCTACGGAATCTAAACTGATCTTCCCCGAGGTCCGCTTCTACCAGTTTTTCCATTCGTCTGTAAAGAATTCGCGTTAGTATTTTGCAGCTGTGACTTATTAAACTGATAGTTCGGTAATTTTCACACCTGTCAACACCTGCTTTCTTTGGGATTGGAATTATTATATTCTTCTTGAAGTCTGTGGGTATTTCGCCTGTCTCATACATCTTGCTCACCAGATGGTAGAGTTTTGTCATGACTGGCTCTCCCAAGGCCATCAGTAGTTCTAATGGAATGTTGTCTACTCCCGGGGCCTTGTTTCGACTCAGGTCTTTCAGTGCTCTGTCAAACTCTTCACGCAGTATCTTATCTCCCATTTCATCTTCATCTACATCCTCTTCCATTTCCATAATATTGTCCTCAAGTACATCGCCCTTGTATAAACAATCTATATACTCCTTCCACCTTTCTGCCTTCCCTTCTTTGCTTAGAACTGGGTTGCCATCTGAGCTCTTGATATTCATACAAGTGGTTCTCTTCTCTCCAAAGGTCTCTTTAATTTTCCTGTAGGCAGTATCTATCTTACCCCTAGGGAGACAAGCCTCTACATCCTTACATTTGTCCTCTAGCCATCCCTGCTTAGCCATTTTGCACTTCCTGTCGATCTCATTTTTGAGACGTTTGTATTCCTTTTTGCCTGCTTCATTTACTGCATTTTTATATTTTCTCCTTTCATCAATTAAATTCAATATTTCTTCTGTTACCCAAGGATTTCTATTAGCCCTCGTCTTTTTACCTACTTGATCCTCTGCTGCCTTCACTACTTCATCCCTCAGAGCTACCCATTCTTCTTCTACTGTATTTCTTTCCCCCATTCCTGTCAATTGTTCCCTTATGCTCTCCCTGAAACTCTCTACAACCTCTGGTTCTTTCAGTTTATCCAGGTCCCATCTCCTTAAATTCCCACCTTTTTGCAGTTTCTTCAGTTTCAATCTGTAGTTCATAACCAATAGATTGTGGTCAGAATCCACATCTGCCCCTGGAAATGATAAGACATTTCCAGAGAGAGTATATGCGGCACTGTTTTAAGCTCGATAGTACCCTGGCGGCTATTCGGGAGGACTAGGCAATGAGCCGGCACCAAGTTTCATGATCTCCCATTCGTTCAACCTTAAAACGAAAAAAAAAACACTAAGAGGGGTAATCATACAGTCACCTCGAGAAAATAAAGTTACGGAATGAATGTTTTGTTTGTTTCAGGTGGACGTCTATGGTCTAGGCGATGCAGTAATTTGTTCAAATGGCTCTGAGCACTATGGGACTTAACATCTGTGGTCATCAGTCCCCTAGAACTTAGAACTACTTAAACCTAACTAACCTAAGGACATCACACACATCCATGCCCGAGGCAGGATTCGAACCTGCGACCGTAGCAGCCGCGCGGTTCCGGACTGCGCGCCTAGGCAGTAATTTGTTTTCTACATTTGAAGGATAAATACGTTGCAACAATCCATACTGAGCTGGTGTAAATGCATGATAAAAAAGCACAATCATATGATACAGTGTGGCGCAGACGTACGCGGAGTGTCGAACAAGTTTGAATGACGATGAAAGAACTGACAGGCTATCTCTCTGTAAATAACGAGGAATTGCAAAAGAAGTGCGGGCCCTGATGGGCGAAGGAAGGCAAATTGGAATGGAAACGATAGTCGACAAAGTGAAAGTCAATCACAGATCGGTTTTTACGATCTCGAAGTGTCTTAACTCTAAAGATCGTCAAGCGCTGTGTTCTCCAGCTGCTCACTACCGAGGCACCAGCGTTTCTGTTGCATTGTGTGTCAGGTCAATCCAGACGACTTCCTTAGCCGTCTGTGTTGGGTGTATCAGTATATCTCTGAGACAAAGAAGTAAAGTGAGCAACGAAAACATGTACAGTGTTATTTAAAATGGTCTTGATACTTCCAAGTGATTGGTTCAAATGGCTCTGAGCACTATGGGACTCAACATCTTAGGTCATAAGTCCCCTAGAACTTAGAACTACTTAAACCTAACTAACCTAAGGACATCACACACACCCATGCCCGAGGCAGGATTCGAACCTGCGACCGTAGCAGTCCCGCGGTTCCGGACTACAGCGCCAGAACCGCTAGACCACCGCGGCCGGCTCCAAGTGATTGTAAAAATGTTTGCATGATTATATGTATGCGAACAGCAACTCAAGAAATTTCTTTTTGTTACAGTGATATCTAGCCACATGGCTTTTAGACCAAAGGAGAAGGTATTTTGCATAGTTTATGCCGAAATTTCAAGATAAGAGTGAAAATTTTAATTTTTCAACAGACTGTTGTCTCAGTGGACTTCCACAAGAATGTTCGTGAGTTCTTGGATATTGAGCCATCAGGACGATGGATCGATCGTGCGTCAGCCGGCAGTTTATAATAATGCAATTTCTCACATTCCTTCAAACAAATGTAACTCTTCCATTATTCCTCTCTAAATCTGCCTTATGAGTGTGTCACATATAGCATATTAGAGCTCCAATGTTGCAAAATTGCCCTTCGTCAAAGTCCACTTTCTATCGACGAAATTTTGTTACGGGCATTTTTTGTATTGCTAATACGGCAGGATTCGCTCAGTACGCAATTTTTCTTTGCCCTGTACAGACCGTACGAAGATGAGTTGGCTAATCGGTCGTTGCGTGTCCACAGCAACCATCCCGGTATGCGCTTTAAGTGATGTCAGAAAACCATGAGAAACATACATTTGATGATGTGAATCCCAGTACTCTTGAATACGAAACCAGTGCCTTAAAACTAAGGCACCCCGTTTGGTTTGCCTATCTTACGCCTCATGTTCCGACTTCACGCTTCCACACAGAGCACTAGACGTGTGTCGTAAATTGGATGACTCTGGTTCGAGATCCACGTCAGCTGCTATCAGACAAATGATGCCTTATTTCAGTAAACTGCCCCAGGCACATTTCGAATACCTTCCTTTCGTAAGGCCCCCCAGACTTCATCGACGATCCTTATCTTAAGTGATAAAGTCAGATGCTTAATGGAAATGGAAATGAGCGTTTGGCGTCATTGGCCGGAAGGCCCTTTAAGGGGCAGGTACGGCCGCCTTGGTGCAGGTCTTATTACATTCGACGCCACATTGGGCGGCCTGAGCGCCGGATGGGGATGAAATGATGATAAAGACAACGTAACACCCGGTCCCTGAGCGGAGAAAATCCCCGACCCAGCCGGGAATCGAACCCAGGCCCGTAGGACGGCAATCCGTCACGCTGACCACTCAGCTACCGGGGCGGACGGCTGCTTAATGATCCTCTCTGTTGATGTGATTTTAGAATATCGAAAGAAAAATTATCTTTCTCGGTAAGTACGCGGAGCGCTACTCCGGGCCTGCTGAGTTGGCGAGTTACTGTGTGACATATTTAGATCATATGGCGATGACTTGCTAATCAACTTTCAGTGGGTGTTCAGGAAAACCTCCTGAGTATTTTGGTACAAGAGACAAATAGCCGCCGGCGACTTGTTACAAAGTTATTGCATTTCGTTTGGTTTATTGCCTCAATTAGATACGTATCTGTATTGGACTGAAAATAGTGCACAACAGTGCAAATTTTGGCGGATATGCATGTACCTTTTGGTTGGAAACAAACTTGTTCCAATGAGCCACACTACTTGCTGCAGTCAACACTAACGTCCATTTAACTCTTCGCCCCGAAGGCTGCAAACACTAATGCATGGTTCTGTCTGCCGGCCGGTGTGGCCGTGCGGTTAAAGGCGCTTCAGTCTGGAACCGCGTGACCGCTACGGTCGCAGGTTCGAATCCTGCCTCGGGCATGGATGTGTGTGATGTCCTTAGGTTAGTTAGGTTTAGTTAGTTCTGAGTTCTAGGCGAATGATGACCTCAGCAGTTAAGTCGCATAGTGCTCAGAGCCATTTGAACCATTTTGATGGTTCTGTCTGGGATAGTTTTTCCGGCAGTGTTAGCTGTACGCTAATACTGATACATAGAAATACGAACAGGTTTATTGACGAAGAGTTGGACATCATGCGCAACGTTTGTGGTGTCAATGAATACAATGCAAGAGTGGGACAATGACTGTGCGCTGTGCTGCTGACACAGCGGCGGTAACCTCGTCACAGTACTTTTGGACCTGGACTTAAGTGTTTTGGGTTCTACGGTCTTACGATTACATATTACAGGTTTATTAACTCTTATGAAGGTATGTTCACAGAAGAAAATATAACTGGAGTAAGAAACCGAGTAAGCTATTATTATACTGTAACGAGGCATCGGTGATCACTGGTTCCTATACCGAAGTACTCAGAAAGCATTCTCGAACAATCTCTCAGATTTTGTCGGTGATGTTCTGGTCTCCTATGAGTCGTCAGATATTTACGATTTCGTTTTCGGTACGTGTACCTGGAGTCAGCCCAAACAAATAACGTTCACCACTCTCTTCATAAGATGCCCAGTGTTAACGGAAAGCTCCCGTCACAAACAAAATAATTTTAATGCAGAATTTTACATACACTTCGATAGAGCGGTCTCAAATTAGTCTAGTACGATATTAGTTTTAGCAATATGGGATTAACAGGGACAGTAAAGGGTGAAGACAGTACTCTAGCAGCGACAGAGCCGTTCTAGCCCGCGCTGACTGCTACCGCCATGAAGAAGTGCTGCTCATTCGCTGCTGGAGTAACAGCTATTCGTAGTATGTTACTGTTCATGTGTACGCAGCGTGTGGTCCGGCGGTAGCGTTCTCGCTTCCCGAGCACGGGGTCTCCAGTTCCATTCCCTGCAGGGTCAGGGATTTTAACCTGCCTCAAGATGACTGAATGTTGTTGTCATCATTCATCCCCATTCCGGTGGGAGGAAGGCAATGGCAAACTACCTCCACTAGACCCTTGCCTAGTACGGCGCTGCGGGTCTCCCGCATCGTTCCTCTGTGCTCTGTCAACTAGTATGGGGCTTCATAATCACTGTTCATATTAATACATATCGATAAAAAGAATATCGCACTAGAGTAACCTGCGACCGCTCAATCGAATGCACATGTAAAATTCGGCTTTAATTTTTTTAAAGAGGAAACGACTGTTTCCGTCGACGCTGGTCGTCACATGAAAGACGTGAGTATTTGTTTGGGCTGACTCTCCCTACACATGCAGAAACAAAATTACAAATATCTGCTGAAACACCGTGGAACACACGTCTGACGATTCTCTGGAGCGACAGGGTGAAGAAAAATTCGCGTACTCGGACTTCGCAGCGCGATTCCTAACATATTAGCAATACAAAAATGTCTCTCACAAAATTTCGGCATGCGCAAATTTCTGGCAGTAAATATACGTTACCAAGATTGGCAATCTGGAAACACTGTAAGACGTGTGCAGTAACTACCTCTGTCAGCAGACAGAAACAGTGCTGTGCAGTGGGTGTAGTGGATAGCGTTTTGGATTAACATGCAGGAGTTCGAGGGTTCGACTCTGGGTGGAGGCGTGTTTGATTTTATTAGCTAAATGTAGGCTGCGTGGTACGGTATTTGGCGTTTCAACCGTCATACGGTGATTACAGTGGGTCTTCTACGAAAAATTTTCACTTATATACTACGAACGCATAAACCGTTTTCATTGGTAAAGCCTTTTGTACGTCATTCCATTATACGGTTGGTGGTCGTCCATATTAGCAACTGCAAATGCATTTCATGTGTTTAATAGGTAGTGTCTCAGAAAAATTATTTCAGTGTTATGGAGAGACGTATTGTTCGTAAAACAGTGATTCATCTTTGCTATGTGAGTGGAGCGATTAAGAGCAAACTGTGTTCTTTAGTCTAAGTGTGTTGAGTGGTGTTAACTGTGTTGTTCAGAGGGACAAAAATCAAGGCCGGTAACATCTGTTAGTTCTGAAATCGGTGAAACAATATTTTATCAAGCAGTAACTTCGCATATTATATGGAACTCAAATAATACGTTTAAAAAAGTACATATCGTGGAATAGAGGCCCTGCTGTTCATCAGTGCTACGGTCCCAGCGTCAAATTTTAATACCTATGCCTCAGTGCCTGTAGACAAGCCTCTAGAAAAGTTAGGCTGGACAGGAATCTGACCTTTCTCGTCCAGTATCTTAAAAATTTAAAGCATCATCGTCATTTTCAGTTCTTAACCTGTATTGAGAATCACACGCAGATAACTGTGCACTGATGGTTCATATATGGCTCCTCGAAGAGATTTGAGACTCCAGTGCTGCAATGACAAAATTTGTATTAAGCCACAGAACCATCGGCCTGGGCTAAGCCTGTCTGTAAAGTGCAGAGCGAGCAGCGCTTGTGGTGGAGGAGAGGCCTGCCTGCCTTTGTTTTGCCGGCAAGGTGAGGACAGGAGCTGGCGTGAAGTTCCTGGCCACCTGTCTTTGCACCAAAGCCCTGGCTTAAGTTCTAGACGTCTGTAGTGTCTCATCAAGTGATGGCAGGCGACACTATTGTAGGTGATTCGTCCGTCGGATGGGGATGTTAAGCTTAGCAGCCCCTTTCGTGCTATTCGAAAATGGTTCAAATGGCTCTGAGCACTATGGGACTTAACATCTGAGGTCATCAGTCCCCTAGAACTTAGAACTACTTAAACCTAACTAACCTAAGGACATCACACACATCCATGCCCGACGCAGGATTCGACCTGCAACCGTAGCGGTCGCGCGGTTCCAGACTTAAGCGCCTAGAACCGCTCGGCCACACCGGCCGGCACCTGCTAACCATTACGAACTCAAACCAAATGAGTCACGTAGTTATTTGTAAAATACTGTGTCAAGTGGTAAGGGTGCCACTCATACGTATTCTTATTTACAGAAAAATAATTTTTAAATAAGTTTCTTGAATATACTGTCAAAATATTGTTGGCGGCTCAGTTTTTGACCTTTCGCGGTCCGGGTCTGGACCGCGGTCCGTCAGTTGGCGACCTTGATCTATAGGCTGATTCCAGTCTCATACGGGTCCTTTGCAGTGCACCTTTTAAACCAGTTGTGACACAGTGCTAACACACGTCCGGAACGCATTTTTTTTCACTAAGCTCGTTAATACTGTAAAGAATACGGAAATTAACAACTAAAATAACTAAAGCAAGAAACGGACAGGAACAGATCTACCCAAATCGCTGCACCTTGCACTGTCCTACTACCCTGATAGACGGGAAAGTAAAAATGTAAGTGGCGTATGGCATTGTTGGCTCGGATATCCAACGGCGTGGGTTCAGCCTGCAGCATTTCTGGCTTTACGGCCATCATATTCAGCTAAAAAGAGCTCTTCTTAGAGTAGCTGAGAAGGCAACGATGGGGAGATGTGAGGTACCGATGGCAGATGGTTTTTTCGGTACGTGTATGGTGAGAAAGGCCGCCTAAATTCTATTCCGACTTCACGATTGACTGCTGTCTTCGGAAGTAGCGCGCCAAAATGAATATACTTCTGTTATAAATATTAGAAAACCTAAACAGTGAATTTACTCGCATTTCATATAAAATCGCTTCTCAGTAACAGGCTATCATTCCATTATTTCAAAAGTGTTGATTACCAGTAGAATAATAAACAACTGCTAAACGATAAGCAGACGAAGCACTTCGGAGATCTTCGGGTCGCGCCTAACTTGGATGGCGGGTGAGGTGGCTCGGCTGACAGATGAGGACTCCAGTGGCGGTTGCTGTGTAAGAGAACAGGAGCACGTGAACACCCTAATTTTGGACACCTTGCGGATTTATTGGTTATTTTTCTTGAATATTGTTGAAAGTAACATAGATGCTGCAGTCCTAAAGATACAACACTTAAATCTACTGCGCTACTGCTCCTGTAGACTCTGTGAAACATGGCATCAGGGTCGCCAGTACACCTCCAGTTGTGCACGTTTTAAGGAGCATGCGCATGCGCAACTCGCGTGACGTAATGGCCTTACGGATTTGACAGAAAAAACGTACACGGTTCATAATGTACAACGCGAGCCCTTGCCACTCAACTAGAATTTTACGTCAGTTCCACGAGGTGGTAGCACACTGCGGCAGGCTTTTATCCCCGTTCGCTAGGCATAAATCTTGCTGGATGATAGCACATTCCCAAATACGATAATTCACTCACTATATACTGTAGTAAAATTAGATCGGATGACAATGCAGATTAAAGTTGTGCTGAGAGTAAACCCATTTTGTGGGTCTCCGAATGAGTTATAGCACATTAAGTTGTGAATTCTATCATACAGTAATCCATTTGAGGCGCTGAGGATCATAAGGGCCTAAAGTACATCACCGTCGATTGTGAGACTGCAGCATTTGTTTATGCTTCTGAAATCTGTTGATCTGTGGTGAGCCACGTTTATCTGTATTAGAGGCCCACATTGTACATCTGAAAAATCACGAAAAGCTGTATCACTGGTTTCTCCGATATTCACTTAAATGTGAGATCGACAGCGGTGTGCTTAAGGCCTTTATGAAAGTCAGCGCCTCATTTGTATTTTAGTCAAGTGACCATTTTGGTAAACATTACGATTTGAGTATGATGATTTCCATAAACGGCATTTTATGTGTGGAGTTGGTTGTTAACTGTGCGGTAATCGGCTTTCATGTGCAGTGTAAACATGAACTATGTTGAATCTATATTAAATGCGAACAAAAAAGTAGAGCTGTGAGGATGGTTTGTGAGTCGTGCTTGGGTAGCTCAGTCGGTAGAGCACTTGCCCACGAAAGGAAAAGGTGCCGAGTTCCAGTCTCGGTCCGGCACACAGCTTTAATCTGCCAGAACTTTCATATCAGCGCACACTCTACTGCAGAGTGAAAATCTCATTCTGCGAACAGAAAAGTAAATTAGCAGCAAAAGTTAGCCGCAAAGGAACTAGGGCCTCCGAGAACGGGTCCTCTGATTGAGAGTGTGACGAAATCAAATAAGCGTGACCACAAGCGAACATTTAGTAAGAAAGTGTACAGTTAGCACAAGTTGTGTGGGTGCAGCGTAAGAATATCTGATTTCAGTCAGGAAGTAAATTCGTGAGCGAATACATCAATTAGGAATCGTGTACATTTGTCTGAAAAAATGAAATGCACGAAAACTCCCAGTTACATAAAAATGCGAAATGGAGAGTTGCGAAAGCTTACACATTATTTTGTTATTGCCCTAAACTGTACATAATTATGTACAAAACAACAATATTCTACTAAAACAATTATTTCTTTTGTCAGATAAGTTGTGCATCTTATTATTTATTGTTATGATTATTACTGTTGTTATTATTATTGGCAATGGTAATAGTTGTATAAACTTATTGATAAGCATAACTGTTACACAGCTGATGCTATTAATCCCACACGCTCAGATTTATTTGAAACTAAAAATTTGTGATCAGTATCGGAGGGCAGACACGTTGTCTGCCGCGGTCAGTGTCGGTTAAGACATAATTATGAATCTCAGGTTTGTAATGTGAGAGCTCCATTGGCAGTCATGGTCGTTATTAGTTAAGAACTTAATTAACAGTACAACTAAAATAATTAATGGATAACTTGATCAAGTTGATTAACTTTATGAGGTCCCGTTCTGCTCCTCAGCACAGACAGTACGAAGAGTTTGTATCTGAGTGCGATTCGTTGCATTCTGACTCAACGCAGCACAACAATGTTCGTTGACCAAGTAAAGGTGGAGTGATTAAATGGTTTTGCAAAAGAAGAACTAACCACTTTCGTAGACAAGAAGCTACGAGTTCCTAGCAATCGAACGCGGTATTCTATCTGTGGCTTTCCTGAAAGACTTTCTGAAACGTTCAAACGCGCTCAAGTACCGACCTACACGGAAATGGGAAATAAATATGTGATCTGACGCGAAGCATGTCTTCTTTCCGTCACAAGGTGAATATCATAGAAAAAGAAATGTAATTCAAGAATATAATCGCTTTCCAACAATTATTGAATATAAAAATAATTCTTAAACGGACATTGCAGTTTTTTCAAATTTTACGTCTGATCTTAAGAAGGAATTGCAGCAAGATTCCAAGACTTCGCTGAGATAGAGAAGTTGTCGCATTTCTTAAAATCGCCTTTTGAAGTTTCTCCAGCGGCATAATGGACTGATGTGGCTGCGAAGTTGTTCCGCCATTCAAAGCCTTTCCTCCAAATGGAGATAACAGACTTGAAGGTCGACATTTCTTTGCAAACACAGAAGAATTTTGGAGGAAACATTTTCCAGAAAAACAAGGAAATTGCAAAAAATTAGCCATTTACCTGCTATTATGTTTGGCTCCAGATATGTTTGTAGTACTATGTTCTCCAGTGTCTTTCGTATGGGGCCTGTTTACTGTTGAACCGGCCATAATGCTGCTTTGATCGTTACTGCAGGGGCAGTTTTTTTAATATATATATACACACAAAGGCTTTCGCTTGTATCGTCACACGATGCGGATGCTTTGAAAGTGAACTTGGTGTCCGAAACTTGTCACCATCAAAAAATAAGAAAGATACTTCTTAATGCGACTTATGACGGAGCTGCAACCATTTATTTAATTCATTTTTGAAAAGATTTATTTTGAAGAACCAGTATCTCTCAAGACTAATGGTCGGCCACCTTGAAAAAAGAAAAAAAAAAAAAAAACTGCCTCAGACCGGAAATGTAATTTCTCTCGTTGGTTCTGGAATACAGTTATGCCTACCTGCTGTTGTTCATATTATTCTGTGACTGAAAATTAAAATAATATTAGTAAGGAATGAGTTGCTTTTCTTGGGATTTCGATAAAAATTTTCAAAAGTATCCGGACCCCACCTAAATTTACTAGCCGACCCCTGCTGTAGGTCCTCCTTGTGACGGAACTGGCTAGACGGACTGCTCTTCAGTTTTCAGACCAACTATACCTGCTGACAATGACTGAATGTAAAACAGTCAATGTCATGGCCTTCAGCGGTAACTACGGCATCACGACGCTCGGCGGGAATGCCACACATTCCTCCAGAGTTTTCATACTCATCTGCAGAGCAGTCTGAATGGAATAGTACGTAATAATGCGGAAATTCTGGCGCAGAATAGTATCTTGGTGGCAGCGAAAGCGAAGCTGGCACGAGAGCCTACTTTCGCTGGCGTAGGCGGCACCGCGCGGTCAGTCCTAAATGCGCTTCCAGCCGAAGCAAAAGCACTCTCCCCCCCCACCCGTACTTTCCGACCTCGAAGGTGGCCGACGTCTGAAAGGTGAACAAATCCTAGTTAAGAGGAAGAACGCCATGGCATGCTTTTTAAGAAAGGGCCTTTTGTAACTATCGAGTCGGTGGTCAGTTGCCACCGCTGCAATCGATCCCTCAGACACACTGGAGAACGAGAAGAGTTCACAGAAATAGAAATGAAAACTCCGAAAAGTTGTAACAGTATTGTGTGGAGAACTTCGCGCATACAAAACGAATTGAAGACGTCTGAAGACTTGCTCAGTAGCGTACCAACGCTTATTAACGAAAGTAAAACTGTTTACAACCCGAAGGTTGGTTTGAACACCGCAGTGCTTACTAGCACGAGTAGGAATACAGTAGGCATGGTCCAGAGTGGTTATAACTGATTTATTATCACTATTTAGGCCATCCGGCGTCAGGTAGAACATTTGGGCTCCTTGCGTCCCCCCTCCCTATCCCTGGAGAACCACCGAGAATTGATCAAGGTCACCCAGGGAATCACCCAGGCAGTTGTGCTACTTACAGTCAAGGTCATGACGTCATGTGAGATTAAAATGGCGGCAACCGCCTCTCTTCCCCTCTGGGCCAATGCATCTGCATCTACATCTACATCTACATGGATACTCTGCAAATCACATTTAAGTGCCTGGCAGAGGGTTCATCGAACCACCTTCACAATTCTCTATTATTCCTATCTCGTATAGCGCGCGGAAAGAATGAACACCTATATCTTTCCGTACGAGCTCTGATTTCCCTTATTTTATCGTGGTGATCGTTCCTCCCTATGTATGTCGGTGTCAACAAAATATTTTCGCATTCGGAGGAGAAAATTGGTGACTGGAATTTCGCGAGAAGATTCCGTCGCAACGAAACACGCCTTTCTTTTAATGATGTACAGCCCAAATCCTGTATCATTTCTGTGACACTCTCTCCCATATTTCGCGATAATATAAAACGTGCTGCCTTTCTTTGAACTTTTTCGATGCACTCCGTCAGTCCTATCTGGCAAGGATCCCACACCGCGCAGCAATATTCTAAAAGAGGACGGACAAGTGTAGTGTAGGCAGTCTCCTTAGTAGATCTGTTACATTTTCTAAGTGTCCTGCCAATAGAACGCAGTCTTTGCCTAGCCTTCCCCACAACATTTTCTATGTGTTCCTTCCAATTTAAGTTGTTCGTAATTGTAATACCTAGGTATCTAGTTGAGTTTACGGCTTTTAGATTAGACTAATTTATCATGTAACCGAAGTTTAACGAGTTCCTTTTAGCACTCATGTGAATGACCTCACACTTTTCGTTATTTACGGTCAACTGCCACTTTTCGCACCATTCATTCATCTTTTCTAAATCGTTTTGCTGTTTGTTTTGATCTTCTGATGACGTTATTAGTCGATAAACGACAGCGTCATATGAAAACAACCTAAGACTGCTGCTCAGATTGTCTCCCAATTGGTTTATATAGATAAGGAACAGCAAACACTACCTTCGGGAACGCCAGAAATCAGTTCTGTTTTACTCGATGACTTTTCATCAATTACTACGAACTGTGACCTCTCTGACAGGAAATCACAAATCCAGCCACATAACTGAGACTATATTCCATATGCACGCAATTTCACTACGAGCCGCTTGCGTGGTACAGTGTCAAAAGTCTTCCGGAAATCCAGAAATACGGAATCGCTCTGAAATCCCTTGTCAATAGCACTCAACACTTCATGTGAATAAAGAGCTAGTTGTGTTTCACAGGAACGATGTTTTCTAAATCCATGTTGACTATGTGTCAATAGACCGTTTTCTTCGAGGTAATTCATAATGTTCGAACACAACTTATGTTCCAAAATCCTGCTGTATATCGACGTTAATGATATGGGTCTGTAATTTAGTGGATTATTCCTACTACCTTTCTTGAATATTGGTGTGACATGTGCAACTTTCCAGTCTTTGGGTACGGATCTTTCGTCGAGCGAACGGTTGTATATGATTGTTAAGTATGGAGTTAATGCCTCAGCATACTCCGAAAGGAACCTAACTGGTATACAGTCTGGACCAGAAGACTTGCTTTTATTAAGTGATTTAAGTTGCTTCACTACTCAGAGGATATTTACTTCTACGTTACTCACGTTGGCAGCTGTTCTCGATTCGAATTCTGGAATATTTATTTCGTCCTCTTTTGTGAAGGCATTACGGAAGGCTGTGTTTAGTAACTCTGCTTTGGCAGCACTGTCTTCGATACCATCTGCATTGCTATCACGCAGAGAAGGCATTGACTGTTTCTTGCCGCTAACATACTTCACATACGAACAGAATCTCTTTGGATTTTCTGCCAGGTTTCGAGACAAAGTTTCGTTGTGGAAACTTATAAGCATCTCGCATTGAAGTCCGCGCTAAATTTCGAGCTTCTGTAAAAGATCGCCAATATTGGGGGTTTTGCGTCTGTTTAAATTTGGCATGTTTGTTTCGTTGTTACTGCAACAATGTTCTAACCCATTTTTTGTACCAAGGAGGATCGTGCACACCCTCCACACCTTCATCTGTTATACGATGTTGCAGTTACTGTGTTATTCTGATCGCGATGCATGCATGTCCAAAGGAACGGGCACTGCGGCGACCACACCGTTACGAAACACATCAAATGAATTCCCAACTGCGAATAAGGATCACCATCATCTGTAGACTGGAATGACGACAATGAAAATTTGTGTCGAACCGGTACTCGAACCTGGATTTTCCATTTCTCGCATAGTTGACAACGTATGGAAGTTTGGGTCTGGCCGTGAGTCGTAAACGGGTAACCAAATGGTAAGCGACTGCTCGCGATAAGCGGAAAATCTGGCTTCGAGTTCCGCTCCGACACAAATTTTCACTGTCGTCATTCCATTCTATAGCTGATGGTAGTACTTATTCGCAGTTGCGAATTCATTTGCTGTGGTTCGTCTTTTGAGACACTTATGTGGGAGGGGTTATTCTGCAGCTGGACAGCTTAGTGAGAGGATGTGTCTATTTCTTAATAACAGATTACGTTAAGTCACGTCACTTGAGTTCTATTTATTAATAAAAATATTACGTGGCACCAGCAGAGACGTCACCTAGGCAGATATGTAAGTACTCTCACTTCTACGTATTTTTCGTAGTTTCACGTATTTATCATCTGTTTTTCTATTTTATAACTGGAGGCACTCTGGAGCATAGGGAGAGGTTGTGTCTATTTGTCGCAAATTAGATCACTCTAGGTCTATTTGTCAATAACATATTACACAGCACCAGGAGCGAACTCACCTAGGCAGATATGTAAGTACTTTCAGTTTTGTACATGTTCCTCAATTTTACGTATATTACCGGGTTTTCCAAAATTTTAAGTATTTTGTCTCAGGCAATCACAATAGAGAATTAGATACCACTGATAAAGAGTCACACCTCCCCAACTCCGTCTTTTAAAACAGGAACACTCTAGAACTGGGCGGCATAGGGATAGGCCGAGTCTGTCTGTTAATAACAAGTTACGTCACTCGAGATCTGTTCAATATTTCGAAGCACCAGCAGAGGTCTCACACAGAGAGATAATATGTAAGTACTCTCAGTTTTACGTATTTTCCTCAATTTACTGCATTGTACCTAATTACGTGAACTATGTGTCAACATCGCGACGCATCGTGTCACGAAACCATGTCACAGTGTCGCGTCGCTTCGGGTCACATCGCGTTGCGTCGCGTCAGCGTCATGATACTTTCAGTTTTGGTTCCGATGTATGTATCACAGCTAATCCTAAGCTGGTGTTTGACCTCATAGTGTTAGAAACGTACACGTTGGTAGAAATATTGACGATGTCGAGAATGCATATTGTATAAGAAATATCACACTGCATTACTAGATTATATGACGACATAGGAAAATTCTGATGCCTCCAACCAAAGATACTGTATTTGTAGCACACCTCTCGCATGCTGGAGGGTAGATCACCCTCAGACTCCGACATTCGGGGTGTTGCCGCGAACGCCGACGGTCGCGGACACAGTGCCTAGCAGTTGGGTTACGGTTGGGTTGTTTGGGGGAAGAGACCAAACAGCGAGGTCATCGGTCTCATCGGATTAGGGAAGGATGGGGAAGGAAGTCGGCCGTGCCCTTTCAAAGGAACCATCCTGGCATTTGCCTGGAGCGATTTAGGGAAATCACGGAAAACCTAAATCAGGATGGCCGGACGCGGGATTGAAACGTCGTCCTCCCGAATGCGAGTCCAATGTGCTAACCACTGCGCCACCTCGCACGGTCGACCAGCAGTTGCCGAGGAAGTTGCGGCTGCAGCCTAACGTTGCTGCTATATCATATCTGGTCGACAGATCCTCCGCTCATGGTAATAACGGCAAACAGGTCCTAAGACGTAGGTGGAAATATCAAAGACCGATGCAAACACACACCGCCCTCCTCATAGTATGCGCTGGATAATGCCGACACGGCATGAAGATCCTCGTCCGATCCTGATTGCCAGGTTGCAAACGGGAGTGGTCCAGATGCCTGCCTAACAATACGCCAGACCATATCCCCAGACGTGTTAGAGAAATTTGCAATCACCTTCGACCTAGTAGCTGGCACAAATTACGCTCAACCGTCCAGGGTGAGAGGGTCGCGCCACAGCGAAGCCTGTCGCAGCTTGTCGACGCCTTTGCAGATAAACACTGCTACCAGTTTAAGCGTCAAGCACCCTCTCCCTCCCTGCTGCTTTATAATTTCTCTATGTAACGCCAAGACAAACAAGTCTTAACTCGTGGACATCTACAACCTCACCAAAGGAAATCTGTGGACTCATTTGCGGATAACCCCTCTAACAGCTCAAGCGCTAACCACATCCCTCCTCGCCTTCTCGCCCTCCTCCCTCCAACCGTCATGCTTTTGAAACAAGTGCGGGTGACTCCATTTTCAGCTGGGCGGCCTCGCAAGTGGAATGAAGGCTCGTAAAAAAATAAACCCTGCAAGAATATGCGACATTATTATGGCTCTGAGCACTATGGGACTCAACTACTGTGGTCATTAGTCCCCTAGAACTTAGAACTACTTAAACCTAACTAACCTAAGGACATCACACACATCCATGCCCGAGGCAGGATTCGAACCTGCGACCGTAGCAGTCGCACGGTTCCGGACTGCGCGCCTAGAACTGCGAGACCACCGCGGCCGGCTGCGACATTATTATAAGCATCGTATATTAACCACTGGGAAATCCGATTATGGTACGTAATTTCGACTGATCCATGCACAATACTTCCTTACAAACCGAGCACTGTGTCTTGATAAACTGTTTCTCCAAACAATAATCACCAACGTGATTCAAAAAATGCGAACAATACACGCAGAATGACCGCTGGAAAAGCGAGTTGTACGTACTTGGTAACAGTGCAATCAGCACCATGTTTATGCCGAGACGCTGCTCGTATCTGCCAGCTTTACAGATCTATGAAGCACGAGGACCGACATCGCCAGCCGGCCGGAGTGGCCGAGCGGTTAAAGGCGCTACAGTCTGGAACCGCACGACCACTACGGTCGCAGGTTCGAATCCTGCCTCGGGCATGGATGTGTGTGATGTCCTTAGGTTAGTTAGGTTTAAGTAGTTCTAAGTTCTAGGGGACTTATGACCACAGCAGTTGAGTCCCATAGTGCTCAGAGCCATTTGAACCATTGAACCGACATCGCCACGATGAGACTGTGGACAGCCGTGCAACATGCCCGTATACGTTCCCACTAGTCGGGGGGAAAACCCATCTCATGGCTCCAGGTACGCGAGGGAAGCTATCCACGCAAAGCTGATATATGGAGGGGGATCACCGATCCGTGAGGCTGTGAGTAACGGTCCAGAATTCGTTTCTTTCGGCGTCTGGTAAATTGCACCACGTCGACCGCAAAGCGGCAGTTGAAGCAGTAACCAAAGAGTGCCCACACGCTGTCAGTAATCTCCAGAGGCCTGCTTGATAAAGCTACCAGCGCATCGCCTGTCGGACGCGAGGCAGACAGCAGAGACTGTCAGAGTAAAAACATTCTAAAATCAAATTTTTATCATACACTACAATATCAGTGACTCATAACTGGAATCAGTCACCTCATACAAAATCATTTCCCTCATACAAATCCTTAGGCATCTGGAATGGAATGATCACATAGGCTACATCATGGGTGAAGCAAGTGTTACACATCAGCTCATTGGTAGGATACTGGGAAAATAAATTTGTATGTAAAAGAGATTGTCTACAAAACACTCCTTCGAGCCATCGTACAATACTGCTCTTAGGTGGGTGGGACCCGTACGAGATAGGACTGACAAGGGATACGTAGCGCATACAAAGAAGGGCAGAGTCAATGGCTGCAGGTTTTCATGCCCCAAGGCGAGCGTCAGTGAGATGCTGAAAAACCTGAACTGGCAGACGCTTGAAGATGGACGTCAGTTTCCCACGAAAACCATCTTACAGTGTTTCAAGAACCTAGCAATATTCGACAACCCCCTACGTACTGCGTCCGCAGAGATAGTGAAGACAAGATTAGACTAATTACGACATTTAAGCGATCATTCTTCCCGTACATTATACGCGAAACCTTAATACGTAATACAACTGGAAGTACCCTCTGACATGCACTTGACAGCGGTCTGCAGAGTACAGCTATAGATTTAGATGTAGACTGAAAATGCTCATGACTCCTTACCCCGACCACAATACCCTGCACGCTGAATTTAAATCTCTCCCTGAGAGTATAAGGAACAAGCAAGTTATATGGACATTTGACCAGAAAGCGTTCCAAGGGAGACACACTCACTGGACTCCGCCCTAACAGGCCCCGGAAGGCCCAACGGTACCGACCGACCGCCGTGTCATCCTCAGGTGTTTCACGTCGCTGGATACGGATTGGAGGGGAATGTGGTCAGGACACCACTCTCCAGGCCGTTGTCTGTTTTCGTGACTGGAGCCGCTACTTCTCAGTCAAGTAGCTCCTCAATTTTCCCCATGAGGGCTGTATGCACCCCTCTTGCCAACTGCGCTCCACAGATGTGGACGATCACCCATCCATTTGGTAGCCAAGCCCAACAGCGCAAAGCTTCGGTGATCTGACGTGAAACGGTATTACCACTGTGGCAAGGCCATTGACAGCACAACCACTTGAAGGCGGAGATAAAAGATCTTTGACAGTGATCAGGACGAGGCACTTGGTCCGCCAGCATGGGGTAAGCCAGACGACTGTATAGAACATTGTCCATGAGAACTGTCAATGTCCATATCACTTGAGACGCGAGAGGTCTTATACCTATGGACTTGCTTCCCCGGCGACGGCTTTGCGCTGGTTCGTCGCCCAGACTACTATGGTACTGGGATTCTTGTCATCCACCCTATTTACAGATGAGGTTAATTTATAAGGGGCGGTATCGTCAACCTTCACGACACCCACATGTGGGCTACAGAGAATACATATGGTACTGTGGCCGTGAACCACCAGCATCGATTCAGTCTGAATGTGTGGGCAGCGATTATTGCCGACCGCCTCGTGGGACAAGTCATCCTTCCACAATGTCTCATATGCGAGGTATGTCTGTTGTTGCTGAGGGTGATGCTGTCTGCCCCGCTGGAAGACATGCCTTTGTTAGTACGAAGGGTAATGTGGCTACTAAATGGTAGTGCTCCAACTCACTGACCTCTTGAGCGTGGAGATAAAACACTAGTGTAGACAGAACATTCCCACTTGCATGGTGTGTTCTCATGCGTGCTTTCGGTCGTTAAAACCTATAATGTCAAAGATCTTTTATCTCCACGTTCAAGCAGCTGTACCTCTCTTGGAATACATTTCCAGCCATATGTTCATATGACCTTTGTTGCTCCTTATCTTCGCAGACCCGAAGTTTTGCCCCACTTAGCAAAATCATGCAGTATGATCTGCCAATCACCTGCCATGAGCATTTTTGTAGTATCTGTCCTGAAAGACGGAGCTTGTACCTTCTTCGAGTTGAAAGGTCTCTGTTGGATTCCTTTCATGTTAATTTCTTAAATCTGTTGTCATTTACGGCATAAATTCCTCGTCTAAATTTACTGTGGCGTTTCTGACTATCTGGGAGGAGACTGAGCAGTGAAACGTGTTACACAAGAACGATCTGTCACACTACTACACTTTAAAACACAGTTTATATGTAATTCATGTCACACAGTCTCATACGGAACCCACATCCGCTTTCTTTTAGATACTGTATATGATAAGATACTGTCATCCCCCTTCCCTTCTGTGTGAGAGGATGAATGAGCAAATGTATTTCTAGTTGCATGCTTGAGGGTAGCAGACAAGCCTGTCTGCTAGAGAACAGTAGGACCAACGTCGGAACAGGTAGCTACGCTTTCTAAAAGCAGAGAGGTTTCTATTCTTAGTATGGTCCTGTCCGTCCCTTGTCATGTTGGTATAGGAAGCGGCCTCTCTGGCCACTTCCGTTTGTATTTGAAAAGCACGCTCGGTAGGAGCCCAGCAGGTCAGTCTGTCCCCGGCGAGCGTCTGAAGTAGTAAGATCTCCGGCTAAGCGCGTGTCTGCTAAGTCCGTAGGACAATGGATTTCTTAAGTTCAGCCTAACTGAAAATTTAATCACCTTTATTTCAGGTTTAGATCTAAAATATCTTATGTTATCTTAAATTGCAACGCAGTGAAATTCGAGTGTGAAGTTTAGAATATCTTCCAGTAGCTGCTTTGTCACTACTTCGTGAGTAAAGTGGAACCACGTGTTGATCAGTAACTCTAACTAAGAGCATCAATCTTAAATGCGAATTTGTGTGAGATTATAACGTCTCGTCTTGACAATATTTTTCAATATAGCAACTTTTCTTTATGTTCAACCCACGTGGGGTGTACTTTGTGAGACTAGTACCACGTGCTTATACAATTGTTTGACCCATCAAGTTAATAGTAAGACGATAGTAACCAGTTCGAGGTTTTTCTTTTGTAAATTGCTTTTCTATCTAATTTATTTTAATTATCAAAATTATTGTGGAGTTACAATCTTTGTATAAACCAAGTTGACCACGTGAAGCATGTGGTGTAATCATCAAAGTAGCCCTCAGCTATTCTTTTCGGGAAGATTTCACAGAGAGTTTGTATGAATTTAGTATACCAGTGTGTGGTAATTACATGACGGACAGGATTGCGCTACGAGCGTAACTTCTTTGGGTGATAATTGAATCGGTTGGTTGTGGTTAATTTCCTCTTGGATACGTTACAACGTTCTTCGTGTGTTATTTTATGAATGCAGTGTAGTATGTAGTCTCCCAATCTTGGCTCCCTATTTGATGTGTTCCGTAAGATTACAAACTCACATTTTCACAGTGCTAAATAAGGCACCAGCTTAATTGTGACTCAAGTTTAATATGCTGAAATTTCAATGATCAATGTTAAAATAAATTTCCAAATATAAACTGATTTATTTCTTTTTATTTAAATTCTCTTTTTTATATATGTATCACCGGTTGTCGTATGACGATTAAAAGATTATAATTAATGTTAGTATGGTTGGGAATTTGGATTAGACTGGATACCTGGTGAAACAGTTGATCAGTAATGCAAGGTTAACTTCCCCAGACAGCTCACAGCTTTAACCCGCTTTTATTGTCTATCAGTACCGCTTTCATAGCAAAATTAAAGCAACAACGTTACAGAGTGTATGCTACCTAAAAAACTTTCAAATTTCTGTTTCACTCTCTTGCCACTCAAACAAACCAATCGTCATTAGCGTTGCCCTTCTTTGCATACAGTGGACCTCTTTTGTACACAAACTGCGAATGTTCGATATTTACAAAATATCGATGTTGGGAGTTCAGATATCGATGTTTCAACAGCGATGCAGAAGTCTTTGAAACATAGTAGCATCGATATTAAAGTCAAAATCTCGACCTTCGATGTGGGCAAAAAAGAACGGTAATATAGAAGGCGAATGATCGACTTCACTTTATTAGGAGTATTTTAGGAAAGAGTTGTTCATCTATAAACTAGACCCCGTACTGAACACTAGTGCGACCCATTCTTGAGCACTGCTCGAGTGTTTGGGATTCCCACCAGTTCAGATTAAAGACATCGAAGCAATTCAGGGGCGGGCTGCAAGATTTGTTACCGGTAGGTTAGTATTAGAAAATATTTCATGTACTCCCTGGAGTGAAGACGACGTTGTTTTCGCGAAACACTATTAAGAAAATTTAGAGAACCGGCATTTGAAGCTGACTGCGGCACGATTCTGCTGCCGCCAACGTAGATTTCGCGCAACGGAAATAAGATAAGACCAGTTTTGGCTCGTACGGAAGCATACGGACAGTCGTTTTTCCCTCCTATTTGCGAGTGGAACAGGAAAGAAAATAACTAGTAGTGGTACAAGATATCCTTGGCCATGCACCATACGGTGACTTGCGGAGTATGTGTTAGATGAAGACGTACTGCGTTGAAAAGGATCATAATTAGGTACTGACATGGACAAATCGACGGATGTTGCAGATGTAACGCACACAAGCTTTTGTGGTTAATTGAAACAATCTACCTGCAGAATTTTCAGTACTCGTACCGTGTTGCATTAGATCGCAATAGTGCACGTTTGGCAGAACAAGTGGTAGTCCAATAGTACCTGAGGGGAAATATTACAAACAAAAAATGAAGCCAGAGTCAGCTCCATGCTCGCCAATGAGTTTTGACGACAGTCCTGGTTAAAGTCGTTACAGTACTACCGTAAGTTAACGAAGCCATCAGCGGAGACGGATATTTAGGTGAAATAAACTTCCAATGGAGACGCAAGCGTGGCAGAACCACTGTAATGTCCAATGAGTCCATATAAATTACGAGAACAATTTGTCAGCTTGAGTTTAGAACAGAAAAAAGAAAGCCAGTTTCTCCGCCGAGTGGGTATCAGTTTTGCCGTGTATTGAAATATATGTAATTTGTTTCAAGCCGCTTTTACTTGGTGTGATCTAAAAGCCACGGGGCACTACTGTAAAAGAAAGTGCTGCTGCTGATGTATGTTGAAGACAAATTACAGCTTGCACTATAAACATCTGTACATTAATTCTCTGTCATCGAATAGCATGCAGAGCAAACAACGATAATAAAGTACTGGATCTTCTTTTTGGTTTTGTACTGGTCTGTATTCCAGAACAGGTTTCTCGTAGTGTTCGTTTGCGAAGTTTCGCGCAACTAAATTTTAGGTTAGTTAATGGCACGCTGGAGGACCGTTAAAAAATAAGCATTAGGTTTAAAAACAGCCGCCTTGGTAGGATAGACTTCTCACACAAATTACATTGGTGTATGAAATACATCAAACTAACGAGATAATCTGCATAAGCTGCATCGACAGTTGTTTTCTTTTCATTCGCATTTTTTTATTAGCAGGGCTCGTGATCACAGTTGCGTAACACTATGGAAATGGCTGCTAATTTCTCATCGATTTCGCGTAACAACGAATCGTGAAGTCAAGCTGCGGTCAGCGGGTGAGGCCATCGTGACTGGAAAAAAGGAAGCGAGTACGTATTTATGAGGTTGATTATACTCTCATTTATAGCATGATGTTGTATAGAAAGAACAGGTAACTTGAAACATTTTCGGTGTTCTTTTAATTTTGTCCACAATCTGCAGAACGGCTATTACATATTTACATATACTGGAAGTACAATAGACAATGCCTTTATAGTCACAAACATTCGCACTTTAGGGACCTTTAAAAATTCAAACATATGACGTATTAAAAACTAAACTCCTCCCGCACAGACCATGAAGGTCCAAAGGTACCGACTGGCCGCCTTGTCATCCTCAGCCCACAGACGTCACTGGATGCGGATATGGAGGGGCGTGTGGTCAGCACACCGCTCTCCCGGCCGTAGCTCAGTTTCCGAGACCGGAGCCGCTACTTCTCAGTCAAGTAGTTCCTCAGTTTGCCTCACAAGGGCTGAGTGCACCCCGCTTGCCAACAGCACTCGGCAGACTGGATGGTCACCCATCCAAGTGCTAGCCCAGCCCGAGAGCGCTTAACTTCGGTGATCTGACGGTAACCGGTGTTACCACTGCGGCAAGGCTGTTGGCACATATGACGTATAACAGACCTTTACTCCATCATACATTAGGGAACTGTTACCTGTTGCAAATTATCGGCACTGATGTCCAGAGTAGAAATTTTGAATGACTGAAGTTTCACCAGTGAACAGAATTTGTGCCCCGTCACATGCTAAAAATCTCACGAATACACCACGTGACCAACGATGAGGTACTTCACCACGCTGGTAAAAATGTTGAAGTCATGTTGTTGTCGTGCTGTTCAGTCCGAAACTTAGTTTGATGCAGGTCTTCACGCTAGACTATCCTGTTCAAGCCTCCGCACCTCTGCGTAACACTTCCTCCCATTACCAAATTATAAGCGGCGATCAGAAAGTTTCCGTTCGAAGGACTTACAGTCCAGATTAGGTATGCCAATCAGGCAAAATCACCGTGGGCACTGAGGCAATCGTTTCACCGACGCATCACGTTGAAGATAACCATTTGGTAAAACACCGAATCCCGCCGCGTAAAGAAGTCCGTAACTGCCTGCGGCACATCCTTGTCCGACGGGAATCGTTGACCCTTGAAGGCCTTTTTCAAGGGACCACAGGCGTCGTAATTGCATGGGGGGAGATCAGGACTACTGTGCGGGTCCTCCAGTGTCTCCCACTCCAGTTGGCGTTGGCCTCCTGGATCGACCGGCGTCTTGTATCGAATGGCAAGTAGCACGGAAATTGACGCACCATTCCACAACAGTGGTTTTCGGCAGACACGCTGCCCCATACACATTCTCCATCATCCGATGGATGTCTACCGGTGATTTCCATTGGCAGCCGAGAAAACAATAACAGCACGTTGGTCCTGTTTGGACGCATTTGGTAATAACATTGTCATAGTTCACGTTTCCACATTTACCGCACACACGTCGGAAAGACACGAAAGCCACGGTGATCCCTTGCCCACTTGTCGCTGCTTATATACCCACAACGGAGTCGCGCTACGTTGCATATATGCTGCAGCTACACCATCAAACCGACACTTTTATTTCGCCTTGTAAATATGCCTTGATGCATCAGAATGTGTTCTATCAACCTACCACTCCTTTGGGCAAGTTTTGCCATAATGCTCCAACTTTTTCATTAGGTAGTCCATTAAGCCATATTAACTTCAGTATTCTATTGCGTCTTTACATTTCAAAAGCTTCCGTTCTCTGCTTGTCTGTAGCGTTTCTAGTTCACGCTTTCTTTCATACTTTTAACACAAACACTTCCAGACAAATTTTCAAATATTTAAATTTTTATTAGATGTTATCAGATTTCTCTTCAGCTGGATGTGCCATACAAGGGTTGGACAAAAAAATGGAAACAGCGCACAAAATGCATGCTTGAAGGTACATGCAGATGCTAACGAAGCATGCAGGTGGGGCTATTGTATCTGACCATGAACGGCACATGTGGAATGCCATCCATAAAGAGAAGGTGTTTGTTACTTAGAGGTGGCAAAAGTCGTGGGATACCATGTAATATCGTGTCGGGTATCCTTTTTCCCAGCGTAGTGCAGCAACTCGACGTGGCATGGACTCAACATGTCGATGGAAGTCCCCTGCAGAAATATTGAGCCTTGCTGCCTCTATAGCCATCCATAATTGCAAAAGTGTTGCTGGTGCAGGATTTTGAGCACAAACTGACCGCTCGATTATGTCCTATAAATGTTCGATGGGATTCATTTCTGGCGATCTGGGTGGCCAAACCATTTGTTCGAATTGCCCAGAACGTTCTTCCAACCAATCGCGAACAATTGTGACCCGGTGACACGGTGCACTGTCACCCAGAAAAATTCCATGCTCGTTTGGGAACATGACGTCCATGAATGGCTGTAAATGGTCTCCAAGTAGCCGAACAGCCTAAGTACCTAGTACATTCCATGTAAACACAGGCCACAGCTTTATGGAGCCACCACCAGCTTGCACAGTACCTTGTTGACAACTTGGGACCATGGCTTCGTGGGAACTGCGCCACATTCGAACCCTACCATCAGCTCTTCCCAGCTGAAATCTGATTTCAGCTGACCAGGTCACAGTCTTCCAATCTACATCTACATCTACATCCATACTCCGCAAGCCACCTGACGGCGTGTGGCGGAGGGTACCCTGAGTACCTCTATCGGTTCTCCCTTCTATTCCAGTCTCGTATTGTTCGTGGAAAGAAGGACTGTCGGTATGCTTCTGTGTGGGCTCTAATCTCTCTGATTTTATCCTCATGGTCTCTTCGCGAGATATACGTCGGAGGGAGCAATATACTGCTTGACTCTTCGGTGAAGGTATTTTCTCGAAACTTTAACAAAAGCCCGTACCGAGCTACTGAGCGTCTCTCCTGCAGAGTCTTCCACTGGAGTTTATCTATCATCTCCGTAACGCTTTCGCGATTACTAAATGATCCTGTAACGAAGCGTGCTGCTCTCCGTTGGATCTTCTCTCTCTCTGCTATCAACCCTATCTGGTACGGATCCCACACTGCTGAGCAGTATTCAAGCAGTGGGCGAACAAGCGTACTGTAACCTACTTCCTTTGTTTTCGGATTGCATTTCCTTAGGATTCTTCCAATGAATCTCAGTCTGGCATCTGCTTTACCGACGATCAACTTTATATGATCATTCCATTTTAAATCACTCCTAATGCGTACTCCCAGATAATTTATGCTTCCAGTTGCTGAACTGCTATTTTGTAGCTAAATGATAAGGGATCTATCTTTCTATGTATTCGCAGCACATTACACTTGTCTACATTGAGATTCAATTGCCATTCCCTGCACCATGCGTCAATTCGCTGCAGATCCTCCTGCATTTCAGTACAATTTTCCATTGTTACAACCTCTCGATACACCACAGCATCATCTGCAAAAAGCCTCAGTGAACTTCCGATGTCATCCACCAGGTCATTTATGTATATTGTGAATAGCAACGGTCCTATGACACTCCCCTGCGGCACACCTGAAATCACTCTTACTTCGGAAGACTTCTCTCCATTGAGAATGACATGCTGCGTTCTGTTATCTAGGAACTCCCCAATCCAATCACACAATTGGTCTGATAGTCCATATGCTCTTACTTTGTTCATTAAATGACTGTGGGGAACTGTATCGAACGCCTTGCGGAAGTCAAGAAACACGGCATCTACATGTGAACCCGTGTCTATGGCCCTCTGAGTCTCGTGGACGAATAGCGCGAGCTGGGTTTCACACGACCGTCTTTTTCGAAACTCATGCTGATTCCTACAGAGTAGATTTCTAGTCTCCAGAAAAGTCATTATACTCGAACATAATACGCGTTCCAAAATTGTACAACTGATCAAAAAAATGGCTCTGAGCACTATGGGACTCAACATCTTAGGTCATAAGTCCCCTAGAACTTAGAACTACTTAAACCTAACTAACCTAAGGACATCACACACACCCATGCCCGAGGCAGGATTCGAACCTGCGACCGTAGCAGTCCCGCGGTTCCGGACTGCAGCGCCAGAACCGCTAGACCACCGCGGCCGGCTGTACAACTGATCGACGTTAGAGATATAGGTATATAGTTCTGCACATCTGTTCGACGTCCCTTCTTGAAAACGGAGATAACCTGTGCCCTTTTCCAATCCTTTGGAACGCTACGCTCTTCTAGAGACCTACGGTACACCGCTGCAAGAAGGGGGGCAAGTTCCTTCGCGTGCTCTGTGTAAAATCGAACTGGCTATGATCCAACCGATATGGTCATATGCGTCCAGCTCCAACTACCATTCCGCGTCCAGGGTCTGTTAATTCCCGTCGTGGGGCCATAAACATGTCGGAAACCTCTTCACACGAATCACCTGACTACAAATGACATCTCCACTGATGCACTGCCCTTTTATACTTTGTGTGCACGATGTTATTGCTGTCTGTATATATGCACATCGCTATCCCATGATTTTTGTGACCTCTATGTATACCACATGCGCGGAAAGTCGAAAAACGTCATCCGCTAATTGACAATGCGGAAGAAAGTGTGTTGAGTGATCGTGGCAGTCGGTCATTGAAGAGGATTGTGATGAAAAGTAAGAGGACGACAGCTGCTAAGGCCACTGCAGAACTGAGCGTCCCTCTGCGAACTCTGTCAGCCGCAAAACAACACGAAGGGAGCTCCATAAGAAGGGAATTGTAGGGCGAGCTGGAAATTCAAATATCCGTAACAAGTAACCGTGGTGCAGAAGCCATGATGCTCGAACTATGGAGCAGTGAAATAAAGTCATTTGGTCAGACGAGTTTTGTTTCACACTGTTTTCAACTTCTGGTAGACTCTACGTCTGGCGTGTGATGTCCCAAGCCTACGATGCAGACTGGTTGCTGCTAAGACTGAGACATGGCGGGGGTTAGGTGATCATTTGGATAGCCATACCGTGGTATTCTATGCGGTCCATAGTTAATCTGCAAGGGTGCATTACTGCTTATGATTAAGTGACCATCTTGGCTGATCTGGTCCACCCTAAGGTACGATATTTGTTCCCCAATGGTAATGCTGTGTTCCAAGATGACAAGGTCCGTCTTCACACAGCTTGCATTGCTCAGGACTGGTTTTGTGAGCAGTATTAAATGTCACATCTCCCCTGTGCACCACAGTCACTAGATCTTGATATTAGTGAGCCGTTGTGGTGTACTTTGGAGATAAGAGTGAGTGATCTATATCCACGTCCATCATCGTTACCCGAGCTTGCCACTATTTTGCAGGAAGAATGGTATGAGATTCCAACGAAAACCATACAGGATCTCTATTTATCCATTCTGAGACCACTGGAAACTGTTTTGAATGCCAACGGTTTTCCTTTTGTATCCCGCCTGGAAGGCGGCGCGTGGGTCTGCTCCTGAAAACTGAAAGGTGGGCCGATTGTAAGAAGTGAGTAGGAGCAGGAAAAGCTGAAAATCTCTCGGTACTGCTCTTAGGAATGGTTTTACTATATCACAATATTAACTGAATACATAATAACGTGAATACCTAACTTTGCGCCGGCCAGGGTGGCCGAGCGGTTATAAGCGCTACAGTCTGGAACCGCGCGACCGCTACGGTCGCAGGTTCGAATCCTGCCTCGGGCATGGATGTGTGTGATGTCCTTAGATTAGTTAGGTTTAAGTAGTTCTAAGTTCTAGGGGACTGATGACCTCAGAAGTTCAAAAATGGGTCAAATGGATCTGAGCACTATGGGACTTAACTTCTGAGGTCATCAGTCCCCTAGAACTTAGAACTACTTAAACCTAACAAACCTAAGGACACCACACACATCCATGCCCGAGGCAGGATTCGAACCTGCGACCATAGCGGTCGCCCAGCTCCAGTCTGTAGCGCCTAGAACCGCTCGGCCACTCCGGCCGGCTACCTCAGAAGTTAAGTCCCATAGTGCTCAGAGTAATTTGAACCATTTGAACCTAACTTTGCACTGAGGAGCACGTGAACCTAACTTTGCACTGAGGAGCACGTAGAGACAATCACTCAGGCACACGGTAAGGGTTACTAGTAGTGAGACAATCTATCACTGAAGTAACAAAGTCAGTAATGGCCCCCTATGAAGTAGAAACAATGTTGCTAGGTCGTCTCCTCGGAATCAAATGGGTAGATCTGGAGTGGAGCTCGTCGAGCTCCACAGCGCCGGCTAGAGGGCGCTGTTGTCGGTGTGTGTAGTGCCAACCTGGGAACTTGCACCTACGCCGTGGCATCGTAGCTATCGATACATTTCCTACACCGTTTTAGGCATAGTAATGTGTTGTGTTTTTTGTCTACCCCGTGCATATGAAGAAATCTGTGGACTCTTCCTTGCTCGCCATACAGTGGCCATTTTCAAGGTTACAGGGAGCGATACACGGTTTTACCGTGTTTTCTTCAGGGAGCGACAAATGTTGTGTGCGGTGTACTCATTACTACATGAAATAATCTCATGCTAACATGAGACAATGTAACGAAAATACAGAGGCCAACATACACTTTAATTCCGGCGCTGAATAAGAAGTTACATCTGCGGTTAACTGGAAGTATACCATACATGTAGACTGATTTGATTTGTAGCCGAACATATGCATCTTGAGTGAAATCACGTGCTGCGGCTAATAAAATTCTACAGAGCATGTGATTGCATTGTCAATATATAAAACTCTCCGACGTTTCGGCCACTGTTGCAATCGCACATTTTGCGACAGTGGCCGATACGTCGGAGGATTTTACATATTGATAATGCAGTCACATACCATGAAGAACTTTATTAACAGTTACAACGGCCGCGGAAGACTAAGCTTACATTTAATGTGCTATTCTTTAATGCGGTTCGCAATGTTAAAAGCCAATCTAACGTCAAGGAACGTTCCTCTGATTTTAATTTCATTTTATTGGCATATTTTCAGAAATTGACACAACCTTTTCGTAATAGAAACGCGTTTAGTAGACTTCATACCGCGCAAGAGCAAGGCAACTAATTTAAGATGCAAACTACACATGGAGTTCGCAGTACTGTAAAGACTGAATGCTTGTGGATGAAGGGTTTATCTATTATACATGGTGGCCAGAAACAGTCTGAGAAGGTTGTAAGGGTGTTGCAGGGTATGCTGTGGTGATAAATACTTATTAAGTTAAATAAATTGATACTATACGGTGTTTCCAAGTTAATTAGCGTTGAAGTTAGCCAATCAGACGGTTGGGCGAACCCGAGCCAAAGGCTGAGCAGTGTCGTGCGCTGTTATCTGCTACGTTATGAGAACAACTGACACTAACTGTACCTGGCGGGCCGCTTGAATTTGTGCGCGCAACGGCCTGATTCGCTAAATTCAATGTTAATTGACTCGGAAACAGCACAACGTGTCGCACTTTTTCTTAACAATTATTTATCAGCAAAACCCACCGTGCAACATCCTTACAAGGTTTTGAGACTGTTTCTGACTACCGTGTGTTTCCCTGAACTTGAAGTGTGCAGCACTGGCAGGGAGATGAAGGCACCAATTATTTAGATACGACCGTAAGAGACTACATGAGACGTGGACCCTAGCCGCTAACAAAGTAATGTGTTGAGTCGCTACATTTCTTCCTCCGTAATTATGGCCTACTGTTCTTAATACGCAGGTCAATGGAAGGTGAAGAGTCTCCATGCAGTTCGCGTACCCTCAAACTACTACAGTAAGATAGCGCACAATTCACAGGGCAATTAAAGGCCGAAAATGGTGTGCTAAACGTTCCAGAATATTCGTAGGGTGCTAGTCCAAAGTCTTACTCCGATTAAAGCCCGTTTTACACGAGCGACTTTCTGGTCAATATCGACTACTAGAAGTGTGTGCGTCTTTCGTGCTAACCAGTAAATCTGCACACAAACAGGTGTCAATGACGTCAATGATCTATAGATTGTGCCGAGTGTGGAGTTCCATTTTTCCGAGTATGCTGCACACTGCACGTGCGCAAAAAAAAAGGGAGTGTGGTGGCTAACATCGGAAGTTAACCTGTTCTAACAGGCCCACTTCCACTATAAAAACGGATTTGGTGCTTTTGTGTCTTCTTAATCTTTACTGTGTTGTTTGCTTTGTTTTCGTGACACACTGAAAAGGTTGTACGAGGTCCTGGTATTTTTCGTACTGGTTTTCTCCTAAAAGAGAGGCGGAGTATCTGAAAGCAAAAACATATTTACGTTTTACATATGATAAAAAAGCCTACACTATTCATAAATGAGTACGTAAATTGGTAAACATGTTTTAATGAAAATTATTTCTGCAGTGATAAGGTAAGAATTATTTTACGAGGAAAATAGTTTTCGGCGTTATTTGTCGTTTAGCAAGACAATAAGATACAACGGGTGAAGTAAAAGGGCTTTATTTACTGTGTTCTAGACATTGTTTGATGTGTTTGCAAGTATGTATTTTCTCGAGCGATAAAGGTGTATGGTTTGAAATGTTTGGACGATTCTTTCAGTTCTCAGGGCTGTAGAGCATTTACCACACGATCTTTGACAAGACCATCCACTACGAATTTTGCTTTGGTCGTTAACAAATTCTATTATAACTGCTTGTGTCTACATTTTGTTTCTATATGTCGATTTCTTTTTTTTTTCTTTTTTCAAAAGCGGTGGCCCTCATATCCTCACTTTCACCGTTCAGGTGCCAAATTTAATAGCACGCAGCTCTCACAACGCACGCAATTATGGCGTTGACGCGTAAACGAAAATGACCACTCGAGACAGACTAGACTTAGTACAGGAATAAAATGCCAGCGGCGCTGCACTTGTCTCGAGTAGTCAACTGAGAGAAGAAAGTCGATTGCGTAAATGGGACTTAAGACAGGAGAACTGTATTCATGAAACAAAACGGAATGGAGGTCAGGGTTTACCATCTCGTCGACGACTAGACCGTTAGCGTCAAGGTTGTGTTTTGGAAGGATAGGAAAGGACTTCGACCGTGTCGTTTTCAAAGGAACTACTCCAGCAGGTGCCTTAAGCGATTGGGCGAAACCGTGGAAAACATAAATCCGGGTGGTTGGACGAGGATATGACCGCCACTGACCCAAGTGCGAAACACAGCTGAAGTCAGTCAACTCATAAAAATACTTGCACGTAACAGTTTGTGAGGATATGAAATGGAATGATCACAGAAGCCCAGTCATAGTTTCTCAGATATGTGAGTGGCTCAAAGAGTTTTTAAGTAATAGAACCCATTACCTTGTCCTGGATGGTGAGTGTTCATCGGAGTTAAAGTTACCGCCAAGAGTGTCCCAGGGAAGTGTGATGGGACCATTCTTGCTCTCTATGTACACAGACGATCTGACTATGATAGGGTGAGCAGCAATCTGTAACTGTTTGCTGATGGCACTGTGGTGTACGGTAAAGCGTCGTCGATGGGTGACTGGAGGAGGATAAGAGATAACCTGAGCAGAATTTCCGTTTGGCGCGATGAAAGACAGCTTGCCCTGAATGTGGAAAAATGTACGTTAATGCAGATGAGTAGGAAAAACAAGCCTATAGTGTTCGAATACAGTATCACTGGTGTGCTGTCTGACACAGTCACGTCAATTAAACATCCAGGCGTAACGTAGCAAAGCGACATGAAATGGAACGAGCGCGTAAGGTCGGTTATAGAGAAGCCGAATGGTAGACATCGGTTTATTGAGAGAATTCTAAGAAGTACTTGCTAACCCATTCTTTCCACACCGGGAGCAGTTTTGTCACTGGTTTCTTCATCAGGCAACCACGATTCCGGGACTTGTGTTATCTATCCTATTCACAGATGAGGCCACCTTAATGCGTATTCATGCCGCCTTTGACACTGTTCGGATGCAGCCTGCCCGATGTTAACGTGTGAGAGTGAACATGCTACGACACGATCAGTCTCATCGATCAATCCCTAGCTTTTGTACATGGTGGGGAAAAAAATCACCCTATATATACAGGGTGATTCACGAAGATATGCAAATATTTTAATATGTTATTCTACAAGTAAAACTAAAGAAAAAAGTTCAGATTAACATAGGTCCCCAACTGTTTAGTTACGGAGTTACAGCTAAAAGATTTTGCCTGTAATTTAGCAACTTCTAATATCAATCTACACTAAGCAGATTCAGAAGGATGTAGGTTGCAGTAGGTACTGGGAGATGAAGAAGCTTGCACAGGATAGAGTAGCATGGAGAGCTGCATCAAACCAGTCTCAGGACTGAAGACCACAACAACAACAACAATATCAAGCCATCGCAAAACTGTACGAGGTTAAAGTAAAGCATGATTTCCATTTATTTTGTTGTAATTGACCTGGTCAATCTAAAACAAAAAAAAAAGGACATGTCCCAGACGTGTATCTGCAGTAGTTTTCCAGAACATCCTGAGAAGCAAAGACGTAATTTCGTAAAGTTTTTAATTTACAAAAAACTTGGCCCAACTTGATTTTTAGATTCCAGAAAATTGCACAAAGTTTTCAGCAGAAGTTGTAGAGAATTTAATTTTGGAAAATGATGGTAATAACGTTAACTGAAACCGTATGAATGTGTCAGATAATCTACTTTTATTAATACCATAGCATACGTGAATTCATGTTAAACCGTTGTTACTACGTTCTTTCACTGAACAATACAGAAAACTAACTTGTTTCGAGGTTAGGAAACGACTGAAACAACTCACTAACGGTTGTCAAAAAAGATATTAACGTTTCTACACTCTTAATGGAAAGAAAACAAATTTACTTGAATAATAATCTTTGCTTCTCTGGATGTTTTGAAAAACTACTGCAGATACACGTCTGGGGCATGTTTTAATAGATTCACCAGACCAATAACAACAAAATAAATGGAAATCGTGCTTTACTTTAACCTCGTACAGTTTTGCGATGGCTTCATATTAGCGAAGTTGCTAAATTTCAGGCAAAATCTTTTATTAGCCGTAACTACGTAACTAAACATTTGCGGACCTATGTTTATATGAACTTTTTTCTTTAGTTTTACTTGTGGAATAAAATATTAAAATATTTGCATATCTTCGTGTATCGCCTGTATATACATAGACTTCCTCTATAGCTGAAAGCAAAGTGGTGTTGGATACTAGGATCTGGAACGAAGTCAACGTTCTAGCTCATCCCAAAGGTGTTGCACTAGGTTCATGCTGGGAGTATGGGCACGCTAGTACATTTCAGCAATATTAATGTCCACAACCATTGCCTCACAGATGTTGCAGGGTGACTGGGTCCACTGTTATGCTGATACTGTTCTTCTACAGTACGCAGTACACAATGTTTCCATATCCTTCCTTATTTAACATTTTCTTAAGCGCCTCAAGGGGAACACAACCTAACCACGAAAAACACCTTCATACCGAAACACCTTCTCCTGCGAGCTTCACTGTTGACAATACACATGATGGTAGGTAGCGTTCTCCAGGCATTCGCCAAACTCAAACCCTTCCATCGCATTGCCACATCACATAGCAGTTATTCATCACTTCAAATCGCTCGTTTCCAGCCATCCTCTGTCTAGTGGCTTTGCTTTTTACTCCACGTCAAGCGCCACTCAGTGCTGACTACAGACATGTGTGACATATGAGGAGCTGCTCGATCATTGTACCCTGTTCTTTCTGCCTCCCTACGCACAATCATGGTGCTAGCTGTATTGCTGGTAGCATTTTGGAACTCACGAGTGATTCCATCCGCTGATTTCATGCTATTTTTTTTACAACCACCCTCCGCAGTGCCCGACAGCCCGTGCCCGTCAGTAGGTGAGATCTGGCTAGTCTCGATTTAGCTGTGGTTGCTTCTTCGCGTTTCTACTTCAGAATCATATCGCCAGCAGACGAGTTGGGTAGCTTTAGAAGGATTTAGCTGCCCCTGACGGGCCTGTTATTCTGGTGACCTCCAATGACTAGTCCACGTTCGAGTCGCTGAGCTCTGCCGACCGACCCTCTGTGCTGTTACTGCTTCTCTTCTGACGCCACAGTACTGCCCGCCTCCTTTTATAGTGGTAAGTCCGCCACTCGTGACATCTAGTGGTCAATTCAGCATTACAAAGGGGTATTCTGATGCTTTTAATCAGATAGTGTAACTGTAGAAAATCTGGCCTTTCGATCTTCGGATCTTCCTTTCTAAAGGAAAGGACAAGTACTTTATTTCAGTTTCTATAGTAATGTGCCACATCACCAACAACTTTAATCTTGGCACAATTCATGCATCTTTAACCCATGCGGACACAGACTCTGATTCATTTACTTTACGACGATTCCTTGTTCTAAGAACCAACGACATTGTAGACATATAGTAAGATGAAACACGATCTCTGTTATACACTTCACATACAGGGTGGCGCACGAAATGTGTTACCATTTTGTTTTTGAATATAAACTTTATTGTCAATACAATCTGAAAAGAACATATACTACAATGAAGAGCCGTCCATGGAGATTTGTTCTAACTCAGCGTATGCTCAATATGTCAACCATTTCGTTTCCTAACTTCCTTCAAACTAACACTGAAGTTAGTGATTACCCTACGGTACATGTCTTCCGTAATTTCACTGCAAGCTTGAAGAATAAGTCCTCTGAGCTCCATTAAATCACGTGGACGTTTTGGGAAAATTGTTTCCTTTAGGTATCCCCAAAGAAAAAAGTCACATGGATTGAGGTCTGGACTATTGGGGGGCCAATTTTGTCCGTCATTGAAGCGACCTGCAAACCTGAGTGAAATGACCCGCATGTCGAAATGCTCGTGTAAAGACTCCAACACAGTGTTTGCAGTATGTGTCCTTGCTCCATCTTACATGAACCACTGCGTGTTGAAGGGCAAGGCAGTAGCAAGAAGCTGTGGAATGAAGCTATTGCGAAGCTTGCTCAAATAACGCTCGCTGTTTACAGTTTCTTCAAAGAAAAAGGGTCCAATAAGTCCGTGACTGGAAATTGCTGCCCACGCTGTAATCCTTGGAGCATAATGTTGTCGTTCATGAAGCACTTGTGGGTTTTCAGTGGCCCAAAAGCGTAAATTTTGTTTGTTAATCACACCGTCTAAATGAAAATGCGCCTCGTCTGAAAACCAAACGTTGTTGAGAGTTTCTTCCCTATCCTCCGCGCACCGAGCAAACAGTAGTCTCTGCTGCTTGTGTTCTTCAGTGAGCTTCTGTGCACAGGTCATCTTGTATGGGTACATATGGAGGTCACTTTTAAGAATGCGTTGAACGGAGCGTCTGGATATTCCCAGTTGCACTGCTGCCTTTCTACACGATTTCCCGGGACTTCTCTGTACAGCAACTCGTACCGCTTCAATATTCTCCGGCGAACAAACAGGCTTAGGCCGAGGTCGCTTCTCTTCCAGTACGGTTCCTTCCTGTACAAATTTATCGTACAACCTGTGTGGATGGTCTCCTTTTAGACTTACACATCGTCCAACGCTGTTCCAATTTGTTGATCCCTTACGAATAATAGGAATTGTCCAGGTCTGCAAAATAGCTATTAGTTGCTGCAATCACCCTGTCTGAATAAAATCTTTGTCACGCCAGCCATTTCTTCAAATTGGGGAACGAATAGTAGTCCGAGGGAGCCGTGTCTGGAGAATAAGGGGGACGTGAAAGGAGTTGGAATCCTATTTCCATTAATTTTGTGGCCACAACTGTTGAGGTGTGTGCTGGTGCATTGTCGTGAGGGAAAAGGACTTTTTTGCGGTCCAATCGCCGGCGTTTTTCTTGCAGCTCGGTTTTCAAACGGTGCAATAACGATGAAAAATATTCACCTGTAATAGTTTTACCCTATTCCAGATAATCGATGCGGATTATCCCTTGCGCATCCCAAAAGACAGTCGCCATAACCTTTCCGGCCAAAGGAATGGTCTTCGCCTTTTTTGGTGCAGATTCTCCCTTAGTAATCCATTGTTTAGATTGTTGTTTGGTCTCAGGAGTATAGCAATGTATCCATGTTTCATCCACAGTGACGAAACAACGCTTAAAGTCCTGCGGATTCTTCCTGAACAGCTGCAAACCATCCTTGCAACACTTCACACGATTCCATGTTTGGTCAAGCATGAGCAATCGCGGAACCCATCTTGCGGATAGATTTCTCATGTCCAAATGTTTATGCAAAATATTATGTACCCGCTCATTCGAGATGCCCACAGCACTAGCAATCTCACGCACCTTAACTATTGTGCCATCCATCACCGTATCATGGATTTTATCAATGATTTCTGGAGTCGTAACCTCCACAGGGCGTCCAGAACGTTCCGTACCACTTGTGCCCATATGGCCACTCCGAAAATTTTGAAACCACATACAAACTGTTCTAATCGAAGGTGCAGAGTCACCGTAATGTTTATAAAGCTTCTCTTTAGTCTTCTGAGGCGTTTTGCTTTTCATAAAGTAATAATTCTAAGCACTATGGGACTTAATATCTGAGGTCGTCAGTTGGCGGCCGCGGTGGTCTCGCGGTTCTAGGCGCGCAGTCCGGAACCGTGCGACTGCTACGGTCGCAGGTTCGAATCCTGCCTCGGGCATGGATGTGTCTGATGTCCTTAGGTTAGTTAGGTTTAAGTAGTTCTAAGTTCTAGGGGACTGATAACCACAGCAGTTGGGTCCCATAGTGCTCAGAGCCATTTGAACCATTTTTTTTTTTGAGGTCGTCAGTCCCCTAGCCTTAGAACTACTTAAACCTAACCTAAGGACATCACACACATCCATGCCCGAGGCAGGATTCCAACCTGCGACCGTAGCAGCCACGTGGTTCCCAACCGAAGCGCCTAGAACCGCTCGGCCACAGTGGCCGGCTCATAAAGTAACGTTTAATCACTACACGAGATTCTTTTTCGTCCATTTTTTGACAATCACTCGACTTCCTTGATTCACAAGAATGCCAAACACAAAGAAATAGACGAATATGGCTGAAACGTGGAGTGTGTTCTTTCCAAAGATGCTACTTACGAAACATGACCTCGATACGCGCCGGTGGAGCCATCTCTCGGACTTTGCACGGACTTTTCAAACCCCCCTCGTATATTACTACGAAGAGCGGAGTAGGTGCGCAAGTTATTCCTCATGGTCCTTAAGTGTTTTGTGGATGCGTACTGAATTTTACACTTACTAATGCTGTAAAGTAAATGAATCAGAGTCTGTGTCCGTATGAGTTAAAGACGCACTGAATTGTGCCAAGATTAAAGTTGTTGGTGACGTGACAAATTACTATAGAAACTGAAATTAAGTACCTGTCCTTTCCTTGTCCTTTCTGACTTGTAGTAAAATACGTCAGGCTGACGGACTGTTGTTTCATTTTATTTACTGGAATCTGTTAACAATATCCATTTCCGTGTGAGCGCGGAGCTTCGCAGGGCGAACAAAGGACGCCGCGTGTCCGTTGGTCAGAGGCTGTTACATAATAGGCTCCGCGTGCTATTGTCATTCTGGAGAAGTGTCGCGAAAGCGAAGGCGCCGGCCGTCGCTGCCAACTGTGTCACCACGGTGCTGCCGTACTACGCGTAAACTGACTCGTCTCAGCTGATGTTGGCAGCTAGCAGCCTGTTTCTGGGACAAACAGCTGACACTGCGGGCACTTCTGAAAGCTACACTAAGCAGCACTCTCTACAGTTTCAGAATTACGGCTGTTTGAAGCCTACTTGCTTTGTCATATTCGTCATGTGAGTGCAACACAGACAGGTGTGGCTAAAAATATTACCTGTGCTTAGGTCGCGGTGGCCCCTGTTCGGCAATATGAACCCACTTTTTAAAACTTATTTTACTTGGATGATGCTATAACAATGAATTCACGCGCAACCGTAACAAAAGAAGCTGACGGAAGAGGGAATGGGACAGTTGCAGAGTATTTTTCAGTGAGATGGGTCAGTTGCCAGCAGAGTTACGGAGCGCAGGAGGCGGTTTCGTCAAACAGCTTCAGATGACACTGTGCGTGTTCGCTTCTGAAAAGTAGTGTGGTGGCAACACTGACGAGGGCAGTGGAGCAATCCGTTTTTATTTTGTGCAGAATAATAGTAAACAAAGATTACGTAGTGTTTCAGTTTGTCTTAAATGTTTATTTAGGTGTCTTCATCGCAAAGTTTTTGAACAGAAATACCGGTTTCGGGCTGTCATAAGCCATCCTCAGGTGTCGCAACTGTGCTGTGGCCCCCGAGCGCCGCGGTGGACGTGCACTAGGCGCGGTTTGCTACCTATGAGCGCGGAACATGTTCTGGGGTAGGCAACTTTCAGAGGCAATATGAACCCACATATCCAGTAAACATGGGCTCTAAAATGCATACTTTAAGAGCTATGAGCACTTTTTCAGTAGGGGATATGTATTTCATAGTAGCGAAGATGAACAAGTGCTCACAGTTCCTACTACCACATAATCTTAGCGACAACAGTACCAGTTCATGTATTTCATTGTCAGAGGTATCAGACAGATTTTCGTTTATAAATTCCGACTCGTCTATTTCCGGAACAGGGAGCCTTAGATCAAATTGATACATTTATCCTTCTCCATCACCTCAGGAAGTCTGTAACACCATCACGGAATCATCCTCTTCATACACACATTTACAGGCGCCGGCGCCTATAACAATGGCGCTTTGGCGCGTTGTTGGACTATGTTTCCGGACATAGGTTCCTATGTACAACATAATCTAGTATGTCCTCTCTACAACCTCTAGAAGCGTGTAACATGAATTGTGAAACACCCTGCACATTGTAAGTAGTAAAACCGGAAATGGAAAGTAAACAAACGTGGTACCAAAAAAGAAACAAAATACACCAACATTTCAATTATGTCAATGAGTCATACCGTAATATATAGGGGGAAGGTAATGAAGCGCAGGTATGTCGTGTTTATGTTATATTTTCTATGCTTTGTCTTTAATCTTTTATTTTAGTAAATAGTAATGTTTTTTTCTTTTACCTCTATTGTATATTCTGAAGATAGCCACTGTATAGGTGAAACCGGTAATTTAGTTCAAAAAACCTTGCGATCATGATAACTAGATAAAAATTATGTAGATGATGTAACCGCTTTCCATACTGTCATTTTACATTGAAGTGCCAAAGAAACTGGTACACCTGGCTAAAATCGTGAAGGGCCCCCGCAAGCACGCAGAAGTGCCGCAACAGGACGTGGCATGGACTCGACTAATGTCTGACGTAGTGTTGGAGGGAATTGACACCATGAATTCTACAGAGCTGTCCATAAATCCGTAAGAGTACGAGGGGGTGAAGGCTTCTACTGAACAGCACGCTGCAAGGCATCCCAGATATGCTCAATAATTTTCATGTCTCGGGAGTTTGGTGGCCAGCGGAAGTGTTTAAATTCAGAAGAGTGTTCCTGAAGCCACCCTGTAGTAATTCTGGACGTGTGGGGTGTCGCATTGTCCTGCTGGAATTGCCCAAGTCCGTCGGAATGTACAGTCGTGGACAAAACGAGCGAGACCCCTCGCCTTTTCGTTATGCTGATCCGCACGGCTTTAAAGTCTGCTACACAGCATAACAGGCAAGGCGACGAAGTGCTACCAACATACTATGTGCAGGCGTGAAATTGACAAACTATCTGAACTTTTTTAGACTGTATTCCATAATTTGTAAGACTATATTAATGCTGATTAGTGTGTTAAATACAACACGTAAATATAAGACAGAACTGAAAGAACGCTAATTGGTATGAACTGGACAAATAAAAATGAATTTCAACTTATCGAGATGACTTTAACTGTTTCAGTAAGACAAAGAACCCCAGATCGTTACGAAGTAGCAAAATATTATCCGCATTCGGCCGCGAAACGGTCTGTGTCAACGTTCAGACCAGTCATACTGGATTACCGTTGCTGACCTACCATGAAAGTGTGCAAATTTAGCAATGCGTGAAGATTCATAACGAAATTCAGTTAAAAATCATTCAGTGCCACGCTTAAGTCAATTCCATTATTGACAGAAGCGGAAAAAGTAGGCAGTAACATGTATGAAATTCTACAAGAGTGTCATATTGACATGCACAGGGCGCCAGTACAGAATAAAGGTAGCGATAAAACGTATTGGGTGCGCGAGAATTTCTTAAAATTGCTTTACTGATATTCTACCTGCCTCCATAGAGATTAGAACCGAAAACAAACCAGACCTTCCTTTCACTATGCTAGCAGACAACCTAGGCAAACAGCCCTCTATTATTACCCCAGACATGAACAAGCAGGCAATTTCGAAATGAAAATCTGCAGTTTCTGTTGCATAGAGCTTTCTGGACTCAAAAACATGAATTTTCTTCCTTTATGTCACCGCTTATGTGACAATCATTCGGGATGTTTATCGAAATAACAAATTACTGTTATTAGAGAGTAAATTTTGTAGGATAATTCTGCACCACCCCAGGAAATAAACGGCTACATAGCTGCCAAACGTATTCTGCATTGTTTCGAATTCTCCACTAGACTCGCCACAGCCAGAAAACGTTCATTAGCAGAAGTGTTTCTTAAGCTAGCTAGCAATGAGAATGTTCGTACTTCTAAAACGCGGTGGCATTAATACTGGGATGTGAATTACCACGTGTATAGGCAAATACATTCTATTTGCATTCCTGTAAACGTGATTTGGATCGAAAACGTAGCTACGACTAATATGCTTATGTATCGACAGCAACTAGAACATTTCGAATAAAGAGTAGCGGGTGTTATTTATGCGGCCCTCATCTTCAGTGTTTTCGTTGTTAGGATTTCGTCACCTAAACCGGTAAAAACGGAACCCTACTAGTCTCACTTTCTTGACCGTCTATCGGTCTACCCAACCCTTAAAACCCGTTTACCTCCAGAACGGGTGGACATAATAAGCGGAAATGTATCGCACTTCTTGCTGTAACCGGTCCCATGCTGGTGTAAAAAAGTGAGCTTCTATGTCAACGCAATCAAAAGATACGACGGTTTATGTAAAGAAAATTTACGCGAAAGGTCAAAAAATGGCTTCAAGAACTATGCGACCTAACTGCTTAGGTCATCAGCCCCTAGACCTAGAACTACTTAAACCTAGCTAGCCTAAGGGCATCACAGACATCTATGCCCGAGGTAGAATTCCAACCTGCGACTGAAGCAGCCGTGCGGTTCGTCACTGAAGCGCCTGGAACCGCTCGGCCACCGCAACGCGGCGAAACCCTACTCACCTCATGTATAATGATAATATATACTGTCTAGTGAGGATAAACTGTATTCGCCAGCAACTCAGATCGTTTGCTCACGGAACTTTTACGAAGCTACATTCAAACTTTGTCGAAGTCGTCTGCAATATCCATTACAAACACCCTAGGAACTTCGTATGCGATATCCACTTCTGAAGACGCTGGCAGATACTGCAGTACTATAACAAGTAGGTGGGAATTTATTGTTATTGGTCCACGCATGACACTTTATTTCAATATCAATTTAACGCGCCTAGGTGTTTGTATATGCCTGAAACTATTGAACAAAAAGTAAATAAACAACAAACGAGCCGGCCGCGGTGGTCTCGCGGTTCTAGGCGCGCAGTCCGGAACCGTGCGACTGCTACGGTCGCTGGTTCGAATCCTGCCTGGGGAATGGATGTGTGTGATGTCCTTAGGTTAGTTAGGTTTAAGTAGTTCTAAGTTCTAGGGGACTTATGACCACAGCAGTTGAGTCCCATAGTGCTTAGAGGCATTTGAACCATTTTGAAACAGCAAACAACTTCGATGTTTAAATCAAATGAAAGTCACATGTCGTAATTAAAACATAATTTCGTCGTTACATCTACATGACTACATCAACAGGATTTCTTGGCAATCCGGACTTACGTGCCTGGCAGAAGGTTAGGGTTATTTCTCTACCGTCCCACTCATTAACAGTGTGCGGGAAAAAGGACCACTTAAATCTTTTCTTGCGAGCCTTGAATTACATTATTACTATGGTTTCTTCCTGTGTTCCCGAGGAAATACCCTGATCTAGCTGAAACTTCGCTCAGTGAAAGCGGGGACAAAATAAGCGAACACGTGTCTCGGCTTATCTGCTTACACTCTACCGCTTCTGAGAAAACGACGGTCAAAGTTTTCAATGCGCTGTTACAATAGTGTAGACACCTCTTAGCGGGTAAGCATTCAACTGGAGCGGTGGCTCTGCGGCTACCATAGCGATTTCTGAACTTTGCGCTGCGAGTTCGAAACCCGGTTTTTCCTTTTTTTTCCCCTCACTCTCTGAATTATCTACGAATGTTTATTCCAATTTATGTTGAAACACTGTTGTCGTTATTCGTCAGTTAATTTACTGTGTAAAGAAATAAGTTAAAAAGGGAACACACAGTGCGTAGTGGGGCGATCACTCTGTTGTAGAAATAATTCAGAAGCCAAGATCGCTTAAATATTGTTTACTGGATAACCGGTTTCAACACACTAAAGGTGCCATCATCGGATCTGAATGTAGATTAACATTTATAAAATATTTGGTTATAACGATACATGAGGCAGCCCAGATGATGTTAGATCAGCTTGTCTCATTCGTTTATTACTTTTTAATTCATTAATTACACATAAAGTTAATTGGCGAATAATGACAACATTATTTCAACATAACTTAGAAAAAAACATTCGTAGATAATTCTGATAGAGAGGCAGGAAAATAAAATAATTAAAAAACCCAATATGGTATCGAACACGGGAATCAGTGTTAAGAAGGAACGACGGTAGCCACCGCTTCAATTGCGTTCTCGGCTGCAGAAGGTATCTACACTAGAGCAACAGCGCGTTGATAACTTTGACCGTCGTTTTCTCGGAAACGGTCGAGTGTCTGCAGATAAGCCGAAACACATGTTCGCTTATTTTGTCCTCTCCTTCACTGAGCAAAGTTTCGGGACAATCAGCCTATGACATTTGGCGAGTTCCCCTCGCTCGTCGAGTCGCTTCTTACGCCCGGCGAGAATTATGTATGCCTCCGAGTAAACTGCGCCACCTGGAAACACGGCGAGCGGGGATAAACACGTTTTCCTTCTTATAAGGCAACCTTCTACAGATAATATTCACGAAGTGTTCTTCAGGTTGCCTCAGATATTTCAGAAATGTTTCTTGCGTCAGGCCTGCCGCATATGCAAAACGTAAACATTTCATTTCATGTAATATTTATCAGGATAAGACATGACAAGAGTGGACCAGTCACTTCTGAGAAAAATTAGAGATTCTAAGTTGCTCCACTATGTAATGACACGGGCACGGGCTTGCGATCTGTCTTTTATGCCATCGATTTCCGTGTTACACATACTTGGCCACTGCGTTGCGGCTGCCATCTTGGAGGAGGCAGTCTGTTTCCTGCCAGCGCTGTTTCCGCAGCCAATATTAACCGCGACGAATCATTCAGTCAACGCTAAATGGCCCATCTGGCTGAGGCAGACAAGGGCGCTATAATAGAACTCCATGCAGAGGGATCTTCAAATGCCGACATAGCAAGAACTATGGGTCTTCACAAGTCGACGGTAGCCAGGTGGATCAGACGAAAGGAAGAGAGTGGTAACTTGAATGGGAGGCCTCATGGCCGTCGCCGCAAAACAACGCAAGCTCAGGATCAGCAGATACGCCGTTTCAGTGAGAACCACCCATTTGTCAACGCACGACAAATCAGCAAATTCATGAAGCTTGGAATGAGTTACTTGAATCTCCTAGTTCTGTGGCTCGAGTTGTGGGCTCAATGCCCAACAGACTTCCAGCTGTTGTGGAAGCCAAAGGAGGCTATACGCGATTTTTTTTTTACAGACTTATGTTTTATATAATTTCAAGGAAACGCAATAAGTGGAATGGGGACAAACAAATTAATTCACAGCAAGATATGTAATATTTAATTTGATAAGAGAAGAAATACTCACCTTATATATTCATTCAGTCTCTATAAAATACGTGACACACGTGTGTATGCAAGAAGGGTACAAAACAGTTCAGCACAAAATAAAAATGTTGAGGAGAAGCTCCCCGATGAAGACGTAATTGCAGAACAAAGGTTGGGCTGGAAGGAGAGGTAAGGAGGCCCGAAAAAGCAGAACAAAATCAAATACCCAATAGACTTTGAGTAGTTGTCGCAGCAAAGGGCGGTTGGTATATGCGATTCGGAGCAACTGTACAAGAATAGTTTTATTTACTGATTTTTGAGGCTTTATTTTGTGACGGCTAAACAGTGCTGCATCATGAGACCCGCTATTTTTCCACATGTGGCTAAACATCAGAGGTGTAAAAAATTTTGAGAGGTACCGAAGTTCTCTGGAAGAGTAAAGTGTTTTAGACAAGAAGATGATTTTTAGTTCATTTCATTTTAACCATTCACACTATGCTTCGACATTCTAATCTTTGATTTCATTTTATTATTACGTATCTTTCCTTCAGTGAAAGTCAACGGTAGTAAGTTTCAAGATATGAAGAATAACTGGAAGCTTTTAATTTGTGGAATAGCGTATTTAACAGTTCATATTTTCAACAAATCTGTAGTTATAGGACATATTAAGAAGCAAGTAAAAATGGCACTGTGGAAAGATCAGGTTGGCCTCTAAAGGGTAACGACGGTAAAATAGCAAATACTAAACAATGGGTAACAACTATTGTTGATGGTGAGTAGCCGTAATCGATATGTCACTTTTCCGTAATTGTATTTCTGAAGTTTATCGTCAATCCTAGGACTGACATCGATACTCTGTTTTACGTAAAGAATACAACCTTCAAAATTTATTTAGCAGCGCAGAATATTAAATCACAGTTTATAGATCAGGAACCTAATCCAACTGCCTTTAATTTTATTCTCACGGATGACTTTGGGACAGTAAATAACAAGAGAAATAACAAAACTCTCAGAATCAATATATAGAATTCAAGTGTCCAGTGGATTCAAAAGTTTGCTATAATAGCGATTAATTGCTTTTACAGACTCCTTAATGCCTACATTTTCTATCAGACAATGTTTGAAACTAGGACTAAGAAGGTAAACAATTTTTCCACAAATTGTCAAATTGGAAGTCGGAGAGACAGTTACACAAATTACGATGACAACAAACGTTTTTCAAGTAAACTGATCACAGGAGGAATCCAACGCATTTATTGTGAGTTACATGCACAGTATGTAAACTGGCAACGCCACCAACACACAATACCACTAACAAGGGAACATCCCCATCGCACCGCCCTCAGATTTAGTTATAAGTTGATACAGGGGATAGGCCTTGAAAAACTGAACACAGATCAATCGAGAAAACAGGAAGAAGTTGTGTGGAAGTATGAAAAAAATAAGCAAAATATACAAACTGAGTAGTCCATGCGCAAGATAGGCAACATCAAGGATAGGGTGAGGTCAGGAGCGCCGTGATCCCGTGGTTAGCGCACGCAGCTGCGGAACGAGAGGTCCTTCCGTCAAATTTTCCCAGGAGTGAAAAGTTTAATTTTTATTTTCAGACAATTATTATCTGTCCGTCCGTCTGTCCGATGCGAGGTAACCGCGCCGTAGTATGATGACGCTACACCTAAAAAACATCGAAAGACATGACGTCAGTCGACTATAGCGCACGGAAGAGAGAGTATTCCTGCTAATGAGGCTCCCTGGCTGGCAGTTAACTGTTCGCTACTTTGGACGAGAGTGCATTAAATACGTGCGATGCATTGCGTGGGCAATATGAATCCAGCAAATATAGCTCGTGACTCCAATAACAATGTCAATGAATATTTTCCGAACTGTAAGGCATCGGAAAGTTCCTTAAGGGATCGAACGATTGTCGAACATTTGTATGATTATTTCCTACATTTGTTGAATACCAGTACGTGTGGTGATGATTGTCTGAAAATAAAAAAAATCAAACAACTAACCCGAGGGAAGACTTAAACCAACGACCTCTCGTTCTGCAGCTCCTCACGCTAACCACGCGACCACTGCGCTCCCGTGCTCAAGCTATCCTTGATGTTGCTTATCATGCACACGGACTACTCAGTTTGTTTGGTTTGAATATTTTTTTCATAGGTCCACACAACTTCTTCCTGTTTTTCGAATGATCTGTGTTCAGTTTTCAAGGCCTATCCACTGTGTCAACTTATAACTAAATCTGAGGAGGGTGCGATGGGAAGGTTCCCTTGTTAGCTATGAAACAACTGTAGCAAAACGGAGCATCCTCGTTATCCATGTGATGGATAAGACGACTAATTCGCAACATAAATGTCAATGTAAGCATCAGTTTCTGTTGGAACGTGCTTCCCGGACCAAATAACATACATTTCCTACGTCTTCAATGCGAATCATGTAGCAAATGTAATTTAAAGGACATAAAAATATCGAGTGAATTTACTAAAATAATTATGAACCACTTGAATTTGCATTCAACAGGCAATGTTCAGAAGTCTGGTGTAGGAGTACTGCATGCTCTAATTCGAAACAACAAAAATCAACAGAGTAACTATTATTGAACGTCATCAGGTCACTCATCGAGCATTCCTATGCAGTACTGTTACTGGTGACGTGTTATGATGCCTTTATCGTTAACTTCCTAAGAAGAAATGAAAGGCTGAGCCCCACCAAAAGACGTAAACTCGAGGAGAGAGTTGCGTGAACATATTATTTTACATCTGATAAATCCAAAAGTGTGTTTTGGGCTACGAATTCTGCCCCCAGGGTGTGTGCAACACAGCTGGAATTTGTTGCCAACAACTGAGTCACCTTTCGGTCACAGTGTAAGAAAATCGAGCAACAAAACTACATCACCTGTGCTACTGCATGATAACGCACTATGTTGATTTGAGAAACAAAACTATCCAGGAGATTGATAGGAAAGTCGTCTCTCAGGCACATTTGTATTGATAGGGAAGTCCTCTCTCAAGCACTTGTCCCTCTCGTCATATATTTGTAAAATTTTACCTTTCCCACTCTAGATCGATCAACCGTCAAGGCAATTCATTTCTAGACGAAAATACTTTTAAAACTACTCTGGTTTATTGACATCGTTAGAACAAGTAGGTTTCTACAGGCGTAGAATTTGTAAACAACTTTAGCATTGTCATATCGTTTTAGATATCGTGAAAGAAAATTCTGCTGCTAATTAATTTCTCTTTGATAATTACTGTTGCGTTTAGTAAACTAATGGAAAATGCAATTAAAATATTCACTGTACTAATACAAACTAAAGTCAGCTTAATACAGAAACATCACGACGGCAGTCTATCTTAATAAAGCATTAAGTTTCTGTGAGACAATTGGGCTTATTTTAACACGAATTAGTAGGATATTACAGACTTTACACTTAGAAAAGATCTGTATTTATTTCATTTCCTGTACCATTCGTAAGTGTTATGAAAATGGGGCTTTTCATAGATAAAATTATGTATTCACAACAACAAAAAAATGTCGGCAGAAAACAAAAGTGGCATTATGAATCTGGCAGTACCGTAAGGTTTTCACTCTGACACTAAGAGTTACTGAAAGTAGCAAGAAGAATTTTGCTCGAGCGTTGTCTTACGATTCCCTTATTAAGTTTTTATCTGCCTGCTTGTAGCTGTGCTACAAAAGAATTAAAAATCTGGCTTTCAGCAAGTCTCGAAAGGCGAACAAAAGCAGCTTGCACCTGGTTACTAAGCATGTTACCTGGGGACTGGTTTTTTCTTAAAGCGGGAAGACATCCTTTTGTGGTTCAATTGGCAAATGTCAGTCAGACGTGTGACGTTAGTCTAAGCGTTTCGGTGTGTTGAATTTGTACCAATGATTTTTCTACACGTTTTTTCTGTCCCAAATAGAGTTGAAGTCTCCCATTAGTATTTTCACGTCATCTTGGTGAATTTTGATCATGGTATTTTCGAGTGTGTTCCAGAATTTTTCAACATTGTCGGTGTTTTTCTTATTTTCGATGTTGGTGGGTTCAAATGGTTCAAATGGCTCTGAGCACTATGGGACTTAACTGCTGTGGTCATCAGTCCCCTAGAACTTAGAACTAGTTAAACCTAACTAACCTAAGGACATCGCACACATCCATGCCCGAGGCAGGATGCGAACCTGCGGCCGTAGCGGTCGCGCGGTTCCAGACTGTAGCGCCTAGAACCTCTCGAACACTCCGGCCGTCGATGTTGGTGGGGACACGTGCATTGATGAGTGTATATGTTTTACTGGGGCTCTGAATGACCATAGTCATAAGTCGCTTGTTGACGGGCCAGTCGCGGTGGCCGAGCGGTTCTTGGCTCTTCAGTCCGGAACCGCGCGACTGCTACGGTCGCAGGTTCGAATCCAGCCTTGGGCATGAATTTGTGTGATGTCCTTAGATTAGCTAGGTATAAGTAGTTCTAAGTTCTAGGAGACTGATGACCTCCACTGTTAAGTTCCATAGTGCTCAGAGCCATTGGAACCTTTTGATTGTCGATCGGTGTGAATTCTTTGGCAGAGTTGATAGATCGGTGTTCGAGAAATGCAATGCCGAAGATTGGTACGCCTTTCGTTACCTTTTGTTGTATTCTGCTCTTGAAGATGCAATGGTTTCCCTAATACACGGTTTCATTGTCAGTTAGTCGTGGTTCTTGAAGTGCAAGGATGAGAATTTTTTGTCGGTCCATTTCTTTTGTGAAATTATTTAGTTTTCGTGTTTGGATCAAGGTATCGATGTTTACTTTTAAATGCATGTTTTTTGCTTGTAGGGAAATTTACCAGAGATCTTCGATATTCTCTGTCGTGCTAACCTGGACTCCCCAGAATCCGAAAATCCAACTGCCGCCTGTCGACAGCCGGGTTGTGTACCACCTGGGATAAAGTTGACTTTGCTTGCATAGTTTACGTTTGCTTGTGTTTCATTGGTTGTGCTTGGGTGATACCAGGACCGGACAGGACCAGAGGGTGTTGAAGCCTTTGAAAGCAAATATTTTCAGCCAAGCTCATTGAGCTAACACGGTGACCAGAGTAACGGTGATTTTCACTCAGACGTGTCTGGATTTTGCGTTCAACGGATTGAGTAGCCGTTCAGGATTGTGTTAGTATTTGGTTCACCCCTAGTATTTGATTTCCTCGGTACCACCCATATGGGGGAGGGTTTCCACTATCCGCCACACGCGATTATTATTATTATTATTATTATTATTATTATTATTATTATTATTGTCATTATGTCTCAGCAAATCCCATATGGTGTATCTTCCCACCACTGAAATAGATGTGTATTGTTCGATTCAGTATTTCCATCACATAAATGTGGTTTATAATTACGTTACATTGCTACTAGTAGACATATTTCTCACTTTTTCTTAGACAGTTGCTACCTGTTACTCCATCATAGGAATTTATGTGCGAAGCATTGTTGAAATACAGACGTTCAAATTATCCGATTTCTGTAATTTCATTTCGATACCAGATCGTTCTAATCGGATTCAGCCAGGTAGTCTTAATGTGGATATCCGACCACGACTGTCATCATATGATAGACTGTGTAAACCACATTCTTTATCGGACTGTTGAATATAGATCACTTATCTATGACAGGACCTAAATTCTTAAACACTGTGGAAAATAATAATCCGATGTGCTTATTACAAATACGTTATTCCAATATAAATATGTGAACTAACGAGATAACAGTTTATTTACAGGAGCAGAACTAATGTTCAAATGTTCAAATGTGTGTGAAATCGTATGGGACTTAACTGCTAAGGTCATCAGTACCTAAGCTTACACACTACTTAACCTAAATCATCCTAAGGACAAACACACACACCCATGCCCCAGGGAGGACTCGAACCTCCGCCGGGATCAGCCACGCAGCTCATGACTGCAGCGCCCCTGACCGCTCGGCTAATCCCGCGCGGCTACTAAAAGTATACTCGTCCACAAAACCCATGTGGACAATTATCTGATAATCGGTCAAGCTTTGCTTTGTCGCAGCTCTTTAGGATACAAGTCCATTTACTTTCAGGCTCTTACATACAATTCTTGCAATGCAAGGTAATTGAAAAAACTCATCCACTCGACGCCAACTGAGGAACTGACTGGTGCATGTGTTGTTCAACACACAGTAGTTGTCACCCTCACTGGAATCAATGAGTGTGTGCGTGTGTGTGTGTGTGTGTGTGTGTGTGTGTGTGTGTGTGTGTGTGTGTGTGTGTGTGTGTGTGAGTGAGTTTTCGTGTTAATGCACAATCTGAATCAATACTATTAACATCAGACAGACAACCGGGCATCAAATATGACTGTAAAGTATGTTAATGCGATGGGAAGTTACAAACTGAATTTTCACCTAACCCACGTCCTGCATATTACGTTAAGTAAGATGTATTAACTCCATAGTATCGTTAGCAGAGAGTGCGCTCTTGTTGTCGAGGCCTGCGACAAGCGCAGCGATCAGCACTGCCCAATGCCGCCGCGATTTGTTTATGTTGGCTGAGCGTGGACACTGCAGCAGACGCTTCGCCATAAACAGAAAGAAATCACCTTGGCTCTGACTGCAGTGAGCGGATATCACTGCCTGCGTGTTCTTATAGTAACCAACGTGAGACTCTACTCACAGGTGCCATGGAGCAATTGCAACGGGTATCATGTCATTAGTCATGAGAATATTAACCAGTGATGAAATGTCCACTCTATTTGAATCCTAAGAAAATAGGAACCTTCTCACAAAGGAATGTGAGGTGATATCAAAATTTATCCAACATACAAAAATTAACTGCAGGGCTTTCATGTATGCAGTAGTAGCACACAAGGAAATAATATGTCTTGGAAGCGTATATTTCATTTCCTCTTCTCATATTAACGTCCTTGTTTTAGAATGAAGTGAGAAAATTAACGCGAAAAACTTAAGTTCCTGAGAAGCATATAAGTCATTTCCTCGTCTCATATCATAGCTTTTGTTTTAGTATGAGGTGAAAAAATAAACAGTTTACGGCTCTGAAACATAATATGACACCAGATTCTTATCGTAGGCGCTATCGGAAACGCAAAAAGCAGGGAGCTGTCCATTCTTTTGTCCTAAAGAGCTGCGACAAAGCAAAGCTTGACCGATTATCAGATAATTGTCCACATGGGTTTTGTGGACGAGTATACTTTTAGTAGCCGCGCGGGATTAGCCGAGCGGTCAGGGGCGCTGCAGTCATGAGCTGCGTGGCTGATCCCGGCGGAGGTTCGAGTCCTCCCTGGGGCATGGGTGTGTGTGTTTGTCCTTAGGATGATTTAGGTTAAGTAGTGTGTAAGCTTAGGTACTGATGACCTTAGCAGTTAAGTCCCATACGATTTCACACACATTTGAACATTTGAACATTAGTTCTGCTCCTGTAAATAAACTGTTATCTCGTTAGTTCACATATTTATATTGGAATAACGTATTTGTAATAAGCACATCGGATTATTATTTTCCACAGTGTTTAAGAATTCAGGTCCTGTCATAGATAAGTGATCTATATTCAACAGTCCGATAAAGAATGTGGTTTACACAGTCTATCATATGATGACAGTCGTGGTCGGATATCCACATTAAGACTACCTGGCTGAATCCGATTAGAACGATCTGGTATCGAAATGAAATTACAGAAATCGGATAATTTGAACGTCTGTATTTCAACAATGCTTCGCACATAAATTCCTATGATGGAGTAACAGGTAGCAACTGTCTAAGAAAAAGTGAGAAATATGTCTACTAGTAGCAATGTAACGTAATTATAAACCACATTTATGTGATGGAAATACTGAATCGAACAATACACATCTATTTCAGTGGTGGGAAGATACACCATATGAGATTTGCTGAGACATAATGACAATAATAATAATAATAATAATAATAATAATAATAATAATAATCGCGTGTGGCGGATAGTGGAAACCCTCCCCCATATGGGTGGTACCGAGGAAATCAAATACTAGGGGTGAACCAAATACTAACACAATCCTGAACGGCTACTCAATCCGTTGAACGCAAAATCCAGACACGTCTGAGTGAAAATCACCGTTACTCTGGTCACCGTGTTAGCTCAATGAGCTTGGCTGAAAATATTTGCTTTCAAAGGCTTCAACACCCTCTGGTCCTGTCCGGTCCTGGTATCACCCAAGCACAACCAATGAAACACAAGCAAACGTAAACTATGCAAGCGAAGTCAACTTTATCCCAGGTGGTACACAACCCGGCTTTCGACAGGCGGCAGTTGGATTTTCGGATTCTGGGGAGTCCAGGTTAGCACGACAGAGAATATCGAAGATCTCTGGTAAATTTCCCTACAAGCAAAAAACATGCATTTAAAAGTAAACATCGATACCTTGATCCAAACACGAAAACTAAATAATCTCACAAAAGAAATGGACCGACAAAAAATTCTCATCCTTGCACTTCAAGAACCACGACTAACTGACAATGAAACCGTGCATTAGGGAAACCATTGCATCTTCAAGAGCAGAATACAACAAAAGGTAACGAAAGGCGTACCAATCTTCGGCATTGCATTTCTCGAACACCGATCTATCTACTCTGTCAAAGAAATCACACCGATCGACAATCAAAAGGTTCCAATGGCTCTGAGCACTATGGAACTTAACAGTGGAGGTCATCAGTCTCCTAGAACTTAGAACTACTTATACCTAGCTAATCTAAGGACATCACACAAATTCATGCCCAAGGCTGGATTCGAACCTGCGACCGTAGCAGTCGCGCGGTTCCGGACTGAAGAGCCAAGAACCGCTCGGCCACCGCGGCTGGCCCGTCAACAAGCGACTTATGACTATGGTCATTCAGAGCCCCAGTAAAACATATACACTCATCAATGCACGTGTCCCCACCAACATCGACGGCCGGAGTGTTCGAGAGGTTCTAGGCGCTACAGTCTGGAACCGCGCGACCGCTACGGCCGCAGGTTCGCATCCTGCCTCGGGCATGGATGTGTGCGATGTCCTTAGGTTAGTTAGGTTTAACTAGTTCTAAGTTCTAGGGGACTGATGACCACAGCAGTTAAGTCCCATAGTGCTCAGAGCCATTTGAACCATTTGAACCCACCAACATCGAAAATAAGAAAAACATCGACAATGTTGAAAAATTCTGGAACACACTCGAAAATACCATGAGCAAAATTCACCAAGATGACGTGAAAATACTAATGGGAGACTTCAACTCTATTTGGGACAGAAAAAACGTGTAGAAAAATCATTGGTACAAATTCAACACACCGAAACGCTTAGACTAACGTCACACGTCTGACTGACATTTGCCAATTGAACCACAAAAGGATGTCTTCCCGCTTTAAGAAAAAACCAGTCCCCAGGTAACATGCTTAGTAACCAGGTGCAAGCTGCTTTTGTTCGCCTTTCGAGACTTGCTGAAAGCCAGATTTTTAATTCTTTTGTAGCACAGCTACAAGCAGGCAGATAAAAACTTAATAAGGGAATCGTAAGACAACGCTCGAGCAAAATTCTTCTTGCTACTTTCAGTAACTCTTAGTGTCAGAGTGAAAACCTTACGGTACTGCCAGATTCATAATGCCACTTTTGTTTTCTGCCGACATTTTTTTGTTGTTGTGAATACATAATTTTATCTATGAAAAGCCCCATTTTCATAACACTTACGAATGGTACAGGAAATGAAATAAATACAGATCTTTTCTAAGTGTAAAGTCTGTAATATTCTACTAATTCGTGTTAAAATAAGCCCAATTGTCTCACAGAAACTTAATGCTTTATTAAGATAGACTGCCGTCGTGATGTTTCTGTATTAAGCTGACTTTAGTTTGTATTAGTACAGTGAATATTTTAATTGCATTTTCCATTAGTTTACTAAACGCAACAGTAATTATCAAAGAGAAATTAATTAGCAGCAGAATTTTCTTTCACGATATCTAAAACGATATGACAATGCTAAAGTTGTTTACAAATTCTACGCCTGTAGAAACCTACTTGTTCTAACGATGTCAATAAACCAGAGTAGTTTTAAAAGTATTTTCGTCTAGAAATGAATTGCCTTGACGGTTGATCGATCTAGAGTGGGAAAGGTAAAATTTTACAAATATATGACGAGAGGGACAAGTGCTTGAGAGAGGACTTCCCTATCAATACAAATGTGCCTGAGAGACGACTTTCCTATCAATCTCCTGGATAGTTTTGTTTCTCAAATCAACATAGTGCGTTATCATGCAGTAGCACAGGTGATGTAGTTTTGTTGCTCGATTTTCTTACACTGTGACCGAAAGGTGTCTCAGTTGTTGGCAACAAATTCCAGCTGTGTTGCACACACCCTGGGGGCAGAATTCGTAGCCCAAAACACACTTTTGGATTTATCAGATGTAAAATAATATGTTCACGCAACTCTTTCCTCGAGTTTACGTCTTTTGGTGGGGCTCAGCCTTTCATTTCTTCTTAGGAAGTTAACGATAAAGGCATCATAACACGTCACCAGTAACAGTACTGCATAGGAATGCTCGATGAGTGACCTGATGACGTTCAATAATAGTTACTCTGTTGATTTTTGTTGTTTCGAATTAGAGCATGCAGTACTCCTACACCAGACTTCTGAACATTGCCTGTTGAATGCAAATTCAAGTGGTTCATAATTATTTTAGTAAATTCACTCGATATTTTTATGTCCTTTAAATTACATTTGCTACATGATTCGCATTGAAGACGTAGGAAATGTATGTTATTTGGTCCGGGAAGCACGTTCCAACAGAAACTGATGCTTACATTGACATTTATGTTGCGAATTAGTCGTCTTATCCATCACATGGATAACGAGGATGCTCCGTTTTGCTACAGTTGCCCTCCTCAGATTTAGTTTTAAGTTGACACAGTGGATAGGCCTTGAAAACTGAACACAGATCATTCGAAAAACAGGAAGAAGTTGTGTGGACCTATGAAAAAAATATTCAAACCAAACAAACTGAGTAGTCCGTGTGCATGATAAGCAACATCAAGGATAGCTTGAGCACGGGAGCGCAGTGGTCGCGTGGTTAGCGTGAGGAGCTGCAGAACGAGAGGTCGTTGGTTTAAGTCTTCCCTCGGGTTAGTTGTTTGATTTTTTTTATTTTCAGACAATCATCACCACACGTACTGTTATTCAACAAATGTAGGAAATAATCATACAAATGTTCGACAATCGTTCGATCGCTTAAGGAACTTTCCGATGCCTTACAGTTCGGAAAATATTCATTGACATTGTTATTGGAGTCACGAGCTATATTTGCTGGATTCATATTGCCCACGCAATGCATCGCACGTATTTAATGCACTCTCGTCCAAAGTAGCGAACAGTTAACTGCCAGCCAGGGAGCCTCATTAGCAGGAATACTCTCTCTTCCGTGCGCTATAGTCGACTGACGTCATGTCTTTCGATGTTTTTTAGGTGTAGCGTCATCATACTACGGCGCGGTTACCTCGCATCGGACGGACGGACGGACAGATAATAATTGTCTGAAAATAAAAATTAAACTTTTCACTCCTGGGAAAATTTGACGGAAGGACCTCTCGTTCCGCAGCTGCGTGCACTAACCACGGGATCACGGCGCTCCTGAGCTCACCCTATCCTTGATGTTGCCTATCTTGCGCATGGACTACTCAGTTTGTATATTTTGCTTATTTTTTTCATACTTCCACACAACTTCTTCCTGTTTTCTCGATTGATCTGTGTTCAGTTTTTCAAGGCCTATCCCCTGTATCAACTTATAACTAAATCTGAGGGCGGTGCGATGGGGATGTTCCCTTGTTAGTGGTATTGTGTGTTGGTGGCGTTGCCAGTTTACATACTGTGCATGTAACTCACAATAAATGCGTTGGATGCCTCCTGTGATCAGTTTACTTGAAAAACGTTTGTTGTCATCGTAATTTATGTAACTGGCTCTCCGACTTCCAATTTGACAATTTGTGGAAAAATTGTTTAACTCGTTAGTCCTAGTTTCAAACATTGTCTGTCTGACGGAAAACGTAGGCATGAAGGGGTCCGTAAAAAGCAATTAATCGCTATTATAGCAAACTTTTGAATTCACATGATACTTGAATTCTCTATATTGATTCTGAGAGTTTTCTTATTTCTCTTGTTATTTACTGTCTCAATGTCATCCGTGAAAATAAAATTAAAGGCAGTTGGATTAGGTTCCTGATCTATAAACTGTGATTTAATATTCTGCGCTGCTAAATAAATTTTGAAGGTTGTATTCTTTACGTAAAACAGAGTATCGGTGTCAGTCCTAGGATTGACGATAAACTTCAGAAATACAATTACGGAAAAGTGACATATCGATTATGGCTCCTCACCATCAACAATAGTTGTTACCCATAGTTTCATATTTGCTATTTTATCGTCGTTACCCTTTAGAGACCAACCTGATCATTCCACAATGCCATTTTTGACTCGCTTCTTAATATGTCCTATAACTACAGATTTGTCGAAAATATTAACTGTTAAATACGCTTTCCACAAATTAGAAACTTCCAGTTATTCTTCATATCTTGAAACTTACTACCGTTGACTTTCACTGGAGAAAAGATACATAATAATAAAATGAAATCAAAGATTAGAATGTCAAATCATAGTGTGAATGGTTAAAATGAAATGAACTAAAAATCATCTCCTTGTCTAAAAAACGTTATTCTTCCAGAGAACTTCGGCACCTCAAAATTTTTTACACCTCTGATGTTCAGCCACATGTGGACAAATAGCGGGTCCCATGATGCAGCACTGTTTAGCCGTCACAAAATGAAGCCTCAAAAATCAGTCCACATTCCATTTACTGCGTTTCCTTGAAATTATATAAAATATACGTCTGTAAGTAAAAAAAAAAAAAAAAAAGACGAAGAAGAAAGAAACAAAGCTTGAAACAGCTGATTGGTGAAGCCTCCTTTGGCTTCCACAACAGCTCGAAGTCTGTTGGGCATTGAGCCCACAACTCGAGCCACATAACTAGGAGATTCAAGTAACTCATTCCAAGCGTCATGAATCACATCAGAAAGCTGTCGGCGAGTCGACGGTGACTGCCCTTTTCTCGTATTACTCTGACCATTTCTGCCCAGATATTCTCAATGGGATTCGTGTCAGCTTCTTTAGGTGGCCATTCCGTTACAGTAATATTACTATGGTCGTCGACCCGCCTCTTAACCACACGTGCCATATGAATAGACGAGCGATCTTGTTGGAACATGATCTGATCATCGCCAAATCTTGCTGCCACAGCAGGCAACATCACGTTCTCCAGAAGTGATATGTAATTGCGCGCATCGAATCTTCCTTCCACTTCCCACAGGAGCCCACACCCTTCGGCCGATATCCACGCCCATACCGTTACCGACTACAAATGGCTCTGAGCACTGTGGGACTTAACATCTGTGGTCATCAGTCCCCTAGAACGTAGAACTACTTAAACCTAACTAACCTAAGGACATCACACACATCCATGCGCGAGGCAGGATTCGAACCTGCGACCGTAGCGGTCACGCGGTTCCAGACTGAAGCACCTCGAACCGCACGGCCACACCGGCCGGCACCGACAACCTGCCACTCCTTCGGCAACTGTAAATATATTTTCGATTATACCTAGCACATTTAGGCCGGTAAACTAGTACTTTTCCGGATGATGGCGTAGAGAAAACTTTTTGGTGCGTGAAAATCACTCGCCTCCAAAACTGGAGAGGTTTGTCGCCATTTTCAGTAGCAAAAGCAAGGCAAGCTTCTCTTTGGGAAACAGTCAATGTCTCTTTCACAGCAGCGCTTCTTGCTCTCAGTCCACCTTCCCTTACACGAGGAGTGACGGTCTTACTGCTAACATTGAGACCCAAAGTTTGCTGAATTTGTCGTGCGTTGACAAATGGGTGGTTCTCACTGAAACGGCGTATCTGCTGATCCTGAGCTTGCGTTGTTTTGCGGCGACGGCCATGAGGCCTCCCATTCAAGTTACCACTCTCTTCCTTTCGTCTGATCCACCTGGCTACCGTCGACTTGTGAAGACCCATAGTTCTTGCTATGTCGGCATTTGAAGATCCCTCTGCATGGAGTTCTATTATAGCGCCCTTGTCTGCCTCAGCCAGATGGGCCATTTAGCGTTGACTGAATGATTCGTTGCGGTTAATATTGGCTGCGGAAACAGCGCTGGCAGGAAACAGACTGCCTCCTCCAAGATGGCAGCCGCAACGCAGTGGCCAAGTATGTGTAACACGGAAATCGATGGCATAAAAGACAGATCGCAAGCCCGTGCCCGTGTCATTACATAGTGGAGCAACTTAGAATCTCTAATTTTTCTCAGAAGTGACTGGTCCACTCTTGTCATGTCTTATCCTGATAAATATTACATGAAATGAAATGTTTACGTTTTGCATATGCGGCAGGCCTGACGCAAGAAACATTTCTGAAATATCTGAGGCAACCTGAAGAACACTTCGTGAATATTATCTGTAGAAGGTTGCCTTATAAGAAGGAAAACGTGTTTATCCCCGCTCGCCGTGTTTCCAGGTGGCGCAGTTTACTCGGAGGCATACATAATTCTCGCCGGGCGTAAGAAGCGACTCGACGAGCGAGGGGAACTCGCCAAGTGTCATAGGCTGATTGTCCCGAAACTTTGCTCACAAGGGGAGGCCGCCAAATGTGAAATTCAGATTCGATTCATACTGCGCATAATAAAAGCTCATGGCCAGAGGTGTAATGTGGCAAAGCACCAAGATGCACTTCTCAGCTGTTGTCGAGAAAATCGACAGTTAGAAGAAACCGTTGCGGTGAAATACTCTCTACGATTAATAATTTTCTACAGCGTCGTGGCGCAGCGGTAAGCGCTCGAGTTCGTAATCCGAAGGTCGCCGGATCGAATCTCACGCCATGCAACATTTTTTTATTATTATTATTTTTTTGTAATTCAAATATATATATATATATATATATATATATATATATATATATATATATATATATATATATATATATATAAACTATTAATGAATTGCTTATGCATGTTGGTGAAGGCGGATCGCTCTCCAATTGTACCGCCTCCATTTTACCGTTTGTTTAACAGGGTGTACCAAAGCTTTCACGTCCGCACTGATTTTCGACGGTGTTATAAGTTGTGCTAGGGACCGCATCTACCTTCTTTCGAAGTTAGCAGGCATCTACGCTGTTATGCGGCGGCTCGTTTCGGCCCATTCAACATCTGTCCTTCAAGTGTAACGAGCGATTAACGGAGTTTATATTTCATACCTGCCACAGCAAATTTGTGTTCGTGGGGTTTCTATTCTAATTCGAACGTTTGACTTACGCTATACGTATTCGTTTCGGAATATCGTTTCTACGTCTTCCGCTAACTATACGTGGTTAACATTATGAAGACAATTAATAACATTTGTGAAATACAAATTTGTTTGCGGAAAACATAATGATGTTCGAAGTCGCCAGTTTTTCCACGACAAACGACTTTCAACAACTTATTATATGCATAATTGTTGCAACCTGTTGCCGGGAATTATATATATATATATATATATATATATATATATATATATATATATATATATATATATATATATATATATATGTGTGTGTGTGTGTGTGTGTGTGTGTGTGTGTGTTTATACACACATTTGAATTACAAAAAACAAATACTAAAAAAAAAAGTTGCATGGAGCGAGATTCGATCCGCCGACCTTCGGATTACGAACTCGAGCGCTTACCGCTGCGCCACGACGCTGTAGAAAATTATGAATCGTAGAGAGTATTTCACCGCAGCGGTTTCTTCTAACTGTCGATTTTCTCGACAACGGCTGAGAAGTGCATCTTGGTGCTTTGCCACATTACACCTCTGGCCATGAGCTTTTATTATGCGCAGTATGAATCGAATCTGAATTTCACAATTGGCGGCCTCCCCTTGTCAGTGAAGGAGAGGACAAAATAAGCGAACTTGTGTTTCGGCTTATCTGCAGACACTCGACCGTTTCCGAGAAAACGACGGCCAAAGTTATCAACGCGCTGTTGCTCTAGTGTAGATACCTTCTGCAGCCGAGAACGCAATTGAAGCGGTGGCTCAGTGGCTACCGTCGTTCCTTCTTAGCATTGATTCCCGTGTTCGAGACCATATTGGGTTTTTTAATTATTTTATTTTCCTGCCTCTCTATCAGAATTATCTTCGAATGTTTTTTTTCTAATTTATGTTGAAATAATGTTGTCATTACTCGACAATTAACTTTATGTGTAATTAATGAATTAAAAAAATAATAAACGAATGAGACAAGCTGATATAAAATCATCTCGTCTGCCTCATGTATCGTTATATCCAAATGGTTTATCAATGTTAATCTACATTTAGATCCGATAATGGCACCTTTAGTGTGTTGAAACCGGTTATCCAGTAGACAGTATTTAAGCGATCTTGGCTTCTGAATTATTTCTACAACAGAGTGATCGCCCCACTACGCACTGTGTGTTCCCTTTTTAACTTATTTCTTTACACAGTAAATTAACTGACGAATAACGACAACAGTGTTTCATCATAAATTGGAATAAACATTCGTAGATAATTCAGAGAGTGAGGGGGGAAAAAAGGAAAAACCGGGTTTCGAACTCGCAGCGCAAAGTTCCGAAGTCGCTATGGTAGCCGCAGAGCCAACGCTTCAGTTGAATCCTTAACCGCTAAGCGGTATCTACACTATAGCAACAACGCATTGAACACTTTGACCGTCGTTTTCTCAGAAGCGGTAGAGTTTAAGCTTATTTTGTCCCCTCTTTCAATGAGCGTAGTTAAAAGCAAGATCGGGGTCTGACACTTGGCGTGCCCCCTCGTAAATTGCGTGCGTTGGGATTCAGTAGACAGAATGCGTCCACTTTCCTCGACTACTCATTGACATGTTTGGAAACTTTCTTTGTTGTAGTTGCACTTTGCATTATGAGGGCTGGTTTTCCTGATGAGGATCTACTTATGGACTTTGCTCCTAATTTACGTTACTGTGTAGTAGACCTACTGCAACTACTTAAACCGGAAACGTTTGTTTGTTTGGATACTCCGCTTCTTAGTTGCTACATTTCGCTAAAATATTTTCCTTTTTTTCAAAACGGCAAGTTAAGATGACCACTGCAACATGGTAAGATCAGTAACAATTTAATACTTTGAAACAGTTATGTGTGGTGTACGAGGAGTCTACTGTTGTTGACTGAGGAATACATTAAACACGAAAGCTGCGTCCAATAACAATAATTAACTTTCGGTTACATGACAAAACACAAGTCGAAGCACTGTCAGTTCATCTCAGTACCCAGTAAAACTTAAACTGGAAAGATCGAAAACATACTTTTGTGGGGAAGGCAAACGAATGACTGCGTTTTATTGGCCGCACACTAAGAATACGCAACAGGCCAACTGAAAACACTGCCTACACTACGTTTGTCCGTCCACTGCTATAATATCCTTGACAGACGTGATTGACTGTGCACGCAAAAACGTCCAAGGAACGGTAGCACGCTTTGTAATGTCACGAAATAGGGGAGAGAGGATCCCAGATTTGATAATCGAGTTGGGGTAACATTCATGAAAACATATGCGTTTTTCGTTGCCACGAGATCTTTTCACGAAATTTCAATCACCACCATATGTTCTGAATGCCAAAACATTATTTCCTAGGGTACTTACACAAGAAGAAACCATAGTAATAATGTAATTCAAGGCTCGCAAGAAAAGATTTAAGTAGTCCCTTTTCCCGCACACTGTTAATGAGTGGAACGGTAGAGAAATAATCCGAACCTTCTGCCAGGCACGTAAGTCCGGATTGCAAAGAAATCCTGTTGATGTAGTCATGTAGATGTAACAACGAAATTATGTTGTAATTACGACATGTGACTTTCACTTGATCTGAACATCGAAGTTGTTTACTGTTTATTTACTTTTTGTTCATTAATTTCAGCCATATACGAACACCTAGGCGCGTTAAAGTGATATTGAAATAAAGTGTCATGCATGGACCAATAACAATAAGTTCCCACCTACTTGTTATAGTACTGCATTATCTGCCAGCGTATTCAGAAGTGGATATCGCATACGAAGTTCCTAGGGTGTTTGTAATGGATATTGCAGACGACTTCGACAAAGTTTGAATGTAGCTTCGTAAAAGTTCCGTGCTCAAACGATCTGAGTTCCTGGAGAATACAGTTTATCCTCACTAGACAGTATATATTATCATTATACATGAGGTGAGTAGGGTTTCGCCGCGTTGCGGTGGCCGAGCGGTTCCAGGCGCTTCAGTGACGAACCGCACGGCTGCTTCAGTCGCAGGTTGGAATTCTACCTCGGGCATAGATGTCTGTGATGCCCTTAGGCTAGCTAGGTTTAAGTAGTTCTAGGTCTAGGGGCTGATGACCTAAGCAGTTAGGTCGCATAGTTCTTGAAGCCATTTTTTGACCTTTCGCGTAAATTTTCTTTACATAAACCGTCGTATCTTTTGATTGCGTTGACATAGAAGCTCACTTTTTTACACCAGCATGGGACCGGTTACAGCAAGAAGTGCGATACATTTCCGCTTATTATGTCCACCCGTTCTGGAGGTAAACGGGTTTTAAGGGTTGGGTAGACCGATAGACGGTCAAGAAAGTGAGACTAGTAGGGTTCCGTTTTTACCGGTTTAGGTGACGAAATCCTAACAACGAAAACACTGAAGATGAGGGCTGCATAAATAACACCCGCTACTCTTTATTCGAAATGTTCTAGTTGCTGTCGATACATAAGCATATTAGTCGTAGCTACGTTTTCGATCCAAATCACGTTTACAGGAATGCAAATAGAATGTATTTGCCTATACACGTGGTAATTCACATCCCAGTATTAATGCCACCGCGTTTTAGAAGTACGAACATTCTCATTGCTAGCTAGCTTAAGAAACACTTCTGCTAATGAACGTTTTCTGGCTGTGGCGAGTCTAGTGGAGAATTCGAAACAATGCAGAATACGTTTGGCAGCTATGTAGCCGTTTATTTCCTGGGGTGGTGCAGAATTATCCTACAAAATTTACTCTCTAATAACAGTAATTTGTTATTTCGATAATCATCCCGAATGATTGTCGCATAAGTGGTGACATAAAGGAAGAAAATTCATGTTTTTGAGTCCAGAAAGCTCTATGCAACAGAAACTGCAGATTTTCATTTCGAAATTGCCGGCTTGTTCATGTCTGGGGTAATAATAGAGGGCTGTTTGCCTAGGTTGTCTGCTAGCATAGTGAAAGGAAGGTCTGGTTTGTTTTCGGTTCTAATCTCTATGGAGGCAGGTAGAATATCAGTAAAGCAATTTTAAGAAATTCTCGCGCACCCAATACGATTTATCGCTACCTTTATTCTGTACTGGCGCTCTGTGGATGTCAATATGACACTCTTGTAGAATTTCATACATGATACTGCCTCCTTTTTCCGCTTCTGTCAATAATGGAATTGACTTAAGTGTGGCACTGAATGATGTTTAAGTGAATTTCGTTATGAATCTTCACGCATTGCTAAATTTGCACACTTTCATGGTAGGTCAGCAATGGTAATCCAGTATGACTGGTCTGAACGTTGACACAGACCGTTTCGCGGGCGAATGCGGATAATATTTTGCTAATTCGTAACGGTCTGGGGTTCTTTGTCTGTTATCTGGATAAGCTGAAATTCATTTTTATTCGTCCGTTTCATACAAATTAGCGTTTCTTCTTTCAGTTCTGTCCTATGTTTACGTGTTGTATTTAACACACTAATCAGCATTAATATAGTCTTAGAAATTATGGAATACAGTCTAAAAAAGTTCAGATAGTTTGTCAATTTCACGCCTGCGCTTAGTATGTTGGTAGCACTTCGTCGCCTTGCCTGTTATGCTGTGTAGCAGACTTTAAAGCCGTGCGGATCAGCATAACGAAAAGGCGAGGGGTCTCGCTCGTTTTGTCCACGACTGTACAATGTATATGAATGGTTGCAGGTGATTAGACAGGATGCTTACGTACGTGTCACCTGTCAGAGTCGTATCTAGGCTCCACCAGCTTGAAAAGTCCCCTGCTGACATGCAGAGTACATGGATTCATGAGGTTGTCTCCATACCCGTACATGTCCATCCGCTCGATACTATTTGAAAGGAGACTCGTCCGACCAGGCAACATGTTTCCAGTCATCAACAGTCCAATGTCGGTGTTGACGGGCCCAAGCGAGACGTAAAGCTTTGTGTCGTGCAGTCATCAAGGGTACACGAATGGGCCTTCGCTCCGAAAGCCCATATGATGTTTCAATCAATGGTTCGCACGCTGATACTTGTTGATGACCCAGCATTGAAATCTGCATCAATTTGCGGAAGGGTTGCACTTCTGTCACGTTGAACGATTCTCTTCAGTCGTTGTTGGTCCCGTTCTTGCAGGATCTTTTCCGGCCGCAGCGATGTCGGAGATCTGATGTTTTACCGGATTCCTGATATTCACGGTACACTCGTGAAATGACCGTACGGGAAAATCCCCACTTCAACGCTACCTGGGAGATGCTGTGTCCCATCGCTCGTGCGCGGATTATAGCATCCTGTTCAAACTCACTTAAATCTTGATAACCTGCCATTGTAGCAGCAGTAACCGATCTAACAGCTGCACCAGACACTTGTCTTATATTGGCGTTTCCGACCGCAGCGCCGTATTCTGCCTGTTTATATATTTCTGTATTTGAATTCGCATGCCTATACCAGTTTCTTTGGCGCTTAAGTGTATATCAGTTTCTATTTTTGTTTGTCACTGAGACTATTCAAATCAGCTCATGTAAAGCTTTGGACCTTGGACAAAAGGACTACAAAAAAGACTTGTGTGTTCACGGGAGTTGTGGATTTGACAGAATACCGAATGCGGACACGAATTTATGACAACCGAGGCATACGTGTAGCTTGTAACACCAAAATTCTGTGCCATCAGTATAATTATAGCTGTGTTATTATTGTCTGTCCACAAATGTATTTATTTTTTATTATTTGTAATAACGATGAATATTCTTTTCTGTGCGGTTTATGTACGTAAAACTGTTCGTTAGGCTACTGATTCATGCATAGGGATTGTTAGGTAGAAATGTAATGTTAGGGAAAGAAAAGCTTGGGGGGAGTCCGTCTGAATATACGAGGTGCTTAGCGCGCCAAAGTGAAAGACATAATAGCACATAGTGAGCGGCCACTAGTCAGTCGCTAGAATTTAGACTGTCAAGCATGCAGTGGAAACGAGACTAAATTATCCGTAGATTTCCTGGAGTGAGCCTCGGGTGGACGCATTACTAACTTACTGAGCGTGGAACGTTTGTGGAATGCTCCATGATGTTTGGGTGAGGAAGGAAGAATTATGTTAGAGTAATTTTTATAATGAGCCACGCTTGCACGATGCTAATCAACGCAGTCACCCCCGCATCTTAACGAACGTCGCATCCTGGAAATGTGCTGCTTCTTTAGACTAGTAAAAATGCATGAGTCAGTATTTCTTTTAGTATGGTATAATACATTTGTGGATGTGCCACTCATGTGTTACAAGACAGTTATTGACCTTAGATACGTAACCTATGCTAGGATCCTGTTCCTAATTCCTAAAGTTATCTGAGTGCGCATAATGATGAATCTGATGATAAAAGGACTGTTTGATTTTGCTAATAATAATAAATGAACTGCTTAAAATGTGAGTAAAATCGCTAGTGAAGCTGCAAGAAAACTCATTTCTTAGATTGCATAGTCTAAACTGATAATTTACTTGTCGAAGAAGGTAACTAATATGCTTTTCACTCTTTTTTGAAACCACTCTTGAATAAGCAATCGATACAAAGGTTGAATTTTGTGAAATGTATTTTTGCTGTAAGATTGTTTGTAATAAGTGTTGCCATGTATTATTGTAACGAGAGGACCCCCATATTCTAGAAACAAGTTTCATCATTGGTTGAACAGATATCATAAGAGGATTACTTTTTCAGAGTTAAATACTTCAGTTAGGAAACATTATTGTGGGGAAAGAGTTTGTTAATCTGTTAATGCACCATAGGCAGAATTATCAAGCGTCTAGCTTTTTCCTGAATGTCCGGCTAATGGATGCTTCGGAAATGTGCGGCTATTGGATGCTGCTTTTTTAATGCCCGTTCGGCATTTTTTTTTTTTTTTTTTTTTTAGAAAACGCCACTGATTACTGATTTTGGAAACGAAGTTGTATATCATCAACTAACGAATCTCTGCGTAGAGGAATTGGAATAAATTATAAGCTGCACACACTTGGCTATATATTTTTCACCAGGTTCGCTACCAATGGTGTTATTGTTTGCAGAAACACTGCGTTTATACACGACGTATAAGATATCTCGATTCGAGATATTGTAGTTTGTCTAGCATTGTCTCGGTATTTACATACCCTGAAACAATAGCTTGTTAATTTGAAGCTGGAGTTTTAATATGTTGCCGTGTTTGGAAGTGTTGATTCACCGAGAATTTTAGGGAAGTACTGTGGCTATATACGATTAAATATTACTACTTCTCAGATAAACAGTAGTGAAGGCAGATAAAGGCCAAACAAGTTCTCAGACAAAACGCACTTTCAAACGAAACACCACTGGAAAGGACTGAAAATTACTTCTAGGTAATTGCACTGTATTTGTAAAACAAAATACCATTGTTTAATACTACAGAAGATATTCAACGTATTATTTTCTTCTCGTATTGACATTAGAGCATGTTTCTAGCGCCATTGTGCGAAATATAAGCAATTTATTGAATCTAAAATAAACTATTAGGCTTTTTTTTTAAATGCCCTGCTTTTTGTGAAGCACTGTCCTGCTTTTGATAATTTTGAGTTGATAACCCTACGTTTAGTAGAGAGCTGTATAGAAGCTGTTGTTAGTAATTAATTTTGCGAATCTGACCTCACCTGAGATAAATGTTAGAAGGTTTCATTTATCTAATGAATCTCTGAATTTTAAAACGATTAACACTTATTTCATAATTATACGTTCGATATGGACTCAATATCGTATTTTTTACCTGACAAAAAATTATTACAATTTCTAAACGAATCCATGTTGTCACACTCGTTTCTAATACATATTCCTCTGCATAAAACAATATTGTGTTTTGGAGACGAAACCAATAGTCTGACTGCTTAAAATTCATTAGTTGCACGATCGCGGCCATTAACCTTGCAAAAGAGTAACCTTCACTAACATACTCCAACAAAGGAATGTTATAACCCCAGGTGGTTGTCGAAGATGGAGGTGATAAAATTAATGCGTAAATAAAATGGATAAATAAGAATGAGAGATGTCAGGTAAGTGATAGTATTGACCTCAGGAAGGCGTTACTAGTGCCACGAGGGGAATAAAAGTCTACAGAAGGATATTGACGAAATTTTCCAAGCAATGCTGTGTTCGTTGAGTATTTATTGACGTTGGCCTCTTCTTTGTAAAGAAAATCGCCATTCTTATTTTTGTGGATGTAATTTATCCTGGTTTCACTACGTAGCTTTCTCATTTCGTTTAACTGCAGCTGCAGTTTGTACTTGCGAGGTATACTTACCGTCAGGGAACTGGGTGAATAATATATCATTTCAAATAGTAGCTTGACAGACCTACGCTCACAGGCGCACGGTTGATCTGCTTCATTATGTCTCAAGCGTCAGTGGCGCTTTGCCGCCCACGACAGCGTTCGAGGAAGAGCCGTTCCTTAACGAGACAAGCGCGCGCTGGCTAACCAGTCAGCGGTTCTCGTCAGGTGGGTGTGGGAGTGTCTGCACCAAGCAATACAAAAACGCGCACTCAGCGAGCTTCTAGGAATAACTGCTGTTCTCGACAGCGTGTGACGACTACATTTACCCACGGATATTCGTGGCGTGTATAGCGTCGAAGAAACGCAGTGAAATCTCCAAACGCGTCCTAAATCATATTGCGCTCAGATGAAACTGCGGAAACTCAACAGGACAATAGGGTCACCATTATTCCTGCAGGTTTTATGCGAAGCTTGCAACAGAATTATTTTCACACTTGGCTGTAAATGGCCATAAATCTGATGGGCAGAGAAGTGCTCCATGTGATAACAAATGAGTCAAAGTCATATTAGTCTGCAAAAATAAATAAAAATAAAAAAGACAGCGGCACTGGAACAAAACTAGTATGGAGCGTTGACCGTATCAGGCTCTAACAGGATTCTAGAACCTATTACGAGTACAAAACCTACCACCAGCACTGTTTTCGAAATTAACAATCAATCGAAATTATTCTTGTTTACTTCACTTGTTGTGGTCTTAAGTCTGAAGCCTGGTTTGATGCACCTCTCCACGCTACTATATCCCGCAAAAGCCTCTTGATTTCTGCATAATTACTGCAACGTACATCAGTTGGAAACTGCTTTCTGTAATCAGCCTTGGCCTACCTCCACAACCTTTGCTCCTCACACTTCAGTCCATTACCATTTTGACGATTCCATCGATAACCAAATAAAGTATTCTACTAGGTTCAGGGTCAAGTAATATTTCCTGAAGAACAACGTTTTACCAGGTTACCTTTCATTCGGATAGTGGGTGCACTCAGCGACTGTTATGTGGCTTATAAATTACAGAGTGCAGCAATTAGTCGTCCTTTTTTTAGATTCTATTACGTAAATCCAGATTTCGGCTAGTGGGTAGCCATTCTCTATTCTCGATGCATGTAAGTCCCTGTTGTTCAGGCCTCAGTCACATTTCTTTGAACACTTGAATAGCATGGCAGACCTACTCTCACAGGCGCACGGTTGACGCACGAACAACAGGGACTTGCATGCATCGAGAATAGAAAATAGTGCATTGAGAATGGCTAGCTACTAGCCGAAATCTGGATTTGCGTAATAAAATCTAAAAAAGGATGACTGATTGCTGCACTCTATAGTTTATAAGACAACGTTTTTGCCTTTCACTGTTGACTTTACTTAAAAATCACCACAAATATTTGTATATCAATATATACGCTACTGTATGAGGACTCTTATTGACCACGCGGGATTAGCCGAGCGGTCTTGGGCGCTGCAGTCATGGACTGTGCGGCCGGTCCCGGCGGAGGTTCGAGTCCTCCCTCGGGCATGGGTGTTTGTGTAATAGGATAATTTAGGTTAAGTAGTGTGTAAGCTTAGGGACTGATGACCTTAGCAGTTAAGTCCCATAAGATTTCACACACATCTGAACATTTTTTTTTGACTCTTATTGCAAATTTGTTCAAATACACTGACGGAAAAAAATCACAAAACCAAAAGCAATTAGAGTAGAGTAATGAAATTTTGGGAATACATTTGTCTAGGTAACATATTTAAGTGATTAACATTGCAAGATAACAGGTTAATGTAAGTGCGAGATAAGCCATTGCAAATGTGAAATGCTGGTACATTGGTAAACTGTGTAACCGCCAGAATGTTGAGTGCAAGCATGCAGAAATGCATGCATTGTGTTGTTCAGGTACCGGATGTCAGTTTGTGGGATGGACTCCTATGCCTGTTGCACGCGGTCAGTCAACACAGGGACGGTTAATGCTGTTTGTGAATGACACTCGGATTATCGGCCGATGATGTGACGTATGTACTTGACTGGCGACAGATCTGGTGATCAAGCAGGCCAAGGCAACACGTCGACACTCTGCAGAGCATGTTGGGTTACAAACTGCGGTATATGGGTGTGGTGTGCGTACTGTAAGACCTTCAGTACACACACCTTCAGATTATTTCACTTGTCGCTCTAACGAAGTAGGCGAGTGTCAGCAATATGTCTCGTGGTCTTATCGTGGCGTGTTTATCTTCTGCCGTTAGGTCAGACGATAGAAATGCCACTTGCACACTTAGAGTAGCAGATTAACGGTGACCAAAATTGACAATCTGAAGTTCCTTTGGTATTGGTACGTTAATCTTATTCTCACATATATCTCTGATACTTGACAAAAGTGTCTATACATTTATCTTCATGGCTATGTACAGGAATATGGTAATCTTATTAGGCGCAGACTGAAACTTGACTATAGACTGGTACAGACTGGTGCAGACAAATGCAGACTGACTAATCGGAGGTCTGTACATTCGATATAACACCTCGCGCGTTCATGTATCACTGCGCGAGTGTGATCTGCAAGGAGAAAAGGTTCTACGTTGGCAGCAATCTCATTGGCTGCGTTACGTATTAATACGCGGATCTGCGGAAGCAGAATTTGGTCCGTCTCTATGGCAGCTCCATCTCGTAGCGCGGAGACGGACGAGCGCTAGGCTTGCGCTGTTGTGCTTAGCGGGGCGCGCTCTAGTGGGAAAGTTGTGTACCCGCTGAATACGCGGAACTATGTACACAACAATGGGCGAGCGTTATACAGTTGGCAAACACCCCCTGGAATGCTGTTCAGGAATGGCAGCACGACAGGTCGAATTAGCAGACTGACGTAATGTTTTGGAGTCAGAGTGCGTGGAATAACCATGAGAGTGCTCCTTCTGTCATAAGAAATTGCGCCCTGGACCATAACTCCAGGTGTTGGTCCTGCGTGTCTGGCACTTAGACAGGTTGGTTGCAGGCCCTCAACTGGCCTCCTTCTAACAGACACACAGCTTGACACCACTGAAGTCGCAAATGGCGGTTGTTTGGGGCCGGCGGAATGCACGTTACAGGTCGTCTGTCTCAGAGCTGTTCTTGTAGTAACTGATCTGTAACAGTACGCTGTGTCACTGTGGTACCCACTGCTGATCAGATTGCAGCTGCAGATGCAACATGATGCACCAGAGCCATACGCCGAACAAGATGGGCCTCCCTGTCGGTAGTGCCACGAGACCGTCCGGATCCCGGTCATTTTGCAACTGTACATTCTCGTGACCACTGCTGCCAGCAGTCATGTACAGCGGCTATACTCCTGCCAAGTCTTTCTGCAGTATCGCAGAAGGAACACCCATCTTCTCGTATCCTTATTACACGACCTCGTTCAAACTCAGTGAGGTATTGATAATGACGTCTTTGTCGCCTTAAAAGCATTCTATTTCTAACATCCGTTTACCACATCCAATCTCAAAGGTAACACGCTAACGGCCGTTACAGCGTATACGGGGTGTTACAAAAAGGTACGGCCAAACTTTCAGGAAACATTCCTCACACACAAAGAAAGAAAATATGTTATGTGGACATGTGTCCGGAAACGCTTACTTTCCGTGTTAGGGGTCATTTTATTACTTCTCTTCAAATCACATTAATCATGGAATGGAAACACACAGCAACAGAACGTACCAACGTGACTTCAAACACTTTGTTACAGGAAATGTTCAAAATGTCCTCCGTTAGCGAGGATACATGCATCCACCCTCCGTCGCATGGAATCCCTGATGCGCTGATGCAGCCCTGGAGAATGGCGTATTGTATCACAGCCGTCCACAATACGAGCACGAAGAGTCTCTACATTTGGTACCGTGGTTGCGTAGACAAGAGCTTTCAAATGCCCCCATAAATGAAAGTCAAGAGGTTTGAGGTCAGGAGAGCGTGGAGGCCATGGAATTGGCCCGCCTCTACCAATCCATCGGTCACCGAATCTGTTGTTGAGAAGCGTACGAACACTTCGACTGAAATGTGCAGGAGCTCCACCGTGCATGAATCACATGTTGTGTCGTACTTGTAAAGGTACATATTCTAGCAGCACAGGTAGAGTATCCCGTATGAAATCATGATAACGTGCTCCATTGAGCGTAGGTGGAAGAACATGGTGCCCAATCAAGACATCACCAACAATGCCTGCCCAAACGTTCACAGAAAATCTGTGTTGATGACGTGATTGCACAATTGCGTGCGGATTCTCGTCAGCCCACACATGTTGATTGTGAAAATTTACAATTTGACCATCACAATCGAGGAAGTACAGTACATACTGATGAAACTAAAATGCGCTCTAGCATGGAAATTAAGCGTTTCCGGACCCATGTCCACATAACATATTTTCTTTATTTGTGTGTGAGGAATGTTTCCTGAAAGTTTGGCCGTACCTTTTTGTAACACCCTGTATACAAAGCAAACCTGATTTGCATCCTCACAGTGGTGCTACCAGCATCACTCTTCCGCAACTGGTGCGACATTGAACAGACATCATCTTTCAGATGTAGAAACACGCCTAACAACTTTTGGTTACGTCGCCCAACTTCTCCTTGATTTTGCGATTTTTTTTCCGTGAGTGTACAACATTAGTTCGTTCGGTGATAGGATGTAATGCTATTTCCTCCTGTATTTTAGGAAATTATTAAATTTTAAGCAGAGCTATAGCTGACTGTTGTTCCTAATCCGTAGTTTCTCGCGAATCATTTGCATTCCCACAGCGCAAGTCAAATATCACGTGATTGCTCCAGCAGCGCTGGATGCCGTATCGAGTTCTGTGGCGTATCGTTCGCCAATGACATTGTAATTCTGTCAGAGACAGCGAAGGACCTGGAAGAGCAGCTGAACGGAATGGACAGTGTTTTGAAAGGAGGATATAAGATGAACATCAAGAAAAGAAAAACGAGGAAAGTGGACTGTAGTCGAATTAAATCGTGACATGCTGAGGGAATTAGATTAGGAAATGATTCACTTAAATAGTAAATCAGTTTTGGTATTTGGGGAGCAAAATAACTGATGATGGTCGAAGTAGAGAGGATATACACTCCTGGAAATTGAAATAAGAACACCGTGAATTCATTGTCCCAGGACGGGGAAACTTTATTGACACATTCCTGGGGTCAGATACATCACATGATCACACTGACAGAACCACAGGCACATAGACACAGGCAACAGAGCATGCACAATGTCGGCACTAGTACAGTGTATATCCACCTTTCGCAGCAATGCAGGCTGCTATTCTCCCATGGAGACGATCGTAGAGATGCTGGATGTAGTCCTGTGGAACGGCTTGCCATGCCATTTCCACCTGGCGCCTCAGTTGGACCAGCGTTCGTGCCGGACGTGCAGACCGCGTGAGACGACGCTTCATCCAGTCCAAAACATGCTCAAATGGCGGACAGATCCGGAGATCTTGCTGGCCAGGGTAGTTGACTTACACCTTCTAGAGCACGTTGGGTGGCACGGGATACATGCGGACGTGCATTGTCCTGTTGGAACAGCAAGTTCCCTTGCCGGTCTAGGAATGGTAGAACGATGGGTTCGATGACGGTTTGGATGTACCGTGCACTATTCAGTGTCCCCTCGACGATCACCAGTGGTGTACGGCCAGTGTAGGAGATCGCTCCGCACACCATGATGCCGGGTGTTGGCCCTGTGTGCCTCGGTCGTATGCAGTCCTGATTGTGGCGCTCGCCTGCACGGCGCCAAACACACATACGACCATCATTGGCACCAAGACAGAAGCGACTCTCATCGCTGAAGACGACACGTCTCCATTCGTCCCTCCATTCACGCCTGTCGCGACACCACTGGAGGCGGGCTGCACGATGTTGGGGCGTGAGCGGAAGACGGCCTAACGGTGTGCGGGACCGTAGCCCAGCTTCATGGAGACGGTTGCGAATGGTCCTCGCCGATACTCCAGGAGCAACAGTGTCCCTAATTTGCTGGGAAGTGGCGGTGCGGTCCCCTACGGCACTGCGTAGGATCCTACGGTCTTGGCGTGTATCCGTGCGTCGCTGCGGTCCGGTCCCAGGTCGACGGGCACGTGCACCTTCCGCCGACCACTGGCGACAACATCGATGTACTGTGGAGACCTCACGCCCCACGTGTTGAGCAATTCGGCGGTACGTCCACCCGGCCTCCCGCATGCCCACTATACACCCTCGCTCAAAGTCCGTCAACTGCACATACGGTTCACGTCCACGCTGTCGAGGCATGCTACCAGTGTTAAAGACTGCGATGGAGCTCCGTATGCCACGGCAAACTGGCTGACACTGACGGCGGCGGTGCACAAATGCTGCGCAGCTAGCGCCATTCGACGGCCAACACCGCGGTTCCTGGTGTGTCCGCTGTGCCGTGCGTGTGATCATTGCTTGTACAGCCCTCTCGCAGTGTCCGGAGCAAGTATGGTGGGTCTGACACACCGGTGTCAATGTGTTCTTTTTTCCATTTCCAGGAGTGTAAAATGTAGACTGGCAATGGCAAGGAAAGCGTTTCTGAAGAGGAGAAATTTGTTAAGATCGAGTATAGATTTAAGTGTCAGGAAGTCGCTCCTGAAAGTATTTGTATGGAGTGTAGCCATGTATGGAAGTGAAACATGGACGATAAATAGTTCGGACAAGAAGAGAAAAAAATTGTTCACATGGCTCTAAGCACTATGGGACTTAACATCTGAGGTCATCAGTCCACTAGACTTGGAACTACTTAAACCTAGCTAAAAAGCGCTGCAGTCTGGAACCGCAAGACCGCTACGGTCGCAGGTTCGAATCCTGCCTCGGGCATGGATGTTTGTGATGTCCTTAGGTTAGTTAGGTTTAACTAGTTCTAAGTTCTAGGGGACTAATGACCTCAGCAGTTGAGTCCCATAGTGCTCAGAGCCATTTGAACCATTTTTTTGACATCACACACATCCATGCCCGAGGCAGGAGTCGAACCTGCGACCGTAGCAGCAGCGCGGTTTCGGACTGAAGTGCCTAGAACCGCTCGGCCACATCGGCCGGCGGGCAAGAAGAGTATAGAAGCTTTTGAAATGTGGTACTACAAAAGAATTCTGAAGATTAGATGGGTAGATCACGTAACTAATGAGGAGGTTGGCGACTCCATTGCGTGTTATGTGTACCACGACCAAATAGTGGATAGAACTGGAAGGAAAATCAACATTGGCCGTATTTTGTTGTTTTATTGTCAGCAAAATCGAGGAGGTATTGAATAGAATTGGGGAGAAGAGAAATTTGTGGCACAACTTATCTAGAAGAAGGGATCGGTTGGTAGGAGATGTTCTGAGGCATCAAGGGATCACCAGTTTAGTATTGGAGGGCAGCGTGGAGGGTAAAAATCGTAGAGGGAGACCAAGAGATGAATGCACTAAGCAGATTCAGAAGGAAGTAGGTTGCATTAGGTACTGGGAGATGAAGAATCTTGCACAGGACAGAGTAGCATGGAAAGCTGCATCAAACCAGTGTTTGGACTGAAGACCACAACAACAACAACTGTTTTCTCCGAATGTTGACGACTCCAGTTTCAATCGGGCAAGTGTTCTGCCACGTGCTCACGGGTTATTCGATAGCTAGCACGCAGACGAGTTGAATGCGTCACACAACAGGACTCAATTCTCAGCCGCAGCTGTCAGCGCTTCGCTCTTGTCCTTTTTGGTCAGTCTCAAGTTAGTTTGTTATTCAATTATGAACATGCATCGCTTCGATTGAAGTTTTCCGGACTAACCCAAGACTGTTTGTTTAGCAACTGTCCAGGTATTCGCCTGGAATGTTAGTGAAAATCGACGAATAAGGTAAAACAGTTTTTTTGTCTATTTTACTTCAGGCGTTTGAAGGCCTGTCAGATGCAAGGCCACTTCAGGCGGAACGGTATAAATCTGCGCCGGGTAATTACTGCACGCTGATGTCTGATTGCGCAAGCTGAAACCGTTCCGCAGTAGAAATCCTGTTATGTACAGTGCTAACTGAGAAGAACCCTGTACTTTGAAAACTATGTTTTTGCAATTTTGTAAAACGAAATCCGATACCGATCACACCATAGGTTGAAAAATAGTCATGCTGAAGCTCGATGCATACAAGAGACCAGCTATTAAACGGTGTATGTCGAAGACTGACTTTGAGTTGCTGCAGAAAACTGCAGGCATTTGATTTTCGTTGCTGTTATTTAGGACGGAGTAATATCCGTTGCAGAGGCTTAAGCCTCGTTAACGCCGAGGTAATGACTGATTGAACAAAGAAACATTTTTGTTTTGTTTTCGAGAAGTCGAAAAACATTTTTACTTGCAGTACTAGATAAAAATTATGACTTCACTTAAAGAGGTCAATAAGGTATACACTACTGGCCATTAAAATTGCTACACCAAGAAGAAATGCAGATGATAAACGGGTATTCATTGGACAAATATATTATTCTAGGACTGACATGTGATTTCATTTTCACGCACTTTGGGTGCATAGATCCTGAGAAATCAGTACCCAGAACAACCACCTCTGGCAGTAATAACGGCCTTGATACGCCTGGGCATTGAGTTAAACAGAGCTTGGATGGCGTGTACAGGTACAGCTGCCCATGCAGCTTCAACGCGATACCACAGTTCAGCAAGAGTAGTGATTGGCGTATTGTGACGAGCCAGTTGCTCGGCCACCATTGACCAGACGTTTTCAGTTGGTGAGATATCTGGAGAATGTGCTGACCAGGGCAGCAGTCGAACATTTTCTGTATCCAGAAAGGCCTGTACAGGACCTGCAACATGCGGTCGTGCATTATCCTGCTGAAATGTAGGATTTCGCAGGGATCGAATGAAGGGTAGAGCCACGGGTCGTAACACATCTGAAATGTAACGTCCACTGTTCAAAGTGCCGTCAATGTAAACAAGAGGTGACTGAGACGTGTAACCAATGGCATCCCATACCATCAAGCCGGGTGATAAGCCAGTATGGCGATGACGAATACACGCTTCCAATGTGCGTTCACCGCGATGTCGCCAAACACGGATGCGACCATCATTATGCTGTAAACAGAACCTGGATTCATCCGAAAAAATTACGTTTTGCCATTCGTGTAGCCAAGTTCGTCGCTGAGTACACCATCGCAGGCGCTCCTGTCTGTGATGCAGCGTCAAGGGTAACCGCAGCCATGGTCACCGAGCTGATAGTCCATGCTGCTGCAAACGTCGTCGAACTGTTCGTGCAGATGGTTGTTGTCTTGCAAACGTCCCCATCTGTTGACTCAGGGATCGAGACGTGGCTGCACGATCCGTTACAGCCATGCGGATAAGATGCCTATCATCTCGACTGTTAGTGATACGAGGCCGTTGGGATCCAGCACGGCGTTCCATATTACTCTCCTGAACCCACCGATTCCATATTCTGCTAACAGTCATTGGATCTCGACCAACGCAAGCAGCAATTTCGTGGTACGATTAACCGAAATCGCGATGGGCTACAATTCGACCTTTATCAAAGTCGGAAACATGATAGTACGCATTTCTCCTTCTTACACGAGGCATCACAACAACGTTTCACCAGGCAACGCCGGTCAACTGCTGTTTGTGTATGAGAAATCGGTTGGAAACTTTCCTCATGTCAGCACGTTGTAGGTGTCGCCACCGGCGCCAACCTTGTGTGAATGCTCTGAAAAGCTAATCATTTGCATATCACAGCATCTTCTTCCTGTCGGTTAAATTTCGCGTCTGTAGCAAGTCATCTTCGTGGTATAGCAATTTTAATGGCCAGTAGTGTACATTTTTAGAGTATTACTTCAACACTAAAAACTGTAATAATTACGCCTCATATAATGTTATTATGATATCCAGAAATTTCGGAACATATTTCCACAGGATGTGGAACGTAAACTTGGACAATCACTCGTTCTGTCGAGCCTCCACTATTGCGATGTAGTAGTGAGGCGACTTTGGCGCAAGTCATGGTACGAAAAAACATCCCCAATGCACTACAGAACCACTTCCGGCGTCAACTAACATAAAAACACTGTGGGTTTAATGCCTCAACGGGCCGTCGGTGGATTCGAAACGTTGCATCATATGAAAACAGCTAAATCTCGACTTCTCGGGCCACAGTACACGCCTCTCCAATCATTTACTCTCGAGTTTCTGCGTTTTTCGGCCCATTAAAGACGTGCAGCTTTATGTGCCGCTGTGAGAAATGGCCTTTTGCGAGGTACGCGACTCCAAATGTGCGCATGCAGTTCTCTATGCAATGACCTTTAGGAGAAAACAGAGCATAGCTCCGCATTCTGGCTCAAACGGGCCAGTCGTGCCCCATGGTCGGCGTGTCATCCTGTGTCATTCGGCGTCATGCAGATGTGGAATGGAGGGGCATGAGATCGTTGTCCTCCCACCAAGGCAAAAAATTCACGGCACTACAAGGAATCGAAGCCAGGTCCTCCGCATAGTAGCCAGACACGCCGGTCACTGAGTTACAGGTGGCGGACAATGATCTCTAGGAAGCTGGTTGAAACTGTTCTGCATTCATTGTCAGCAGCAGTTCCTGTCGGGCTTAAAACCGATTGTCATTGTCAAATCGTGATACTCGTCTCCGGTCTCTGTCAATTAGGATCTCTTTACAATCATTGTCCTTACGCCGCATTATATGGCTGTGAGGGTACATCATTACGCGTATACACGTTGGATAGCCCGCGTTAATACGCTAGCAAATACGACGACTTCACTCATGGTTGGTCAAAATGTTGTAGAAAAAAGTAAGTTATTGCGGATGAGCACGAAAAACAATCCTGTAACTTTCGAATACAGCATTCGTGATGTGCTGCTTGACACAGCCAGCAAAGAACGCTAGCGCGAACCATTCTTGAGTGCTACTCGAATGTTTGGGTTCCCCATCGGGTCGGAATAGATCGAAGCAATTCAGAGGCGTGCTGTTAGATTTGTTACCGGTGGGTTCGATCGGCTCACAAGTATTACGGGGCAGCTTCGTGAACTCAAGTGGGAATTCTTGGAGGGAAGACGAAATTCTTTTCGCGAAACACCGTTGCAGAAATTTAGAAAACAGACGTTTGAGGCCGACTGCAGATAGATTGTCCTGCCGCCAAAGTATGTTTCGAGTAAGGACCATGAAGATAAGATGAGAGAAATTAGGGCTCATACGGAGACTTATAAACAGTCTTTTTCCCCTCGTTCTATTTGCCCGTTAAACAGGAAAGGAAATATTGAGTAGCAGTACGTGATACCCTCCGCCACACGGAGTATGTATGTAGAGTAGACGTAGATGTGCACGTGCAGCAACAACAGCTTATTTCTGATGTTCTGTGACGACTCTGCGTCGATCCATCTTCCTGCGCTTATTCCATACAAGCGACTGTGACACTCACTAAGGCGCTGCAGTTATGGACTGTGCGGCTGGTCCCGGCGGAGGTTCGAGTCCCCCCTCGGGCATGGGTGTGTGTGTTTGTCCTTAGGATAATTTAGGTTAAGTAGTGTGTAAGCTTAGGGACTGATGACCTTAGCAGTTAAGTCCCATAAGATTTCACACACATCTGAAAATTTTTGACGCTCACTCACACGCGCGCACACACACACACACACACACACACACACACACACACACACACACACAGACAGACATACATACAAGTATGATGAATTAGTGTGGGTAGGACAGCCATCATATTCAGCTACTAAAAGCTCTTTTTAAAGCAGGTGAGAAGGCAGCAGTGGCAAGATGGCAAGATGACGTAATGTTGAGTCACAGATGATTTGTCGGTACAGATATCGTGAGGAAGACCGACTCAACTGTGGTCCTTCTCAGCGATTGGTTGCTGCATTCGGAAGTTGCGCGACAAAATGATAATCTTCTGTTATTAGTATTAGAAAAACTAAACAACGTATTAACTTGCATTTCATATCAAAGAATCTCTCAATAGCGTGCTATTATTTCATTGTTTCAAAGTATTAATAACCAGCAGAATAACTGCTAAACGAAAAGGCAGACGAACTACTTTGGAGATTTTCGGATCGCGCACAAGTTGGATGGTGGGCGAGGTTTCTCGGCTGTAAGAACAGAGCTGGTTCGGCAGTCTCAAAGGAGGAACATGTCTGCCGCGGTATCAGTTAAGCCTTAATTTGCAACGCCTGGTTTGTAAAATATAGCTAGTTCGGTACTCTCGGAGGACAGACGTGTTGTCTGCCGCGGTCGACATCAGGTTATGACTTTATTAGCATGTATGATTATTTGGACATATAGTTGAGAACAGTGTGATAGTATTTACCGAAATTCACAGTTAATTATTTTGTTGAAGAATGGAAATTATTTGTGACTCTAAAGTGAAATATAATTCTACAGTTTCTCGTGTTCTGCTAATAAAAAACGAGGGGCATCCTGTATAAACAAAAATAATTGAAAATTTAATTATTCACATAATATTAGTTCCTCGCTGAGAGTTTCTTACAGCCTGAAGATAACGGGCTCAGCACCTACGTATTGTTTTCTGCACAGGGGACAACAACTATAGAAGAATGCAAGTTGGTGAACATTTATTAGAACTTATGCATCTCACTCAGGGCGGTGGAAGGAAATAGGCACCTCGTGTGTACTGCTTCAAATGGTTCAAATGGCTCTGAGCACTATGGGACTTAACTTCTGAGGTCATCAGTCCCCTAGAACTTAGAACTACTTAAACCTAACTAACCTAAGGACATCACACACATCCATGCCCGAGGCAGGATTCGAACCTGCGACCGTAGCGGTCGCGCGGTTGCAGACGGTATAGCGCCTAGAACCGTTCGGCAACCCCGGCCGGCCGTGTGTACTGCAATCTTAGTACAAATGATATCAGGACACCTCATCTGTGGTAACACAGAGAAGGTATGAAGGAGAGAAGGATTCGAGAGAACGGATTGATTATACGCACATATATACAATGAAAAGTCGAAGAAACATACACCTGCCTAATATCGTGTACGGCCCTCGCGACCACGCGAAAGGACTCGACTAAAGTCTAAAGTAGTGCTGGAGGGAACTGACACCAAGTATCTTACAGGGTTGTCCAAAAATCCGTAAGAGTAAGAGGGGGTGGAGATCTCTTCTGAACAGCACGTTGCAAGGCATCCCAGATATGCTGAATAATGTTCATGTCTGGGGAGTTTGGAGGACAGCTGAAGTATTTAATCTCAGAAGAGTGTTCCTGGAGCCACTCTGTGGAAATTCTGGACGTGTGCGGTTTCGCAATGTCCTGCTGGAATTGCCCAAGTCCATCAGAATGCACAATGGACATGATTGGATGCAGGCGATCAGACACGATGCTTACGTACGTGTCACCCGCCCCACATCATTACAGCGTCTCCACCAGCTTGAACAGTTCCCTACTGAAATTGAGGGTCCATGGATTCATGAGGTTGTCTCCATACCCGTAGACGTCCATCCGCTCGATACAATTTGAAACGAGACTCGTCCGACCATGCAACATGTTTCCAGTCATCAACAGTAATGTTGGTGTTGACGGGTCCAGGTAGTCATCAAGGGCACACAAGTGGGCCTTCGGTTCCGAAAGCCCGTATTGATGATGTTTCGTCGAATGGTTCGCACGCTGAAACTTGTTGATGGCCCAGCATTGAAATCTGCAGCAATTTGCGGAAGGGTTGCACTTCTTCACAGCGAACGATTCTCTTCGGTCTTCGTTGGTCCCGTTCTGGCAGGATCTTTTTCCAGCCGTAGCGATGTCGGAGATTAGATGTTTTATCGGATTCCTGATATTCTCGGCAGACTCATGAATTGATAGTACGGGAAAATCCCCACTTCATCGCTACCTCGGAGATATTGTGTCCCATCGCTCGAGCGCCGACTATAACACCACGTTCAAACTCACTTAAATCTTGATAATCTGTCATTGTAGCCGCAGTAGCCGATCTAACAACTTGTTGTCATATATAGGGCTGCCTACCGCAGCGCCACATTCTGCCTGTTGACATGTCTCTGTATTTGAATAGCATGCCTGTACCAGTTTCTTTGGCGCTTCAGTTTATATCTCGCTCTCTCTAGCCCTCTCTTTTTCGACTTGCCGTAGCCAGATATCCGACTTTATCCGGAATGCCCGGCTTTTTACGGTCGTGCCCGGCGAAATATATGCTAGTCTGGCGTGTCTGGCATTTGTTAGACTTTTTAGCGATGAAATGGAGAAAACACAACAAGACTCGTTCTAACATAGTGGCGTAAGCGCAAGGAATAAATATGAAAATGGATAATGTGATATACATTAAGGATACACAGAATGCTCCTGTAAAAGAGTGCAAAAATGGAACAGGACATACAGAATGCTCCAATGAACAATCTGAGGTAGAGAACCTGGAGTCAAAGACATGGAATTAAACTTGTCTAGCACTTTGTCTAGCATTACTGTTTCCCAACTTATTTACAACTAACATGCGTTCCAGTTTACATGTACTATGCTGTTTATTTACATGTACATTCTTCATTTCCTGTAAGGAAACAACGAGGACGAGCCAGGAAGCCATGATGCAAGTTTTGTTTACTTTACTTGTCCTTAATATGGCTCTGTTGTATCGTATTTACATTGTCCCTTGACAGAACGTGCTATGAATGAACAACAGACCCATTCATTCCTCAGTGCTATTCAGATACGTACAGTACAGCATGACGGAGCAGTACCCAGTATAGTTTCGCAGAACTAACTGACATGCACCTTGTGTATGGTGAACTATCTCGAAATGCTCTCACTGCTGAACGCCTGTACAGGGAACGATTTCCTAACAGGCGTCATCTGTCACGATACGTGTTTATTTCTCTCGATCGGCGAATGCAGGAGGCTGGTCATGAGGATCACTCGCACACACGATTTTGAAGAGAAGATGCTGGAACGTGTTGCAGCGGACCCCACTACAAGTACTCGTCGTATAGCTGCACATGCTAGCGTGTGGCGAGTACTGCACGAACAACAATTACACCCATATCACTCACAACGAGTCCATGCAATGCTTGAGACTGACTTTGCACCAAGGGTCGCATTGTGTCAGTCGTTGCTCCAACAATGGATCGACCAGATTTCCTCCAAATCGCGCTGTTTGCTGACGAGGCCTCATTAGATCGTGATGGTATTTCGCACAGCAGGAGTAGCCATGTGTGGGATGAGGAAAACCCTCAAGTTGTAGTAGAGTCACATCATCAAGTACGTTTTGCTGTGAATATCTGGGCCGGCATTGTTGGCGACAATCTCATGGGGCCATATCTTCTACCTGGCCGTCTGAATGGCCACCTGTGCTTGAGGTTGGTGCAAAGAGTTCTACCTGAGTTGTTGGAGAACGTGCCTTTGGCTGTTCGTCAGAGGATGTGGATTGAACACGACGGTGCACCGCCTCACATCAGTGTGGATGTCCGCAATCTTTTCAGCACTCTATTTACTGGTCACTGGATTGGATGGGGAGGGTCTATTTCATGACCTGAGAGGTCACCTGACCTGAATCCCCTTGGTTATTTCATATGGGGATATCTAAAGTGACTTTTGTATGAGACCCCAGTGGATACAGAGATAGAATTACTGCCAGAATTGTAGCTGACTGTGACGTGATTCGAAACGCACCAGGGATATTTGTCAGGGTGCGTCAGAATCTTGTTCGCCGGTGTCATGCTTGCGTTGAGGTTTAGCTGTCAGTTTCAGTACATTTTGTAAGACACAGTACAAATGATACCTTCGCTGAGTCAGTGATTGTATTTGCAGTTAACTGTAACCAATGTAAATAAAAAAGTACGCAGTAATGTGATTTTATGCCTATTATCTCCTTAATATGGCTTCTCCGACCCCAGGCTCACTACCTCAAATTGTTCAGTGGAGCATTCTCTACGTCCTGTTACACTTTTGCACGGGCTTACGGAAACAACCTGTATACAGGGTGTTCCACAATTCATGTTACACACTTCTAGAGGTTTTAGGACCCAACAACGAACACATTTGTCCCAGCGAGAGACCAGTATCCTCAAACTTCGTTGACGGGGCCACAACCTCTCCTATGCTTGCACCGCTTCATCACTATCAAAGTGAAGTCCGCGAAGGTGTTCAAGTTTTGGAAACAGACGAAAATCGGATAGGGCCAAGTCGGGACTGATTGGAGGACGATCAAAGACACTGAACACGAAGTGTCAGATTGTTGCTGATGTCGCAGCGCTAGTGTGTAGTCTGGCATCGTCATACTGAAGGAAAGGGTGCTCCATGTGTGGATGAATTCTTCGAATTGGAAACTCGATTACAGCACGCTGTTTCTCACGCACCGACATAGTTACGTTACACATCGCCATGTTACACGCTGCAATTGGGAGCCCTTTAGCGCCAGAGGGCTGAAAATATGTGTACATGAAGAATAAAGTTGTAGAATGGTAATAACGTTTGTTTTATTGAAATAGTTTTAAGAGTTTTTACGCAAAATATTCGGAGTCATTACTTTACAGCACTTCGTCGTAATTCTTCTCGTGATACTGGTCCTTGAAATTTCGTAGGGAAGCTTTCGCGGAACAAATGACGTCTAGTTTCAAGCGCCTGCTAATTTCTGCTTTTAAACATTTCCTTGACGCTCTCCCTTGATTCAGACAAACCTGTGCCGTTTGCGCTACATTTCTTTCTACACGGTCAATATCACCTATTAATCCTATATGAAATGGGTTTTACACACCAGACCAATGTAAGGTGAGGCGTGCGAGTGTTTTGTGAGCAGTCTCATTTGCAAACTGACTCTATTTCCCTGTTATACCACCAACGAACGGACGTTTGCGACCTGTTTTACCTACGATTGACCCTATATGATAGTTCTGTTCCATATCCCCACAAATTTTTACAACGACGTATGAGTTGATTGATTCTATGTGTGACTCATGGATGTTGTAGTCATAAGATACTAACTACTTTTCTGCCCTTTGGTGAAGTGCCAAATTTATGTTTCTGTACATGGATCACCTGGCGAATTGGCCTCACCTGGCTGTCAATCGGGAAACTTGATTGCAGTCTCAGCAAACCGCTTATCCCTATAAATTTAGAGAAGGTTTATGACACACTCATCCTGGCAGTAACAATATACGGGCTTGAGACAATGACTCTTACAACAAACAGCGCAAATTGCCTCTGTTAGAGAGTAACAGAGAGAGCAATACTTGGAATGAGTCTGAGAGACAGAATCAAGAACGAAGAGCGAGCGTTTATCGATACTAAAATGGTGTTGGGCACACATGTAGTCAGGACCAACTTCAAATGGACCAAAATACTGATGCAGTGGCGTCCAAGACACTCAGATAGAAGAATCGGACGTCCTTTGGTGCGATGGAGAGATCGACATTCGATGACATGCGGGAAAATACTAAATACAGACCGCCCAGCGAAGATGGATACGGAAATCTCTGAAAGCGGTCTTTTTCAGGGAGTGGATATGTAGAGACTGAAGAAGAAAGCAAATTACCAATCTTTTCACCACTTTGAGATCTTATCATGATCTGCCCAGAAATTTATCTGGCTTTTTTTCAGACAGTACTTCATTAAACGTAATTGCATCATCTGTGAAATGTCTACCGGGGCATTATTATACAATACGAACAGAAATGTCACATTACACGTCCTTGTGGCATCCCTGAAATTACTTCTACTTCTCTCGATCCAAGGTAACATGCTGTGTCCTGACTATGAAGAAATCCCCAATCCAGTCACAAATTCCGTTTCATTCTTCATATGGTCATACTTTCAATAATAAACTCTGGATCGGTGATGAATCACTACTACTTTATTTTATTTTTTTAGTTTACACGCCTAATTCCGTAGGTCCAAATTAAGGAGCAAATCTCCAAGCTCATGCAACCTGTCAGTACATGAAATTATAACAAAAAAGTAATAACAGATAAAATAAAATGTTTATGAATCAAAAAATGACAAAACATAAGTTTATGTAAACGCATTCAACAATATAACAAAGAAATCAGCTTAATTTTTGAAGGAACTCCTCGACAGAATAGAAAGAGTGACTCATGTGGAAACTCTTTAGATTGGATTTGAAAGCGCGTGGATTACTGCTAAGATTTTTGTATTCTTACGGTAACTTATCGAAAATGGATGCAGCAGTGTAGTGCACACCTTTCTGCACAAGAGTCAAGGCAATGCGATCCAAATGCAGACTGGATTTCTGCCTAGTATTAAGTGAGTGAAAGCCGCTAATTCTCGGGAATGAGCTGATACTGTTAACAAGAAACAACAGTAAGAAATATATATGTTGAGAGGACAACGTCAGATACCAAACTAATGAACAGGGGTCGACAAGAAGTTCGGGAACTTACACCACTTATTGCTCGAGCTCGAGTCAAAAATACCCTATAAGAATGGGATGAGTTATCCCAAAATATAACACCATAGGTCATAAGCGAGTGAAAATAAGCAAAGTAGACTAATTTTCGTATCAAACTATCACTTACTTCAGATATCGTTCTGATAGTAAAAATGGCAGCATTAAGTCTTTGAACAAGATCCTGAACAGAGACTTTCCACGGCAGTTTACTCTCTATCTGAACACCTAGAAATTTTAACTGTCCAATTTCACTAATCATATGCCCATTCTGTGAAATTAAAACGCCAGGTTTTGTTGAATTGTGGGTTAGAAACTAAAAACTGAGTCTTACTGTGATTTAGCGTTAGTTCATTTTCTACAAGCCATGAACTTATGCCTTGAAATGCATTATTTGAAACAGTGCCAACGTTGCACACAACGTACTTTACTGCCAAGCTAGTGTCATCAGCAAACAAATATTTTAGATTTCACGTGTGATACTAGAGGGCACATCATTTGTTTAAATAAGGAACAGGAGCGGCCCCAGCACTGATCCCTGGGGCACCTGGTATATAACCGTGCCCCACTCGGACCCCACATCATAACCATTTTCAATACTGTGGAGAATAACCTTTTGCTGCCTGTTATTAACGTAAGAGGTGAACCAGTTGTGAGCTACTCCCCGTATTCCACAATGATCCAACTTTTGGAGCAACTCTTCAACAGTGCACCATATAAGATACTGTGCATGGAATTTGACTTGTTAAAAACTGTCAACTTCTAGGTGGAGGCTAAATGAACACATCAGTCTATTTACCTCTAAAACACATACGCACTCAAAGAAATCGAAGCTTTCATGAGCATCAGATGGGGGTCTTGGGACTGACCTGCCCTGAAACACGCCTCTCCTTATGCAGTGTACTTTGGATCGACCCCGGGAGAGAAATCAGGGAACGTGCGGAAGTATGTGTGCGACCGGTTTCCAGAAGCTCCATACGCGAATGTGACATGAGAGAAAGCAAAAGATTCTCGTTTGGTACCTCCGTGTAGAGATCAATCTCAAAGTCACTTGCATGCAGTCTTCCTTGTAGTGTGAATTTCCATGCCTGTAAAGTCCCGTTTACACAAGGACTTTCTTGTCTCAGTCGACTATTCGTGGCTAGTGAGTCTACTGCAGCGCCCCTGGAATATTATTTCCTTACAAATATAGGAATAAAATAAACTATCAATTCCCTTACTGAAAACGCAGCTATTTGAAAACGTTAACAGAGCGTTCGAGGTAAATGGATTATCACTGAATTTTGACAGTTCAGAACTTCTCAAACAATGAAATACAAGAAGTAGAAAGTTTTAAGTTTTTGGGATTACAGATACATCACAAATTCTGTTGGAAAATCTGTTTCCTAGAATTTACGAAGAGCCTTGGCTTACTACGTTTCCAGTACGAATGGTTACTGCTATAGGCGGTTTTAAAATGAATTCACTAATAGGGAATCATTTTCCTTAGGAAATACGAGTTACAGGGGTAGTATTTTCAGAATGCAGAAGCGGGTTAAAAAAATCTGGTGATACTTCTAGAACATTCTGCAGAGACCTCTTTAAAAAACTGAGTATTTTGACTATAGCTTCACAATACACATATTCATTGATGTTCTTTGTCATTACTAATATTTCTCTTTTCACGAAAAACACTTAAAGTCATGAATGTAACATTTGGGCCAAAAACAACTTCTAAAAAATCTTGGAGTTAACAGTAGTACAGAAAGGAGTCACGTGCCTGGATACACATGTATTCAACAACCTAACATAGCACATTAAATATCATGTAGATAATGTGGCGGAGTTTAAGACTGAACTGAAGAACTTCATGTTATATAACTGTTTCTACTCCACTGCAGAATTTGTTCACAGTAACTCTTAAATTTAATGTTTTAAGTTAATTTATAATTATGATTAACACTGTAATACATTAATGTCATTTCACTGTAAACTTAAATATGCATCTTTGGCTTCTTTCCACGTCCAAGACACCATTCTCAGTGGACTCCTTGGAATACTACTACTGTAATGTAACGAATGATCGTTTTGTTTACACAGCGGTTGGGAACGGCACGGATGGACTGTAATTGCTTCCTCATTCACAAGGGATGTTATAACTCCCAGGGATCCTGAGACTGGGACTGCCCTTCACATCTCCTTTATCTTCTTAGGAGGTCCGAAAATAGGTCTAATACCTCGTCCTCCCAGAACTCTGTCTGTTTTGTTGGATACAGCGCCGAAGAGAGAAAGGAAGATAATTAGTGGATCACCACGCGAATGTTAATATCTTACTGAATGAATGTACTAACAATACTCTTTAATGTTGGAGTAATTTGGATTTCGACCTCATCATCAAATGCCTGCATCTACTTACCCACTTTGGAATATTCACTGGTTCACCTCAAGATGGTTTTCCTAGAAAAAGAAAACAGAAAATGATTTAATTTTCGTGTGTTTTTGTACCGCACTAGACAGACAATGTAGATATTATGTGAGGAATAATGTATGTAAATGCTAGAATCGCTGGTGTACAGTCGGATGTAGTTAACTTTGAACACTTCAGAAGATAGCGGGAATGCAAATTGACAAAATCAGTACATAGAACTAAATATACCAGGTTACATACGAGAACTTTCGATTATTCAGTGCATTCTATAAAACTAGAACTTCAAAATACCTGAAGGAATAGTTCGAATGTTTCGAATTTTTGATATCATTGCCCACATTACAGCACAAATCCTCTTTTTTTTTTAATCCTTCGTTAATCATATGATGTGACGAACCTTTGCCCATTTCGCGAGTTGACATGTATTTTATTGACCGCATACTCTTTCAGTCTCCACGAACTATGCTTGTCTTATTGGCAGATTTTCTAGGAATGTTTTAAATTATAGTTCATGTAGTAGATAAAAATCTGCAAATATTTTTTCCTGTTCAATGTGATATCCAAAACCAAAGACTCTTGATGCTGGAATGAGCCAGAAAACCAGACAAAAAATGAGTCGCCGCTGGAGAAACGGCGCTAATACCATGTAACACTGCATCGAGCCTTGATAATGGCCTCAGTGCGGCGACGAAGAGAAGCCACAAGATTCTTTATGTATTCCATATCTAGCTGATGCCACTTTTTGATTGGGTGAGCAGCAATGTGTTAATGTTTGCTGATGACACTGCAGTTCATGGGAAAGTGATGTCACTGAGAGACTGCAGGAGGACGCAGGATGAGTTTGACAGAATTTCTATTTGGTGTGATGAATGGCCATTTGCTCAAAATGTAGGAAAATGTTAGTTACTGAATATCAGCAAAATAAACTATCCTATAACGATCAAATACAGTATTTGTGGTGTGCTGCTTGATACAGTCACATCAATTAAATATCTAAGTATAAGTAGCGGGACTGTGACAGAACTGGTGCAGTCTACATTGCTAGTCGATTTCCTCAAGGTCAAGGTCAAGGTCACCTTTTCCCACCCTTCTCCCTGCCCCTCTCCCCCTCCCCTGCTCTAGGCCAATTGGGTGAGATAAAATGGCTGCAAATTCAAAAGTGTGTGTTCCTATTGGTCTAAAAAGCTTGTGCAGCCAGCATGGTTACCATATTTATCCTCAATTAGTGTATATCACTTGAAGCAATTCCCCCTCTCAATTTATTACATAGTTATTATAACTGAGGTCGTGTCACATCTTCTTTATGAATTAATACTTCATGCTGCTTCTATGATTTATTACCTAGAAATGTGTGCCTTTTCTCCACTACTAGTCGGAAATTCAGAAATTGAAGTTGGAGCATGCATGGTTGCCAGACTGGTTCTGTTCACTGTAGTAAAAGGATCATCGTCATGTTATGTCAGCAGCAGGGATCTGCCACATCCAGGCAGGTTAAAAGAAGAAAATTGACTCGTTCAGTTGAATGTAAGAAGTAACCCATTCCTCATTGCTCATTATTATTCACTGTACTTTTTCGCAAACACTCCACAACATAATTAAATGGTCACTTTTTCGAAACTACGTAATTGCCTCCCACTGTGACACAGAAGTTTGAAATTTGGCTCAAAGAAGGTTCCAACAACCTTCCTCTATAATGGTGCAAAAGCCCTGCGACGTCACTCCAAGGCTCGGCGACACTTCAGACAGCTGTGTATCGACACATGCGAAAAGAAGGCTACATCTCAGAAGTTCATATGATGAGTAAGGTGGATTAATGACGTCACATTGGCTCCAAATTTCTCCGCAGTTCTGACCAGCGTCGCTGTGGACGTCTCATATGATGGGAAGGTATTCATACCCCCTCTTACTCACATTTCACCTCTGCTTTTGACACCTCTGTGATGGAGGTCAGTACCGCGCTGCCCAGCGTAGAAATCACGCTGTTTTCTTATGGGTGGCTGAGGAAAACAATTCAGACACACTGCCACTCAGGATCGACACGAAAAGGCCTCAGAGAGGTGGCATAAAGTGCAGCAATCGAAACACCCCTTCCTTAGGGCGCGAATACCAATACATTTAGCTGTCGAAAATGACTTTTCGCACTGTGATGCGCAACAGGACGACTTTCCCCATAACCTTTGACACTGCTGACACTCCCCAGTCTCGCATTCGGGAGGACGACGGTTCAATCCCGTGTCCGACCATCCTGATTTAAGTTTTCCGTGATTTCCCTAAATCGCCCCAGGCAAATGCCGGGATGGTTCCTCCGAAAGGGCACGGCCGACTTCCTTCCCCGTCCTTTCATAATCCGATGAGACCGATGACCTCGCTGTTTGGTCTTCTCCTCCAAAACAACCCAACACTCCCCAGTCGGTTCAACCCTTCTCTAAGGACATCGTCGATCTGAAACACCACTGAACGCGATAGTACCCCTTTGGAGTGTATTGCGACTGTTATTTTTCCTCTGGTACAGAGAGTGAATCCACTTGGGACAGCTAAAAACCATCTGAAGAAATATGAACGTGACCGGAAGTGGTAAACGGTGTTTATGCTTTCTCTGTCCACCTATTTGCGCCACTCCTGTGGCATGCTCACAGGAGGGGGGGGGGGGGTGTGTGTGCATCATTGACACATGGGTGAGTAAAACAGCAGGGTCCGCCTAAGCCTTTCCACCCCCCCCCCCCTACCCCCATCCACACACACACACACCAGGTTGACAACACCCTCAGTGCCACCCACAAAATTTTATTGAATACTTTAAAAATGTACTTGTACAGAGAGATCCAGTCACAGATTACTAGGCGCCGTCATGGCAGCCATCTCTTTCAAGACCTCTTCGATTTCTCATGTGGCCAGCAGATGCTAGTTCATCGATATAGTGCTACTCAGCTCAGGGGTGTCCAAATGGCTGTCTGTTACGCTGGAATCAAGTAATCAGTGACTGTATACAGTTACATTTTGAAAGTGCACAACAGAGGCGTGCAGGTGGCACCGAGGGTGCTGCGGGACTGGGGGGTCTTACAGCGACCCTTTCACATTTTATTCACGACCCCCTCCGCCCCCCCCCACCCTTCCTCTAATCACGCCACAGGAGGACGCGAAACAGGAGGGATGAAAAAAGCATGAACACCATTTGCTGCTTGGGATCACGTTCAGACTTTGTTGAATGGTTTTGAACGATCCCTGCATACCAGAGCAAAAGTTTCGGTCCCGCTACATTCTAAAGGAGCGCAATCACGTTCGTTGGGGTTGCAGGCCCACGATGTCCTTATAGAAAGATCGAATTGTTTGGGGGGTGTCAGTACTCCCAAACGTTGTAAGAACGTTCTGTTGCACATCGCACTGCAGACTGTCGTCTTCGAATTCAAAATATGTGGGAATCAACGCCCCAAGGGAAAGGGTGTTTCCACGGACACCCTTTATACCACGCCCTGAAGCCTTTTCGTATACTGAGCCGTAGTGTGTGTGTGAAATGTTTTCCTCGTCCACCAATAACAAAACCGTGTGATTTCAACGCTGGGCATTTCAGTTCTGACCTCCAACGCAGAGGCGTCAAAAGAGAGAGTGAGGGGGAGGGAGGGGGTTGATTTGTGAGTAAGAGGTGGTATGACGATCTTCTCAAAAATGGCTTCAAGTGGCTCTAAGCACTATGGGACTTAACATCTGAGGTCATCAGCCCGCTAGACTTAGAACTACTTAAACTCAACTAACCTAAGGACATCACACACATCCATGCCCGAGGCAGGATTCGAAACTGCGACGGTAGCAGCAGCGCGGTTCCGGACTGAAGCGCCTAGGACCGCTCAGCCTCAGCGGCCGGCACGATCTTCTCATCATGTGACATGTCCAGGGTAGCGTTGGGCCGAATTATGGAGAAATTTGGCGTCAGTGTGACATCGTTAACCACCTTTACACCTCGCATGAACTTCTGAGTTCTGATCTTTTTTCACGTGTATCTACATCTTCCTGTTTGGAACGTCGCCAAGCTTGAGGGTGACGTCTCGGGACGCCACGCTTTTGTACGATTACAGAGCAAAATTTTAAACTACATCCTCTCAGTTGCAGACAATTAAGGGGTTTCGGAAAATTGACCCTTTGATTGTGTTGGAGCAGAAACCAACTCTGCCCAAAATATCGAATCAGGAGACTCAGTTGTTTCCCAAATACGAGTTTCTATTGTCTGCACTGTTGCTGCTCATTGAGCAGAAATGAACACCTGATATTTCGGAGCAGGAACATAACTGTTCGCTGCAGTAGCACCACCAACACCGCCACAACCACCGCCACCATCAACTCGTCAGTCTGCATCTACATGGTTTGGGTGATGATAATAGAAATTGAGAATGTTATACATGTTGCTATAGTTTGGCTTACAGGGATTTATTGGTATAGACCATGTGGTAAGAGGGAGTACATCGATGATCAGATGACAATGGAGCACGACCCATGTAGTCCTCCTCGAGGCATCTGCTTCTTTGGCATTAAGGTGTCCGTCATCAAGATGTATAGGGATACAGCATTCAAGCTAATATCTGGAGACTCTTCCGTTTATTTACATCAGTCCAGTGTTATGAACTTGCGCGATCTACGTATGTGATGCATTATGGATTGCAACAAACGGGCTGAGTCGTTGGCAACTGTATGTCAAATCAGTATTCAACGACTTCGTAAGCTACATGTGCGAGAATAGTGTACATGTGAGAGAGTTAGAACAACGTATAAATTCATGTGTCCACGCAGTACCAAAGTCAGTAACTATCACATTCATAAGTATTAAATTCTAACAAGAGGAATTTATGGACAGAATACGTCGACACATTACTGTTCCAACAAATATGGATGCAATACAGGGTGAATTCAAACCAAACAAGAAAAAGTTATTTGAAAAATACTACAGTGGGGATACTGTAGAAAAAAAAGAGAATGAGTACATTTTTTGATGATTGTCAATAACAATGTGTGAAACTATATATAGAATAAATAATATTTCTTACAAAACTTCTTTATTTTTTCCCACCCCATCCTGTGTGATTTAAGAGCTTATAATTAGATTAGATTAGATTAATTATTCTCTACATAGACCCATAAAAGAGGGACTCCTCCTGGGTGTGGAACATGTCAGATAAACACACTACAAAAATGTAATTAGAAAAACTTGAGTTTCATTAATTTTAATGATCCTCAGTCAATAAACAGTAAAATTATGTACATGAATTAAATTTAAACTTCTAATATTTACAGCTTTAATACTTACATCTGCTTTCATTAAACCCATCATTCAGACATTTGATAGTTTCTTGGCTATTACAACCAAGTATTGTCAAAAATTAAAGTAAATTATTCATTTCAGTGATCCTCGGTTAAGAACAGTCAGATTATGTACAAGATTTAAAATTAAACTTCCACTATTTACAGACTTAAGACTCACATCTGCTTTCCATACATCCATCATTCACACAGTAGGTAGTTACTTGGCTGTTACAACCAAGTATTGTCAATAATTAAAATATGATAAATTTTCATTAAAATGGTCTACTGCACTTGTTGAGAAACTCATGGATGGAATAGAAGGAGTTGGCCACCAAAAATTCTTTTAAATTATGTTTTAATTGTGCCTTATCTGAAACTAAACTCTTAATGGTTGCTGGTAACTTATTGAAAATATGCGTTGCTGAATACTGGACTCCTTTCTGGGCAAGAGTAAGTGATTTTAATCTTTATGTATATTGTTCTTATTCCTAGTATTGATACTGTGTACTAAGCAGTTATTTGGAAAAAGAGATGTATTATTTACAACAAACTTCATTAAGGAATAAGTATACTGAGAAGCTGTGGTTAATATGCATAAAGATGCGCAGTCATTGTAGTTCAGTGATTAAGCTAACTGAAGAGGAAAAGGAGTAGCCCCATTACTACCCACACTAAACAGTCTAAGCTGCAGTGGCTGCACATTTTTAAGAATTATTTTAAGAAAAAAGTATATGAGATACTGTGAAAAAATTATTTTATTTGTTCCCTTTTACAGCCCCCACAGCACAGTTTGGTAGAGGGAGGTTCATTAGTTTGATATTTTCTGTTCAAATTAAAATTCATACCAAAATGATCATACATGGAAATAAACAGATCACTCTGAAACACTTGAGGTGACTAGTGAAATCCATATGAAATATTACATTAGTTGCTTAGGACTTCGCGCATTGCCCTTCTTGTAACCGAGCGCATTTCAGTTAGCATGATCGTATCTGCAAATCTATGCTTTGCTTCTTACCTGTTGTGCAGAAGACTCGGTTTCTTAACAAGTTTCACGATATAGTCTCTATACCAAGGATGATAACTACGATTTGATTAGTAACGCGCACCATCAAGTGAGCCAGAACAGTGAACGCACAGCAAAGCTGCGAGGTGAAAGGATAGTTGGGCGTCTCGAAAGTAATGAGTTGCCGGAAAACGACAGAGAAACAAATATCCTGTCATCCGGTGCAACTTGCTAGGCGTCAGCCCAGCCCGGCGCTGAAACACTGTGTATTTAACCTTAGCGCATGCCTGTCCGCATCTCCCTCCAGCTGTGCCAACATCGCGACTACCAAAGATTTCTCGAATACGGGAAATCAGCCGTCGGGAGAGAGAATGGGAGACGTACACTGCTTCCCAGTAAAACTGTAACGCCACCGGGGCGACATGCAAAACACGTCAAATTGGCGTGAAGTGTACTGCGTGCTTGGATATTATTTTATATCATTTTATTCGCTGCCATTTAAATTTTACTTGCCTCCCAGTAATTAGCGCAGGTCGCATTTTCACAATATTAAATTGAACATGTACATAAAATGAAGCTGTTTTAGTTTCTTAGCGTTAAAATAAAGTCGCAGATTTATATATTTGGGAACTTCAAACTAATTAGGAAACGTAAACGCTTAAAATTAACAATTTATGTATTAAGAAGATACAAAAATAGAAAGAGACGTAAGAGTTTAGATTTATAGAATGCCACCACCGATGTTGCCCAGGAGGGAGTCCCTCACAAAATCATTGAGCTTCTCGCTCCTGGGCAGTGACCACACGAAATCAGCATCCGAGAGCGAAGACCTTAGCAGTAGTTTGAGCCTCTCGCCCGTAGCTGGTTTGGTCCATATTTAGGTACGATTTTACTTTTTCCAGCTACTCTACAGGGTATCGTGTATTGCCCTCTACTTTTACCTCTGTCTTACAATCTAAACCTATTGTCTAATGTACACTTATTTTCGTGACACTGTGATGACAGTCATCAGTCACATTTAATTATGATATTTGCGTGGAACAGATTAAAAACTTCGGCCTTGGCGCCAGGGACTGGATACTTGGACTTTTTAACGTGTGCCGTGAAACCTTTCAAATCCAAAACTGTGGAGGAAGTCAAAAGTAGTGGCTCTCCTTAAACCCGGGAAGGACCCAGAGTCTTCGAAGAGCTATAGACCCATAACCCTTCTCTGCCACCTGTTTAAGCTCTATGAAAGATTGATCCTCAACAGAATAGAGAAGATCGTTAACTCGAAGCTAATTCCACACCAAGCAGGTTTTAGACCTGGAAAGTCCTGTACCAGTCAAATTCTGGCATTGACGGAACATATCGAGGATGGGTTTGAGAATAAACTAATCACCGGGCTGGCACTAGTCGACCTAAGTTCCGCCTATGATACAGTAGATCACCGGACACTACTGCATAAAACCTACGAGACCCTGAAAGAATACCACCTAGTCAAGATAATTGAATCCCTGCTCCAAAATAGACAGTTCTTCGTAATGCTTGAGAGGAAAAAGAGTCGATGGCGGAATCAGAAAAATGGGCTCGCCCAAGGGAGCGTGTTGGCGCCAATCCTATTCAACATATATACAAATGACCAACCAACTCCAGACAAAACCAAAACTTTTGTATATGCAGACGACCTGGCAATAACAGTTCAAGGCAACAGGTTTGAAGCCATAGAGGAGAAACTAGAAACCGCCCTTTCTACAATGTTAACCTACCACAAAAAGAATTCTCTAAAACCCAATCCCTCCAAAACTCAAGTGAGTGCATTCCATCTGAACTCGAGGCAGGCAAAGTACAGGCTCAATGTTACCTGGGATGGGGCATTACTAGAACACACAGATACTCCCACCTACCTTGGCGTCGTGCTGGACAGAACATTGACATACAAATATCATTGCGAAAAAACACGAAAAAAGTAGAAGCACGAAATTCCCTAATAAGAAAGCTGTCCAATAGCAAATGGGGTGCCAAACCTACCGTGGTCAGAACTTCAGCCCAAGCTTTGTGCTTCTCAACTGCCGAATATGCCTGCCCGGTATGGTGCAGATCCGCCCACGCAAAAAAGGTAGATATTAGCTTGAATGAAACATGCAGGATAGTGACAGGCTGCATGAAACCAACACCCATAGAAAATCTTCACAGGGCCGCAGGTTTCACAAACCCTGACTCACGTAGGAAAGCCCATGAACATACCGAGAAGCTAAAACAAACCTTTGATGCCCGTCACTCAATATTTGGCCTAGAGTGTGGCCCCAGCAGACTCAAATCCAGACGCCGTTTCCTAAGTTGCGCCTTAGATGAGCCCCCCCATCTACTTTCCAGTAAGAGAGGACCCACCAAGCGGCGTTTCTGGTGATTGGAAAGCCTGGAGAATGCTTAACCGCATCAGAACTGGGGAGGCTCCTGTGAAATCTAATCTGATCAAATGGGGTTTGTTGGACGAAAATGACGACAAATGCGACTGCGGCACTCGACAGGACATGGAACATCTTCTACCATCCCCTGCCTGCCCTCACAGATGCACCCTCGACGATCTATGGCTGGCTAAAGAAGAAGCATTGGACATTGCCCAATACTGGGCAAACAAATTGTAGTTTCCGGACACGAAAAAGCAAAAGTAAGTATGATTCTATTTATAGCTTTTCTACTCTGATTCTTCAGAACTTTACCACTTGTCTATCTATGAGTATGTTGTAGTGCGAAATGATCATAATTGTTCCATGCCTGTCCGCATCTCGTGGTCGTGCGGTAGCGTTCTCGCTTCCCACGCCCGGGTTCCCGGATTCGATTCCCGGCGGGGTCAGGGATTTTCTCTGCCTCGAGATGACTGGGTGTTGTGTGCTGTCCTTAGGTTAGTTAGGTTTAAGTGGTTCTAAGTTCTAGGGGACTGATGACCATAGATGTTAAGTCCCATAGTGCTCAGAGCCATTTTTTGTTCCATGCCTCGGGAAACAGGATTCACCTGCATTAGTAGCTAACAGTTCTAGTGTACCATCTACGCAATGTTAGCACTTTACAGTTTGTTCTTATGGTACTTTGCTCCATTTTCGTCTTTGCCGATGTACGATTTGCTGCCATTACTAGTGTTGACTGTCTCGCTAGTATTGCATGTGGAGCCATTCGTCGCCTGTGTTCGTTGGCCCCTGTGCTCTTGTCACTACAAGTACTCTTATTCAGTGCTTCAGATATTCTATCTGCACAATCGTTGAGATAATCCACAAGGTCTGGTCTCTAAGTGGTTGTGTTATATCGCGGTGTGAGTGTTCAAATGGTTCAAATGGCTCTGAGCACTATGGGACTTAACATCTGTGGTCATCAGTCCCCTAGAACTTAGAACTACTTAAACCTAACTAACCTAAGGACATCACACACATCCATGCCCGAGACAGGATTCGAACCTGCGACCGTAGCAGTCGCGCGGTTCCGGACTGAGCGCCTTAACCGCGAGACCATCGCGGCCGGCGGTGTGAGTGTGCTAGTCATCTTCTCCGCGACCAACGGTCACAATGTAGAAGTATGTGCTCTGGCGTCCATTTCTCTCCACAATCGGTCTCACGAATGTGGTTTACACGCAGCAAATACGTGAGCTATGGCCAGTGGCAAGTTAAGAAATTAACCGTGCTGGGATTGTCATGTTTCATCCTGAACTGCTCCTGATGTAGGGTAAGAATGCATGTAGTCTACGGGCTGTGCGTTATCGTCTGAATGCCCAGGCCATGAATTCACTCTGTAGTTTTTGAACTCTCGCTAGATCTATATTTCTTCCCCCCTCTCTCACGCTGTGTCTGATGCTTAGATATGCAAATGATTAGAATTTCAGAGCAACCTCAAAAACTAGGTGGGAGTAATATTCCCTAACTTCTGTGTAAAGGAAAGAGTATGTAGCGTGTTTCTCATTCAGAAATCGCATTTGAATGCTGTTTATTTGTGAGAAGGTCGTGTTATGCCTCGTACTATAATCCGTTCAGCATAAGAATAAACCTGATGTAAACATCGCACTATGTATTCTGCTGGAACCTCATTGGATTTCCGTTTCACGCGGGACTGCAGCCAAGCTGTCTCGAGTACTGTCAAGTACGATAATAAGGGTACGTTTTGTGTTGTGCTTTACGCACACATCGACTGAGCGATAATACGGGACAACAGCTTTACCAGCGCATTTAACTTAGACATCACTGGCCGGTCAGCTTCTACAGCCAGCCTGCAGTGACGCGGCCAGCTTCAGTTCATACGTAAAAAGCGACGATCAGAGGAACAATACAGCTTCGAATGTCATTCAGTTTTTAAGCAGAATGAAATAATACACTGCAAATCTCCCACAAGACGCTCCTTAGACGACTAGACGAAAATGACAACACGTTATCGTTTTTAGCTAACGTACTATTGTTATTATAAACAAGAATGAAGAAAATGCCTGACATAACCGCAGGGTAATTTTTCTGCATAAGTTGTGTGTAACGTAAGAGAGTATTGAAGGATTTCACCGTATAGTTAAATATTGAAGCCACTGAAGGTACTACTTACAGTCAGTCGTCTGGTAATCTCTTAGCTCCTTCCTTATCCGAATCCGAGAAGTGCATTTCAGTTCTGGAAGTGTCACCTGCTACATTGATAACGAGCCTATCAACAACAGAATCCACGAAGCCAACCAGGCGCAGCATTTTCTCTTCTTTTATGACGAGCCGTTCTATATCCCGCCAGCGCTCGGCATTGACGTGTGAAAAAGCTGCGTGCGTTAGCTCCAGTACGTCTGGCAGCTTAACAGTCTTGTTATTTCTCGGGCCAAATCCCGCAGCTTGGCTCCAGATCATTCTGTTGGGTCCATATTGTAATGGTACAGTGGCAAATGCAAAAATGCAGCATTTGAATGATGTGCTCGACGCTGTGAAAATAATTGTTTTTCATGTTTCTACGATACTTATGTACCTCTGTGGTATAAAACAATGAACATAGTCCAAATAAAGAGTATTTGGTTTTTCATTTTTGCCTTAAAAATTACATTATGTTTCCTTAATTTAAACAACTTTATGAACAGTCTTTCATAAAACATCGATAATTAAGGATTTGTATTTGAAATGGAAACAGGAATTTCACGTGAAACATGTAATTAGAAACTAGAAGACGTGCATTATTCATAAAAAAAGATGAATTTCATAATTATGAGATGTAGGCATTTCAAATTAATTAGAAACTAGAAGACGTGCGTTATTCATAAAAAAATGATGAATTTTATAATTACGAGATGTAGGTATTTCAAACTGAACGAGAAAAAAGAATTATACTATGGAGATGTGCGCCAACGCACGAATAACCGCATTTTGTTAACATTCCATTGCGCTCCCGACTGCGCTATCCATTCAATGTGGATTAGTTTGTCAATTGCATTATATACAAAATTTGAAAGCCGATTATCTGCGTAAATTTATGAAAAACATTAAGAACATCCTGTTTCTCGGTACTTTTCAACCGTGTTCCAAGCGCGTGTTTCACTACGGAACAGAAAACAGCCTCAGCCATTTTCATACTGCGCATTAATAGCACGAAAAGCAGAGCACAATGCCAACCTAGCGAAGTATATGTGCCGGCCGGAGTGGCCGTGCGGTTCTAGGCGCTACAGTCTGGAACCGAGCGACCGCTACGGTCGCAGGTTCGAATCTTGCCTCGGGCATGGATGTGTGTTATGTCCTTAAGTTAATTAGGTTTAAGTAGTTCTAAGTTCTAGGCGACTGATGACCTCAGAAAAAAATGGTTCAAATGGCTCTGAGCACTATGGGACTCAACTGCTGAGGTCATTAGTCCCCTAGTACTTAGAACTAGTTAAACCTAACTAACCTAAGGACATCATACACATCCATGCCCGAGGCAGGATTCGAACCTGCGACCGTAGCGGTCTTGCGGTTCCAGACTGTAGCGCCTTTAACCGCACGGCCACTTCGGCCGGCAATGATGACCTCAGAAGTTAAGTCGCATAGTGCTCAGAGCCATTTGAAGTATATGTTCGAGACTGACATCTATTTATGACGTTTATACCGTCTGTGCGTGTGTATGAGTGAGAAAGAGGGAAAGAGGGGGGGGGGGATAGAGCCGACGATTTTTTGGGGGGGGGGTGGCGGGTGTACTAGCTGTTAGCGAGTGGCATAAGTGTTAATATAATAATAGTATCCAATGTAATAATAACAGAACCCATCATCTTTACACTCACTCATCCATGAACCCCTCCACGAAAAGTCAAAAGAGCAGCCACTAAAGTTTTCAGCCACTCGCTAACAGCTAGTACATGCGCCACCCCCCCCCCCCCCAAAAAAAAAAACACACTCATACACACACACACACACACACACACAAACACAAACACACACACACGGTATAAACATCGCAAATAGAAGTTAGTCTCGAACGTATACTTCGTTAGGTTGGCAACAAATAGATAAACATACCAAAGAAGATGAAACACGTAATGGAGTCGCAATATTTACGCTGTGAAAAGCAGTGTACGACGAAGTAGTTGTATCGAGTGACAAAAGAACTATAGTCCACCACAAAAAAAGAGTGAGAAACATGGTGAACAATGTGTGGAAGGCGAGAACACAAAGATGTGATTATATGGCAGTGATAAAGTGGTGCCGGCCGGGGTGGCCAAGCGGTTAAAGGCGCTACAGTCTGGAACCGCGCGACCGCTGCAGTCGCAGGTTCGAATCCTGCCTCAGGCATGGATGTGTGTGAGGTCCTTAGGTTAGTTAGGTTTAAGTAGTTCTAAGTTCTAGGGGACTGATGACCATAGAAGTTAAGTCCCATAGTGCTCAGAGCAATTTTTGATAAAGTGGTAGTGCGACCTCCAGACCAGATGTGAGGAAAAGCAGATCGGCAAATCGTAAGTAATTACTTTTTTTTACAAAAAATCGTGAAGTGAACTGTTTGATAATCTATAACTGACGAAACTGTATCGTTATAGATCCCACTGGCGATGCCTTAGAACAGGAGAAGGCGAAGCGCGTATGGGTTAAATAAAGTGACTAGCAGCAGGAAAAGGCAGTTTTATTTACAAAACAAGTATACATAGCACAATGTTTGCTTCCGTGTTAAACTTATGATGAGTAAAGTATAGAGCACAGAGTTTTTGCAAACTGAACGGCCTGACACCCTTGGTTGTCGAGTAGTAATATCAAGACTGTCGCGAGACTAGTGGATTCAGAATGGGGAACTTGTTGTAAGACAATACAAAACACCTTTCTCTTTGTTCAGTGTAGCCATAGATAATGTATTAAATGAGTTATCGGTATGTTCAATTCACCATTTTGTTCATAGAACTTCCAGTCATGGCAGCAGAGTTGTCTCTTCTGCTGCTATGCATTGCCACTCTCTGTCGGTCCATGTCTTAACAAACTTCTCGTGCGGCTATTGTATACTTTTTCTTCCGTGTGTTTCTTTGTTTCGTTAGTGACAGGTGTTTTATTTCTTTCAAAGTGATTTAATTTGAGAAGTCATCAGAAATGAATAAAGTTATTGTTAGATAGAGACCTTTGTCAGTTTATGAAACATCAGATGCAAAGCAACAGTTAAGCAATGTGGCTGAAACTTAATAGACGCGCAAAACTTGTCTTGCGATTTTCTCGGAATTGCCAGAGTAGTACACCTTACTACTTGCACATTATGTTCTTTTAATGGCCAACTAAAGGTGTATACAGTGCGAAGTAAATCCGTGAGCCCAACGTCGTGGCCTCCTCTTGTTAGAAATGAAATACAAAACTGAATATTTCTTTAAAATATCATTTTTTACAATACAGTCTCTTTTATTCATATTAGCGAAAGGGTATCACTGTTTTTATCTCATTTTGTTGGTTATTATTCGTTCCATTTGAACGACAGCGCTGCACTAAAGGGTGGATGCATATTAGAAGGGTGTCGCCATGAGGAAAAGTTAGGAAAGCTCTGGTTTAGAGTATTGGAGGCGCGTGACCGTTGCCGATGGTGTTCATTCAGCTGCGATGCGCGGGAGAGACGGCGATTAAACTTAGCATGGCTTGGCGGAAGCTGCCAAAGATGAACGATAGTATCTCGCCTAATGACATGTCTCCGTATTTTTAAATACTTTTTTTCAATAAATCGGCCGTGGCCTTTTCGAAGAAACCGTCTAGCTAGCCGCCTTAACTGATTTGGGAAATCCGTTTCATCCCGAATACAAATCCAATGCCGTATTCTGCTGAACTCTGTGATTCCATGCTTTGCTTGCCTATACCTTCCCGAATACTCCAACACTTATACAAAGATTTGTGCCAAAACACAACCTCGGGTTAATTATTCCACAAAAAGCGGAGAAATTCAGCGAACAGTTCCGTGAGTTAAATCTGGGCCATTGAGTGGGCACTTTCACTTGATTTCTCTATGTAGAATGAGCCACGGATCAGGTTGCGGAGCGAGTTCTTTGCATTCGTGGCAGCCCTGCACACTAGATGCGACCTTGCATCATTGCCTCTGCTGTTTTCCGGACGCAGTTCTACGTCTACCCCCAGTCACAACACAGCGGTCGCAGGTCACGACCGCGCTGTACTACAGGGTGGATGCACACGAGCGATTTATCATCGTGAATTCGCATGTTCATTTCTCCGTGCGTTTTAACAGTACATGTGAAACAATGGAGCGACGCACACTATGGGAGCGAAGCTGCGGACTGTGCCCGCCGACCACTGCGAAGCAGCAACAGTGTGAGAATTTGGCAATACACACGTGTTCGCAACTTTGGAAACAGCTATCCTCAGCCTGCCGGTTTGGACGTTGAATTATATATTGAAGATGTGAAAAAACACCCTGAAATATCGGACATACCTCGCAAGGAGTGCCATGGTAAGATTAAGACGAGAGCCACATGGTTTCAAATGCGTGAACTGTTTTGCGAGGATTTTGCTGCGAAATCGCATCAGGAGTAAGGAGGTACTAGCAAACGTCGAAATTAACTATTTAGTGTTTACGTTCTAGTGCTGATGTTTTTGCTGGAACGCGGCCATTCAGAATTTGAAATAGCCCTAAACAGCAAATGATTCGCTCCCTGGCTAGAGCTTTTTCATCTCAATGTACAAATCTTCAGTCCAGAATAACAGTTTAAATATACAGTGTGTATCAGAAAGGATCATCCGATTTGGCACGTCTATATTTCTGAAACTAATAAACATATACAATGAATTTTGTTTTTTGATAAACGGAAAACTCAAAAAGTTTTTTTCATACCTTTTCATAGGTGTTCAATATGCCCCCTTGAGATGCACAGCATATGTCAATGCAGTATTCAAATTGATCTCACACTGCAGTGAGCATGTCTTGAGATAGAGCTTCCACAGCTGCTGTTATGCGATGTCTCAGCTCATTCATAGTTGTTGGCAACGGAGGCACGTAAATAGTCTTTTATAAAACCCCACAAGAAATAATCACATGGAGTCAAGTCCGGTGACCTTGGAGGCCAGTAATGTAAGGCTGAATCATTTGATCCAGTACGACCGAACCATCGTTCAGTAATCCTTTGTTTTAAAAATTCCCGAACTTCTAGACGCCAATGTAGCGGTACCTAATCTTGTTGGTAAATGAACTCGTTGGAATCAGTCTCCAACTGTGGGAAAAGTAAGTTCTCAAGCATATCGAAATGTGTGCTTCCTGTTATCAGCGTTATCTGCAAAGAAAAATGGACCATACATCTTTTGCGGTGAAAATGCACAAATCACATTAAATTTTGGAGAGTCCCTCTCTCGTTGTACAACTTCATGCGGTTGTTCCGTACCCCATTATGATGGTTCACCTTTCTGTTTAAATGGAATGTTGCCTCGTCACTAAACACTAAGCGTGGAAGAAAACTGTCATCCTCCATCTTGCCAAGAACGAAATTATAGAACTCCACACGTTGTTGTGTGTCACCTTCACGAAGAGCTTGCAGTAGCTGAATTTTGTATGGTTTCATGTGTAAACGTCGACGCAATACAGGCCAGACGGACATCGAGGGCATGTTGAGCTGTCGAGCTGCACGGCGAACGGATTTCTGCAGCCCGCATCTCGTGGTCGTGCGGTAGCGTTCTCGCTTCCCACGCCCGGGTTCCCGGGTTCGATTCCCGGCGGGGTCAGGGATTTTCTCTGCCTCGTGATGGCTGGGTGTTGTGTGCTGTGCTTAGGTTAGTTAGGTTTAAGTAGTTCTAAGTTCTAGGGGACTTATGACCACAGCAGTTGAGTCCCATAGTGCTCAGAGCCATTTGAACCATTTTTTTTTTTTTTGGATTTCTGCAAACTCCTTGTGAAACTATGGCGGATGCGTTCGACATCTGTGTCAGACACTCGGGGACGGCCCGGCGATTTGCCTTTACACAAACAACCTGTTTCTCGGAATTGTCCATGCCATCGTCTAATGTTCTGTGCTGTAGGATGATTCACACCATACCTAGTACGAAAGTCACGGTGAACAGTTAATACTGAACCGCAGTTCGCAAAATGTTGAACACGAAACGCTTTTTGTTGTCCCGACACCATTTTTACTAGAACTGAAGTGGGCGTACACAGTTGCTACCTAGCGGGAACCATGCAAAACTCGAGAGTTTGCTCTTTCCAATAGTATGTTGTTCACGGACATATCTCAAATAACATAATAGTTTTTAAAAATCGGATGATTCTTCTTGATACACCGTGTAAATTGTGTTATTTCAGCCATTTCAGTGTAACGACTGCTTTCTTGTACAACAACCGACTTTTCTGCTTCCTTCTGCTTACACCCACACTGTTTGGTTCAAATGGCTCTGAGCACTATGGGACTTAACATCTACGGTCATCAGTCCCCCAGAACTTAGAACTACTTAAACCTAACTAACCTAAGGACAGCACACAACACCCAGTCATCACGAGGCAGAGAAAATCCCTGACCCCGCCGGGAATCGAACCCGGGAACCCGGGCGTGGGAAGCGAGAACGCTACCGCACGACCACGAACTGCCACACTGTGCCTTCCAGTTTAGTACTGCTGCGCGATTACCACTGCGATGTCACCGTGTGTGTACTGAAACGATTTTTGACGCTATTGAGCTCGCTGTGAGCACAGCACGCGCATTTCCTCGTTGCATCGAGCCTGAGGCGTGAGACAAAATGAACCGTCCTTGCACATATTCTCGAACGTACAAGATGGTTGTTTGGTACCGAAATAAAATGCAGCATATGTCCCTTTACTGAAAAAGCAGCTTTCGAAACATTTGAAAATATTTGCAAATGGTTCAAAACAAACGGTTTATGTGAGTTTTCCGGATTTCCCGGTGGATCTACTGCAAGTACACTTCTTGGGATTGCCGCCGCATGACATTTGTGCAAGTCCCACAGTACTTCTTCGAAGCAACTGTTGGCATCTTCAGGTGATCACGGTAATTACTGCTGCAATACGAGGGTGACAGATATTCGCACGGCGGCGTCCAAATTTATCACGGCCACAAACAAGAACCACACATGAAACTTCCTGGCAGATTAAAACTGTGTGCCGGACCGAGTAGAGCACTTGTCCGCGAAAGGCAAAGGTCCCGAGTTCGTGTCTCGGTCCGGCACACAGTTTTAATCTGCCAGGACTTTCATATCAGCGCACACTCCGCTGCAGAGTGAAAATCTCATTCAAGAACCACACATGCTCGGAAAAGCCCTTATGTTGGATAAAAGTTGAACACGCTCCATTCGAATATTCAGTTCACTGTGGAAGTGGAAAGAGACAGCAGCTTACAGTTTTGGGTTATCATAGTTAGCAGAAAAGCCGGCGGAACGCTGGGGAACAACTTCTACCGCAAACCTACTCATACAGAGCTATATTTGCAGGCCAAAAGTTGTCATCGCCCTGCAAAATGTGGAAACGTCGTATGATCTCTGCTCCATAGAGAACAAGTGGTCCCTGATCTCGATAGCGTTCCACGTATGCTGCAACATCTGAGAGTGGTGTTCCGACAGAACGGTTACTATTCTGAAAAACAGTTATACAGTGCATTCCGTTCAAAAATGGTTCAAATGGCTCTGAGCACTATGGGACTTAACTTCTGTGGTCATCAGTCCCCTAGAACTTAGAACTACTTAAACCTAACTAATCTAAGGACATCCAAAACATCCATGCCCGAGGCAGGATTCGAACCTGCGACCGTAGCGGTCGTGCGGCTCCAGACTGTAGCGCCTAGAACCGCTCGGCCACTCCGGCCGGCGCATTCCGTTCCAAACGAGTTCAGCACAGGGAGGTAAATCAAGACATAAAGATAACCACAACACCGGCCTTCCTGCTGAAGAATCAACCCCACGGGAAATAATGAAGGTCACGTGCTGTGTGCAACAGGAAAGGTTATGGGTAATGAGGTTCAAATGGCTCTGAGCACTATAGGACTTAACATCTATGGTCATCAGTCCCCTAGAACTTAGAACTACTTAAACCTAACTAACCTAAGGACATCACACAACACCCAGCCATCACGAGGCAGAGAAAATCCCTGACCCCGCCGGGAATCGAACCCGGGAACCCGGGCGTGGGAAGCGAGAACGCTACCGCACGACCGCGAGATGCGGGCGGTAATGAGGTGTATAAGTGTGGCATACTATCAATTGTAACCTGTACTGCGTGCTTCTGTTGCATAGCTGACATGTTTGACTTAAAAAAAAATCATGGATTTGTTCTTATCTACATTATAATTGAGGAAACTGTTTTGTTCTGTCAGTTACTATCTTGGCCTTAGAAAAAGCGGCGTATGTAAGATTCCATCCTAACGTGGGAAGTGTTTTATTGGACGGAGATGTCACACTGTGCAAGAACGCTATGTTGAACACCGTAGAAATATAGAAATACACACCTGGGCCAGCCTGACAAATAGGCAGCAGCGGAGCATTGTCTAAATATTGGACATCGTATGTTTTATGAAAAGACTCAAGTTTTGTCCTCACGATAACAGTTCTCGGGCTGTGTTTATCCAGACAACCTCATAAACACGGATGCGGGATTTCAATTAAGGGCTGTCTGCAATCTAGCGCTGTCTGCCATTAAATTAAAATGGGAAAAACAAGAACTTCCGATAACATACTCGACGCAATGGACTGCAGAGATTTAATTTAGCTTTTAGCCGACAACGACCAGGAGAGCGGTGTGCTGACCCCGTACCCCTCCATACCGCTTACGAATGACATCACTGAGTGCGGCTGGTCCCGGCGGAGGTTCGAGTCCTCCCTCGGGTATGGGTGTGGGTGTGTCGTACTTAGCGTAAGTTAGTTGAAGTTAGATTAAGTAATGTGTAAGCCTAGGGACCGATGACGTCAGCAGTTTGGTCCCATAGGAACTTACCACAAATTTCCATTACACCATTGGCAGAGGATAACACGGCGGTCGGTCGGTCCTGACTAGGCTTGGAACTTGAAAAAGCGCTGTCATTGCCCACGACGAATGGGTGAATGGCCTCTTTTCTGCGGTGAGTGCTATTTTCTTCCGACTATAAGAGCTTTTCTGTGCGTGCGTGTTTCCTCCTCGTGGCCCTTGTAAATTTGGATGCCGCCCTCGAGTACCAATGATTGCGTCTTAAAAAGTCCACTAAAAATTAGCGCCTTGCTATCTTACTGAAACGAATCACGAAGTGACTGGGGTGACTGGGGTGACGGTCCTCCCCGCGCGCTTCAAGTTCTACGAAAACACTACCGACCACAGCAATGCAAAAATTCGCACGCTGTGCCACAAGGTCCACCGGCGACTGCGCACATAGGGCGTTTCTGCGCTACCTGTCCAGCAACGCCTATCGCACCCGTTATGCCATATGTTTAACAGTCTAGTTACGATTGGGGGAGTAGTGCGACGTACTTGGCCTTTGCCCAAACCTGGAACTTTTCCAATCATGTCAATCAGCAGGAGCGAATATCAAGACGAAATTCTGATGTCTGCAAAGTTATGGCTGGAAAACTGAATCCTTCTTCGAGATTCATGTTACAGAATTTCTCCACGGCTTATGAACCCTTAGAAGAGTCCTAGCACTATAAAACAAATGTCATTAACAAATGCATCACAAAAAAACGTGTTGCAAATGAAAACTGTTTATCCAATCGTAAATACCTTTGCTGTCAGAGGGAGCGCTTTCGGTTACTTTATAGTGTGTAGTTCTGCAGAGTATTGCTGAGTACATTAAGGACGAAGGATTCGAAACTGTAGGAACAGAGAAAGGCACGGGGGAAACCGAAGCAGCAGCATACGGCTTCCAGATCACAACACACGTCAGATGGAGGGTGACTTGGTTCGGTTTCGGAAGGTCGCTTCTCTCTCGTGCGCGAGCAAGAAAAATTCCTTGAACCTCTTTAAATTGATCTTAATGCTAGGAAGGGTGGTATCAGATAACTCTTGCCAGTCAATGCGGATGCTGGCGCAAGTGCAGTCTAGGCTTCGTATCCGATTTTGTAGGTAACTGTCCTGCAGGCACCAAATGAAGTATTTGCTCTGGAAAGACTGAAAGTACGTATAGATGCAATAAAAAAAATAAGCGGGGGGTGGGGGGGGGGGTGGGGGGGGGGAGAGAACCACACCCGACATCAAATAACAACACTTTTCTCTTTATTAATCACATTAAAATTGTTTTATTGCTTCCTTGGAAACAAAAGTCAGAAAACTCAAATTAGCTACTACCTCCAACTTAGACGCCATATGGCATTTAGGAATTAATAAGAATAATAACAAGTTCACCTAGGTGTGTAGTACTGATGACTTCCGCTAATCCTACTTGTCGTGAGGCGTGTCCCACCGACAGCACACGGTCGAGTCTACCATTTATGCTACCAGCAATACAATAACGTATGATGTATTACCTATCAGCCTGCTGCTGTAACCGAGCGGTTCTAGGCGCTACAGTCCGGAACCGCGCTGCTGCTACGGTAGCAGGTTCGAATCCTGCCTCGTTCATGGATGCGTGTGATGTCCTTAGATTAGTTAGGTTTAAGTAGTTCTAAGTCTAGGGGACTGACGACCTGAGATGTTATGTCCCATAGTGCTCACAGCCATTTTGTATTACCTATCAGCTTGGCGCAACATCTCTGAATACAATCTTAAGTGACCTTTCAATGAGAGAGCTTTCTAGACAAATGACGTACCACATAACTTGTGATTAAGTTAGTGTATAGTCATTTTATGTGACCTCTTGTTGTTTTAAAAATAAAAGGTATATCTTCTGAAATAGTAGCCTAGGGCGTTTGAAAAAAATGTGTGTGTGAAATCTTATGGCACTTAACTGCTAAGGTCATCAGTCCCTAAGCTTACACACTACTTAACCTAAATTATCCTAAGGACAAACATACACACCCGTGCCCGAGGGAGGACTCGAACCTCCGCCGGGACTAGCCGCACAGTCGATAACTGCAGCGCCTTAGACCACCCGGCTAATCCCGCGCGGCCAGGGCGTTTGAATACGACCACTACTTCACTGCCGGGAAACAGGAAAAGCAGCTCCGCAAGATGAGGGAAAGCATGAATACGCACACAGCCAAACAGCAAGAAAGAAAATTTCACGCCGGCGTGAACACGTTAAACAGCTAAACATATCACAGATTACATCTTACTGAATCGGAGTTTGATTTAATGGAATATGTGTGTATGCTGAACGACTGAAACAGTTCTCAGAAAAAGCAAACGACTAGTAGAAGGGAATCATCGTTGCTTAGAGATTCCGCTGGCAGAATTTCGAGGGAAGGGAAAGCTGGTAACCGATGGCAATATTGCTTCGTGAATATTCCGTCGGTAGGGCTTCGCATGAGGTAGCCAAAGCCTGTCGTACACTTTCCGGGACAGTGCTCAGTCGAGCACGTGTCTATTATTCGTAAACAATTCCGATTTAATACCGACGATCGTAATTCAGGACAATAATGTCCAGCAGTGTACTGACATGTCTTTTAACGAAAGCTCTGTCTAAGTGCGTGTTGAGTTATGAAAGCGGTTTGGAGAACGTACGTCACGTACGCGAGGTGGTGTGAGTCGCCAGAGAGAGAGGGAGATCAGTCACATTCTTTCTTTTATAACTTCGGTTCTAGAGGAGTGACGTCAGAAGTCACCCCCTCCATCTTGCCCCGATACCAAATGAATTGATGAATCGTAACAGGTGACACCCTTGTTTCTTTCTGTAGGGACCACGGGAGTGGGTCTGTTTTCAGAGGTTACTAGACACCATGAACATAGATCGAGCAGGAGTGGAGGAGTGATTGTCAAGATTTTTAGTGCCACTTTCTTAACGGAAACCACCAGGAGATCCCTCAAACAACAGTCGTTTTGGCGTGCCCAGGAAGGACAAAGGCTTCCAATTCAGTCGTCTCCTCTAGTAGGTAATTTCTTAAATTATTGAATGTGGGATGAAAACTGTCCGGAAATTGGGAAGATAGTTCTCCATTGTCTCAGGATCATTTTTACATGGCTAGTCGAATTCTAACTTTAGCAGCTCACCGCAGAATTATCTTGTGAATGTATACGAATTCATGATTAATCAAAATATCAATATGAGTGATCCGTGCTGCATTCATTCTTCCATCACTCACAAGGGAACCTCCCCATCGCACCCCCATCAGATTTAGTTATAAGTTGGCATAGTGGCTAGGCCTTGAAAAACTGAACACAGATCAATCGAGAAAACAGGAAGAAGTTGTGTGGAACTATGAAAAAAATAAGCAAAATATACAAACCGAGTAGTGCATGCGCAAGATAAGCAACAACAAGGATACTCTCCGTTCGGGAGCGCCGTGGTCCCGTGGTTAGCGTCAGCAGCTGCGGAACGAGAAGTTCTCGGTTCAAGTCTTATCTCGAGTGAGAAATTTAACTTTTTATAATCAACTTCGCTCTCCAAAATTCCAGGACATGTTCAGATTTGCTTGGACATATGCAGGATTTGGCGGTCTACACACGGAAAAATTTGAAAACGTTAAAAACAAATATGTTTTGACAGAGCACAGGGAAAACTGTGCGACTGTGAAACTGCTGCATTCATTTGTTGCAGTTTATGTGACAAACTCTTATGTTTTCATCACTTTTTGGGAGTGATTATCACATACAGAAGAAAACCTAAATCGGGCAAGGTAGAAGAATCTTTTTACCCATTCGCCAAGTGTACAAGTTAGTTGGTTCGACAACATATTCCTGTCATGTGACGCACATGCCGTCACCAGTGTCGTACAGAATATATCAGACGTGTTTTCCTGTGGAGGAATCGGTTGACCTATGACCTTGCGATCAAATGTTTGCGGTTCCCATTGGAGAGGCACGTCCTTTCGTCTACTAATCGCACGGTTTTGCGGTGCGGTCGCAATACACAGGCACTAAACTTATTACAGTGAACAGAGACGTCAATGAACGAACGGACAGATCATAACTTTGCGAAAATAAAGAAAGTAAACTCATACTCGAGGGAAGACTTGAACCAAGGACCTCTCGTTGCGCAGCTGCTGACGCTAACCACGGGACCACGGCGCTCCCGAGCTCAAAATCTCCTTGATGTTGCCTATCTTGCGCATGGTCTACTCAGTTTGTATATTTTGCTTATTTTTTTCATAGTTCCACACAACTTCTTCCTGTTTTCTCGATTGATCTGTGTTCAGTTTTTCAAGGCCTATCCACTGTGCCAACTTATAACTAAATCTGAGGGGGGTGCGATGGGGAGGTTCCTTTGTCAGTACAGCTATTGTTTGCCATTCACAGCTAGTTCACCAGATTTCTCAGACAAATGAGGCGGCTCCACTAGGAGGCATTTAAAGGAATTTATTGTACGAATGGTACGAGACCGTCAGATTGACCTTATTCACTGGCTTCGTACTGCAATGATACGTATTACTTTTAATTCATATTTCATTTCTTGAAAAATAAAGTTTGAATTTCTGAACTTGCAGTGGTATGATCACATTGAGTTGCTTAAATTTATTTTCTATCGTACTGTGAATAATAATTACACTGACAGAAAAAAGATCGCAACACCAACAAGGAGTGGTGCAACGTAAACGAAAACTGGAAGCCGTGTTTCTCCATTTGAAAGATGAGGTCATGACGCCTACCCAAATTTCGCCCCAGTTGGATAAGAGTGGCGCTAATGGCGCCACTACGGGATGCAAATCAGATTTGCTTTAAATATACGCTTTAATGGTCTTGAGCGTTAGTTGCTTTGAAATTGGACATGGTAAGTTGATGTTAGTCAATCATACCTTCAAGGCGACAAAGACACTTATATCAACACCTCACTAAGTTTTAACGAGGTCGTGCAATAGGGGTACGAGAAGCTGGATGTTCCTTCTGCGATGCTGCAGAAAGACTTGACAGGATTGTAGCCACTGTAAATGATTGCTGGCAGCGGTGGTCACGAGAATGTAAGGTCGCAAGACGACCGGGCTCCAGACGGCCACGTGGCACTACTGAGGGGAAGGCGGCATGGCTCTGGCGCATCGCACTGCATTTGCAGCAGCAGTCAGAGCAGCTGTTGGCACCGCATTTACCGGGTGATCAAAAAGTCAGTATAAATTTGAAAACTTAATAAACCACGGAATAATGTAGATAGAGAGGTAAAAACTGACACATATGCTTGGAATGACATGGGGTTTTATTAGAACCAAAATATAACAAAGTTCACAAAATGTCCGACAGATGGCGCTGGACAGCAAAACGTCAGTGACGGCACATGACAATCGTATATAAAAGGAGCTGTAATCAGAGAGAGACCTTCCCTCCTTTTTTTTCCCCCACCTCCCCCTCTGCCCCCTTCTCCCCCCGAATCCTTTTGCACTTCCCTCCTCTGCCTCTTCTCATTCCCTCTCGCGTCTGCCCTGCCCCTCCCCCCCTTTTTGAGTCCTCTCCCTCCTTGGTTCCCCCCCCCCTCTTTTCGTTTTTTTCCTCTCCTCCCTCCTTGTTTTCCCCCTCCTCCAGGTCCCCCCCCCCCATCTGCCTTTGGCTCGGGAGTGCCATATTTGTGCCGCCATTTTCGTGCAGTGTTTTACAGTGTGTGTTGTTCCAGTGAGTGTTCCGTGTTGTGTCTTTTGGGAAGTATAGCGAACAGCCATCATACTGTCGCTTGGTGTGATTTTTTATCTCTTGCGAACAGAAGCCAGACTGTCGCCATGTTTTTTTTTAATTGTGTGTCAACTATGTTACTTATCTGATTCTTGTGTATTTTATCACCATTGCCAACCCCTTTTGCTTTCTGTTTTAACTTTCCGCATTTTTACGCCGTTTTACACTTTAAGTCACCATTTTATCGACTGTTTTTCCTTGTTTCTTTCTTCTTCCTTTTTTTAAAAAAAAGTCTGTAGGCTGTAGAGCAGCGTACTAAGCTGCTGCCCGCCCCCTTCAGGGGGAATTGAAAATCAATAAAGAAAAAAAAAAGAAAAAGAGAGTGAGAATCAGATGCGCCAGCAGTCGCAGCATGTTGACGTTACCTGAAAAAGCGCATTTAGTGAAGCTGTGTTATCATAATGGGGAATGTGCTAGTTCAGCGTTACGATCCTATCGCTATAGGAAGGGGATTCGAATGGGTAAAGGTCCGTTGACAAACGCAGCTGTGTCGAGAATGATTTCGAAGTTCGAAGCCACGGTGTTTAGACGATAGACCCCGTAGTGGCCGACCAAGCACAAGGCATAATGCTGCTGAGACAGTTCAGGTAGAAATGGAGACTGTAGCGGGTCTGTCTATGCATGGGGAAGTTAGCGCTCGTGCAGTCGCACGTCGCACCGACATTCCATACACTACTGTTTGGTTGGCATTTAGGCGTACCCTCCGATGCTATCCGTACAAAATCCATCGGCATCATGAACTGTTACCTGGCGATTTAGGTAAGCGGAGGGCATTTGCGGTGTGGGCGATTCAAAACATGGCGGAAGAAGACGATTAGTTGAGTAACGTGTTGTGGACCGACGAAGCTCAACGCCCACAACTGCAGAATTTGGGCTACCGCAAATCCTAGAACTGTCGTGGAAACTCCATTGCACGACGAGGAAGTCACGGTATGGGTTGAATTTATCACAACTACCGGGTCTTTTTTTCTTCGAAGAAATGCGTGATTCTGGTTTTGTAACTGCTACCGTGACGGGTGCGTGGTACGCCGATATGTTACAGAATCGCATCATCCGCAGCCTGGCTGATAAAAACCTGCTGGAACGTACGATGTTTATGCAGGATGGCGCTCCACCCCATATTGCTAGACGCGTGAAAGATCTCTTGCGCGCGTCGTTTGGTGATGATCGTGTGCTCAGCTGCCACTTTCGTCATGCTTGGCCTCCCAGGTCCCCACACCTTAGTCCGTGCGATTATTGGCTTTGGGGTTGCTCTAGGGATGCTGAAAGACAACATTGGAAGCCAATGCCTCACCATAACTCCGGACACGGACATGCTTTACAGTGCTGTTCACAACATTATTCCTCGACTACAGTTGAGGAATGATGGCGGACATATTCAGCATTTCCTGTAAAGAACATCACCTTTGGTTTGTCTTACTTTGTTATGCTAATTATTGCTATTCTGATCAGATGAAGCGCAATCTGTCGGACATTTTTTGAACTTTTGTATTTTTTTGGTTCTTATAAAACCCCATGTCATTCCAAGCATGTGTGTCAATTTGTACCTCTCTATCTACATTATTCCTTGATTTATTCAGTTTTCAAATTTATACTGACTTTTTGATCACCCGGTATATAACGAACTATCGCAAACGGTTTGCTTCAAGGACAGATCCGAGCAAGACGACCTGTAGCGTGCATTCAACTGATCCCAAACCACCGCTATTTACGACTTCAGTGGTGTCAAGCGAGAACTCATTGGAGGGCAGGGTGGAGGTCTGCTGTCTTTTGCGTTGAAAGCTGGTTCTGCATCGGTACCAGTGAAGGGGGTGTGTTGGTTAGGAGGTCCGTTGAGGGCCTATAACCAACTTGTTTGCGAAGTAAACACGTTGAACATACACATGGAGTTATGGTCTGTGGTGCGGTTTCGTATGGCAGCAGGAGCACTCTCATTGTTATGCCATGCACCCTGCCTGCAGATTTATAGATCAGTCTGGTGATTCGACCGGTTGTGCTACTATTCATGAACAGCTCTTCAGGGGGTGTTTTCCAACAGGGTAACGCTCACCCACATACCGCAGTTTTAACCCATCATGTTCTACAGGTTGTCGACATGCTTTTTTGGCCTGCTCATAAACCATATGTCTCCTACCGAGCACATATGTGACATCATTGGACGACAACTCCAGCGTCATCCACAAACAGCGTTAACTGTCCCTGCATTGACCGATCAGTTACAACAGGCATGGATCTCCATCCCACAAACATGTACAACACGATGCATATACATCTGCATGCCTACATTCATCATTCTGGCGGCTACACCGGTTATTAACGTACCAGAATTTCACATTTGCGATGACTTATCTTTCTTTCTTTCTTTCTTCTTTCTTTGTCTGAGCCTTGTCCTGAAGTTACACAGGGTCGGCCATGGGTAATCGGATGTGGCATGTTAAGTTTAAGGAGTGGCTGGATGCCATTCCTGCCGCCACCCTGTACCCCCTGGGAAGGAATTAGTGTACCCCAGCTGTCTGTGTCTAATGTAAGCCATGGAATAGTGCGAATGTGTTGCAGATGTCTGCGAGTCGTGTAACTGAGGCGGAATGTGGGGACCAGCCCGGCATTCACCTAGGGGGATGTGGAAAACCGCCTAAAAATCACATCCAGGCTGGCCGGCACACCGGCCCTTCGTCGTAAATCCGCCGGGCGGATTCATTCCGGGGCTGGCGCGCCTACCCGAGTCTAGGAAGCAGCGCGTTAGCGCTCTCGGCTACCCTGGCGGGTACATTTGCAATGACTTACCGCGCGCTTCATTTAACCCTGAACTGGAAACGAACGTCTCAAAGTTATAAACGAAAACGATTCTGATACCTATGACAGTGGAATACGTGTATTTATACTATTGTTGCTAATATTATAGGGTAGGCAAATTTCAGAGGTGGTAGTATGGACTAAAACAAGGAAAAAATGTCCAGCAAACTTGGGTTGTAAAATGCATACGTGAGGAACTATGAGTACTTTTTTATCTTGAACGTTTGATACATTTATCCTTCTCCATGATTCTAGAAAGTTTGTAAGATCACCACTCAATCACTCTGTATATACATACATTTACAGGCGCCGGTGCCTGTAACTTTGACGCTCTGTAGCGTAGTTGGATGGCGTTTCCGGACATGGGTTCCAACATAAAACTTGACCTACTACGCTCTCTCTACAGTCTCCAGAAGTGTGTATTATGAACTGTGAAAAACCCTGTATACAAAAAAAGACATATGGTAGGTATATAATGAAATATACGAGTAGTATACAATGAAGGATTAATGACAGGTACCGCATCTGGGAACCAGCAGCATGTGCCATGGAAAACCGGAGCATGAGACTGTTTTGGCAAAACTCACATACTGCTAGCTGATATTCGGATCAAATGATAGTCTGCATTTATAATTAGATTAATTTTACATGTAAGATAGCAAGTCTTTATTGCTGGAATTTGTGTGGTTATATAAGTAACATACCGTATTCTTCTCTTATTTTCATTTATAGTAGCACTTGCAGAACTTTTTCTATGTGGCATACCAAAGATATGATATCAGACAAACAGAATGAAAAATAAATATTGCCCGAGATTTCTGTGGGATTATGATCTGGAGATTTAGCAGGCCATCTGAAGGGCGATAGGGTGCCTGAGTGTTCGTCAGACCAGTCCTATGTACGTAGCTGTTGCCATCTTGGAAGCTGGGAACGTCCACTGCATACTATTCATGAAAGTGTAGTAGAAAGGCCAACTCTTCGTCACCGAGAATATGGAAATAAATATCGCGCGAACCAGCATAATTGGGCTAAGTAATGGTGCGAAAGACACCCCAAAACATCACCTTAGAACCTCACCGCATCGTCCAGGCTTAAACGCTGCGGATTAAACGTCTCACTAAGCCGTCGGTGAACTCGACACCGTGCATCATTTGAAAATAGACAGAATCTCGACTACACGCCTCCAGTCAATTACCGTTCAGTTTCTGTGTTCTCTAGCCAACTGAAGACGTACAGCTTTGATCCGCTGTGTGGGCCTCTTTGGGTTCCAGACACTAAACGTCCATCGCATGCAATTCCTTCCTCGATTTTCGCTCGTAAATTAGCCGAGAGGGACCTGTATTCAACTATAACAACAATTCCTGTCGGGTTTGAAACCGATTGTCATCGGCAGGACGTAGCCCTCCCCTCTGGGCCCTATCGGTTAGGGTCTTTTTACGACCACTTTTCTTAAGCCGTGTTACATGGTTGCGAGTGGTGCACCATTCCTTGTGGGCAAGTAGGACGGTCCACAACAATACGCCAACAAGTGGGGTGGTCGTGGGCACGTCCAAACAAAATAGTTTCTTTGTGCTACTCTATCACGACTCCACGTCCATCCATCTTAGTACGTTGATTTCATACAATCGACTGGCACATACACACCAATTCATTGCCATGACTTCCGTCAGAGGTGGAGGATCACATGGTAGCCCAGAACCAGTTCTACATCTACAGCGCTTTGAAGATACCAGTGTGCTGTTTTAAAGAGGCTATTAAATTTTGTGCAGTGAGCTTAAGTAAAAAACAGTGCTATTAATGTTGTATAAAACTGACCGAGTGTTGAACCTACATCGAGTAACGAATAAAGCTGTAGTTGACGTGATCTTACACATTTGTATTCCGTGACTAAAGAATTGGGTCTATGGCTTAAGTATAAATGAGACACTACTGTGTTGAGGCAACTCAAACAAATATCTGGATGTAACTTTTGATGATAACATAGCCCGCGACCGCTACGATCGCAGGTTCGAATCCTGCCTCGGCATGGATGTGTGTGATGTCCTTAGGTTAGTTAGGTTTAAGTAGTTCTAAGTTCTAGAGGACTGATGACCTCAGAAGTTAAGTCCCATAGTGCTCAGAGCCATTTTTGATAACGTAGCTGCAGTCGCAAGTGGAGCAGGGGGAAGACTTCTTTTCGTTGGTAGGATACTGGGGAAATGCAGCCAGTGTACAAAAGAGATTATTAAGAAAACACTCGTACGACCGTTCCTAGGGTACTGCTCAAGTTTGTGAGACCCACACCAATTAAGACCAGCTGGGGACGAATGCACACAAAGAAGGGCACGAAAAGTCACAAGTTTGTTTGATCCATGGGAGAGCGCCGCGGAAATGTTGAAAAATTTGAATTCGCAGACGCTTGAGGAGAGAGATCGAGTATCTCTCAAAAGCCTACTTACAAAATTCCAAGAACCCGGTATTATATAAGAAATCTGGAAATACAACATACTCGCTTATGTAACGTTCCAATAGGAGGTTTGACAACTCCTTTGATACCCCTTGTGTGGGATTTGCCTGCTTTCAGGCACTAGAGCAGCCGCCAGGCTGATATGATGTCGAAGTATCTCACAGGTACATTTGTAACGTGCTCAAGAAAGTTGCATACGTGGCACCGAGGGTACTGCCGAAATGGAGAGTGTAGAGGGACCTTTTGCCATTTTATTCACCAGCGTATTAATGTAGCACTCTCGTGTAATTACGCTACGGGAGGGCGGGAAACAGGAGGGTTGAAAAAGCGTAAGTACCATTTGCTGCTTCGGATCACGTTCAAATTTCGTGGAATAATTTTGAACGGTCCCTAGTGGTTCCAGCCAGTACACGAAGGCAGAAATTGTGGTCGCGCTGCACTCCAAAGGGGTCCTACCTATCACGGTCAGTGGGAATGCAGCCTCATAATGTTCTTAGAGAATGATTGAAACGTTCAAGGGCGTCAGCAGGGTAAGAGGTTGTCAGGATCACCTTCCTGTAGTTCATCGCACTGCGAACTAACGTTTTCAGCGGCGAAATGTGTGGGAATGAAAGTCCAGGGAAAGGGGTGTTTCCATTGGCACCCTTTATGTCGCCCCCTGAGGCCTTTTCGTGTGGATTCTGAGCGGCGGTGTTCTGAAATGTTTTCCTCGGCCACCCATAAGAAAGCCGCGTGATTTCAGCGATGGGTGTCGCGGTTCTGACTTACATCGTAGACACGTTAAGACTAGGGATGAAATGTGGGTAAGAGCGGCTGTGACGACCATCTCATCGAGTGATACCTCCATAGTGCCGTAATTTGGTGCCATTGTGATATCATTAACCCACCTTACAGCTCGCATGAAATATAAGCCGTGGCCTTTCTTCTCGTATGTGTCGTCACCTTGCTGTGTGAAGCGCCGCCGAGCCCGAGGATACGTCTCAGGAAGGTTTTAGGCACCTTTGAGCCAAATTGCAAACTTATACGTCGCAATGGGAGACAATTACGGTATTTCGAAAACATGTTCCTTTAATTTTGTTGCGCATATTAGACGTAGAAACTGGGGAGAAACGGCAGTTTTATGGCATTACGACTCGCGCTGGCTGACAGTGCAGGCAGGGCAAGAGCTGTTGGACACGAAGATCACCTGGTATTATGACGGCGAGTCATCAGGACGGGCTCTAGCTGTCGGAAAGAATAGTAACGTCGCGGAAAAAGGCTGGATAGCAGTACGGAAGTTACTTTGCCGAAGACATTTGTCGCCTGAGATGTCTGAAGGAGATCTTGTAGGCAAAAATGGGACAGAACCGGAGAGCCGTGACGTAAATGGCTGGCGACCTTGGAAGACCGGATGGTGTTCCGAGCTGGCGATCCGATGGCCGTTTTTCGTTCCTCGCATCATCTTTCGCTTCCCTGAGATGAGAAGCCAACTGTTTCTTGTTCTTACTCCGAGTACCTGATACAAGTCTGCAAATAAATTTGCGATAGGACGCGAAACTGGTGGTAAACTGATGGTAGCGCACCTGCCTAGCGCGCTGGAGACCCGGGATCGAATACCGGCCTTGGTATAAATTCTCATTTGTCTCTTCAGTCTGCGTATATACATCACTGATGCTTGAGATTTGAAGAGATCTCTGGAACCGTATAGTTTCATTTGAGTAGTGTAGTTACAAATCTACATTTTCACTGCGTCGTCCACTTTGCGATGCGTGAAGGACGATACTGGTCGCACTTCACTGCGTCATCCACCTTGCGATGCGGGAAGGAGGGTCCTTATCGTCCTAATTAGGCTGGCTCTCGTGACTGTTTCTTCAAAAAGCATAACAAAATGATGCAACCCATTGATAAAACGAAATATCATACGGTTATTCCTTTTCCGTATTAGAAGTGGAACGATGCTGCAACATTCATTGTGGGTTGGTGGACTGGTTACGTTGCGCAGACGCTTCCAGAGTGGTCAGACAAGTCCGAAATGATGTGACGGACTATCTCTCTGTGAAGTACCAGGAATCACAAGAGAGTTGGAAGCCACGGTGCTCAAAGAAGGGAGGATCAGAAAGGAGGCGACAGTGGACAAAGTGAAAATCTAGCATGTATCAATTGTCAACACCTTCCGCGACATTTTCAGCATGAAAAATATCGCCGCCTGCTGGATTTTCGCGAATGATCACACCCTTTAAAAATAAATAAATAAATAAAACCGCCCACGCCAAAAGAAGAAGTGTGTAAATGGGGAACGCTCAAAGTGCCAAATTTGACATTTGTTAGGAGAATAAAAATAACAGATTTTTATCTAAAACATTGAAAATGTATTTTGGAACCACAGCATTCTGCTCCTGACATAACTGTAAAAAAATAATGAGACAAATAAGAAAATAAATGTTTTATTAAGGAGGTGGACCTAATTTTTTTATTGGATTAAAATGTTTCTTAGAGTCTATTTTTAAAATCCATTTATATAAAGTGTGCTACCAATGTAAAAATATGGGGGTCTGGAGCATCCGAGCGCTCGAATGCAATCGCTGTTATACTATAACAGTTACCGACGGAATAGGGGTCCTGTTAGTTTCGGATATTATTAAAGAGGCATTAGTATCAGCTAAAATGCTTTTACCAACAAGACTACTCTTCGTAACATGATTCGTTTATGGAAACAGTCTGAAAGCACGTGCTTGTCGCGCGTCTGCGTAACTTGACATTTCGCTTGTTTTGTTATACAACATAAAAGGTGATTGCTTGAAAATGACAAATAAATGTTTGTATACGGATCGAAAACGATCGATAAGTAATTCCAATCCTACAAAAACACTTCGATTGGAAAGTGGAAGTCAGTGAATCGATATAATTTCGTCAAAATGAGAGTGGTTCGAAATTGTCGAAAAAAAGGCCAATTGCCGATTAAAAGGTTTGTTCATTTTAAATACTAATAAACACAAGTTGAAAATTTAAACGCTTTTTTTTTTCAAGACAATATCTTTCAAGTTGGCGGAAGCTGTAACTCATGAAATATACATGCAATTAGATTACACCTTTTTGTAAGTTGGGAATCGGTGTTTTTATGCTATAGTACGTAGGATTTTGGCGACATATTTTAATATGGATTTTTGGTACACGTTTTTATAACGACTTTTTTGTCGAAGAAATTGACTTTTATTTCAGGGTGCTGCCACTTTGTTAAAAACCACTTTTATTGAAATCCCTACGTATTACGTTTGACAATATCCTCGGCTTCAAAGTAGTTACTGAAACTCTGTTCTAGGTTGAATATTGTGGCATTTAGAGCTTCCACCAACCACCCTCGCACTCCGCGAAAGCCTTTTGTCGATGTCGTGTAGTGTCCTCTGTTTGCAAGTTTTTTACCTATAACAATACGTAATACAATCTTAAAGGTGTACAATAAATGTCTAAAGTCAGTTTTGTAATTTGTTTGTTACTTTATAGAAGAAAATTACGGATATCGGTTCCAAACTAGAGCGTCAGTCTGGTCTACCGCCTTAAGAACATTAGAAGTGCCACACGAGGAAACTGATTGGTTTTGAATGCCAATAAGGAAATTTTTACAAGCTGATTCTTGCAAAGAAGAAAACAGCAAACAGCCACTGTTAATGATGCTATTTATTTACATGAATAGCACCGTTCCCTTTTTCGTATCGACAGGCTCATCTTCAGACGCCTGTTCACGTTTATATTACATTTGTTGTTGTTTACATTAGCTGTTAGCTGGTTTTTTTTGAGAAATAATGTAAACAACAACAAGAGATGTAGTATAAACGTGAACAGCCATCTCAAGATTTACGTGTCCATTCGAAACCAGTAACGCGATTTGTGTAAGTAAATATCACTATTAACAGTGACTGATTGTTTTTCTCTTCTTTGTAACAATAAGTTTGTATTTTGTACACAGCCACGGTCACAAAAATGTCAGTTTACGAGAAAATAGCAGGAAGAAAGTTTTTGTCCAAGTGCCTTATATCTGAGGCACTGCGTTCTATTTGTCGTAATACAAATACAGAATTAGAGAATTAGGTTTTTAACTGGTAGAACCTTAGTCAACAAAAACCACTTCTCATATCTTTTAAGATTTGGAACTACTAATGTAGTGCTCCTTGCCTATTACGTTTCGCCGATTGCCGTAAGGGTTTGAGCCTGGTGTACATTGCACTGAAGAGATTCTTTGTGTCTTAATTCATAATGGCTGCTGGAACAAAATGGTGTCTGTTCTTTCGGACATATTCGTGAAGAATATATGTAGTTGTAGCTTGCTGCGCTGAAAGCAAGAGAATTTCAGTATTTCATGCATGAGAAGCATATATTTCTGCTGCTGTCTCTTACTATCATAGGTACTTTTCTTTAAACATAATTCCATATGATAAAATTATCGTATGGAATCGATGCCCGGGAGTCCCCACCCGGGAAAGTTCGGCCGCCGAGTAGCAAGTTTTTTCAGTTGATGCCACATTGGGCGACTTGCATGTCAGTGATGATGAAAGGATAATGAGAACAACACAACACCCAATCCCCAAAGGGAGAAAATTGCCGACCCGGCCGGGAATGGAACCCGGACCTGTTGCATGGCAGTCAGACGCGCGGGAGACTCAGCAAAGGAGGTGGACTGTAGATTCACAAATGTGACTGAAAGTGAACAAAACTTCACATTATTGAACAGATGTATGACGTCTTTTGCGGGACTACAGGACCGTCCAATCTTCGGCCCCTACAAATCATTCAAAACAGATGCCTCTGCCTCATCTTAGGAGCTCCGAGATGACCCCGGATTGCCGACCATCACGCCGAACCGAACATCACGCGCATCTCTGATCACATCACATCTGCAACGCAGAAGCTCTTCCGTTGGATCGACGAACTCAGGCTGCGAGCCCTTCCCCCTGCTTACGTCTGAATAGAGCCTGAATAAATTCCTGTACCCAGACATCTCAGAAGTCCGACCTTAATGCAAGGTAGAACTTTGGCGCCCGCGCGTGCTGGCACACACACAGAAACCGCGACTGTTATGTTAGACTGTGCTTGTACTCTAATGACCTTGTGGTCGACGGGTCGTTCATCCTTAATATTCCTTCCTTTCTTCGGATGAAGAAACCCTTTCATGTAAGGCAGTTTCAGAAAGACGAGAGATGATTTTCGGTATGAAACGTTTCCTGAACATCCGAAATGTGGATTTCTACAACCAAGAACTCCGTCAAGAGTGAATAAGTAGAGAAGGCACCTCATCAGCAAATTTTATGTTCGCAGCTTGATTTATCTAGGTGCGCTTCTCAGTCGGTAGCGCAATTGTCCGCAAAAGGCAAAGGTTCTGGGTTCGCGCTCCTTTTCGGCACAGAGTATTAATCTCACACGAAGTTTCACAACAGAAAGAGTATGCGGTTTTCATTTGCTTTAGTGTGCTATTCAAAGTTATTGTAATTTTCTATGGCGAGCTTCAGATCACTAAGCATCCGTGTGACTGTCGCATTAGCGGGCGCCCTTGCATCGTTCGGAAGTGTGGTGGCCTGAGCTGCAGTTAGTGACCCTGCGCCGCATCCAGCCACTTTGCGCTGAGTAACGTTGCGTCAGCGGTCGAGCGGAAGAGGAGAAAGTGCGGGCGTGGCAGCTGGCTCCTTTCACCGCAGCCGGCACTGTCCCCAGACGTCACCGGACCTCTTTGTTACGAGTTCGCCCGCTCAAAGAAGTATTTTCGCCCGCCGGAAGAATCGAGAACAACTCCGGTCATTGTCGAGAATGGCAAGCGACGCAGTCCGGCAGTGAGGGATTCATCACGCCGAGAAAAACAGCTGAGAGGGATCAGTATTCACTTCCGGCTCGGAGCAGGATGCCGCAAACCTTCTGGAACAGCGGTTTCTTCCAAGCTTTCTATCTCCTGTTTCACATTACCTACGCCATTGCGCTTCGGGTTTATCCCTGTTGACTCGCGTAGCTCACGGGGAACTAGACCGCATCTGCGGTTCGTGTAACGTGATCCCGCACATAGAAAGTGCAATTTTTCTGCATCTCCATGCTTGTGCGCAAATAAGATTACCTTCATAGCGCCGATACGATTACTTTTATGGCGGGGGGGATTAAAATAAGTCCGTAACTCCTTCAAAGCTGTAGTGCACAAAAAAAGAAAAACACATAGAAAGCCGGCCGCCGGCCGCTGTGACCGAGCGGTTCTAGGCGCTTCAGTCTGGAACCGCGCTGCTGCTACGGTCGCAGGTTCGAAACCTGCCTCGAGCATGGATGTGTATGATGTCCTTAGGTTAGTTAGGTTTAAGTAGTTCTAAGTCTAGGGGACTGATGACCTCACATGTTAAGTCCCATAGTGCTTGGAGCCATTTGAATACATAGAAACACAAACAGGAAAAGTAAAGCCGGTTAGTACACTTAAATATCGTGGAAAATCCATTCAGTAGAATGGACTAGTATAATTTTCAAGAGATGTAACAACTAATGAAATGGAAAGAGCATCTGGTTGGGCTAAAAATATCTGTGACAAGAAATGCCTATCTAGAAATACGAAACTGGAACACTGTACCATATCCATAAGACCAGACTTCTTATATTAACGTGAATGCATAACGATGAATTACAAATGTAGAGAATAGATATACTTGAAAGATGAGTTGATGGAAAAAGAACAAATTGGCTCTGAGCACTATGGGACTTAACATCTGAGGTCATCAGTCCCCTAGAACTTAGAACTACTTAAACCTAACTAACCTAAGGACATAACACACATCCATACCCGAGGCAGGATTCGAACCTGCGACCGTAGCGGTCACACGGTTCCAGACTGAAGCGCATAGAACCGCGCGATCTAGTGGGCGATCAGAGCGAGTTGGGTTTCACAAGATTGTTGCCTTCGGAACCCATGTATCGTTAGAAAATGAGAAGAAGGAAGGTAGATAAAGTACGTCGGCATCTACATCAACACTCCGCAAGCCACCTTATAATGTGTGGCATAGGGTTCTTTGTGTACAGTTGTCACTCCCCCCTTTTCTGTTCCAGTCGTGAATATTTTGCAGGAAGAACGATGTCCGGTAAGCCTCTGCGTGGGGTCCAATCTCTATAATTTTATCTTCATTGTTCTTTCACAAGATATATGCAGAAGGAACCAATATATTTATTGAATCTGCTAGGAACGTTCGCTCTCGGAAATTTAACACTAAACCGCATTGTGATGCGGAACGCCTCTCTTGCAGTGTCTGCCATTCGAATTGGTTGATCATGACTGTGACACTTTCGAGCCTACTAAATGAACCCGGAACGAAACGCGACACTCTTCTTTGGATTTTCTCTATTCCTCTATCAGTCGTATCTGGTACGGATCCAATACTGACGATCAGTATTCAAGTATCGATCGAACAAGTGTTTTTTAAGTCACTTCCTTTGGTGATGGACTACATTTCCTGACGGTTCTTCCAATGAATCTAAGTCTGGGATCTACCTTCTCTCGATTAATTTTATGTGGTCACTCCATTTCAAGTCGCTCCGCACACATATTCCCAGGTGTTTTATGGAAGTAACTGTTTCCAGTGATTATAATGCAATTTTGTAATCATACAATAAAGGTTCTTTCTGTCTATGTGTTCGCAATACGTTACATTTGGCCCGCATCTCGTGGTCGTGTGGTAGCGTTCTCGCTTCCCACGCCCGGGTTCCCGGGTTCGATTCCCGGCGGGGTCAGGGATTTTCTCTGCCTCGTGATGGCTGGGTGTTGTGTGCTGTCCTTAGGTTAGTTAGGTTTAAGTAGTTCTAAGTTCTAGGGGACTTATGACCACAGCAGTTGAGTCCCATAGTGCTCAGAGCCATTTGAACCAAACAGTGTGGGTGTAAGCAGAAGGAAGCAGAAAAGTCGGTTGTTGTACAAGAAAGCAGTCATTACACTGAAATGGCTGAAATAACACAATATACACGGTGTATCAAGAAGAATCATCCGATTTTTAAAAAAACTATTATGTTGAGGGTCAACTGCCACACTCTGCAACAAACGTCGAACCTCTGCAGGTCTTTCTGCATTTCTCTGCAATTTTCCACAGTCGTAACTTCTTTGTATACAACAGCATCATCAGCGAAAAGCCTCGTGGCGTTTCCGACGTTATCCACCGAGTCATTAATATATGTAATGGTCCTAAGGGCAGCGCGGGATTAGCCGAGCGGTCTTAGGCGCTGCAGTCATGGACTGTGCGGCTGGTCCCGGCGGAGGTTCCTCGGGCATGGGTGTGTGTGTTTGTCCCTAGGATAATTTAGTTTAAGTAGTGTGTAAGCTTAGGGACTAATGACCTTAGCAGTTAAGTTCTATAAGATTTCACACACATTTGAACAATTTTGAATGGTCCTAAGGCACTCCCCCGGCGCGCGCCAGAAATTACTTTTGCGTCTGAAGACTTCTCCTCGTTGAGAATAGCATGCTGTGTTCTGTTTGATAGAAAATCTTCAGTCCAATCACACAGTTGGTCTGATATTTCGTACGCTCGTAATTTTGTTCACTAGGCTACAGTGCGGAACAGTATCGAATGTCTTCCGGAAGTCTTCCTGGGCGCCTATATCTACTGCTTTCTGTGTCTAGTGGGCGAACAGAGCGAGTTGGGTTTCACAAGATTATTGCCTTCGGAACCCATGTTTGTTCCTACAGAGAAGTCTTCCGGCCCCCTGAAATGTCATAATACAGGAGCATAAAACATGTTCCAAAATTGTACAACTGATCACCGTCAAAGATATACGTCTATAGCTCTGTGCGTCTGTTGGACGACCCTTCTTGAAAAAGGGGACGCCCTGTGCTTCTTCCAATTTTGAGGAACACACTGTTCCTCCAAAGACCTACGGTATACTGCTGCTGGATGAAAGGAACTTCTTTCGCATTCTCTATGTAGTCTCGTACTGATCGTCAGATCTAGTGGCCTTCCCTTCGTTGTACAATTTCAATCGCTTTTCTATCCCATGATCACTTATTTCGATATCAGTGCGATCTTCCTCTGTGAAGTAGTTTTGAAAAAAGACATTTCGTATTTCGACCTTTTCTGTGTCGTCCTCCGTTTCACTACCATTATAGTCAAAGAACGTCTGGACAGTTGGCTTCGATTCGTTTACTCATTTAACTTAAGCCGAACACTTCTTAGGATTTTCTGTCAGATCGGTAGACCGAATTTTACTTTCGAAATCGTTGAACGCTTTACACATGACTCTCCTTACGCTAATTTTGGGTTCGTTTAACTTTTATTTGCCTGTGGGGCTTTCCTACGCTTAAATTTTGCGGTGAAGCTCTCTTCGCTTTCGTATCAGTGAGGTGGCGCAGTGGTTAATACACTGGACTTGCATTCGGGAGGACGGCGGTCCAAACCCGCGTACGGCTATCCTGATTTAGGTTTTCCGTGATTTCCGTAAATCGCTCCAGGCAAATGCCGCGATGGTTCCTTTGAAATGGCACGGCCGACTTCCTTCCCCCTTCCCTAATCCGATGGGACCCATGACCTCGCTGTTTGTTCGCCTCCCCCAAATCAAGCAACCAACCATCTAACATGGCTGCTGAACGACGGTGTATCTTTTCCATCCATCACAACTTTGTTTTTCACGTACCTATTTAAAGCATATTGTACAATGCTCTTGAACTTCGTCCATTGATACTCAACGTTGTTCGTGCTAGAGATGAAATTTTCGTGCTGATCGCTGAGGTAATCAGGAATCTGTTTCTTGGCACTCTTGCTAAGCAGAAAGACCTTCCTGCTCTTCTTTGTATTCCTATTTACAGCGATATTCAGTTTTTGTTGTAAAACACGTTCATTTTACGCTGACCTCACGCATAAGATTTCAAGTATATGAAAAAAATACGTCCAGCATATGTAAACAGTTGCGCGATTGTGTACCGTGTTCATATGATACAAAAAGTAACTGTGAGCGATATATATATATATATATATATATATATATATATATATATATATATATATATGTGTGTGTGTACATAGCCTGTCGCACAAGTTGCTTTATGTTTTTAAATAATTTAGTGACAGCAAACCTTTTACAATTTGCTATTTTTATCCACTTGACATCTTGTGTGTAAAATGTACATGTTTTACAAGAAAAAGAGTTGAAGATATGAAGATGACAGCATAGTCTGTTGACATCTGTTGCCTTAAATAAAGAAATATTTTATGCGATCTTGCTTGTTGAATGGTTTTTAACTGAGGAAATCAGCGTCGGGTGCAGATGTAGGAACCCAGAATTGCCGTCCTGGGCATGTTTCTGGTGGAGGAGGAGATAATCTCCGACCTGAAACTTCCTCGCAGATTAAAACTGTGTGTCGGACCGAGACTCGAACTCGTACCTTTGTCTTTCTCGGGCAAGTATTCTACCAACTGAGCTAATCATGCGCGACTCAGGACTTGTCCTCACAGCTTTACTTCCGTTAGTACCTCATCTTCTCCTTGCAAACTTCACCGAAGTTCTGTCGCATACTCTGCGGGACTAGCTCTCCGGGAACAAAGGATATTGCGGATACATGGCTTAGCCACAGCCTGGGGGATATGTCAAGAATGACTTGTTTCACTCTGTAGCCTAGTGTGCGCTGATACGAAACTTGGTGGAGCTCGCAAAAGACAAACCTTCTAAGTTCGGGTCTCGGTCCGGCACACAGCTTTATTCTTCCAGGAAGTTTCACATTAGCGCGAACTCTGCTGCAGAGTGAAAAAATGCTTTCTGGGAACTCCGATCTGTTTTCAAGTACCAGGTGTGTGTCTGTGTCGTTTGAATGGCATGATGAGTGCTTGTCTTGTTTAGTGTTGTGTTTGAGTTGTTATGGGCGAGAGGAAGGGAGAAAGCGAAATCTGGTACCAGCACATGCCCTGCTCCTCCCGAATAGCAGCGAGTGGGGCGACGAACTTAAACGTTCCTATCCGAAGGACAAGTCACCATTATCAACAGTGTCACATATCCTGATTTCCACGAGATTGGTGCAAAGTATGGTGATCACGACGATTTAACTATGTGTAAGACCGGAAATCGTCAGGTGGGGGGGACAAAGCGATATTTATTAATTATTATATACTTTAATTGCAGTAAGTTCCGAGTTATTGTTATGTGGGAGAGAAACCTCTCTATTGCGGAAAATATCAAACAAAATAATAATCGCTATATAATGTAATAACAACTAGATGATAACAGATTTCGGTTGGTTAGCGACTATCCTCAAACTGTTATTTTGGAATCGTGTTGAAGTCGATAATTAAGAGCCAATTGTTTACATCTTGATCCAGGGCATACTGCATGAATAGTTTATAACATTTGTAACTGTTGTTTGCATTCCTTCTAAGTAAGGTGTGTCTTTAACAAAATAGTGTAACTATTGGACTTAGCCTTTGCGAGATTAATTTTAGCTAAGTGAAAAAGTTGCATTACTAACTTTTTCCGCATTTTTAAATCGCTTCATTTATCTCTCCAACATTCATTCTCCTAAATATGATTTTTTTCTTGTGTTTCGAATATTTTCTGATTCTATCTTATTGTACATTTGAAACTCTATTTCGTTTTCAGGGCCTAAATTTTTGATTACGTAGCTGACATACTGATCCATTATCCAGTGTATGGCATTGCCTTTTGTTGTTGCATAATATTTTGTTCGTAATCTGTAAAGACGCATTGAAATAATACAGTCAGGTGAAGATCTTGAAAGGGACTGCTATTTTGTCCCTTAGCGAGTTCCTACTGTTTATGCTTTCGTTGTATGTGTATCTATATATAGCACTTTTCCTACATGCGTATGAAAAAAAGGCTGGTTTGACTTGTACGATCGAGTTAGGTCTTTCACTGGTATTAACGATACTATCAAGTGTCCACCTCTGCTTCCAGAACTTGAGTGAGTAGTGACTGTGAGAGCCCTAAAAAAAGGTAGGGGCGCAGAGATACCGCGCGAAACAGACGGAGAAGTCATAATTGAGAAGTGGTTACAGCGCGACGATTTCTTCAGTTACCTTGCCGACACAGTGCACTTCTCGCGCAGTGAACACGTAATTGGTTGTTGCTCGCTGTAGTACTTCACCGCTGCCATTTCTCCGGAGAGAAAGGTCCACTCTTGTCAACTCATCACAACTTTTACTCTGTATGACGGTTGCTGCGCCACGTAGCACATGGTTTTCACTACTACTGTTCATAGGGGACAATGGTACCGTCAGGAGTGCCCCAAGGAAGTGTGCAGGTCCACTCTCGTTCTCTATGTACTTAAGTGACTGACGGATAGGGTAAGCAGCGAGCTGCGATTTGCTGACGACGCTGTAGTGTATGGAAAAATGTCGTCTTTGAGTGACTTTAGGAGGATACAGAATGATTCAAATAGTTCAAATGGCTCTAAGCACTATGGGACTTAACATCTGAGAGCATCAGTCTCCTAGACTTAGAACTACTTAAACCTAACTAACCTAAGGACATCACACACGTCCATGCCCGAGGCAGGATTCGAACCTGTGACCGTAGCAGCAGCGCAGTTCCGGACTGAACCGCCTAGACCTCTCGGCCACCGCGGCCGGCGATACGGAATGACTTGGATAGAATTTATATTGGCTATAATGAATCGTAGCTTGCTCTATACCAAGCGTGCACAAATAGTAGCCCGCGGGCCGCATGCAGCTCGCTAAGACAGTCAGAATTTTTATGTAACAATTTATACCTTTTCTGAAATCCAAATTTAACTAATGCATGCAATAATTTTAAAAGATGCGGCCCTCTGCTAATCTCTGTTTCCACAAAGTGAACACCGAGCCAAAACTAATGGCCGTCCCTGCTGTAAACGTAGACAAAACTTAAGTTACTGCAGTTGAGTAGGCAAAACAATACTGTTATATTCGTACAAAATATTAGTCGTGTGCTGCTTGATACAGTCGAGTCGTTTAAATAACTGGGTGTAACGTTTGCAAACCGATATGAAATGGATCGAGCATCGTGGTAGGGAAGGCGAATGGTCGACTATAGTTTATTGGGAGAATTCCAGGAAAGTGTATCTTATCTATAAAGGAAACCGCATACAGAATACTTGTACGACCCTTTTTTCAATACTGCTCGAGTGTTTGGGGTCCGTTCCGAATCGGATTAAAGGGAAACATCGAAGCAGTTCAGAGATGTGCTGCTAGATTTGTTACCGCTGGGTTAGGTCAACACGCGAGCGTGTCGGAAATGTTCCATGAACATGGAGGAAAGAAGACGTTCTTCTCGCAAAATGCTATTGAGAAAGTTTAGCTAACCGGCATTTGCAACAGACTGCATCTACATGCACCTCGCTTAAGGACCGCGAAGACAAGATAAGAGAAATTAGGTCTCTGGATGTTTATCTTTTCAGAGATGGTTGCGAGACTCAGCTGTTCGCTACAGGATGTTAAATCAAACGACCATTCAGTAGTCTAGTTTCCAAACAGTTATTTTATTTGGCTACCAGTTCCGGCGATTTAGTACGCCATCTTCAGGCCCCTGACCGACGTGTAGGAAGATTCCAACACCGATTCCGGTCAAAATAGGGGCCAGCATTCAAATACTGGTATCTGTAGATTTCTGCTTGACACAGCGATCACTTCAACCATCATCTGCCGATGCAGCAAGCAACTATGGAGTTCTAATATCAACATGGATTTTTCAATAAATCATTATTTTTGTGGGAATATTTTCCATTTTATCGCCATAAAGTTGGTAGAATCACTTTGGGGTCAAAACAGACCCCAGACATGAAATGCGTTTTTCCAGAACTGATGACATGCGAGGGTTAAGTAGGTCCTCAACTCGCATCGCGAGGATGGGCGCACCCCGTTCCAGTCCTCCTACCAAGGAAAAATCCCTGGCAGTACCGGGAATCGAACTTGGGTCCTCCGTATAACAGCCATATACGCTGATCACTGAGATATGGAGGTGGCCTCACCCTTGAGCCACTAAAATATTTGACCGCCTCCCTTGTGAATTAAATGTGCTGAAAGACAATGAAAGTTTGAAAATAAATTGAAACTGACAACTCCTTAAACTCTACAGATAATTTTCTTGAGTAGATGGAGGAGTTGAGTTAAATTTAACTTTCCTTTTTTTTGTAAATTAAGATTTAAAAAATGCGATTATGTGAATATCCAGCATGTAACCATGTTTTTACAGAGGAAATGTATCTTGAGGTATTACCTGTTGGGTTTCGTCTTGGGATATTTGGTCGACGTATGCTCAATGATTTTTCTGACGTGTCACCAACACGAGTGTCTGGCATTGTCAAGACTCACTTTTCGTTGTTGGTGGCGGAATAGAGTCATACCAGCTGCCAGAGGATATACACAGAGGTGACAAAAGTCATGGAACACCCCCTAATATCGCGTCGGACCTCCTTTTGTCCGACGTAGTGCAGTAACACGACGTGGCATTGACTCAACAAGTCGTTGGAAGCCTCTGCAGAAATATTGAGCCATGCTGCCTCTATAGCCGTCCATAACTGCGAAAGCGTTTCTGGTGCAGGATTTTCTGCACGAACTGATCTCTCGATTATGTCCCATAAATCTTCGATGGATTAATGTCGGGCGATCTGGGCGGCAAAGTCATTTGTTCGAACTGTCCAGAATGTTCTTCAAACCAATCGCGAACAATAGTGGCACGATGACATATTTGGAAACATGAAATCAATCAATGCCTGTAAATGGTCTCCATGTAGCCGAATATGACCATTTCCACTCAATGATCAGTTCAGTTGGATCAGAGGACCCAGTTCATTCCATGTAAACACAACTCACACCATGATGGATCTACCACTAGCTTGCACAGTGCCTTGTTGACAACTTGGGTCTATGCCTTCTTGGAGTCTGAGAGATACTCTAATCCTACCATTAGTTCTTGGCCGGCCGCGGTGGTCTCGCGGTTCTATGCGCTCAGTCCGGAACCGCGCGACTGCTACGGTCGCAGGTTCGAATCCTGCCTCGGGCATGGATGTGTGTGATGTCCTTCGGTTAGTTAGGTTTAAGTGGTTGTAAGTTCTAGGGGACTGATGACCATCGATGTTAAGTCCCATAGTACTCAGAGCCATTTGAACCATTAGTTCGTGCCAACTGAAATCGGAACTCACTGACCAGACCACGGTTTCCCAGCGGTATGGGGGTAAATGGATTGGTCACGAGCCAAGGAGAGGCCATGCAGGTGATGTCGTGCTGCTAGCAAAAGCACCCGCGTCGATCATCTGCTGTCATAACCTATTAACTCCTAACTGATGCGTTCGTTGTACGTACCACATTGATTTGTGCGGTTATTTCATGCAGTGTTGCTTGTCCGTTATCACTGACAACCCTACGCAAACGCCGCTGCTCTCGGTCGTCAAGTGAGAGCCTTCGGCCACTGCGTTGTCTGTGGGGAGAGGTAATACTTGAAATGTGGTATTCTCAGCACATTCTCGACATTGTGGGCCGTGGAATAATGAATTCTCTAATGATTTCCGAATTAGTGATGTCCTATGCTTCTAGCTCCAACTACCATTCCGTGTTCAAAGTCTGTTAATACTCGGCGTCCGGCCTTAACTACGTCGAGAACCTTTCCACATGGATCACTTGAGTAGAAAAGACAGCTCCGCTAATGCACTGCCCCTTTATACCTTGAGTACGCGATACTACCGCTATTCGTGATTGTGCATATCGCTATCCCGCGACTTTCATCACCGCAGTATATATTTCTGTCGCGTCAACGTCTGAGGGCTCCTCCATAGTCATTTCCACAGCAGCTACAGTCTGCTCAACAATTCTGGAAAATGCATCTTATTTGTAAACGTACTGACATGTTCCCCATGATGACGCACGGAACAAATGGTTCAAATGGCTCTGAGCACTATAGGACTAAACTTCTGAGGTCATCCGTCCCCTAGAACTTAGAACTACTTAAACCTAACTAACCTAAGGACATCACACACATCCATGCCCGAGGCAGGATTTGAACCTGCAACCGTAGTGGTCGCGCGGTTCCAGACTGTAGCGCCTAGAACCGCTCGGCTACTCCGGCCGACGACGCACGGAACAAGCAAAAAACTAAACAAAACATGTTTGCTGATAGATGATCTAGAGAGTCTTATTAAACGAAACGCTACAGAAGAATGAGTAAAACTGCAGAAATGGCGAATGCTAGGAATGGTCAGAGCGAATCAGAACGGAGAAGGTGCTTATCGGGATATTGTAATCTGTGACACAGCAGTGACTACAGCTATTTCTTCCGTGGGAACGAACTGTCACTCAAGCTTCACACGACCTCCTGTTTGTCCGTTGCCACATTCTAGTACGCCAGTTCGGCCCCAGAGGTACGATTTGCAATCAATGGAACCTCTTTTCTTGACGTGAGTGCCTCCGAAGCTGATTGTAAGTAAATTCGTTTCGCGGTTCGCTGTTAGGTTAACTACCCGTCAGCTGTGAACATACGAAGTCGTACACCTCGAAAGGCCTCTCAGTTAACAGTATAACTATTACGCTGCTGCCTGAACAGTTACTGAAAAGTATGCCACCATCGTCAGAATATTCTGAATAGCGATTTATTCTTAAAATTGCTCTTAACATAGAAAAAATGTTACTAGTAATGTGAAACCTATAAAAAAATAAACAAAGAATGACTTCAATTCGGCTGCGATACTCTGAGCATATACGGGACTTCGGTATAATTCTGAGGATGTACGCAGTGTCCATATTACACACCAATATTTCTTAAACGACTCAAGTTAGGGAAATAAGATTTCAAAGAAGTACTAGTATACACAAGAAAAGTAAGTTACTGGGTAGTTAACAATAAATTTAAGATTTAGGATGTCTTTTGTGAAATTACAGTCGTATGCAAAAGACAAGAAGACAGTAGCCTTCGCGTGATGTGTCACTGCCAAGAAACATAGCTCGATGAACCTGGACCATACACAGAAAGAACTGCTACGGTATAGGGCAGCAGGTAACTTGCGGAAATACCCAATGAAAAACACAAACGATACTTGAAGCAAAGACACTCGTTACACTGGCAACACCGCGATTCATGATAGTCCCTTGGACATTACAAAGGGTGAGAAATGGTTCTTAACACTATGCCGTCCGGCGACACCACAGTGGTGTCGTGAGCATAGTATCACGCAGTGGCCGGCGACAGCAAAAAAAAAAATGGTTCAAATGGCTCTGAGCACTATGGGACTCAACTGCTGTGGTCATCAGTCCCCTAGAACTTAGAACTATTTAAACCTAACTAACCTAAGGACATCACACACATCCATGCCCGAGGCAGGATTCGAACCTGCGACCGTAGTGGTCGCGCGGTTCCAGACTGTGCGCCTAGAAGCGCTCGGCCACTCCGGCCGGCGACAGCACTTCAGTATCTTTTGCATTCTGTTGGTGTTTTGTTTAGGTAACAACAAGTTACACACGTCAACAAGCTTTTTGTTTTTTATAAGTACTTGTGCCCTTTCATCGTGGCGGACGAAAGAGACAATAGGATTATTTACGATGAATGCGCGGACGTCTTGTCTGAAGTTCCGGACGCCTTGGCCGATTGGGAAGAAGACACTGGATATCAGAAAAATGAAAGTGAAGCAGAATCGTAGGAAGATGGTGAAATACGTCCAAAAAGAATTCGGCGAAGGCTACGGTTGCCAACTGATTCGGCCGAATCAGACGAAGATAGCAGTGCACAGTGGTCAGACTTTGATTTACTGAGGACCAATAATAAATTTGAAGGATCCTCGGGTCCAAACATATTTCCCAAATATACAAAGAGCGTCGAGGATATCGTAGAATTATATATTGGGAACGATCTGTTTGAAAATATTAGTAACGAAACCAAGTACTACAGTCAAAATTACAATAGAAGGAAACTGGATTTAAAAAATGCCAAATTTGTCGACGTTACGGGACCCGAACTTAGAAAATGGTTTGGGCTTGCTATCCTTATGGGAATTGTAAAAAAAAGCAAGATTCGGTGATTATTGGTCAACGAATCCGTTGATAGGCACGCCGATATGTCGCAAAACTATGGCCCGCAACCGATTCAGACAAATATTATCGTTTTTACATTTTTCCGATAGCAACAATAAACCGGATAATGCCGACCGGCTTCTCAAAGTAAAATGCGTAATTGATTATTTTTCCAAAAAGTTTAAAGAAACGTTTAATCTAAGTCAAAACATCTCAATTGATGAAGGAATGATACAGTGGCGTAGGCGATTAAATTTTAAAGTTTACAATCCGTCGAAAATTACGAAATACGGCATACTCATTCGGATGCTGTGTGATTCGATTACGGGATACATTTCCTCATTCAAGATATATTCCGGAGCTGGACAGTGTTCAGCAAAAACAGTGATGGAACCATTGACACCTTCTGAAGCAAAGTGGCATCACCTCTGCATGGATAATTATTGTAACAGTGTAGAACTTGCAGAGAAGTTACTTGAAAGGAATATTCGAGTTTGTGGAACGATACGGCAAAATAGAGGATTCCCGGAAAATTAAAGCGCCAGAAAGTCAATGTGTTTGAAGCTTGTCATCAACAGAAAGGTGACAAGCGGCCGGCGACAAGCCAAGTAACCCGAATTAGCACTGCCAGCGCCAAGCGAATAAATTTGTACGAGACGTGCGGACGGCAAAGTGTTAATAGGGCGTGTGACCACCACGGACGACAATGCATGCTCTACAACGTGTTCTCATATTGGTCACAAGTTTGGTAAGGAGTTATGGCGGCAGGGCTCTCCATTCCACCACAACTGCTGGATGGTCGTTACTGCATGTGGACGTGGTGCATTACGTTTCGTCCGCAGCTCGTGGTCGTGCGGTAGCGTTCTCGCTTCTGGCGCCCGGGAACTCCCGGGTTCGATTCCCGGCGGTGTCAGGGATTTTCCCTGCCTCGTGATGACTGGGTGTTGTGTGATGTCCTTAGGTTAGTTAGGTTTAAGTAGTTCTAAGTTCTAGGGGACTGATGACCATAGCTGTTAAGTCCCATAGTGCTCAGAACCATTTGAACCATTACGTTTCCTCAACGCAATCTACACGTGCTCGATGGTGTATAAGTCGGGAGAACAGCCAACGCTGTCCATTCACACCGAATATTCTCTCTTTCCAAGAGCTCTGCATCTGCGTAGTTCGATGCAGCCGCCCATTGTCGTCCATAGAAATGAAGTCAAGGCCGGAAGAAAAGACGCACGTTGAACGGTGAGTGTAATGTATTCAAAGATTCGCAAGTTGCCGATCTGGCGTCACCTAAAAAAGACTTGCAATACGGCGGCCGAACTTCCCCGAATGGAGCCTCCCGGCCAACAATGCCGTACGATTATTTCCATTTTTGCAACATTATGCCTCCCCACACCGCTGGACCACTAAACCGATCATGTTCAAGAATGTTCCTGGGTGCACTATGTGTTCCCAACTCTTGTCATAATTATGACGGTACGACTAGCATGGTCCAACATAGTCGTTTTGGTGTCCAGGTGTTACGGTGTGCGGAGGCATAACGTTGTATGGGCGTATTGACCGCCAAATCTTTGAGCACGGTAAACTCACAGGTCAACTTTATTGTGAGACTGTATTGCTTCAACATGTGCTTCTTTCCAGGGACGAATTCTGCCCTGACTTCATTACTATGGATGAAAATGTGCGACCGCACCGAACAGTGAAAGTGGAGGAGCTCTTCTAGCGAGAGAATATTCGGTAATTGGCTGGTCTGCCCATTCCCCCGACTCAAATCCCATCGCTCACGTGAGGAATGTGTTCGGGAGATGTATAGCAGCACGTCTACATGCACCAACGATCATCCGCAGTTTCCAACTGCGCTTTTGAAGGAATGGAACTCCCTACCACAAGAAGTCATTGTATTGTATTGTAGTGTATGTTAAACGGGGGCCTAGAAACGACGGAGAGGCTCCGTCCCCGCCGCAGCCGCAGTGGTCAACAACCCCATGACGACTACCGCAGTCCATTTCACCCCTCCGCCGCCCCACACCGAAGCACTCTTTCAGGGTTATTGTGCGGTTCGGCCCGCGGCGGACCCCTTCAGGGAAAGTAATGGTGGTTTACGCGTACGTGGAGATGTTTGTGCAACAATCGCTGACATAGTGTAGCTGAGGCAGAATAAGGGGAACCTCCCCGCATTCGCCGTGGCAGATGGAAAACCGCCTAAAAACCATCCACATACTAACCCGGCTCACAGGACCTCGACACAAGTCCACCGGGCGGATTCGTGCCGGGGACGAGGCGCTCTTTCCCAGTCTCCCAGTCTGGAAAGCCGTGCGTTAGACCGCACGGCTAACCGGGCGGGCTAAGAAGTGCTTACTAACCTTGTGGTCAGCATGGGAGCTCGTTGCAGAGCATGCATCGCAGTCCGCGGTGATCACACACACTGTTAGCAGCGATGTCCTGTGGACCATCAGGAATCGCGGTGACTTTGGAGTAATTATTGTCTTCAATAAAAGTGTTATTTTTGTTCGTCCCATTGAGTATTTCTTTCAGTCACATTCTGTAACACACTGTAGCAATTCTTTCTATGTATGGTCCATGTTGAATAGAGCTACGTTACTTGGCAGTGACACATTATGCGAAAGATATTTTTTCCTGAAGTTTTCCGCACCAGTGTATTTGTGTGGAGTGTAGCCTAGTACGGAAATGGTACATGGACAATAAACGCTACGGAGAAAAAGAGAGTAGAATCATTTCAAATGTGGTGTTACAGAAGACTTCTGAAGATTTTATGGGGGAGAAGCACTTGGCGACGACACATTCGCTCAAGAATAATATTACAGCAGCAGAGAGGGCTGCTTCACGTTCTCTGTGCTGCATAAGTGGAATTATGTTCAGGAGATGCAGCGTTTACTAGCTGATGCATCGTATCGCAGGCTCAGTGCTGACCAGACGAAAAAAGTGGAGAGGGAGGGTAACAGCCTCCCGAAGAAAAGTTGCTTGTCAAAAGACACTGTTAAGTCTCATATCGTGATTGACGTTGATCATTTTTGGTGGTGTTACAGTGCTAGTTGTTAACTGAGTGTGTTGTTGTACAACGTAGGCTGTCTTCTGATTGCTGGTTAGTGTTGCCCTGCCTACCGAGGGTGTAAGGTGCCACACACAGTATCTCTCGTTTCATTCGTGCCTTGAAAATGACGGGGTGTTCACCTGTAGAAATATTTGCAGATGTCGACGACGTTAGCCAGCTGCGGCGTATATATTATTTGAACATTATGTATAGCAGCACGTCTACATGCACCAACGATCATCCGCAGTTTTCAATTGCGCTTTTGAAGGAATGGAACTCCCTACCACAAGAAGTCATTGTATTGTATTGTAGTGTATGTTAAACGGGGGCCTAGAAGCGACGGAGACGCTCTGTCCCCGCCGCAGCCGCAGAAATCGGTTGGAAACTTTCCTCATGTGAGCACGTTGTAGGTGTCGTCACCGGCGCCAACCGTGTGTGAATGCTCTGAAAAGCTAATCATTTTCATATCACAGCATCTTCTTCCTGTCGGTTAAATTTCGCGTCTGTAGCACGTCATATTCGTGGTGTAGCAATTTTAGTGGCTAGTAGTGTAACTGAGGAAAAGCTCGAAACATCAATTAGGCGTGGCAGCAGTGCTAAAATTTTCGTTTTTAAATAAACCTTGAAAACTGCATTCGTTAGAAATATTGCATTATTACAGAAAATGGAAAAAGCCATCCGTGCCATTTTAGTAACAACTCCAACAGAAACGAACAACAAACGCATGGCATAAGAAGTGGTATAGCGCTGCTGAGATAATAATGTTCCTCTCACTGTGTCATGTTTTAAGGCACGCGTGTACGTGCAGTGTGCAAGACGTGCTGCCACTTGGTCTATACCATAGTTACTGTCTGTCGTCGGTTTTACTGCAGAAGGGCATCAATCTTTGTTTCGAAACATCTTTACGAAGTGACATAGCAATGAAGTACAATGCTTCATTTGCTTTGGAAGATTAAAGATTCGTCTGTTATTTCCATCAACTTGTAGCCCTTTAGCACTGGCTATTCGTAGTGCCCAAATAGTGCTGTGACCACCGATTAGAACGTGCTTTTGAGCAGAATTTCAAAAAATTACAATCAGTGGGAGAATACTGGTAATTTTTTGTAATATTTAGTCACTTATCACTTTTCGAGAAAAGTTGCGAATGGTAGATGGATTAAGTTTTCTTTTATTTGCCTATTTAATTCAATATTTTTATTGATGCCTCTTGAGACTGAGTGGGTCAAAATTTTTCAGTCTTCATTCGATTTCTACGTTTATTACAGGACTTAATAAGAACAAAAAACCCGGAAGTCGGTTATTTTAGATACCGGTTATTTTGAGCGATTTTAACAATCACGTTAAACTGGCGTGGGAAAAAGCGATAAAACCGAAAACCGGTTGTTTCAGCGACAACTGCCATCCCTATCGGGCGGCCAAGTGGTTTGTACACGCAAAGAACTGCAATAACTTATATTCCCGTGTGGCAGTAGCGTACGATGGCTTTTATTATATTTGACGCCACAGTATAAATGTTGCCATGGTTGGTTGACTGGTTGATTTGGGAGAGGGGACCAAACAGCGAGGTCATCGATCCCATCGGATGAGGGAAGGATGGGGTACGAAATCGGTCGTCCCCTTTCAAAGAAACCATCCAGTCATTTGTCTGATACGATTTAGGGAAATCACGGGAAACCTAAATCAGGATGGCCAGACGCGGATTTGAACCGTCGTCTTCCCGAATGCGAGTACAGTGTGCAAACCACTGAACCACCTCGCTCGGTATGTTGCCATGTAGACTGTTGTAATTCATTTTATGATACTTTAAGATGACAAGAAGATCGAAACCGGCAGTAAATGAATAAACATTTCAACAGCAATTCTTGCCAGTTTTAAAATGTGACTTTAAAATTTCAGAGAATAAACTAACGTGAAAACTAATAAGGGTCCCAAAATAGGCACGGAGGTCTAGAAAACTACAAGCTATGCTTGACAGAAGATAGATTTAGATGCTACCCCATGTGAATCAGCTTGCGGCCAGACCACCTACAGAGAACATTCCACCTAGGTAGGGGCGCTTCAGGATAGAGTAGCATGGAGAGCTGCATCAAACCAGTCTTTGCACTGAAGACCACAACAACAACAAAGGGGCGCCTATTCACAGGCTAACCGTACGTGCTGCCAATAACAAATCGGACACGGTTCTTGAGTCCACAGATAGAACAGGCGTCACACAAAGGTAAAGCCCATCCACTAAGGAAAAAAACTGGCAGAAACACTGACTTTCGATGGAAACGAGTAAAAGAAACAGCTTTACTCCCATTATCCACTCGCACAGCTATAATCTGCAGACCTGTGTCCATTATCTTAGTGCCAAGTGAAATACTGATGATGGTGAATACACACTTCAATTTCCTGTCGTGTACACTATTATTCTTGTAACTTATGTTAAAGTGATGTACCAAGCGTTAATGTAACGAAGTTGTTATTATAATATCAAAACATGTTACGCAGGGTGGCCAATTTTAATTCGTAATGGGGAATAACTCAGAACAGAGATGAGATACAGCGCAATGTTTTAGATGGAAGTTGTAGATGGGAAAGAGAGTCGTGCATTGCTACTAATGGCCTTGACCGTGAACGTGATTTTCAAGGTGTTTTGGAGATTAAAGCGATTTTCGTAAACGGAAACCACAGCATTTGATTTAAGAGTTGAAAAGAGACGTATATTTTACGTGTAAATGATACATTATTCAAGGTCATGGCAATGTTCAATGAAGATCAAATAAGCAAATATGTTTTCAGTTCCAGTAGGAATTAACTAGAAATAGAGGAAGGATACAACAAATGGTGGTCATTTTGAGCATATGTTGAATGGTGAATTTTCAGGCACAAAGGGAAAGGCAGAGGAGCTCTTTGAATCAAGCACCCAAGGAATGAGAGGCGAGGAGACTCTTTCAGCGATTTGGAAGTCAATGATCTACCTTTTATTTATATTTGTTCTATCATGCAAATGTCAAATTACATTTATGCACTGTGATTTATTTATTTTTGCCAATAAACACGCCAATGAAAACTTAAAGTTCAAATCTCTCTTCGCTCTTTCCAAATCCGGCGTCATAAATAGGGGTTACCATGAAATAAAACTCAGCCTTCGAATGATCTTCGGTAAGTACCTTTACGATCATGGTTGTTCGTGAGATGCGTTATCCTTTATGGCCCTTCTGATTTGTATCTAACATTGTATTTTGTTGTATCCCTCCTCTGTTCCGAGTTAATCCCTACTGGAAACAGATGTAGTTACTTATTTGACCTTCATTGAACCTTGCCATGTCCTTGAATAATGTATCATTTTATACGTAAAATTTGCCGCTCTTTTCAAATCTTAAGTCAAATATTAGGGTTCCCATTAGAAAATCACTTTAATCTCCAAATCACTTTATAAATCAAGTTAAAGATTACGACCAGTAGTAGCAATACGTGGTGCTCTTTGCCACCTACAACTTTGATCTATGGCATTTTGTTGTATCTCGTCACTATCCCGAGTTATTCCCCATTATGGACTAAAAGGGTCCACCCTGCATACATTATTATTATTATTAATTTCCAGGCAAAGGAAATTCTAGTTAGTGTTCAGGAAACTAAACAGAGAATGCTCAAAATGGGGCCTGACAATTGACATCAAACTATGGAATACATGGAAGTCGGTGAAGATGAACGAGAACACTTGGATGTAGGGTTCTGCAAAATTAAAGTTATCTCTACATTTAAGTACTTGGCCGTCATTTTCACAAATGGAAGAAGTACCCAGGACATAACAAATAAAATTGGTCAAGGGAAAAGAGTAATTGGTCAACTTAATTCTTTGTTATGGAGTGACAAATTTACAAAGAAAACGAATTTCTTGCTACACAGGTCAATCGTAGAGATTAACACCATCTATGACGCTGAAATATGGGAGCCAACCAAAACGGAGAACAACCAATTGATTTCCTTTGAGTTGGATTTTTGGCGAAGAATTTGCCGCATCTCCAGACTGGACTGCGTCGGAAATGAAAGTACACGGGGAATTATAGCAGAAAAAGACACACGATACCGTAGGTAGCTCAATATTACATGGGTATGGCCACCTCCACCGAATGGATAATAACCGATGGCTAAGAAGGATCTATGAGTGGACACCGGCTGAGCGAAGAAAACATGGAAGACTAGAAGATGAATGCAAGATGTTAAAGATGTGATTAATTTAATGCGCCTTCAGGAAGAAGATTAGACAGGTTGGAAACTGTGGAAGTTACGCTGAGAGGCAGAAGACGACGACTGTTGTTAAAAAGCCGCACCCAGACAGTCACCCACCCACCCACCCACCCACCCACCCACACACACACAAAGAAAACCTCGTAGCTCCGTTTCGTTAAATTTTACAGGAGAAGCATAAACGGTTCTTAAAAAAATAATATCAAGTGTTACACATAAAGTCGCTACATGTATATGTATGTGGTAGAAGCCTAGTTATTGACATATTACAGAAAACCATGCACTTTCAAATCTCTCTTTGATAACACAGTTACTGGTTACTGGAACTACGACGTTTTCACAGACAGAGGGGGTTACGAGGTTCTCATCAATTTTTTGTAAAAACGAACTTTGTCGGTTCCCTACACTGCAACAAGAAAAAATGTCTAGTAAACACGGGCTCTAAAATGCTAAAACGCATATAAGAGCTATGAGCACTTTTTCGTCTTCGTTACTGTGAAACACACGTCTTATAGTGCAAGCACTTTGCTTTCCATTTTTTGGTAGGAGGGAGTATAGACCAAAACAACAAACAAAGTCCAGAAAACATTGATTCCATAATCCATACCTTAAGAGATATGAGCATTTGTACAATAGAAGAGATGTATTTTACTCTAGCATAGTTGAACAAGTGCTCATAGCTTTTCAGGTGTGCAGCTGCCCATGTTTACAGGACTTTTCTTCTTGTTTTGGTCCATAATACCTCCCCCTAAAATATGGAAAACAAAAAGCTTACAGTAGAAAATACGTGTTTGAGAGTATCGAAGATGAAAAAGTGCCCATAGCGCTTAAGGTACGTATTTTAGAGCCCACGTTTCATAGAAAGTTTTTTCTTCTTTTAGTGTAAGGAACCTGTCTCCAAAGTTTAATTGTAAATCACAGTCCTACAAGTTGGAAAATGGTATCTAGTTCAAAAATGGTTCAAATGGGTCTGAGCACTATGGAACTTAACTTCTGAGGTCATCAGTCCCCTAGAACTTAGAACTACTTAAACGTAACTAACCTAAGGACATCACACATATCCATGCCCGAGGCAGGATTCGAACCTGCGACCGTAGCGGTCACGCGGTTCCAGACTGTAGCGCCTAGAACCGCTCGGCCACCCCGGCCGGCTGGTAACTAGTGATTATGTAATATAAATAATTGTTGAGATCCAGGCAAAGATATACACGATTAAAAAACTTCGTGGCGCTGACATTAAAGCGTTAATAGCTCCACTGGCAGCGTTTTAACTTGAACGATAAACTGTTTGATGATGATGGTGATGTTTGTCTGTGTGTGTATGTCGACGAGGTTGGTGTGGTCATCAGCAAGAGCATTAGTGAAGAGGAAATTTTGTTGATACGATGAGGAAGCGGAAGTAAACAGTAATGTCATTTAAGAAATGATGTCGCGTTTCACAAGATGAGGTGCGGCGGAACTGTTCTAGCACAATGGCCGGCTTCCGTGGATGTGTTTTAAGAGTGCCGCCACTATCTGTACTGATGTGACGTCTGTTCTGATATAACGTTGTTGTATTCTCCACTGTTTATAAATTTTGGTTCCAGTGCAAACACTCATTCCTCATCGAGCCGACTGTTTCAAATCGAAAGCTCTTCGTTCACAATATCTTTAATTTTTTACGAAATAAAAATGGGTCTCGATGTAACACAAGACACATTTTCGGGCACAACATAAAACTGCTTGAAGTTATCCGTCAAATTTGACAATATTTATTTTACTTAGACCTATATTGAGTCTACCAGCTCTCATCGAATGACTCAAGTTTTTGTTTACAATTTTCTTTTTAAAAATAATGCCTAAGATTTCTAACGTTTATGGATAGTCAGAACCATCTCTTATTCGCAGTGACACAATAGGTTATGCGAGGAAAAGCTCCCAAGATATCTGAGATCCGCTAAAAAAGACTTTTGAAGCAGTTCAAACATTTCAGTGGAAGCAGGAGGCCAAAACACATCGTTCAGATAACTACACTGACTGACACAAAAAGTGAAACAACCGGAAGGGGAGGAGGTTCAAATGGCTCTGACAAGGGAACCTCCCCATCGCACCCCCCTCAGATTTAGTTATAAATTGACACAGTGGATAGGCCTTGAAAAACTAAACACAGATCAATCGAGAAAACAGGAAGAAGTTGTGTGGAACTATGAAAAAATAGGCAAAATATACAAACTGAGTAGTCCATGAGCGAGATATGCAACATCAAAGACAATCTAAGCTGAGGAGCGCCGTGGTCCCGTGGTTAGAGTGAGCAACTCCGGAACGACAGGTCCTTGGTTCGAGTCCTCCCTCGAGTGAAAATTTTACTTTCTTTATTTTCGCAAAGTTACGATCTGTCCGTTCATTCATTGACGTCTCTGTTCACTGTAATAAGTTTAGTGTCTGTGTTTTGCGGCCGCACCGCTAAACCGTGCGACTAGTAGACGAAAGGACGTGCCTCTCCAATAGGAACCGAAAACATTTGATCGCAAGGTCATAGGTCAACCGATTCCTCCACAGGAAAACACGTCTGATATATTCTTTACGACACTGGTGACGGCATGTGCGTCACATGACAGAAATATGTTGTCGACTCACCTAACTTGCACACTTGGCGAATGAGTAAAAAGATTCTTCTACCTTGCCCGATTTAGGTTTTCTTGTGGATGTGATAATCACTGCCAAAAAAGTGATGAAAACATAAGACTTTGTCACATAAACTGCAACAAATGAATGCAACAGCTTCACAGTCGCACAGTTTTCCCTGTGCTCTGTCAAAACATGTTTTTTGCGTTTTCAAATGTTTCCGTGCGTAGACCGTCAAATCCTGCATATGTCCAAGCAAATCTGAACATGTCCTGGAATTTTGGAGAGCGAAGTTGATTATGTGTGAGTGCCTGAACTTTGATAATTATCTGAAAATAAAAAATTAAACTTTTCACTCGAGAGAAGATTTGAACTAAGGACCTCTCGTTCCGCAGCTGCTCACGCTAACCACGGGACCACGGCGCTTGTAAGCTGACACTCTCCTTGATGATGCTTACCTTGCGCATGGACTACTCAGTTTGTATATTTTGCTTATTTTTTTCATAGTTCCACACAACTTCTTCCTGTTTTCTCGATTGATCTGTGTTCAGTTTTTCAAGGCCTATCCCTGTGCCAACTTATAACTAAATCTGAGGGGGTTGCGATGGGGAGGTTCCCTTGTGAGCACTATGGGACTTAACATCTATGGTCGTCAGTACCCTAGAACTTAGAACTACTTAAACCTAACTAACCTAAGGACATCACACAACACCCAGTCATCACGAGGCAGAGAAAATCCCTGACCCTGCCGGGAATCGAACTCGGGAACCCGGGCGCGGGAAGCGAGAACGCTACCGCACGACCACGAGCTGCGGACGAAGGGGAGGAGGAAACGAAATGAAGCTTCGCGGGTTTTAAGGATATGTGAAGTTATTTCAATGCTTACAAAATCGAGTCAAATTTACAAAGAACTTGGAAGTACACTATGTGATCAAAAGTATCCGGACACCTAGCTAAAAATGACTTACAAGCTCGTGGCCCCCTCCATCGGTAATGCTGGAATTCAAAATGGTGTTGGCCGACCTTTATCCTTGATGACACCTTCCACTCTCGCAGGCATACGTTCAATGAGATGCTGGAAGGTTTCTTGGGGAATGACAGCCCATTCTTAACGGAGTGCTGCACTGAGGAGGGGTATCGATGTCGGTCGTTGAGGCCTGGCACGAAGTCGTTGTTCTATAGGATTCAGGTCAGGACTCTGTGGAGGTCAGTCCATTACAGGAATGTTGTTGTCGTGTAACAACCCAGCCACAGGTCGTGCATTATGGACAGGTGCTCGATCGTGTAGAAAGATACAATCGCCATCCCCGAATTGCTCTTCAACAGTGGGAAGCAAGAATGTGCTTAAAACATCAATGTAGGCCTGTACTGTGATAGTGCCACGCAAAACAACAAGGGGTGCTAGACCCCTCCATGAAAAACACGACCACACCATAACACCACCGCCTCCAAATTTTAGTGTTGCCACTACACACCCTGGCAGATGACGTGCACCGGGCATTCGCCATACCTACACCCTGACATCGGATCGCCGCCACATTATGTACCGTGATTCGTAACTTCACACGTTTTCGAACTGTTCAATTGTCCTACGTTTACACTGTTTACATCAAGCGAGGCGTCGTTTGGCATTTACCGGCGGGATGTGCGGCCATGAAATCCAAGTTTTCTCACCTCCTGCCTAACTGTCATAGTACTTGCAGTGTATCCTGATGCAGTTTGGAATTCCTGTGTGATGGTCTGAATAGATGTCTGCCTGTTACACATTACGACCCTCTTCAACTGTCGGCGGTCTCTGTCAGTCAACAGACAAGGTCGGCCTGTACGCTTTTGTGCTGTACGTGTCCCTTCACGTTTCCACTTCACTATCACATCGGAAACAGTGGACTTAGGGATGTTTAGGAGTGTGGAAATCTCGCGTGCAGACGTATGACACAAGTGACACCCAATAACCTGACCACCTTCGAAGTCCGTGAGTTCCGCGGAGCGCCCCATTCTGCTCTCTCATGATGTCTAATGACTACTGAGGTCGCTGATATGGAGCACCTGGCAGTAGGTGGCAGCACAATGCACCTAATATGAAAAACGTATGTTTTTCGGGGTGTCCGGATACTTTTGATGACATAATGTATGAGCCTGTTTATCAGTATGACGATGTAAGAAGAGTATAGAAGTTTTTGAAATGTCGTGCTGCAAAAAAAGTGCTAAATATTAGCTGATGTGGCACTGAATCTAACCGAACAAAACTAAAAGAAGGTTTCTATATGTATGCGTCTGGTGTCTGTGATGTTGGATGTGTCCAACAGAGCAATTTGGTAATGGAGGGAAGTGTGAGGAGTTAAATTTATAGAGAGAAACCTAGGCATGAATACTGTAAGCAGATCAAAATGAATGTAGTTTGCCTAGTTATTCACAGATGAAGAGGCTTGCACAGAATAGACTAGCGTGGAAAGCTGCATGAAACCAGTCTTCAGACTGGAGACGAGGACAACAATATTTCTTCAGTGCACCATCCGTGAAATGCCTGAGATTGTAACTATCAATGTCCGATAAGTCACAAATGTATAACATGTATAATAGCAGTCCTGTGACACAAATCTGTCGCACACCAGATAATATTTAATTTGTGACATACATGTTCCTGTAGAAAGGAATCGTCAAATTTCTATAAAAGTGTTCCTATTCAACATTATACAGATACAAACGTCACTGAAACTACACCGATCTGCAAAACTCAAGGACGAGATAGATAAAGTAACATAATATATTAACTATGCGTTGGGAATGGATGAATGTGTGGGAGCATGTGCCAGAGGTTTACCAGTCGTGCATAGCATGAAGCCAGCGTGACTATAGTACCAAAGGGAGCTTTTGCCACAACACGAGGCAATTGGAGTAACGGGAAAAGACAGTGTGTGTCAATAAGAGAGCAGTTACGGTTCACTGTTTTCATTACAACATGGTCCGGAGACTACATTTGGATCACTTCACACGAAGAAGAATCATCGTGAAACCGGAAGAAGGGCGAAGTGTGACGATTGTTGTCCAGGAGTTTGGTATTCCTCACAACGTTGTTTCAGGCGCATGGGTAGCCGTCTGAAACACAGGCAATGTTTCACGAAGGGGAGGAGGTGGTACACCACGATTGACATAGCAGCAGATGACCGCTACATCGTGCAACAGGCAGGAAGAGACCCCACAGCAAACAGCGGGTGCGGTTGCAACCACATTCAACAGGATTGCAAAACACGCAATCTCACGCTCCACATTGGGGTGGCTTCTTTGCCCGACGAGCAGTACGGTGTGTTCCGTTGACACCGCGCATCGCGACACCGTTTGCAATGGTGTGAGGAGCACAGAGACTGGAACGACGAGGAGTGGGAGCGCGTGTTCTTCTCGGATGACAGCAGGTTCAGCCTGAGTAGTGATTCTCGACGTACCCTCATATGACGAGGGGTTGGAACACACAATGCACCCAGGAACATTGTCGAATATGGTCGTTTTGGGGTCCAGGTATTATGATGTGGGGAGGCATAATGTTGTATGGACGTACTGATCTCCAAATGTTTGAACACGGTATAATCACCAGTCAAGACTACTATGACACTGTATCCCTTTCCCATTTGCGTTGTTTCTGGGGTGTACTCGGCCCTGACTTCATTTTTTTGGATGAAAATGCGCAATCGTTTCCAACAGCGCAAGTGGCGGAGCTCTTGGAACGAGAGGTTATTTGGCGAATGGATCGGCCTGGCCTTTCACCTGACCTAAATCCCATCGAGCACGCTTGGCAAGCGTTGGGGAGATGTATTGGCACTGAGCACTATGGGACTTAACATCTCAGGTCATCAGACCCCCAGAACTTAGAACTACTTAAACCTAACTAACCTAAGGACATCACACACATCCATGCCAGAGGCAGGATTCGAACCTGCGACCGTAGCAGTCGCGCGGTTCCGGACTGAGGCGCCTAGAACCGCGCGGCCACAGCGGCCGGCAGGAGATGTATTGAAGCACGTCCACATACACCAACGACCATACAGCAGTTGTCAACCGCACTGGTGGAGGAATGCAGCGGCCTACCATAAGAACTCTTTTCGTCTTTTTGGCCAGCATGGAAGAACGTTGCAGAGCATGCAATGCCGTTGTAGGTGATCACACACCCTACTGAAGCTACGTCCCGCCTTTTGTAACGTTTATATTTCCGTCCGAAGAGGCCTCCAAGGTCCAATAGTACCGACCGACCGCCGTGTCATCTTCTGCCGACAGGCCTCACTGCATGCAGGTATGGAGGGGCATGTGGTCAGAAAACCGCTCACCCGGCCGTTGTCGGTTTTCGTGACAGGTGCCGCTACTTCTCATTCAAGTAGCTTCTCAATTGGCCTCATAACGGCTGAGTACACCCCGCTTGTCAACAGCGCTCGACAGACCCCGACCGTCACCCATCCAAGTGCTAGCAAAGCCCGACAGCGCTTAACTTCGGCGGGAACCGGTGTTACCACTGCGGCAAGGCCGTTTGCTTGTAATGTTCACGGGACCATCATAAATACTGAAATGTACTTATTGTCTTTGAATGAATTTCTGTTCGTCTCATTGCATATGTCTTTCCTTCTGTACTATACTGTAGCATTTCTTTCTATTGATGTTCCAAGTTTCATAAAGCTATGTTACTTGGCAGTGACACTTCATACGAAAGTTACTTGCGTCCTTAAGTTTTGTGCACTAATGTATACTTTGTTTCGCGTCTTTACTCTCTAAGAAATTGTGCCCCGGTTGCTCCCCTGCTCCGTTTTCCACGAAAATAACATTTTATTTGCCCCACCCCATCTTCCCCTACCCCACATTCAGAGCGGGCAATAGCCATAACGTATTACGAGTGGGCTTTGCACGCACGATTGTGCCCAGCTGTGTAGGCGGTCTATATGTAGCTCGCGTCGATGGGAAGTACTGTAACGGCACAGGTGGTATAAATATTTCATCGACGCCCTGTTACCGCTAAGCCTTAGAGAAGGCCACGGCCACAGGCGACAGAACGGCCCATCTGCTTGTCTACGTGCAGCGCTGGCATCGAAGTTGTCTGAAATATTATGCGAAGCAGACATGCAGTGCTTCCCCCTGTCGCGCCGAACGTGAATCTCTGGCAGCAGTCAACGCCTGCGGCTAACGTGCAGCCTCTGCGCAGTCCTACGACTGTTGGTATCGCAAGCCCGGCCTCGTCGTTTGACTTCGCTAGTACGTTGCTCGCTTATTGGCCAGATTGTCGCCTGTCTATCAGACAACCTAATGGCCGCTGCACCTCTACGATAATTCTTTTTGCCTAGGCGAGTACTGAAACGGCGGAAAGGGAGGAAGGAATAGGTGGACGTGCTGTACAAAAGGAGACAATAATCTTGTTAATGTCACCTCGTTTCCATCTATAATCTCCGCCTCTGCAGCTGAGTAGCAAGCGTTTCTAACCACCATGAGAGGACCTTGGTTCAGTTCCCGGTACTACCAGAGATGTTTTCTTCGTTGGAGAACCAGATAATTCAGTCTCGTATTGCCAGTTGAGGAGCTATTTGAATGAGAAGAAGTAGCCGTGAGTTCTGGAAGCTGACAGTTTCTCTCCATTTCGCATGCGAATGATGCCAATGGCAGACGATGACACGGTAGACGGTCGGCACCTCTTACATCGCCGTTCCCCACTCTCTAATCAGAATTCCGCCTTTTCAGACCTTTGCTTGTCTGTCTAATAAGATGAGCGTGAAGTAAAGGATAATTGAGCACACTTGGGTGTGAATTTGTAACATTCTTTTACTATATCTTCTGTTGAAACTGAGTCTGAAATTTTTGGGACCAAATTATGCCATGAAACTTAAAATAAAACTTTAACTGTCATGAATACTTCAAGTTTGGACGATACTCCCTACTTGCTGGTTACTGTTAGGTCCAATTAATGGTACAATACAGTATCATTCTGCCCGAAACGCGAACGTCAATACAGCTACTCCACTGGGCTGTCAAATCATTTTACGATATCACTAGACTGTCACGCTTGTGTGCACCCGAAACTTTGCAAAATCGAAACTCATTTCTGACCCCAGTGATGCTTAATCAGTAGCTGTCGTGACTCGCAGTGGTTGTTGCCGTTATCGTATCGATCATATGTCACTGAATAGATCGAGATGCGACAACGATGACTTCACATACTGAATGGCCCGCCAGGGCAGGAGCGCCGAGCTCATCCGAGAAAAACAAACGAAACGTCTACGGACGGATACGATCGCCCGTGAAGAGAAACTGCATACTCAGCTGCAGTGTCAACCATCGTTCTGGAAACAGTCCCTTCGGTTTGGTTAATCCATTTCTACACATTATCCTTTCTTCCAGGTGTGCTAGACTACCAGAAAGGTATGCAGTTGATCCCATGAGGCAGGAGGGGAGAAGGGACTCGTTGCTGGACAACGGCTAATAAAGAATACTTGGACCTTGTGATTAACGTGTGCTCTGTCCAGGAATCTGTTGACGTAGAGGCGAATTATAGGCCCGTATCCCAGCAGATTCGAGAAGTGAAGTAATTTTCATTGGTTATGGGCGCACGTGGTCACTGCGCTTGACTGCTGTGCGGAGGGTCCATGTTCGATTCTCGATACTGTGACGGCTTTTCCCTTGGTGGGAGGACTTGAAGGGGGTGCACTCCGTCTCGTGATGTCCGGGATGTGGGGACGCACTGCCCCTCGTGATGTCGGTTAAGGAGATACTTGACCGAGTAGCAGCAGCTCCACAACGGCCGGGAGAGTGGTGTGCTGACCCCACGCCCCACCATACCACATCCAATGACGCCACTGGCAGAGGATGGCTCAGCGTTCGGTCGGTCCCGATTGATCCGCCAGGGCTTATGGACGAAGTTTATGTTACGTTATGAATGCAGGAGGGCTAACTGATTAGCCGGATCTTATTCAACTACGAACAAATATTGTAAATCTACCGCTGACTATCGCAGTGCTTGGATTTATAGGATGTGTCGCAACGCTGTTCTTATTGCATTGGCTGACAAAAAATACACAATGGAATTGGACGTACTGCCAGACAAAGAAGTTTGTACTCCTACACAGTACAACTTTTATTCTGAAGGAGGAAAACATAATATTTCGCCCAAGCGATGTTGAAGTTCCAGATGTTCCAGTGCTATTCACTTCTTTCCACGTCAGGGGAATTTCTCTGTTCGTCTAGAATGTCCTAAGAAACATCGCGCTACCATAGTGTAATGAGAAATGACAAACGTCTGGGGTTGTAGCTTGATGACTTAGAAAATGACATGAGAAGCTAATAAGTTTACAAGTTTTTACTGAGAACGAACAGTAATACTTTGAGTGACTACGTTGAAATTCGTTAATTTGAACGATATCTTTAAGTGTTAATGTTAAATTTTGGGAAAGCCCTCTTATCCATCTGTTTAGTCAGATTATTTGCTTAGTGCTATTTCCTATTAAGAATTTGTTGTAGGTGGGTTCGAGACTCTGTTAATTACACAATTTTAATTTCTCAGGGTGGTCCAAAACAGTGCACATTCCGCCGTAGAGTGAAAGACTGATTATACGTTCTCCTTTATAACTGAAACGACACGGTTCTCTATTTTACCATAAATATCAGATAGAATGTAAATGGCGGGGAAACTTACCTTGGATGTTGAATATTCCCGTGAGTCCTGCACCCTGGACGCGGCTACTCCGACTGATGTCTAACAAATCCTGCAACAGGAATATCATCGTCACTTCCCAGTTTCTGCTACACACCACGCGCAGCCGCTTCTTATGTAAGACAGGACAGTAAGCCTAGATAAGCTCGTCTTACGAGGCTCAGAACAAGCCCACTATAACGACAGTAAGTGGCGAAGCTGATACGTGCTAATGTTTCTTGCCGAATATGCAGCGTGAACCGTAATTCGCGCACACGGGCGCCGCCACGGCACGATTCGTTGCACACTAACATTACAGATATCTCCCTAACAAGATTTCGTCCCGTACAGATTTTCGGTAGAAAAGGGACGTAGAAGAAAGGTATTGTGGCAACACTGTTATCACATGTACGACAAATATCTTTCTACAACAGTGTGTCCCTGTGCTACGCAATTAAAAAATTAAACCTATTCCCAGAATTGAACTCTCGAAGTGGAGTATTGTAATCCAAAATTCTATCCTTCCACTAACTGTGCGGCACCAGCACAGCCTGTTGAATGAAGATACTTGTCGTATACGTGAATAAAGTGCTGCCGAATTGTCTTTTTCCATATCCATTTTCTATCGAAAATACGCATGGGGCAAAATTTTGGTAGGGACATTTCTGTAATGTTAGTATTTTTGTGCTGTTAGCATGCAAGGAATTGCGCTCTGGCGTCGGAGTGCGCCTATTTTGGTTCAGCATGTATATGATTTTGATACCGCAATTAAGGGCTAATTTCCGAAAGAGGTATTCTCTGGGAAGGCGTGTTGCAGATGGGATGCTACGTTACTTGTACAGGGTGAGTCACTAACTATTGCCACCTAGAATAACTTCGAAAGTATGATAGTAGCTGAAAAGTTTGTGGGACAGATGTTGCATGGGACAACTGGGGCCATGATATGACGTTGGTTTTTTGTTGCTAGATAGGGTCGCGTCAGAAATATGAAGATAAACTTTGTTTCTTTTAAATGGGATGCTACAGTTTGGTACATAATTTCTGAAAGCGGCTATCGAGACGAATCCAATGATGTGTAACAGTAAGGTCTTTGAAGGTCAGCGAAGGTCAGAAAGGTTGCATGAACGTCCATTTAAAGAAGGTGTTCGAAGTGATGACCATTGGTATCAATGTAGTGCTGCAATCTTCTTATCATTGATTGGGTGGTGTTCCTTATCGCTTCGGCACTTATTGAAGCACATGCTCTGGCAATTCTCTCTCGCATATCTTCAGGTGTAGTTGGAATGTCTTTATAAACAATGTCTTTTACGAATCCCCACAAGAAAACATCCAGAGGCGTCACGTCTGGCGAACGAGCCGGCCACGACACATCTCCTCGGCGTCCAATGCCACCTTTTTGACCGTCGTTGACCTTCGTCGACCTTCAAAAACCTTACTGTTACACATCATTGGATTCGTCTCGATAGCTGCAATCAGAAAATAAGTACCAAACTATAGCATCCCATTTAAAAAAAACAAAGTTGACCTTCATATCTCTGAAGCGACCCCACCTAGCAACAAAAAACCAACGTCATATTATGGCCCCCGTCGTCCCATGCAACTTCTGTTCCACAATCTTTTCAGCTCCTATCATACTTTCGGAGTTACTCTTGGTGGCAATAGTTAGTGACTCACCCTGTATTTCTGTGGAAATAGATAGTCACAGAAAAATTAAATCTTATCTAAAGGTAAGATACAATTCGAAATTAGCAGAAAGCAAGCAATAGCAACAACCCAGTGTTCACATCTCCGAAATATACTGCATTTATCATTTCTGAGGATGCCATAACTGCGCTGAAACATGTTTGGGTAACACAAGCAAATAACTGTTTTATGTTAGAACGCATAGCCTGAAAACTCCATTTGCTATGTGTATAGTGACACAACACAACCATCTGGAGTACTACAATTAAACTTGTAAAATAGCTTTCTATGGTCATTTTCCATTGGAGTTGCGACAGTAGCCCTTGACAGGAAATGCAACCATCATATCTTTTTTCGACTTGGATAAATTGCAGCCTTCGCCCTCTAAAGCAGCAAGGTATATGCGCACGGTATATTAGCCCAGTTGGATAATTACCTCAATAGTGCATATAATGGTGTTACGCCATAAGCCACGAGCTATGAAGTCGCATTCAGGAGCTAGCAATAATGACCAAGACTACCCCCAAAACCTCACACATCCTGGAGATGTTTAATGAGATCGCTGTCAAAACTAACCTGGATATGGACTTTAAGCACTTAGACAACATAACACTTAAAGAACTTAAACGCAGTTATCGGAAACACTGACAAGAAGAGAGTGACCAATAAAACCCGTGCAGAAAAACTACGTAAAACTTGTACAATCGTCTGGTATATCCATAACAAGGAAGCCCTTTCCATGAAAGCCTGACTTCGCCATTACCAGACAGATGTTCCTTCAGAGACCCTCTATGTCTATGCAGCTAAATCATTATCATTAACCACCAATGTCAATGCCTTCTATAAAACGGAACGACACCATCTGTGGAAAATATTCGGATCCAAGATCCAAGAAGAAATCTGGACGAGCGAAAGCTCTTAAGTACAGTCTTTCCTGAATGAACGGTTTGTTCTTATTGTACCGATAGGACTTATGAAATTTTTCAGACGTACAACATGGACGCCTCGCTACTAACCAGAAAATCTTCCAAGTGATAAACGAGGTCCGAGAAAGACGAAAGTACAGTGGCTAGCCAACACCCAGAAGGATGTCACGGAAGTCACTATTGACCTACTGGCAACTACAAGGACTACATGCAGGCGGAAGATCGATTCTCATGAGTTCATGTCCAACCAACTGAGAGGCATGAGTCTGACCCAAAAACACAAGGACACTAGACATATAGTTGCCAGTTTTCACCAAGTTGGTATTTCGTTGTCTTGTTCATAACTTCACACGTACTGGAGCCTACTAACACATTTAACCATATCGCCAAAGAGATATTTATTTTGTGCACTTTGCTTCTAGATGTTTGAATCCCATTCCACTCAGCACCGTGTCCTTCCTGCCATAACTTACACACTATCGACTTAGTACTTTAACACTTCGGTTCCACTTTTTGTCGCCTTCTCCATCGCCACTGTCATTAATTTCTCCTTCTCATTGTCAACAAATTTAATGACAGCAGTAAAACTTCATGGATGCACCGCAAAAGTAATTTCCGTTAACGCTTTCCACGCAAGTCCTGAGAGCTGTGTAGTATAGCGCGCACTACTTTGAACTGAAACATGACTTACCGAGTCAGGTGGTCAAGTTCTCGCTACGGCTAGGTCCATGGTTCTCTAATGAAAACAATAAGAAGCTGTGAGGAGACTAAATAATTGCACGATTCTTCACGAAATACTGCACGATATATTGTGTTGCGAAAAAAACTTAAAACAATAGAGGTGTGAATTAATTCATCCACGTCAGCAGAAAGTGGAAAAATCCGATACGGACAGTTAAAGAGGAATTTCCTTACTCTAAGTCGGATATAGAATACCCTCTAAAGTCCTATTTAATAGGTTAAAAAAAAAACAAACAGACCACTTGATTGGAGAATGTCACTCAAGGTTTCAAAAAAGGTGATCATGTGTAGAACAGATCCTAGACGTTAATTAAAACTATTCTCCAAATATACAAAACTAAACAAACAGTAATCAAATTTGCTGATTAAGAAAGATGTATCATGCGGTAGATACGGGCACTGTTTGATGTATTAGAGGGATTTCAGGTAGTCAAATAGTAGAAAAATAAACACGGAAACTGGACAGACTAACTTTCACCAACATAACAACAAAAGTTCAATTTTTGTATGAGAAATTAAAGAAAACGGAAAAATGAAACTAAAGACAGGAGTCTCCAAAATTAAATCTGATAGTATAGTCTAACAGTTGCAGATAACATAGCTATATCCTTAAATAACAGACCACAAGCAATCCATACTATTGAGAATCTCCATGCGATATCGGAGAAAAGTGTGCTACAAATTTCATATGGGAGGGCACACACATGGAAGGGGCCAGATCACGATTAAACCAACATTCTTTAATATCCAAATTCGTCAGATTCTCAGACAGTAGGAGAAATTATTGAACTAGCGGAGCTAAATTGGGAATCTGGGGAAAAAAAAGAATTGCAAAACTACAAAGAGTATATAAAAGCATTTGTAACAGATACATCAGAAAATCTCTGTCAGCCGGCCGAAGTGGCCGTGCGGTTAAAGGCGCTGCAGTCTGGAACCGCAAGACCGCTATGGTCGCAGGTTCGAATCCTGCCTCGGGCATGGATGTTTGTGATGTCCTTAGGTTAGTTAGGTTTAACTAGTTCTAAGTTCTAGGGGACTAATGACCTCAGCAGTTGAGTCCCATAGTGCTCAGAGCCATTTGAACCATTTTTGAAAATCTCTGTCTCAAATAGGAAAATTAATAAATTATAACACAGTTGTTTTTGTTAAAACAGAAATTCTTTCCGCATCTGCAACTATGTTGGTGGAAGATCCCAAATAAAAATCGTTGAAAAACAAGAAAGGAAAATTTTCTGGAAAATCTTAATACCGAAATGCAAAAATGAGATTTGGATAAAAAAGAAATCACAGGATATCTATCAAGTTATATCAAAGAACCACAGACACGTACTATCGGGAGACGTTATTGAAGTTTTAGGGTCACCCATATAAAACGGACAATGAAAGGGTCACATTCTTTGTGATCAATAGACAAAACCACAGCAACAGGATAACAGAAGTTAATGAAGACATAAAAGAAACCGTCAGTTATTGAAAGATCATTCAAAACAGAACGAAATTTGGAATCCTATTTCTCAAACACAAATTTACTGAGCAGTCTACCCGACCAATTTTAGGATGGCCAAAAGGACGGGGGAAGAAACTCGGTGAATGAATGAAGAGATACTGAGAGGAAAAGAAGAAAGAAGTTGCTAAAAATGTTCAAACGCGCTGCTTAGTTGGGCGAAACGAATAAAAATTATAATATTAAAATTTCCCTTAATCTACAGTTGTTACCAGTGCGCAGAATTCCGTCAAAATGAGGAGAAACTAGGGGAATCTCAATACAGACAAAATGAAACTGGAGTGGCGCACCATACAAGCAGTGGCCATGGACAGTACATTGCACAAACTCGTCGCTTACCGGAAGATGAACCGCGCGTCCTTCGACAAACCACTTCTGTCGCAAAGTCGGCACGGGATGACAACACGATCTTGCCTCCGTCGCATTGGATTTTACCTTCAGCTATAGAGAACTTTTCTGATCGCAATTCCGCAAGGTGTCACCGGAAAAAAAAATTGAAAAGTGTTGTTAGCAGGACACTTCCTTATCGGTCACTTTCCTCACTGCCAACAAAAAGGATAATAGTCTCCTGATCAGTATTTCCAATGTCGAAGTCATGACGAAAGAAAGGAGAGTGGCGGTTCCCTAAAGCATATGATTTTATTGAATGTATGTCAAACAGACCAAAATTATAATTTCAAGAAATGACGTAGCTGGCATAAAGAAAACATTTAGACTTGACTGGCTGTCATAATACCCGTAGTTGGTTCATTCTAAAGCAGTTAAAGGTGCGCTTTGTAAGTCGTGTGCGCTTTTCTGGTTACGTATAGCGCTTGGCAGTCATCATGGCGCAATCACAAGCCGTCCATTCACCATTTCAAAAAGTTTCACGAATCTGCAAAAATGTATGTGAATTCGGAATGGCTTCGAGATGCACTCGGAAATTTCGTAAATGTTATCGTAAACAAACCAAAGAGTATAGAAGAAATCGTCACCGAGAATCTTGCGACAATAGTTAAAACTAATCGCACTAAGTTGAAATCAGTTGTTTCTTGAGTAGTGTTTTGTGAATTACATGACTTGCCTTTAAGAGAAAAACCAATTCAGATGATGTTCATGATATTTTATTGCAGTTTAGAGTGCGGTCAGTTGGTGAAATATTTTGAAACTGTCCCTAAAAGTGCCCCCTATATTCATAATGGAATCCAAAATTGAAGAGATTCTGAAACTAACTGTAGAGTTTTAAGTTACACATTATTCTACAGGTTGTGCATGAGCGGGTGTATAACATAGTTTCCACATAAATTGATTTGAGCATCGATATTGTAGCTTGTGTTAGTGTTTCAAAAGTGCAAAATGTACGGAACGTTACCTGTTTGGAATATTTAATGGCAGCAAAACAAGTAATTGCAAGAACAGGTTTTGCAACGGGATAAACAAAAAATAACAGAAATTTAGGGAAAATGTAAGATCTGTAAATGTGCAAACAGATTTTACTGTAATTATACTGTTTGTTTATTTATACTATTGACCAGGTACTATAAGTGCACTGTACAAACCAGTAGGAGAAAATGATGAGCAGATAACAATCTCCTCAAAATTTCTAAATCACTTGTATGGGAGAATGGTTGCCCTAGTGGCATGAAAAATTGCACCACCCCTGAGTAGTACTACGATGTAGGGGTGTTCTTCATGGTTTGGGTGTGGTACTCTTATTCCACTTAAGAAAACGCTACATACGGAAGGATATGAACATGTTTTGCAGAGTTACACTGAGGTGACAAAAGTCATGGAATACCTCCTAATATCGTGTCGGACCTCTTGTAGTCCAGCGTAGTGCAGCAACTCGACGCGTCATGGACACACCAAGTCGTTGGAAGTCCCATGCAGAAATGTTGAGCCATGCTGCCTCTATAGCTGTCCATAACTGCGAAAGTGTTGCTGGTGCTGGATTCTGGGCACGAACTGACCTCTCGATTATGTCCCATAAATGTTCGATGGATTCATGTCGGGTGATCTGGGTGGTCAAATATTTCGCTCGAATTGTCCAGAATGTTCTTTAAACCAATCGCGAACAATTGTGGCCCGATAACACGGCGCATTGTCATCCATAAATATTCCCTCGTTGTTTCGGAGTATGGAGTCTATGAATACCTGCAGATGGTCTCTAAGTAGCCGAACATAAACATGGTCCAGTTATTCCATATAAACACGCACTACACCATTATGGAGCCCCCACCAGCTTGCACATTGCCTTGTCTACAACTTAGGTCCACTGCTTTCTGGAGTCTGCGCCACACTGGAACCCTATCATCAGCTCTTACCAACTGAAATCGGGACTCTTCTGAAAGTGTCCCCAGCAGAGTTCAAGCTGTCATAAAAGAAAAGGCAGACACACCCTATGTTAATGTCCACTAAAGGTATGCGGATATCAGACGCTGTAATTATGACTTAATTAGTTTGTTACCCACGTTACCCTTTTTTCTATGTAACTAGCTCCAGAACAGTAAAAAACTGTAATATGGAATTACCAAAACGTAAGCACCAAACACAGAGTAATGCAACAACCCGCAGATGCACAAGCTACTACCGCTTGTTTGTCATCGCTCAGCATAGTGTCGATGTGCTGCTCTTCCATTGCATCCAGTGAACCCATACACAAGGTCAATCGGCCAGCTCTTCGTCAGGAAACCTATCCATACAGCTGTGTATCACTGTTAACTTACGATTAACACTGCTACAAAAACAAATCAGAGACAGAACTGAGCAGTACTGAATGGAGGCTCGAGGGCGGAAAGTAAAGTGGACATTATTGTTGTCACCACCATTTACTGTGAGTGAGTGGAACAAGTTTGCTTCCATACAAGAAACACAGCGCGTCCTGTTGACATCCACACTGTTCTGCTTAATTTTTAGTGCAGTACAGAGACGAAGATAAATTACGATAAGAAATCAATTACTTTTTAATAAGGCACCGGAGTCCACGGGGACCTGATACCAAAACACTCAGGACATGTTCCTGAGCAAACTACGATTTTTTTCTGTGGCGTTAGGGTTTAGCACATATATGTATTTTATATTGCATTGAATGTATCAAGTATTTAAATTTTGTTTTTAGTCACACTGCGCTGCATACAGTTAGTCTGTAGCGATACCTAGTACGATACATGATAGATCCGTTCAAATCTTCCGCTATGGTTTTCAAAGTCTGCTCTAATTTAATACAAATGTCCACTGTGTCTTATTAGATACACGCTGGAGAGCTATTGCGTCAGCTATCTGGTACTGTAAGAACGGTTAGATATCAGGAGTAACCAGTAGCAATCGGTTTCCGACCAAACGAACGAGAGGGGAAGGTTAATATTGCTGATTTAGTTTGATTTCCTGGTAACACAGCACTAAAAGATTGGTAACAACTCAATGATACCAATTACACCATAAAAATGAAGTGAAAGTTGATTTTAGTTCCATAAAAATCATGTTCCGCTAAATGTGTCATACTGGATACGTTGGATCTCTGAGGCTAAGTTTCATAAACTGATGAGCAACTGGCAGCAGATATGATTCATTCGTAGGTCTAATATTTTTTTGTTCTTTGAGCACATATAATTGTAAACTCTAATAATTCCATTACGACTTCTTTGCTTTTCTTTGCTTATGATGTGATTTACATTATAGATTGTTTAGTTTATAAAGTGTTATTTATGGGTAATTGGTAGATGGAGATCATTAACTGATAAGGTATAATTAAAATTATAACAAATATATGTCTCTGATGACATTAAATAAGATCTTCATTAATATTAGTTGGTGAATTCTTGTTTCCAGTGTGGTACGTATTATGCAGGTGTTTATAATGGTCCATTAAGTTATTTAAGTGATATCTTTCTGATTTTCGTACTGATAATCCTTTAACACATTTTGGTTACTGGTTGAATATTTTTGGATGTACAGGTTTCAGTATTTTAAAATGAAATATTTGTGGATTGGTTTTTTAAATTTAAACTGTTTTGTGTTGGCTATAGCTTGAATGTTGCATTGAATATCTCTTTTTAATATGTATTTGTAATTTATGTATATTTTAAATGTATTCATTTACTGAGTGAGAAAAATACAAATACTTATATTATTCTTATTTTGATTTTTCAATTTTTAGAATTTTAAGTTTCTATGTATGAATGATTGTAAAATTGTCATTTCAAAGTTTGTAGACATATGAGACGATGCTTGCTTAATGGAATCACAGGTGATTTCGAAAAATTACCTCATAAAAGGCATCCCGTATTGGTCCTGATTCTGTCAGAGATATCCTATTCCAGTATTTTTGTTTTTTACGAAAGTTGCCATTCTTTTGGTTCGGCCTGTATTTGAGTATGGGGCGACAAAACGCGTGGCGAAGCTTTTCCTTGTGTCGACACGGCGAGGGGAAAGGCCACCAGAGCCCTGGAGCCATTCCAAGGCGGCAGAGGCGCGGAATGCTAAGCTGAGAGCCGCTGAATCACTGCGCAAAACGACCGACTTTCTGCCACCGCAGCGCCTTTCCAACTACACCAATGTAATCCAAGAGCTTCAGCACACAGGACACCACATTAGTCACCCACAGGAGGTTCAGCTTCATACCGTGTAACATCGCCTCGAACCTTGATACTGACCTTAATTCGGCCGGGACGAAAATCCACAAGTTTCGTCAGATACGCCATATCCAGCAGAAGCCACTCATTGGTGATTACATACTGTACGGTTACAAACGCTGGGACACTGAATGTTACGCTTCACTGCTGTTCAAAATAGTCCTAGATATTTACTGTGAGATTAAAAACGTGTGATTTAGTGGGCCAATTGAGGTGCGATATGGTACCTGAGTCTCTGCCAAACGAGGAACGTATAGCTGCAGCCCTGTCCATGCGGTTATTTTCCTTTTGGATGACGGGACTGTCCGTAGAACGTTCATCCTGAAGATGTAGCACAAATGACATTGCTTGGTCAGCGAGAATGTTAAAATAACGTTCTGTTTCATGCCCACGGTAACTAGTTGGTCCAAGTTATGGAACCAAAAAACGCCCCAAAATCATCACAAAACTATCTCCAGCATGAACTATACCCACAACACACCGCGACACACACGCCTCCCACGTAGTTGCTGTACAGTTTCTTTGTTGTTTGGGCCACTGAAGACATGCAGCATTCTATGACGCTGTGGGCCCTTCTACAAGGTACTCGATTACAAATGTGCAGTGCACGTGCTTTAACTCGCAGTGTCCGTTCGGAAACTTGTTGAGATGGACCTGCATACAATGACAGCAACAATTACTAGCGGGTGTGAAGGCTATTGTCATTGAGAAGGCCTAACACTGTCCTCTGGACCGTACCGATTAGGATCTTTTTGCGACCACTGTTCGTATGCTGTGTTGCTATAATTGGTAGGCCATTCCTAATGGACACGTTGGGCAGTCCGCGTTGATACACCAACAAATTGGGTAACTTCATTCACACTGTAGTCATGCCACGTCCAAACAAGGTAGCTACTTTTCGCCATTCTGTCACATCTCCACGTCAACCCATCTTACTGCCCTCATTCCATACAACGGACAAGCACGTACACACCACTTCACCGCCATAAGTAATGTCAGCTGTAGAGGGCCGCATGATCCCGTGATAGGGTCTACTGTTCCATACCGTCTACAGCGCTCCGAAGCGACCAGTGTGCTTTTACAAGTGGGTGATTAATAGTTCTCTCGGCAAGTTTATCAGAAGGAACCTCACGCACAGAAGTCCTGATTTAGGTGTCGCATCGTCTGTTTAGACCATTGCTCGGGAGGGTGCTGCATAGGGACGTAATCTATTCCTTCCCACTTTCCTGTAAAAGCTCACATTACATTTGGTAGGACATGTTCTGAGGCATCAAGGGATCACCAGTTTAGTATTGGAGGGCAGCGTGGAGGGTAAAAATCGTAGAGGGAGACCAAGAGATGAATACACTAAACAGATACAGAAGGATGTAGGTTGCAGTAGGTACTGGGAGATGAAGAAGCTTGCACAGGATAGAGTAGCATGGAGAGCTGCATCAAACCAGTCTCAGGACTGAAGACCACAACAACAACAACAACATTCGTTTATGACCTAGCTGTCCATGACAAATTTAACCCTATAAAGGCCTCCCACACGACACTGATTTCCACAAACTACGGAAAATCGTGCAAACAACATAAACTTTGTAAAACATAAAGCAGTTGCCATGAGGGTGTATAATGTTATTAAGCCACTACTGCTTCACAAAACCATGCACGAAACCTAACGATTCTTAAAGCTCTGTCGTCTCGTCGGTACACAGGAGACATTTATGTTGTTAATATTTGCAGCCGTTTTTTCACAACTGCCACTTCAATGTTTTTTATCTTGCAGATAAAAATAATTATTACTAGCTTATTGCGACTGTATTTTCATTTTTATTTTCAGCCACTCATGTTTTACTTTACAGTTTAGACATCTTGACTAGTATATAAAGGAATTAAAAAGAATAACTGAATAATTGTCTGCACACATACAGGGTACACCGGGAGAAATGATTAATATTCAGGGATATAACAGAAATGCTCACTTGAAGCAAAAAGCTTCATATGAACACATGTCCCGTTTCCAATGGTTTCCGAAATAGAACACACTAAATGTACATTTGTTTCTGGAATAGTGGCGCGCAAGTGTGTGTCATGGTAGTACAGTTAACTGGCCACCAACATCGCCATATCTTACGCCATAAGATTTTTGTACCTGGGGTTGGATGAAGTCTGAAGTGTACAACCGAAAGATAAATACGCCAGGCGAACTGGTTGGACACATCATGTACGCTGCTGCCCTCATTAGTGTATGTGCAAAGACAATCAGAGAAGCAACACATGTTCTCCCAGGAATGCACAAAAAGCCAAAGAAGAAAATAATCTTAATAAACACAGGTCCCGAAACCAACGGTTTCCCTTATACGATGTATGCACAAGTGCAGTCATGTCAGTGTTACAACGATGTTAATGGCTACGGCTTTATTTATGCTGCAGCTCCTCTTTGGATGATGTTTCTTGTGGGGAAGAGATACGTATGTGGCACATGCATGATGGAGCACCGGCACATTTTCATGTGGCTGTTCGGGAATACGTAGCACGAATTATCGGCAAGTGTATCGATCGTGGCTTGCTAATATCATGGCCTGCTAGTAACCCCTATTTGAAACCTGTCGGATTTGTTTGTGTAGGTACATTTAAAAGCTTTGGTGTATTTTATACCTATTGATATTGTCGACGAACTCCGGGAACGCATTGTGGATGATTGTCACTACATTTGGAACACACACGGGGTTTTCGAATGAGTCCAGCCATCGATGAAGAGACGTGCTGAAGCCTATCTTCACATGACCGGTGGCCATGTGGAAGGAACACTTGCTGTAATGCGTTTCTCCTTCAAGTGCATATCTGCAGTTTGGATCCTTGGGGACTCATAAAGTGTCCCTGCATTTAGCCTTAATATGTCGATTCGGGGAAACCATTTGTTTCCTGACCTGTGCTTATTAGGATTATTTGTTTGCTTCATTGCCGTACTCGACACATTCGTTTCAAACAAGAGATGTCCCTGCTCAGTTTGCGTACCTTACTTGTAAGTAATATGAATATTTAGTTACTCTAAAAACGTGCGGCTATAAACACCAGCAAATTTAATTGGCTTTGTAGACCACTCAAAACGATTAAAGCAATTAGATGGAACGGGGATGGTTTGAAAATGGAATGAAAATTCGTTTGCGAGTAATGGGGAATAAGTAGGAAGAACCGGGCTGAGAGCACAGCACCACGCAGCGTGTTCTACCTTTGCTTTTCAAACACAAGCGCACGCATACACACTCACACACACATACACACACACACACACACACACACACACACACACACACACACTTGTCACAGTTTTAGCTCGATGACGCGTCCAGCAGCACCATTTTATGTTTACTTATTAAGTTATTAAGTTTTTATCTACTTGCCCTCTAAATGTATACGCAACGAACTTCCATGTATATCTGTTTACAGAGTACACGACCACGATGTATTCAGTACCACGACATGTCTCGGTTTCAGGATTTTGCTCGGAGAAACACCATTTTCCCTCGTCATACGTTTTGTATTTGGTTAACGTGTCGCCGTTCTGACTTAACGGTTCCTCTCTTTGGTGATTTCGTTAATGCATCACCAGCACAGCGATTTTTTCAGACAGGTTAAAGTATGCCACTGCTTAAACTCCTTATAAGAATGATGAAAGGGAATATTTAAAGGTACTTACGGCTCGATTCCCTGATTACTGTCTTTTTGCAAAATATTCAGGAAAGTAACGTACTCAAGAGCAATGTCACACAGTTAAGTAAAAACAGTTTACTTAGCTCGTCACAATTTGCATTTCAGGACGGTTGCTTGACTGAGAAGACTATTTATACCTCCAATCACCAAATATTGCAAGCCTTAAATAATAAAATATCGGCAGCTGATAATTTTTGTGGTTGTGCAAGGCTTTGGGTTGCATTGCTCATGATAGTCTATGAGGAAACTATGCGTTTCGCGTAGTTAATAGTTTTATAAGCTATTGATTTGAATCATTCATAACAAAAAAAAATGCAAGAAGTTGAGATGAATTCGGAGGGAGAGAAAAGTTCAGTCATTCGGGAGAAATCACGAAGGGAGTCCAGCGGGGTTCAACTCTGGGATCCTGTTTGTCTTACATGTGAGTGGTATTGCAATTTACATTAAGCTGAGTAAATAATTTTTATGGATGACACTAAAATTATAATTAATCGATCTTTCTCTATTTCTTTCTAGTTTTGTAATTTTAGGTTATTTTTGGATATGAGCCTAACGTCTTCATTTCGGACTGAATCAGCTCTTGCGTATCCTAAAGTCTAGCGTCAACTCCTCATTTCCGCTGCCTGCATTCTTCGCCTTTTTATTTTTCTGTCATACATTGCTTCATAAAGGATTGTAGAAACTCATTGTTTCATAAAATTTTGTCACTAACTCAGCACTGGCTTTGCTATCTAAGATTCTTTTAATTGTGCCTCATAAAGTGGAGAATGATTTAATTTTAGAGTTACGATCACCGGAATGATCTATAACCAAGGTATTTAAAAACAATGACCTCGTCTATAAGTCTGTCTATTACTAGGATTCGCTCTTGTCGGTTGTTTCCCGGTGAGTGTTTGTATCCTAGTGCAGGCATTTAGCGTCTAATGAAAAACAAAACAGGTATTTTCAGTACTGTGCAAAAACTAGAATAACACCAACGACTCATTTAGGTGGGACTACACATAGATAAAAATTTGAACTGGGAGAAACGTATCACTTAGCTGCTCACAGTTCGTGTAATTGTTAGTTTTGGCAACAAACAAATCAACATATTAACACGTTCTGCATATTTCCCCACATTAATGTTCCCTGGAATCTGGATGGCTGACAGAACATATACACCTTCGTGTTTTAAAATCATTTTTACATGGGTTTAGTTGTTCGAGCTTAAGTTCTTCCCTTGTCAATTTAATGACGATGCAGAGAAGCGATAATAAGTGGAAAGAACAATCATGTCAGTTGTAGGGAAGAAGGAATCAGATAGTTTATAGTTTTGGAAATGTGTTGCGCAGCAGTAAAGGAAACTGCGCGCAACATGTCTTGGGCGACCTATTCTTAACTACTGTTCGTACCTAGGTGAAGTACCATGTGTAAAATTAACTCCGCCATTTACAGACCCTGCAAAGCGCCCAGTGTGCACTATTACGTCCGTGACTACTGTTTTATCCGGTGAGCTTATGGTCAACATTAATGTTACTTAAGAGATTTATCGAAAAGTTGAAATATCGATACCTTAGATATTTTTCCATCTCTAGACACCAGAAGGGTCATACAGGGATTTGTATGGTGGTCCGCCTCAACCCACTGAGCTGGCGGCCTGCGTCTTGGGGACAGCCCATCATTTACGAACTGTGTGTGTGTGTGTGTGTGTGTGTGTGTGTGTGTGACGTGACCAGCTGGCGATTGCTCGGCCGTGGCCTTCCGGTCGCTTTCCCCAGACCCCGAGACAAGGGCGCCTGTCGTAACATACCTTTACCACTGCGCCGTAGTCGTGCAAACCCTCTGTCGTCTGTAGCCGACTATACGCTGTTTGGCGCGGAAAATGAGTGTAGTACCGTCACTCTCCCCTTCCCGTTCCTACATCTATACACCGCAAGCCGCCTTATTGTATGTGGGGAAGGGTGTTCTGTATACCACTGTCACATCTCCCCTTCCCTATTCCATTCGGGAATGGTCCGCGGGAAGAACAGTTGTTGGTAAGCATTCGTGTGAGCTCGAATCTCAGCCCTTTGGATCTTCGCTATTTCGCTCCTCTATCAGTCCTGAAGGAAGGAAGACTAGGTTTAACGTCCTGTGGACATGGAGGTCATTAGTGACGGAGCACAAGCTTCGGTGGTGGTATGTATGGGGAAGTGAATCGGCCGTGCTTTTTCAAAGGAACCATCCTCGTATTTGCTTGGAGCGATTTAGGTAAATCACGGAAAACCTAAATCTGGATGGCCGGACGCAGGTCTGAACCGCCGTCCTCCTCAATGCGAGTCCAGTGCGCTAACCATTGCGCCACCTCGCTCGGCTCTGTCATTCCTATCTGGTACCGATCCCAGATTGACGAAAAATATTCAAGTATTAGTCGAAGGAGGGTATTATAAGCTATCTCATTCGTGGATGGTTCTTCCAATGAATCTCAGTCTGGCACCTAACTTATCGGCGATTAGTTATATGTGGTCGGTCCACTTTAAATCGTTCTGTACGCGTACTCCCTCATATTTAATGGACATGAGAGCGTCCAGTGATCATAAAGTATTGAGTTTTTCTGCCTGTTTAAGCAAAGTACTTCACATTTTGTTATACTGAGCATCAACTTCCAACCCCTGCACCAAGCTACCATCATCTGCAGGTAGCCGACTCGAGGTGTCCACTGAATGCAGTTCTCTTCCTCATGTTCTTCACTCGGAAACTGGCTGGGATGGACTTGCATTCACTGACGGGAGCAATTCCTGCGCGGGGTATGAAGCCGACTGTCATTGACAAGGCATGACACTCGTCCGGTCTCTGTCAGTTAGCTACATTATAAAACCGCCTTTCTAACGTCGTGTTACATGGCTGCGTGTGGCACACCTGTCCTTGTACACACGCTGCACGCTGGGCGGTTCACGATGAACTCCAACAAATCGGGCAACTTCTTTCACGGTCTGGTCATGGACACATCCGAACGCGCTAGCACCTGTCTGCCATTTTCACGTCTCCACGTTCACCCATCTTACTGTGCTGATTCTATACAACCAACTGGGACGTTTTCATAATTTCAGTGCCATGACTTAATGTCAGCGGTGGAGGGTCACATGACCGCCTGGTACCAGTTCTACACAATCTACAGCGCTCCACCAGTGTGTGTTTTAAGGGGGCGACTAATTTCAGGTGGCTATAATTTAAGTGCAGCTACTCAAAGACGTCCAGTGTAGGCTGTAATTATCATATGGCAGCGAATCTTTGTAGATATCCTAATGCGTTAATGCGGGACCTATTTACGCTGGGAAACATTAATTCCAATTTTGGCCACCAGGTGCAAATCTGGCACTATGAATGCAAGAAACACGTATAGAAATGTTTCCATATGTCATGTATTGGGAATGGGACTTGGGCAGAAAAGGTCAAACAAGTGATAAAGACATAGTGCTGATTCTATTATTAACCTTTACGGCTTAGCAAATGACGGTGTGGATCTCATGTCGTCATAAAAACAGCGCACAGCGCCAGATTTGCACCTGGTGGCCAAAGTTGGAACAATTTTTTCCAGAGTAAATCGGTCCCGTATTAAAGCATTAGCATATGTGCCAAGTTTGTCTGCCACACGATAATTACAGCCCACAGCGGATCTCCGCGAGTAGCTGTATTTCAATTATAACCACTTGGTGTCTTGTTCGGTAAGCTTACATATTGAGAAACTAATTGAGAATGCGGTACGCATGTGTATAGTCAGCCCTCAAAGTGTCTATACTATCATTTCTTGACGTATGTTATTTTTCTCAAGAAACACTCTGTATACTTACAAATCTACGCGACAGAATTCACTGAATTAGGCGTAGTAATATATTGTTCTGATACAAACACAGTATTTATATAGCAGAAACATTGGGAATTATCTATGTTGATACTTGCGCCTTTGTAAATACTCGTAATTTCGATATGGACACCATCTGCAACGTGACACACATCTGAACGATATTCTGTTTCAATGGTTCATGTCAGCTGTAGCCCTAGCAACAGTTTCCACCATCCTTTCACCCAAACGGTATAAATCAATAATTTATTGAAAATCGAACTGGACCAGCAGCAGCTGCTTTTGCGAATTACTTGATCAGCTTCTGTTGCAAAAGGTCACCGTCAGGTACGAAAACTTTTTAGCATCGAATCACTTGTGTATGCTTACAACAAACCCTATACAACGTCGAATAATTAGTCAGAAACTTGACAGGCTTGTGCGAAAGACATCTTTCGATAGTATCTGACAAATGTAATATTGGCACTAAATGTAAGTGTATACAATGTCGTCAATATTGATAAAATATTGAACACACTTCCTGTGAAACTAGGCACTAAGGCCAATGGGCACTACAGCTGCGCTGGTGCGACGTATGTTAACAAAGCGCCGCGTTTCAGACCTTGACTGGGCACAAAAAAAGAAAAATGAAAAAAAGAAAGAAAAAAGATCCAAAAAAACTCTTTTTTTATGTGCCTCTGGTGGACTGGGTATTTTAATGTATTGCTGTGCGTCACCAAACTGGAAAGGAAAAGCTGGTTGAAAGAGACATTGAGGGAGGGAGGAAGAGAGAGAGAGAGAGAGAGAGAGAGAGAGAGAGAAGGAGGAAATAAATATGGCAGGTAGAAACGAGTTGGTAGTAGTGATGACTTTGTCACTGAGACAGAAGGCAGAGGAGCAGTCAGAGAGGAAAAGAAGCCGAACCGTTGTTAATGGACGCCGAGAAAGCGGTTTCTTATCTTGTTGGCTGAAACGAGTTGGTGTAGTCTAGAGTTGGAATTTAGATTGAATATGTCAACCACTGGGTGACATGCCTCTTCCTTGTACGTTTGGCTTTCTCCAATGTTGTCTTATGCAAGCTGGGGAGACAGGGCTGCAACGCAAGGTCGCAGAAGGGTTGGCTTTTTCCACTTAACAGTGCGTGGTGTTTACAAATGCACCACTGAATGGCTGGAGAACGTCCGACGCAACTCAGCTGCCAGAGAATCGTTAGTGTACGGATAAAAGGAACGGAGATTAGAGATTAATGACACTCTGACTACAAGTCGTTAGAGAAGAAGCGCCAGCTCCAGTGTTTAAGTACGTAAAGGGTGTCGACCTTGTCTTGCTGAGGGAACCAGCACAGTATGCACTATAAGTGGTGGTGGGAAACCACCAAGATGTCAGAGGGGGAGAGTAATATTCTGCTTTTCATGAATGCCCATTGCTCCAGCTCCATAAGTCTCTCATAGCTTTGGTATGATTTGGCGACGCGTATCAGGACACAGTGTGGACCTCATAGAATCTGTAGGTACATGAATATTATTGTATGTATACTTTTGTTTTTTTGAACATTTATATTGCAATTTTAACTGTCAACTATAGTAACATTTTAACATACAGCGACTAGTCAAAACAATCTACTAGCATCTAGCTAGAGCTGGCAATGCCTGCAGGGGAAATAATGACTGTTGACAGTAAGTTTGTAGGACAGCCACATGGCGCTATTAGTATCCTTTATTGCACGGTTTCGCTTAGTTTAACGCGCGATCATCGTCAGAAACTCGTGTAATCAGCCAATTACTCTTAATTGTAATTCTACAGCTCATGACGATGCTTTTGTTAAAATGAGCGAAATCGGTATATAAAATATGTGGATTGCGGCTTGTGGTTGTCCTACAAACTTACTTTCTAGCTTGTTGGTACGCCTTTGAGGCACGACGCAGGAGAGATTCTGTGTGGCATGGATTCCACAAGTCTTTGGTGTGTTTCCTGAGATATGTGGCATCAGATATCTACGCACAGATCACGCTGTTCCAGTAAATTAAGAGCCGCCGATTTCTGGGCGCGGAACTCGCACCCGACAGCGGCCGAGATCTTTTCCGTCGGGTTCAGATCAGGCGATTTTGGTGGCCAAGACACCAACGTCAGTTCGCTATAATGCCCGTCAAACCACTTTAGTACTGTTCTGGCTTAAGACATACACAGTTATACTACTGGAAGATTCCATCGCCACCGGAAAAGACATAAACCTCGAAGGGATGCAAGACTCACCGGAGGAGAAACACCCCTCTGAAGATGTCCAGCGCAGCTCTGGACGAAACGTTAGGAGCTGAAGAGTTTCATGGACCACGACCTTACATCCCGGAAGGTTTACCAGAAGATATACTATCTTTTGGTTCAAAAAATCGATTTTTTTAAAATTACATTTTTGGATCCACAAAAGTGTTTAGAATCCCCCCCTGAAACGGTTTTTTCGAATACGATACGGAAATGTTTGTTATTCGTGGTTGAACAAAAAGATGCACCTGCCTGAAATCGGCCTTTTTCACGCCCCAGTTTTTTTCTTTCGGAGGACGAGTTATTGTACCGGTGCTTGGGAGGAAACACACAAAATTCAAATGAAAGGTTGAACGCGTGTGTTTGGAAGTTAGCATTCTGCGGGCGAAGACTGTGGAGATTGCGACTTTCCTGGCAGTGGGCAGCTTCAACGAAGGGTATTCAGCAATTCTGAAGACCATGACAACGATGGACGTCACCCTGGGACTCTATTCGACGCATTTCGCCAAACATTCGGACGACCACCGGATTCATGCGGTCGAAAACCGCTTGTCACCGGCCGTACGAGCGGCTCTGGAGCAGCGCAGGATGGCCCATATAGAGCAGAACGCCGTCTATGAGGAAGGGGAAGGACTATTTTATGGACCCTGAATAGCAGATTGCACGTAAGTTGCATAATATGACATTTATATGTAGTCAAAACATCAAACGCGTTTTTCTCGAAATGAGTTTTTTTATCAAAAAATGGTTCAAATGGCTCTGAGCACTATGGGACTCAACTGCTGTGGTCATCAGTCCCCTAGAACTTAGAACTACTTAAACCTAACTAACCTAAGGACATCACACACATCCATGCCCGAGGCAGGATTCGAACCTGCGACCGTAGCAGTCGCACGGTTCCGGACTGCGCGCCTAGAACCGCGAGACCACCGCGGCCGGCAGTTTTTTTATCGCGCCGTATGATAACTTCAAATCTTCTGAACAGATTGGCATGATTCTTTGTTTCCGACGAAGCTAACTAAATTTCTAGGAGTTGTACTACTTTTATTCCGATCCATCAACTATAAATATTTTTACTTGGCCGACGAATTCGAAAAATCGATAAAAAAACCTATTTTTTTCAAATGGCTGCCATTTTGTTTCCTATGGTCCAAATAACTTAAGCGAGGTACAACTCCTAAAGAATCTTATATACTTCGCCAACATCAACTCAATTTTTAATTTCAGACGAGCCGCATGACCTGTGACATACCGCGCGTGGAGGTCTACACCGAAATTTTGTTTCCTTCCGACGGCACTTCCGCCTTTGCTCTTCGACATTCCCGGTCGAAAAAGTTCCAGTTTGTAGAGGAAATACCAATAAACATTTTGACCAAATTTGACATTGATATCTATAACACATCCCGAGAAAAAATTCTCAAAGAACATGCTTTTTTCGGGCCAAAGATAGTAAACCTCTCCTTAATGGTCACGTAGTCCAGAGCTGTCATGGTGCCTTCGACTACAACCATAGGTCCCATGGAAGCCCAGGTGAATGTTCCTCATAGCATGATATTGCCACCACCGATCTTCGTCCGTGGCGGCGAGCATGTTTCGAGCATCCGTTTGTCTGGATGACGGGGTATTCGAACACGAGCATCGACCTGCTGTAATAATAACAGTGATTCATCCGACCAGACGCCACGTTTCCATTGATCTACAGTCCAATCTCTAAGATTCCCTGCTCACTGCAATCGTAATTGACGATGTCGTTGAGTCAACATGGGAACACAAAGAGGTCGTATGATGCGAAGTCAAATGCTCAACAATATGTGAAGAACGGTGTGCTCCAATGCACTTGTATTATACTCTGTTGTCGTATCTGTCACAGATCGCCGCCTATCCTTCTGCACTGAACTGGCAAGTTTCCGACTTTCACGTTCTGCGATCAGGCATGGACGTCTGACATCTTGTTGCCTACCCGATGTTTCACCGTCCATCGACCACTTTCCTCAGACGCTCTCTACAGTAGCACTGGAACAGCCGACCTACTTTGCCATTTTCCAAATATTTGTTCCCAGGCGCTGAACCATAACAATGTGGGTTTTCCCAAAGTTACTTATTTTAGTGGATTTCCTCATTTATGACCCATATCGTCACTCGAATAATTCCCCGTCCGTCTCTTCTCCGTTTACAAATTTTTCTTATCTGCAACGCCACCAAGTTGTATTCTATCACGCGGTAGGCAGTGGTTATAATGTTTTGGTTCATCAGCGTATCTCCCTCTACTAGTACGTACCGGGTGATCAAAAAGTCAGTATAAATTTGAAAACTTAATAAACCATGGAATAATGTAGATAGAGAGGTAAAAATTGACACACATGCTTGGAACGACATGGGGTTTTATTAGAACCTCCCCACATTGCTAGACGCGTGAAAGATCTCTTGCGCGCGTCGTTTGGTGATGATCGTGTGCTCAGCCGCCACTTTCGTCATGCTTGGCCTCCCAGGTCACCAGACCTCAGTCCGTGCGATTATTGGCTTTGGGGTTACCTGAAGTCGAAAGTGTATCGTGATCGACAGACATCTCTAGGGATGCTGAAAGACAACATCCGACGCCAATGCCTCACCATAAATCCGGACATGCTTTACAGTGCTGTTCACAACATTATTCCTCGACTACAGCTATTGTTGAGGAATGATGGCGGACATATTGAGTATTTCCTGTAAAGAACATCACCTTTGCTTTGTCTTACTTTGTTATGCTAATTATTGCTATTCTGATCAGATGAAGCGCCATCCGTCGGACATTTTTTGAACTTTTGTATTTTTTTGGTTCTAATAAAATCCCATGTCATTCCAAGCATGTGTGTCAATTTGTACCTCTCTATCTACATTATTCCGTGATTTATTCAGTTTTCAAATTTATACTGACTTTTTGATCACCCGGTACATGAGACTGCGTTAAACCGCCTTGTGAACAAGGGATAATTTAGTTTCTTCCTTGGGAGGCACTGATTAGGCTACCTCTTTAGACCATTTGTTTTAAAATATGTATAAACATAAATATACAGGGTGGATTGTAATTAAGAGCGAATCCTGACGTAGGGGAAAGTGATGTGTATATGTATGTATGTTCCACGTCTCCTCCTAAACCACTGGACCGATTTAAACCAACTTGGCACACATAGCCCATACTGTCTGGCAGGGGTAAGAAACACTTACCTATCATAGTTAAGGAGAAATGACTTCGTAGGCACTGAGATACGTGAAATACTGCTGCATTACTTCTGTGCTACGAAACCTAATCGGAAAAACATTTCACATGCAGTTTTCACATGTACCGTTAAATGCACCTACAAAATTATACCACGATGCAACACATAGTTCAGGGGTTATGGTGTCATAAACTCTGAGAAGGGTGAAAAACTGCCGCTTTGTGCCTGACGTTTAAATTTATCACTTCTTTGCTACCAACTCTATTCGCAACACATTTTGCAGACAGTCTCAACATATACCCCTGAATGTACCTACAAAATTGTCTCCTTGTATGACACATAGATCACGACGTATGACGTCATAAACACTGAGATGCGTGAAAAAATGCCGCATCACGCATGATGTTTTAATTTATTACGTCTTTACTACACAACAAATTTCGCAGACAGTACGCAAACGAGATGGACCCAGGTAGGGGAAGGATGAGGTGTACAGTGAGAGAGGAAGGAGGAAATGGACAGAGAAAGGACAGAGGATGAGATGGGCAGAGAGAGGGGGGAAGGAGGTAGACAGAGCGAGTGGGGAGGAGGATATAGACAGAGAGAGGAGGGAAGAGGAGATAAACAGAGGGGCAAGGAGGAAATGGACTATTAGGATTGGAATCTATACCCTCGCAACGCCATACTCAATACTATAATAAAACCAGATATGTTCCATTCAAATTGACCCTCAAACTTCACCTCAGTCATCCAGATTTTTATGGTTCAAATGGCTCTGAGCACTAAGAGACTTAACATCTGAGGTCATCAGTCCCCTAGAACTTAACAACTACTTAAACCTAACTAACCTAAGGGCTTCACACACATCCATGCCCGAGGCAGGATTCGAACCTGCGACCGTTGTGGTCGCGCGGTTCCAGACTGAAGCGCCTAGAACCGCTCGTCCAGATTTTTATGTCTGAGGTCGTCTCAATTTGAAGTGTACAATACTCTCCTTGATACGGTTGAAAAAAATGGAGCAACAAATTGCCAAGATTTACGGGATAAAGAGTTCGTAAATTGATATCTTCCCCGACGGCGATGGCGTCTTGCAGCAGTACAACTGGCCGTGCCACAAGGTCGGAATCGCGTTGCAGTGGTTTGAGGAGCACGATAGTGAACTTACACTGGTGCCTTCGCCACAATATTCGCCTGATCTGAACCAGATGAAACACACCTGGGACGCTGTGGGGCACCAGTTTCTCGCCCTAAAATCACCGGTCATAATTTACGGTAATCGTGTGAGCTGTGCGTAGACGTCCAGTGGCACATTCCTTCATAAACCTACCGAGGACGTGTTGAATCCATACCACGCAGAATCGCTGCTGTACTGCGTTACAAAGGAGGGCCAACAGGCTCCTGAACGGGTGGTGGGTCACCAGTGTAAAAGGGTGGACAAAGATATGGAAACAGCACAAACACAACACCTCACCATCTCTAATACGGCGTAAGAAAACCGTTGGTATGAAAACAGTTTCCAGTCGTTCCGGAAAGGATAAATACAGACAGGTCATGTATGGTTTTCAGAAGACTCTTATATCATATTTCTTGCAAAATAGTGGCAAGTTCAGCTAACGATGATAGAGGTGGATAGCTATCACGCTCCCTTCTCTCCGAAGTAGACCACAAAGTCTTAATAATATTGAGATCAGGTGACTGTGGAGACCAGGGAGATGAGACAATTCATCCTAGTGCTCCAAAATCAGCCCTGAATGTCGTGAGCTGTGTTAACAAGGAGCCTATCATCTTGGAGCACAACATCACCACTGGGGATCTAACATTGTATTAGATCTACAACTTTGCTTCTTTAGTTTCTTTAATGAAAGTTCGAATCTTTATTGTGAAATACAAAAAAAAAAATACGATTCACAGTGTTGGCCACTACATTTCCCGTATTTTGGGCAGCATACGAATCTCGCGGCGGAAGGACTGAGCGTCTGCTGAGGAAATACATGAATCGATACAATTTTGCATTTTTTGATATGACTGGTTGGTTGATTTGCGGGAGGGGATCCAACAGCGTGGTCATCGGTCCCATCGGATTAGGGAAGGATGCTGAAGGAAATCGGCTGTGCCATTTCAAAGGAACCATCCCGGCATTTGCACGGAAAGATTTAGGGAAATCACGGAGAACATAAACTAGGATGGCCGGACGCGGGTTTGAACCGTCGTCCTCCCAAATGCGAGTCCAGTGCGCTAACGACTGCGCCACCTCACTTGGTTTTTCATACGACCGGAAGTGCTGGTCAGCCAGGCTGTGGTTTGCCACTAATCAAACATGTGAAAGCAGTGTCTGTAGCATACGGCGAGTGGGATAAGATTTCCCATTTCAACTTTTCTATCTATGTCTTACGGGTTTCGCGATACCTGACCGAGCATCGTCATGCAGTAAAGTCACCTTTTCGTGTCTGTCGCTGTGTTGTGGCCTTTCGTATTTCAGCGCTCTGCTCAAACGCATCAATTTCTTTCGGTAACGATCTCCTGTGATAGTTTCCGGCTGTTTCAGTAGCTTCGAAAACCTCTCCTCCACTGCCATGCCGGTCTTCGACGTCAAAATTACCGTTCTTGAAGCGTTGAAACCATTCTCTGCACGTTCTTTCACTAATAGGTGCATCACCCAGCATTATATGAGCCTCAGCCACACATTTACTCGTGTTCAAGATGAAAATTAAGAATTTGCGCAAATGACGAAAATTGGGCTCGTAACTTGACATATTCACTCGAGAATAACTTTATGATGCTACCACAGATCGACTAATATTTTGATGGCCTCATGTTTACAAATGCCTAAGCTTATTGTATGACACACCCTACCACCTGCACCACACTTGCCGCTACTGCCATCTACCGCAAAACGACAGAAGCAAAGTTACAGACCTAATACCATGAGATGGACCTGATCGACTAAAATGCTCTCATAATTCATGGCAGCAATGCGATCTTGCAGTGTAACTATGTGGCCCCGTGGAAAACCACGATGTGGCTGCCGGAGTCACCACCGAATTCCGGCCACGTTTCACTCTTGACACGTGAATTCGGCCAGGAGTTTGCAACAGTGTGAAACAAGACTCATCCGACCAAATGACATGCTTCCATCGTTCCATAGTCCAGCTTTCATGGTTTCCGCACCATTGCACGGGCAGTTGCATCGCTGATGAGTGGTTTTGGAATTCGAGCTCGCCCTGCAATTACCTGCTTCTGTAGCTCCCGTCGTGTTGTTTTGATACTGACAGGATTCACGTTTGCGACATTCAGTTCTGCAGTGACTTTTGCAGCTGTCGTACTCTTATTTTTCGTCACAATCCTCTTCAATGACGGTCTTTCACGATCACTCAACACACATTTTCGCTCGCGTTGTGCCTCAGCGGATTACGTATTTTCGCTTCCCCTGTGCTTCAGAGCACTATGGGACTTAACATCTGAGGTCATCAGTCCCCTAGAACTAACCTAAGGACATCACACACATCCATGCCCGAGGCAGGATTCGAACCTGCGACCGTAGTAGTCGCGCGGTCCCGGACTGAAGCGCCTAGAACCTCTCGGCCACAGCGGCCGGCCTGAACTTGCAAAACATTGAGGACATTGCACAGGTGCTGTTCTTGGCCAAATGCAACAGCACAGTCTGCAGACTGACTAGCATCTACATTTACGTTCAAGCACGCATTTCTTGCGGTATGTTCATATTTTTGTCCAACCCCTGTATATTACGATGCAACTTTGCAGACTGACGTCGAGATATTTGCCAGTAACTGTTGCCCTAAGAAGATAAAAAAATCGTCCTGATTTTGGACATATATATTTTATTTATTTATTAATTTTTAACAGTGAACTTCGACTGAAAAAGTCTGAGAGAAAATACGTTGCTCTTCTTCACTCCCTCTGTCGCATCACACGGGCGACGTGGTGCGAAATATAACACGTTTTCACCTATAACGGCACTATGCCGCTCACGTAATGGTTCCATTATCGTACTGCAAGTAACCTGATTCGCAGTTTACACGAGGTATTTCCGCTCACTCACCAACGGCTGGCGGGACGTCACAACACGAGAAGATACAGTTACGAACTTGGTAAAAGGAAAAAATCGGGCAGCTGTCCCATCCAAAATCGGCGAGTTCGATTTTGATCGGATTACCTGATCGTGACGCAAAGAGCGGTGGTGAGCCAACGCGCTGCTTTGGCACGGGCGTAAGCGATGCGTATCCAATACGTGAAAGTGCGTGCCGCAACGCTACCACCTGAAGCAACCCGCGCCGCTGCCACTGAAAGTGACTTTTTTTGCCGCGTCCTAGCAATATCAAGTACACTGTGCCCACAGATCAAGGTAACGAACGATTGATTAACTTTTTGTGATTTTTTTAGACATAATTCATAAAATCCACTATTGCTGTTTTGGCCGTGAGGCCATAAATCGACTGAAGTATTACGAAAATTGTCCTCAAGCATGTCAAAACTTCAAAAAACATCTAACATGTACATGTGTCATCATCACGTCCATACGCTGCAAATTTTGCGATGTGGTCACCTTTTAAGTAAATAGCATCAAACCATTACGTATGTTCACAGTACTAATGGTAACACGTGCAGTTTTGTAGGAAGAGCATATTGAAAGGTCTTGACGGTTGAATATGTTTTTCTTCCTCCAACACCATCAGTTGCCATTAACACAGTGACCATGTGTAGTGGTTTGTTGTTATTTATGTAAACGTGACATGATAGTTATACACTCAGCATAAGGACGTCATGATGACGTGTATACATGCCTTTGTTGCCTAACTATAGCCTGATGGCTACGAAGTGCCGCTGAAATCCACACAGAAAAAAAACTTACCCGATTCGCAACCACTTGATCATATTACTACAAATGTTCCAGAATCTTAGATAAAAACATAATCAACTGTTTAAGATATAGTGCAGAATACTGTGTCAGTTCTGCTGTGTTATTTCAAAACTCTGTTGTGGTCCGGACATACACAAGCTTTTCAGAAAATTTATTTCACTTCTGCTTTACTCATACCTTGTTGTGCAAACCAACGCCATGGGATGGAGCACAAACAGAGAAAGTAGATAATATATTATAAAAGCTGAACCCTCAAGTACGTGTAACTTGAAAAATCAAGAGTCGTAAACAATACAGACGCCGCATGAACAAAATTGAACTGAGCTCATTTTAGTTCAAGTAATACAGAGGTCTCCGGCTTCCAACCGAGAGTTTTCGTCGAAATAGTGCCTTGTAGAGAAGATGATAGGAACGATACTTATCGAAATATCGCGCCTTCGGCGAACTTACAGGTGAGGAAACCCGAGAGAGTTATATTAGTGAAGCTGAAATTGTTTGCTCAGGTATGCCACTAATGTTGACAAAAATTGCGAACGAACTAAGCAAGCACTCGTGAAGTGAAGTATTATGAACATAGTTCCTATAATCAAAAACACCTCTTAATACTGCCATAGAAGCATTGGTGCTGTTGTAGTGTTGTGCATGAAATAACCGTAGGTCGCTTCGTTAGTTGTTAGTTCTCTGAAAAAAATTGCAGTATATTAGTCACATACCTATCAGGTTTTATGTAAAAAGATTGGCCCAATAATTCGTGTTGCGCTAGCCGCACACCACGCTCCTGGTTTCACGCCACGCAGAGGCTCATGATGTAGCTGATCAAGATTTTCAGAACTCCACCGTCAATACATGGAATCTTCTCGACTGATCAGCCGAGTGGTGACGTAGTCTTCTCGCAACGGTTCGACGAGTTTCGTACCCATCATCTTCAACCGAAGTTCAAAAATGGCTCTGAGCACTATGGGGCTTAACATCTACGGTCATCAGTCCCCTAGAACTTAGAACTACTTAAACCTAACTAACCTGAGGACGTCACACAACACCCAGTTGTCTCAACCGAAGTGTTGGGATGCTGTGTTCCACCTGTATATAGCATTCCGATACTCGCTTGAAAATGATATGTTCCATCTACTTACAGAATCCAGACACTTCGCTTGAAGATGACGGGTGTGAAACTCGTCGAAACGTTGCGACAAGACGACGTCACCACTCGGCTGATCAGTCGAGAAGATTCCATGAATTGACGGTTTCAGTTGTTCTACAAATTCACATACTCCGACTAATGCAGCCACGATTCTTCATATAAGAATAGCATACAGTATGAACCACTCCATTATACACAGACTACAATAGCTAGTTGCACTATGGACCTCGAGCAACTGTATAAAGACCTTTCGTAAGCCGGCCGGTGTGACCGTGCGGTTCTAGGCGCTTCAGTCTGGAACCACGTGACCGCTACGGTCGAAGGTTCGAATCCTGCCTCGGGCATGGATGTGTGTGATGTCCTTAGGTTAGTTAGGTTTAAGTAGTTTTAAGTTCTAGGGGACTGATGATCTCAGATGTTAAGTCCCATAGTGCTCAGAGCCATTTGAACCTCTCGTAACTCGTCCATTTCCGCCAAAGCCGGTACCCCACCTGACGTGGTCCGAGGAATCTCAGCATGGGTTCCTGGTATTGGGTTCCGCGCAACGCCGGACAAAGTGTTTGGATCGTACGTGAAACACTCTTTCTGGTGAGGTACGCTTGTTGAAATCAATTCTGATGTTCCTGGCGAGTGGTTAACATTAAAATACTTATTCCCTGTCCACGTCTCGCTATACCCTTGTTTGCCTACAGTACATCATAATGTGTGGAAGTTTTCTTAATTCTCATTGCTTCTGCGTCACAGGAAAACCGCTTATTGTAACTTTGGCGATTTCGCCAATTGTATGCAGGCAGTTAGCAATTCTTGCCGTTTCCGTTAACTAATAGACACATCTCGCCATCGCAGAGCCTGCTAGAAAGTCGTTTAAAGTATTCTCCTCATGTGACATCCAGTGACTTCTTCGTCTTTCCCCGGATGAAGAAATGAAGAACTACGGCGACTGATTTTCGAGGCGGAACGTTCCCTGAACAGCCAGAATACAGACTCATAGAGCCAAGAATTCCGTTAAGTCATTCATCGTTCGCTATACAACTCCTCGTAGACACATTATGATACAGCTGCAAGTGAGTCGTCCGTATTGTACAGTCGTGGTCCATGAAACTTTTCCGTTCCTAACTTTTCGTCCAGAGCTGCGATGGACATCTTCATAGTGCTCCTGGGTCCGCTGAGTCTTGCCGAGTGACGATTTGGAAGTCGAAGAGCGACATAAATTCTGTGGAAAAGGGGGCGTGGTAGAATTTACACTTGATCGGGAGGGATAATCCCTGTCAGAGATAAAACGTAGCTATCGGCTGTCGTCTGTCTTTGGTAGAACTTATCTATCGATTCTGTATGGCTACTGTCTATACATCTCTACGTTTCGTAGTTTCTTTCTTTCTGTTAGAACTATCCTCACGTCTACATATTTCGATGACTTCTCTGCAGGATGCTTCACAATTCAAGTTACACACCTCTAGAGGTTGTAGAGGGAACATAGGTCAAGTTTTACATAGGAACCCATGTCCGGAAACGTCATAAAGGGACGCTACAGCGCGTCAAAGTTATGTATGTACGAGGGTTGCCCAAAAAGCAATGCACAGCATTTTTTTCTCAGCCGAAAACAATGCTACGAATGCGAAGCATTACGCGTGTAAGCATGGAGAGCTGCATCAAATCAGTCTCTGGACTGAAGACCACAACGACAACAATATTTGAAGTCTCTTGAGTGAGCGCGCCAAGTTCCCGTCACTTCCGACAGATAGCGTAGCTGCAGGACAGTTTCAAAATGGCGTCTGTAGGTGAAGTACGTTACAAGCAACGTGCCGTCATTCAGTTTCTCACTACAGAAAAAGAAACTGTGGGGAATATTCACAAACGCTTGTGCAAGGTATATGGAGCATCTGCTGTCGACTGAAGTACGGTTAGTTGCTGGGCACGGAGGGTAAGGTCATCAGAAGGCGGTTGGGCGGAGCTCCACGATTTGCAGCTGTCGGGAAGACCATCCACGGCTGTCACACCTGACATGTTGCAGCGAGCTGATGTTGTCATTCGCGAGGACAGACGCATTACGACTCGGCATTTTGAGGACGATGGGGAGGTGATTCACACAGTGAAGCAATGGCTCTGCCACCAGGACAAGGATTGGTACAGACAGGGCATACACGCCCTTGTTTCACGCAGGAGGAAGGCCATAGAACGGAATGGAGATTACGTGGAAAAACAGGGTGTGTAGATAAACCACCATTCTTTCGTGTGTATAATTCTCATTATGTGCAAGAAAGAGTTGTGGAAGAAAAAAAAAATGCGGGCAATTATCTATATACAGGGTGATTGCGTGATGATGTTGCAAACTTGGTAGAATGATGGAGAAGGATAAATGAATCAATTTGAAGTGTCCCTGTGCCAGCCAGAAACGAACGAGTCGAAAGTAATAAGCGAAAACCGTTCTGATACTTCTGACAGTGGAATATATGTACTGGTTCTATTGATGCTACGTTTTTAGGGTACACAACTTTCAGAGGTGGTAGTATGGAGTAAAACAAGAAAAAATGTCTAGCAAACATGACGTCTAAAATGCATGCCTTAAAAGCTATGAGCACTTGTTCAATAGAGAAGATGTGTTTTACAGTGGCGAAGATGAACAAGTGTTCATAGCTCTTGAAGTGCGCATTTTAAATCCCAAGTCTACTGGAATTTTTTTTCCTTGTTTTGGTCCATACCATCACTTCGGAAAGTTGCTGCCAGAAAACCGTAGCAACAACAGTACTAGTACATGTATTCCACTGTCAGAGGTATGAGAACGGTTTTCGCTTATACCTTTCGACTCGTTCATTTCCGGTTGAGGGACCTTACCTCAAATTCATGCATTTATTCTTCTCCATCATTCTAGACAGTTTGTCACGAAATCACCCTGTATATACATCCATTTACAGGCGCCGGCGCCAATAACTTCGACGCTTTGTAGCGTCGCCGTATGATGTTTCTGGACAAGGGTTCCTACGTAAAACGGGATCTATGAAGTCCCATCTACAACCTCTAGAAGTGTGTAACATGGATTGCGAAACATCCTGTATGTAGTGTACATAAAATTCTGATTGCAGAAATCCTCACTTCACGTTTTTCTGACTGAAGAGCATGCTCTTACTCGCCCAACTGTTCATTTTGCCCGAGTCGGCAAAGACATGTATGCCTCAATCTCTGACAAGGAGTACCTCCACCGATCACGTGTAAACTTCTACCACGCCCACTTTGACACAGATTTATGTCGCCCTCCGACGTCCGACTAGTCAGCCGACAAGAATCAGCCTAACCAAGAGCACCTCTGAAACTGTAAAGCGCAACTTTGGCGAAAGAGGGGATAAAATAACGGGACACCTATTTTGACTTAGGTGCCAATACTAAATAGTTTCGGAGAGAATGACGGTTAAAATTTCGACGAGAGTATATCAGTCTCCTTGCGGAGGGTGGAAGTAAGTGCATTGATGTGTAGCGGTTAAGATCACAGGTTCGACTCTTTGCGACCCCTGTTCAAACCTAATCTTACATTTTTTTATCTTCTGTTATTGTGGATCTATGTGACAGTATTTTTTGTGACATCGTGAAATAAAATGACAAAGGAAATAAATACTTCAAACGTTGTTAAAAATAGATTTTATCATCACAAATCTCATACAAATTTATATTACTAACAGTAAGTGGAAATGAAAAAGATATAAATTCTAGTAGACCCAATTTCAGTTTCTTTATACGATTGGTTGTTTGTCGATGCAACGGAATACTGACGTGTTCATTAAAAGTAATTCCGCTAAAATGCACGCCGTTCTAGCCGGCAGGAGTGGCCGAGCGGCTCTAGGCGCTTCAGTCTGGAGCTGCGCGACCCCTACGGTCGCAGGTTCGAATCCTGCCTCGAGCATGGATGTGTGTGATGTTCTTAGGTTAGTTAGGTTTAAGTAGTTCTAAGTCTAGTGGACTGATGACCTCAGATGTTAAGTCCCATAGTGCTTAGAGCCATTTGAACCATTTTTGCACGCCGTTCTGTCAACACTGCGACGTGTACTTTTATCGACAAGTGAAGAATTACATTTGCTGATTACAGAAATACCCTATCCTCATCGCACAGCAGAGGAAAATCACAAGTAGAAACGATGCAATTAAAATACACGCCTTGATCCATCATTAGCTGCAGGCTCCAGCTTTCGAGAAAATACTTCGATCTGCATGGTAGTTTGCCGAGAAATTATCGCCAGGTCGCAAATATTTCGCAACGTTAACGAGGTCGCTTTTCCTAATGATATTTACACACAAAAGAAGAGAGAGACTGCAGCATATGTGAGTGCAGCATATGTGAGTGCAGCGTATGTGCTTTTGCACGCTGCTCGTGCGTTTCCCAGTTTTTATACTATGAATGTTTTAGGATAGATGTCGCTATGGGAAATGCACTGGTTCTTTTGAAGTATAAAAGTAAAAATGTAACCGAAATCGAAATATTAGAATTTATGTGTTTTTCATTTTCAATTAAAGTTAATAATACAAAATGATTTATATTTTGTGATGATAATATCCATTTTAATAGGATTTGAAAAACTTATTTCTTGTGTCGATAATTCCGATGTATTTCACGATGTCACAAAAAATATTGATGTAACATGCATCCACAACAACAATAGAAAAAAATTGGTTCAAATGGCTCTGAGCACTATGGGACTTAAGCAGCCACAGGAATATATTTTTTTAAACAGCATAAATTGTTTTTCGTTCTTGTTGCAAAACAGTTTGCTTACGCTATGTTATACATTTTTTGAAATGTTTTTAGATGTAAATTAGTGAAATTAAACAACAGACTTGCAAAATTTGCTACAGGATTTCAGTTTTTTCCTAAAAAAAAATTAGGAATTTCACGTGTGTGCAACAGCTACACACAAATACGTACAGATTCGTATTCGTGCACCATTTCTATCATTGTCCTTGCATTGTTGTGACTGTACTTAGACACCTGATTCTGTTTATAGATTTCCTTCTTGGCACCACATCTTCTTGAACTAGGAACAATGGAACAATGGCTCTGAGCACTATGAGACTTAACTTCTGAGGTCATCAGTCCCCTAGAACTTAGAACTACTTAAACCTAACTAACCTAAGGACATCACACACATCCATGCCCGAGGCAGGATTCGAACCTGCGACCGTAGCGGTCGCGCGGTTCCAGACTGTAGCGCCTAGAACCGCAACAACAATAGATAAAGGAAAAATAATAACATAATACTGGATTTGAACACGGGGCGTAAAAATGCGAACTTACGTTTTTAACCACTGTGTTACCGACCCATTTACTATGGCGTTTCCTAACAGACTGATAAATTGGCGTCGAAACGTTAACCGTCATTTTCTCGGAAACTATTAAGTGTTTCCACCTAAGCTTTATCTTCACCCTTCTTTCGCCTTGTAATGTTTAGTCAGTGTGCGACCTATGGAGGGTCCCCTTGTGGGATGAATAGGTTGGCACCAAACAGGAAATAGGAGGGCTGCACCAAACCAGTCAGTTCAGCAAAGAGTGCGGAACGGGCGTGTTTGGGCGACATTGCACTGCGAAGGAGAAGCGGATTGTTATAATCGGCTCGTTGGAGAAGACGACTAGATTATCTGGGAAGGCCGCGTTTTGGTTGGGCTGTGTGTGGCCTTGCGGTAGGCCTGCAAGGGTGTCCTCCAGCGAGGGAAATCGCTGGCTTTCGCCGCGCCAGACGTAATGGCGCCGCTTGTATGCGGAGCCGGCACCCAGGCAAACACGCGACAGCGCGCTAAGCCACACAACACCCACCAATACGGCTCCAGAGGCTACGCGGCCGGCACTTGTACACAACGTCACATCGCCCTTAAAGACAGATGCTTAAAATAGTTTCTTTTCGTTATTTTTATTTAAGTGTATGGAATCTCCTGGACACTCTTGATACACTGATGTAGCAGAACATTGACAACCTGCATTACGGCGTCTTGCACCACCTTTGGAATGCAATACAGCAGCTATCCTTTGTAGGTTTCCAGAGGTAGCCAGACCTCTACGCACAGATCATACAATTGCCAGTGGTTATGTTGGCGCGGATCTGGCGTCCGATACCGTCCCACGAATGTTCTGTCGGGTTTAGATCAGGTGAATTTGGTGACTAACACATCAAGATGAGTTCATTATCGTGCTCCTCAAATCTCTGTAACAAGGCTGGCATTGTGACACGGACCGTATTCCGCTGGAAGATGCTACCGCCATCAGGGAAGATATCAAACATGAAGGAAATAAGATAGTCCTCAATAACGTTCATGTGGTCCACATTTGTCGTGGTTCCTTCGATTACTGTCAGAGGTCTCGTGGAAGGTCAGGTGAGTGCCCTCGGTAGCTGGGGACAGGGACTTTTTGTTGAAACGATAACGTGACGGACAAACCGAAACTGTGGCAGTTTTTAACGAAATAACTGAAAATCTATGATTTTTAGCGACATTACGCGAAATCTGTGGTTTTTGGTGAAATTTCGAGGAACATATCATTTTTCCGTGTACCTGGGTAAAAAAGTTGGCAGTCTGAGGACGCCTGTGACAAGTGAAAGTCATTTAATGTTGAAATTTGACACTGATTCTTTCGTCAGCGCTTATTATGGCGTACAACATAGTTTAAAGTAGCAGTTCATTTCCAGAATGAGACCGGTGATGTTTTGTGTCCGTTCGCTGTCAGTCTTAGCGATTAAACAGTATCGTACGCAACAGCACTGTGCTAGTCACGCACTACGTTGATAGGAGGCTGTCTAAAGCCAGGTTTGTTAAATCGTTTTCCCAGTACCGATTTGGTTGGTCATGTAAACACTCCAATATATATTCTGGAAAATCCGTTCTAGCTGCCGGATTTCCTCTTCAACAATCGATTTTCACTCCCATGAAAACGCTCAACCTTTTTCGAAACGCGCTTGGGTTGTTATGATACGCCTTGTTTTTAAACATTTCAGGCTAATCTGGATGGTGTGAATTTTTGTGTAGTTAAGAGAAATAGAAATATTAGACTGAGCATGAAGTTGTCTGCATGGCAAATTTAATTCACTAGAAAGAGCCGGGGGCTAAATAAATCAGAAACTAGAACAGCTGGTTTCCAGAAAACCAATATTTGAATGGTCTAGCAAAACTCCTTTGGCATCAAACCGAGTTCACACACACAACGAAAGTGACGCCACAGGCAGTGGAATACCGCAGTCGTACAGCAGTTGCATGTGCGAACATCCAGTTTTAAGTGGCATCACTCAAGTGACACCACTTTTGTCACGCCACAAGAAGTTCAACTCGGCTGTGTTTTGTGACCGCCACTTTCCTTCCCCACTACCAAATAGCGTCATTCGACTGCTGCCTGAATTTCGAAGCACCAACACTGTTATTTAGGTTTTCGTGTTTGTAATTTTCGGTGTGTGTGTTTTGCTGTCCCAAAAAAATGTCTAAAAAACTGTACAGTTTCTTCAACTGTATGAGGAGCTATCTTGTTTGTGGAAACAAAAACGAGTGCTACAAAAACGGCTCCCAGCACTATGAGACTTAACATCTGAGGTCATCAGTCCTCTAGACTTAGAACTACTTAAACCCAACTAACCTAAGGACATCAAACAGATCCATGCCCGAGGTAGGATTCGAACCTGCGACCGTAGCAGCAGCGCGGTTCCGGACTGAAGCGCCTAGAACCGCTCGGTCAAAGCGGCCGGCTGAGTGCTACAAATACAGAATTTTAAGAGATCAATGATTTCTTGAAATTGTGGATAGTATGCAGGAAAACATCTCCAGTTGTGATACGTGCATCGCAAAAGCTCATATAAAAAGCATTCGCAATGCCTACATCAATCAATACAACAAAGTGTTAAAAACTTACAAGAGCGGTACGTCTGCAGGTCCATGAGGTGCCCAAAACATTTATTTCTAAAAAAGGCATGGTTTTATATAAGACAAACTGTACTTAAAACTTGTAACTTTTTCTCATGTGTTTAGAAAAAAAATCCCTCATTTTCTTTAAAAGACAAGCGAAATAGTTTGTGAAAGTTGAATAAAAGACACTGTGTTTACTGTACTTAGTCAAAACAAAATATTGATCGTTGTACGGTTTGCGGTAAGTGCTATCATAAAAATTAAATGATGTGGAGTACGACTGCATTCCGTATGGTGAATACAATGCAACTCTGACAACATGAGGTACAAGTTTTTATTCTAAACTGTATATGTCCATAATCTTGAACACATGGTGTTCATTTTAATATGAACATAATATTAGCTTCGGCCGGCCGGTGTGGCCGTACGGTTCTAGGCGCTTCAGTCTGGAACCGCGTGACCGCTACGGTCGCAGGTTCGAATCCTGCTTCGGGCATGGATGTGTGTGATGTCCTTAGGTTAGTTAGGTTTAAGTAGTTCTAAGTTCTAGGGGACTGATGACCACAGATGTTAAGTCCCATAGTGCTCAGAGACATGTGAACCAATATTAGCTTCTTACCACATAAAGGAAATGTTGACGGAGTCAAATGTCTGCAGGCAATAGGAGTTGATAGGCAGCAGTTTGCACATGTGGCACTAAAGATTATTTGGTTTCCATATTCCAGTGTAGGCAGAGAGAGGCTACTTTTTGAGTACAATGATGGGTTGACAGATCGGCGGGCAAAATCTGTTGGACGACAACCCACCAGTTGGGACAGTGCTGTGATATAAGAAGGGCAGCGGCCTTGCCGCAGTGGATACACCGGTTCCCGTCAGATCACCGAAGTTAAGCGTCGTCGGGCGTGGCCAGCACTTGGATGGGTGACCATTCGGGCTGCCATGCACGGTTGCCATTTTATGGTGTGCACTCAGCCTCGTGATGCCAATTGAGGAGCTACTCGACCGAATAGTAGCGGCTCCGGTCAAAGAAAACCATCATAACGACTCGGAGGGCGGTGTGCTGACCACATGTCCCTCCTATCTCATCCTCAGCTAAGGATGACACGGTGGTCGGATGGGCCACTTGTGGCCTGAAGATGGAGTGCTTTTTTTGTCATTTGAGAAACTGTATGCAGTGTTTGGCTGAAAACCTACTTGCCTTTAAACGTTATTTTTTTTCTCTGATTATGCAGTATAACATAAATGTTCCTGTTTCCTTGTTCAAGTTAGTGTAATGTAAATAAATGTGATACTTCTGGTGTAATAAATATAATGTAAATGATAGTCATGGGACGGCGATATGGATGCATAGAGATGGCGGTAGTACCGCGTACACACGGTATAAAAGGGCGGCGCATTGGCGGAGCTCTCATTTGCACTTTGGCGATTCATGTGAAAAGATTTCCGATATGATTATGGCCGCACGACGAGAATTAACAGGCTCTGAACGCGGAATGGTAGTTGGAGCTAGACGCATGGGACATTCCACTTCGGAAATCGTTATGGAATTCAATATTCCGAGATCCGCAATGTCAAGAATGTGCCGAGAATACAAAATTTCAGGCATTACCTCTGAACATGGACAGTGCTGTGGCCGGTGGCCTTCACTTAACGACAGAGAGCAGCGTAGTTTGCGTAGTTTTCAGTGCTAACAGACAAACAACACTGCGAGAAATAACACCAGAAATCAGTGTGGGACATACGACGAACGTATTCGTTAGGACAGTGCGGTGAAATTTGGCATTAATGGACTATGGCAGCAGACGACCTAAACGAGTGCCTTTGGTAACAGCACGACATCGCCTGCAGCACCTCTCCTGGACTCTTTACTGTAACGGTTGGACCTTAGACGACTGGAAAACCTTGGCCTGGTCAGATGAGTCCAGATTTCTGTTGGTAAGAGCTGATGGCTGGGTTCGAGTGCTTCGCTGCAGCCATGGACCCAAGTTGTCAACAAAGCAGTGAGCAAGCTGGTGGTGGCTACCTAATGGTGTGAGCTGTGTTTACATGTAATGGTCTTCCTATGGACGAACTATCTATACTGAGTGTTCCGAAATTCCCATTACAAACTTCTAGGACTTGTAAAGGGCAGTGAGTACATAATATTTTGAATAGGAACCCATGTCGGGTAAGTCATCTAACGACGCTACTGAGCGTAAAAGTTATAGGCGCCGGCGCCTGTAAATGTATGTATACACAGGCTGATTACGTGATAATGTTACAAACTTGCACGGTTGATGGAGAAGGACAAATGTGTCAATTTGAGCCACGAGTTCCTGTATCGGAAACGAGCGAGTCGAAAGCTACCAGCGAAAAACATTTCTGATACTTCTCATATTGGAAAACATGTACCGGTACTGTTTTTTCTAAGATTCTAGGGTAGGCAAGTTTCTGAGGCGGTAGTATGGACCAAAATAAGAAAAAGTAGTGATAACTTTGTCCTTCTCCATCATCCTTGAAAGTGTATGACACCACCACGTAGTTGGCCTGTATATGCATACATTTACAGGCGCCGACGCCTATAACTTTGAGGCTCTGTAACGTTGTTGGTTGACATTCCCAGACATGGGTTCCTGTTCAAAATATTATGCACTCACTCCCCTCAATTCCTGGAAGTTTGTAACGGGAACTTCCGAACACCCCGTATACATAATTAAGTTTGTACGGAACTCTAAGAGCGCGAAACCTACTCTCGCTTGTCCCGTTTTTAAATGATGGCAATCGCTGCTGTGTTCTTCTGCAATTACAACAATTGCTGCGGAAAATTAAGTTTTTTATGCGAAAAAATGTTCCAGGGTTCAACGTGGTCTTATACCTGGGAACAAATATTCTATTGAAATTTAAAAGCGTTGCAGTCAAGAAAATCTTTCCAATATCGCATTTACTAGCCTACCTGTTGCATTATTACCCGACTACACATCAACGATCAGTAAAAGACGTCAAATTAAGTTGTAGTATTAACAAAACCAAGTTACAAGTTAAACAGGTTTTGAAGCAAAAGTTATTGGAAATCAACACAAATTTTCACTCCCAACTCAGGTAAAGTTGTTAAAAGATGAAAGGAACTGAGTGAATTTGCAAATTCGTATGTTCCATGGTAAGAGATCTTCCGTTTTAGGGTACAAGATGCTGCACGATGTACGACCGGCGAAGAATGGGTTAACTGTCCATACGTCGGACAACTAGTTTTAAAAATATATGGAATTTTGGCTCTGAGCACTATGGGACTTAACATCTGAGGTCATCAGTCCCCTAGAACTTAGAACTACTTAAACCTAACTAACCTAAGGACCTCACACACATCCATGCCCGAGGCAATATTCGAACCTGCGACCGTAGCGGTCGCGCGGTTCCAAGCTGTAGCGTCTAGAACCGCTCGGCTACTCCGGCCGGCATATATGGAATTTTACTTGCCATAAGATTCTGTAAGTAAAGTATTAACAGTACTTCCCAAACACATTTAATGTAACATACAGGGCCCAAATATATAGAACTAAGAATATTTACAAGTGCTGCACAAAACACAGTCTTATGTCTCACAACAGAAACTAGAAAATGGAAGGAACTGCTTACGGCGGTCTGTAGTGCGTATAACTTGATGTGATTCTAAAATCGATCAATAGACTGCGACATTGACCAGAAAACATCATGTTTTCATAGGTACACTATTCTCAAGGTACAACACTTCCTGCTACTCCGTGCACTGCTTGCATTGTGGTAAAGACGCTATATATATATATATATATATATATATATATATATATATATATATATATATGTGTGTGTGTGTGTACGACAGTAAATAACGCGTGTTGCCATAACGACGTGACCACAAACGAAAGCGCACTTCCTGCCCGTCCGTGACTCAGTCACACAACGCTACCGTTGCATTGCTGTTTTCGACTTAACTGTTACGCATTCCTGTGTATTTCCCTACTTCGGTCATGGTCGCATTAGTTTCTTAGTCTCACAGTTGTCGCGCCCTACGGCCAATGTTGCAATTTCAGAATGATGCAACAAGGGTGAGCAGTAAAAGAAAATGAACATCGGATACTTGGACCTATAATTGGAAAAGGTAAACTTATATTTTAGTAAAATTTTGAACTATTATTACCTAGTTTAATGAATATTACTCCTCTATTTATCGACTGTAGGTAAAAATAAACAGGCTTTTCCACTTATTCCTATTTGTGTAAGATTTAACCCAAACTTTATTTATCATTTCTTTAAGAAGGTATATGGAAGTAACCTTGAAATTCAAAGAAATGGTTTCTATACAAAACTAAATAATGAAGGGGAGAAAAGCATTGTTTGAAAAAAATAGAAAAAATAGTCACACAGTCTGTACTATCAGGATTTCCACAGTTTCTAACGTTTCATAAGGAGTCCTGTGCTTCTGTAATGGCCTGTAGTCTTCTAGATAACGAACACACAACACTGTCTATGTGTTTAGGACCTAATATTGCTTTACAAGAGACTGTATAAAATATTCTTCCACGAACGCTTATTTATTTCTCTGTGTGTCCTTTTTTATAAAAGTAAAAAAAATAGCTTTTCTTTGAAATGCAAATCAAGATAAGTTATCACACTGTGTACAGTTGTCGACCCTCTTCTAATACGAAAACGCTTTTGTGAAGCCAAAACGTCTGACGTAAAACTGGGAACTTTTTGCGGAAGTACTTCATAAGATGGAGTTTAGTTGCAGCTAGACTGCGCAAGAGAATTTCTAGAAGTCGAGCCGTAACAGAAGAAAAGGACTTACGCCTGAAAAAAGCAAGACAACGTTTCTTTTTACACAGTTTATGATTCTCCTTCATTACTTTCTTATGTATAGTGAATAATTTAATTTGATCCTATTTTAAGGTTATACCTGCATATTCATTTACATAAGTAGCAGCACCTTGGAGTTAAATGTAACACAAACACAAATACCTGGAAAAGCTGGTCTATGTTTTCTTTTATAAGCGCCATAGGTCAAATTTACTATCAAATCTGAAATCGCGACACGTGTTCTTTCAACATCTGCAACCTATATTATTTGGCTGCAATAATTTCTTTTCGCCATCCGGAGTGGCCGTGTGGTTCTAGGCGCTACAGTCTGAAACCGAGCGACCGCTACGGTCGCAGGTTCGAATCCTGCCTCGAGCATGGATGTGTGTAATGTCCTTAGGTTAGTTAGGTTTAATTAGTTCTAAGTTCTAGGCGACTGATGACCTTAGAAGTTAAGTCGCATAGTGCTCAGAGCCAATTTCTTTTCTTTTAATACAAAGCATACCTTTATTCCTACAATTGTGCAAAATTATTTTTCAGTTCATTCATGTTGGAGTTCGGCTACAGTTACGACCGAAAAGAAATAACGCGTTAAACTTTTTTCTTCTCTGGTTTCCAAGTTAAGGCTAAGATAAACTTGTTCCAGTTTCATCATCTTATACTTGGTCCGAACGCTGTACTATGACGTTGGTAGTTACGACTGTCAATTAGAATTAAAAAAATATAATTATGTACCAGTCACGAAGTTTTATTTCATTCACTGTGCGTTTCGATGGCGTCTTTCAGGTGGCTGTTCTTAGTGGTGAGAACTGGTGGTTTCGTGCAGTAGCATACGAGGTATCCGAGAGGTTCCGTTGTGAATTGCACTGTTAATAATTACAAAAATTAGCCACAGACCTTATAAATGTGACATTGCAGATTTTTTTTTCGGTGTAAGATCTGCTTTGCCGTACTGTCTCTGACATACGTAGGGTATGTCCCTTTCATTCTTTTCTATTTTGTGCAACATCCTCTATTATAGATTTCGTACCTAAATCTTGTCTGCTGCAACTTTGTACACATTCTAAGGGCTTAATTTCTGATTTTTCCGTCTATCTAACACCTTTGTCTTTCGCAGCTTAACTTTTTTCTCTTTTTAATAAGGTCGTTCATGTGTCAAACATTGAACGCAGTGTGACATGGGAGACAGATATCAGCATACAAAATAAGCCCCTCAACCAGGATGATACGTCTGTCATCCGACAGCGAGGTCCATACTCGACTATGTTCACAACCAACAACTCCTCCCGTGGCAGATAAGGAGCGCCAGCAGGCAGTCACATGGGCCTGGCCGCTGACGTCAAACTGGAGAAACCAACCGTCGGGCCGCTGCAAGCCACTTCGAAGCGCGCTGCGCCGGAGTCGCTTACAACGTCCTTTTGTCACCTGACTATTTACGGGGTTTCACATGAATTATATTTTGAATTACTTTTCTATGGATTACTGACAGATTTGCTTGACCTTGGCCTATATGGATTTTTCTCTTTGTGTGTTCTACAATTTACAACGACCTGATGCGGACTGAAATTGTTAACTATCAAGTGATCACCGCGTATCCAGATTTTATGTGTAATGAAGAGTCTGTTACTCCGTAATGAGTCTAGTAGAAACAAGAAACTTCACTTTTGCATCACAGCGATTGGCTGCACCACTACACACTCTGGTGTCCAGAACGGGATGACAGTGATGAGGGAGCAATTAGAAATCTTGGTGGGCAGAACTGACACTATCGATTTTATTGATTGTGAAGAATTACAATCTGAAGGTCGAAATAGTAAAGCTCCTTAATATGGATCTTCGATATGAATCTAAGAAGGGTGTCCAATAAGAAAGTTTCCCTATTTTATAACAAACATAAATACGATTCACCACCTCTGGATCACGGGGTCCCGCGTTCCATGCCCGGCAGGGACGGGGATTTTCTCCACCTGGGGACTGGGTGTTTGTGTTGTCCTCATCATTTCATCATCATTCACCAAAGTGGCGAGACTGGACAGTGCAACGACTGGTAATTAGTACTGCCCTGATAACCACGCAGTTGAGAGCCCCAGAAACCAAATATCGTCACAAAATTTACCATGTTGAAATAATTTTATTGACATTGCAAATGCTTCTGTTACTTTTCTACATAGTCCCCTTGTTTTTCCAAGCATTTTTTGGTAACGTGACACAAGTTTCTCCAAACCAGTGTTGTACTAGGTCGGATCCTGTGCTTGTAAGCACTTGTTCACTCTTGATGTGATTTCATCATCGCTGTCGAAGTGCTTAACTCCAAGATGACCTTCGAGTTGGTGCAACATGCGAAAATCAGTTGCGGCAAGATCTGGTCAATATGGAGGATGCTGGAACACTTTCCAGTTGAATCTTCCGAGATCCGGCTGTGTCATTCGAGTGGTACGCGGGCGAGCATTGTCATGAAGGAAGAGAACTTTGCGAGACAAAAATCCAAGACTTTTTCTTCTGACGGCAGCTCGCAGATTCGTCAAGACGAGCAGAGGTCTCGATTTTATGAACGTTGTTTTGGAAAAAATTGTGTAAAGTCATAAAAATGCTTCGAAAAACATGGCGACTATGTAGAAAATTAACAAAAGCACTGTACTATGTCAATATAATTATTTCAACATGATAAATTGTGTGTAATATTTTCTAAAAATAGGGAAACTTACTTATTGGACACGCTTTGTACATCTCTCCACTCGACACTTAAGTATTTGGCAGTGGGTTTATAAAACCACCTTTACACTATTTCTCGACCGCTCCACTGTCTAAAGCACGTGGTAAAAATAAACACCTAAATCTTCCGTGCGAGACCTGATTTATCTTATTTTATTACGATTGTTGTTTCTCCCTGTGTAGGTGGAAGTCAATAAAAAATTTTAATTTTCAGGGAAGGAAGTTGGTGATTTCGTGAAAAAATTCTCTGGAACGAAAAACGCTCCCAACCCCAACTCGCTTATTTTGCGTTGGTGGAAAACGAGCTTCCCTTCTTCAAACCGACCTCCATCAGTGTTATCTGGTAAGGAGCCCGTACCACGCAGCAGTACTCTAGAAAAGTATAGACGTGAGTAGTTTAAGTAGTCTCTTTAGTAGGTTTGTTGTATCTGCTAAATGTTCTGCCAAAGAAACACAGTGCTTGGTTCCCCTTCCCCATAAGCTAAATCAAGATGCCTAGAAATCCTTAGTCAATGCTGGAACAAAGGAAAATCCCGAAACCACTGGGAGCAAGCTGTTGCAGTTCCCATATTCCAGAAAACAGTCCAGAATGATCAAAATAACTACACAGGGATCAGCCGTTTGAACTGTGGTTACAAATTTTATGCTTCGATACTAGCTTCTCCTTTCGGCCAGTCATGGAGACTGCCTTACGACATGAACAGGGTAGTTCCTGTGTTGATAAAGTTTTCTCCATGAAACAGATAACGGAGAAAAGAGAAAGAACCTACATTGAATTTATAGGCTACGTCGACGCTTTTGACAGAGTGCTACAGAGCAAGCTATAGGACGGAAGGAGAATATCCAAGCAACTCTCCGAAGTGCTGAAAAACTTTGAAGCGACCAGAGGTATGTTTAGCAAATGTTTGCCAAATCGACGATTAGGAATTAATGTACAGACAAACAGCCACATTTCGTGTATTAGTCACTAATTACCAGTTTCCATCTACTGACGAGAGCAACTTAAAATACTTATTGCCCATATCCCAACACGTTAATGGTTAAAGCGCCAGCGTCAATACAAAAGATGTGATGTAGTAATCAACTAGATAGTACACGTAGTGGAGTTTCTGTGCATTAATAAAGATATGTGCTAATACGAGGATCATTTCAGGATACAGTAACATGGGCATACGACAAGGCTGCACTCTGTCACATATTTAATTTACTTTAATAGACAGACGACGCTATTGCAGAGTGGAAAAGCGAACTTTTACAGTTTAAATCCTTGGTGGTTTATGTTTCAGTTCCATGAAACAGAAATATCAAGGATATAAATCCCGTCCGTAAAAGCGTGTATTGTGTGACTGTATAGTCAGGCTTTGACGATGACATAAAAACCGATAGCTTTATCTTGACGCTCTTGTTTGCCAACGATCAGGTAACATATGAGCCCGAGTTTTCGCGACCGCAGTCCATTTCAGTAAAATTCTTCTGTAGGTGTGATTATGTTTCGGCTGCTACTGCTGGCAGGTTTCACCGGGATAAAAAAATTTCTGGAATCAGGCAATATGGGGGAATTTCAATAAGTAAGTTTCTCTTTATTATACCATTTTCTTTATTTTTCGACACAATCACCTTTTTTATGGCACAATCTTAACCGGTTTCGGCCCCAGTAGCCATCTTCAGATGCTAAGAGCGGCAAATGTTCACGCATTGTCAGTTTGATCTTAGCAGTTGAAGATGATCGTTTCGGCCGAAACCGGTTAAGATTCTGTCATTAAAAAGTGACTGTGTCAAAAGATAATCAATACTTGATAAGTCAGTCACGTCACCTTAAACAATACGTAATTTTTGGCAGGCCAAGTAAATTTTATTGAGTACTGCAGTACACTGTGAAGTGCAACAGTTATATCACACTATTTTTCAACGTAATCACCAAGTCTCTGCAAACAACGGACGGAAATCTCTACAAATAGTTCAATTCTTAACGATAGAAATTCGCAACTAGATCATGAAGCCACTCAAGAATCACTTTGTGGACGTCCTTGTCGTTGGAAAATCTCTTTCCCCCCCGACGTTCTTTCAACCTGCTGAAATGATAGGAATCGCACTCTGCAAGACATGATTTTCCGGACCAGCATCACCCAGCATCATCCATATATAGCCAGAATTCAACGGTGAATTTAGACGTTTTGCCGACAAGCATCGTGCTGTCCTGCTTACTATACCTTTGGTATACTTTCCAGCTGTCGTGCCATTTCACTTGCACGCTGCAGTACACCTGTTATCCGTACAGCAACAGAACTGTGTCTGTAGCAAACCCGGAACACGTAGTCTCTTTTGACAATGCGCAGTTGTCTTAGCGAGGGACGTGTGTAGCTTTCTTTCTGAAATCCCTGCGCAGTTTAAAATTCTTAGCACATACCACTCCGAGACTGTTAGAACCAAATAAAGGCCCAATGTCACCGACCGGCCGCCGTGTCATCCTCGGCACGTAGGTGTCACCGGATGCGGATACGGAGGGGCACGTGATGAGCCCTGCCGTTGTAAGTTTTAGTGACCGATATCGCTAATTCTCAATCAAGTAGCTCTGCAATTGGCCTCAAATAGGCTAAGTGCACTCCGCTTGCCAACAGCCCTCGGCAGACCCAGCCCAACAGCGCGTAACTTCGGTGGTCTGAGGTGAGAATAAAGTAGTGGGGCAATACAATTTTGAAATTTCGCTGCAAAAAGCAGAATCCATTGTATTTTGTGGCCTATCTCAAGTCCGCTGCAGTTGGGTTATTAGTTTCAAACCAGTTATACGGATAAATCAATTTTCTTTCCTTGTGCATTCTCACCATTTGAAGAACTCGGTATTGGAAGGGAAACTGAAAAACTTAACAGAATAGTACACAAGAAAAAAGAAATCTTGAGAGGCTAAAATTTTGCAGCTGCAATTAAGTTACTTCGGGCACAGCATGAAAGCTGATGATTCATTTGAAAAATTTATACCGCTCGGAAGAACGGAAGGTGAAAGACTGAGAAGAAGACCTGTGAGAACGTGGATAGAGGAGATGAAAGGAAGCGTCGTGATAACCCGAAAAGAACTGAGGACAAATACGTCGTCCAGGAGAGCATGGAGATTCATCTTTCCTTGTATCACCAGAGGTTGGATACGACTTGATGCATCATAACAGCAACATGGTAAATAAGTTGAACGCTAAGAACCATAGTAGGGAAGTTTGTAATGCTGGATATCTACGATACTAACAATAATATGGCGGCACCACCTGGTTTATACGCGACTGAAGCGTGAGTCCTCACTAAAAAGTGCAAAAGTAGAGTCCAAACCTCTGATAAGCGATTTCTTCGATTAGTTGTGTCGATGACAAATAGGGACGGAAAGAGAAATGGCGACATACGACAGGCATTCAACATTTATAGCTTAAATCAAAAAATCTTAGAATATTGTTAAAACTGAAACTGTCATGTGGAATCTGTAAGCGATGAATGTTTGCCAAAATCGGTCTACGCGTACGAGAGCGTGCTGAAGAGTAATGCCCCGTAATATTTTACTTGAAAACTCTTAAAGCTTTTTAAAGTAAAACAATCGTTTTTAACATTCTACACTTTTTGCAGCTCTCTGTCGCTAGAGGGCTCTGAATTGTAGTGTGTAACATGGCGGTGTGTAACTTAATTAAGTCGGTGCCTGACAAGTAGCGTGCTGTAATCAAGTTTCGAATTTGAAAAGTTCGTTCACATATGGAGCACCGTTCCCTTCAGCATAACATTGCCAGACCACACACGAGCGCTGCACCGTTTGCAACAACCCCACGCGTCGTGTTCACTGTCATCGGTCATCTTCCATACAGTTCCGGCTTGGCCCAATCGATTTTCATCTCTTTTCAAAACTTAAAGAACACCTTAGAGTATTTCACTTTGATAGTGATGAAGCGGTGCAAGCAGAGGTGAGTTTGCGGCTCCGTCTACTATGTCAAACATTCTGCTGTGACGGCAGCAACAAACTTGTCCCTCGTTGGTAGAAATGTGTTCATCGTCAGGGTGACTATGTTGGAAATAAATATGTAGACATGATCAATAAAATTGTAGAATGTTAATAACGTTTGTTTTATTTAAAAAGCCTTTAGAGACTTCTAACAACCCTACCACAACAAAGGTCAGAATTTAATAACGATTGTGGTGTTGCTCACGCTGCTAAACACTGCATTATCGGGCAACAACAGTCATATTATGTGGCAGGTGTCATTAGAGCACAGTTAATAAAGTTATTTCATGTAATAATCAAAAAAACTAGGCACTCATCTTTTTGTGTTTCCCACGCTGGTCTCGTCGTAAAATCATGGGTCAATCGTTGAAAATCTAGGTGGTTATGATTTCAAGGTTCAAATGGTTCAAATGGCTCTGAGTACTATGGGACTTAACATCTGTGGTCATCAGTCCCCTAGAACTTGGAACTACTTACACCTAACTAACCTAAGGACATCACACACATCCATGCCCGAGGCAGGATTCGAACCTGCGACCGTAGCAGTCCCGCGGTTCCGGACTGAGCGCCTAGAACCGCTAGACCACCGCTGCCGGCTATGATTTCAAGCTCGGATGCAAAAAGGCCTAGGTTTTATTCTGCTATATTCAAAAGTTTTGTAGATGCGCTTCACAAATCATTCTTGAAGATTACACTTTTACTGGACAATGGTGATGTAAAAAAAAAAAAAAAATCAGCACTCCGAAATTAAGTTACACTTCCTTTTAATTGCTTTTATTGCAATATCACGTGACACACAAACATCACTTCACAATACAAAACATACTTGAAATCACCTTCCTCACAGTCACTGTTAAAGTTCACATTTTATAAGCTGACGACAATATTCGTCTTTCCAACATGACGTCCAACACTTGACCGTCTCAAGGTCCGTCTCTCCAACAAGTTAACAACTAACTAATAATCGCTTACACGCCCAAAAATCAGAGTTACAAGTACGTCAAAGATCATAGTGACAAAATAAGGAATACACATGAGAATAATATCATTACAATATAAACATATCGATGTATCAAAAGTGAAATCAAATCCGATTGTTGTCTCAGAAATATGTTAAGTAGTTAACAGAAATGCAGTAGAATATTACTGGTATCTAGAGGTTCAGGTGAGGTACCATAATGGTTACGTAATTCAAGTACCATTTCAGACTTCACATACAAAATTCGGAGGTATTACTTTTCAGCACGCCCTCCTAGAAGCCTACATGGTTCCACAGAGTGGGTAGACCAAGAAACTACGGAAGGATCAAGTCTTAAGTTCACAAGAGGACGAAGGGCATGATGAATGATGAAGGTGAAAACTGCCAGTACTTTGTAAAATTTCATTTGCAGCTCTCTCCTCACTTATCTCAAGGGTTCTTGTGATTCTCCCACATGTTCTTTGATGAGTGCTTGTTTTATTTTATCCTCTTCATGGGTTTGTCGCGGGCCGAGGAACTGGACGTGAGGCACTTGGTTCAATGTCTGTCATCGACACAGAGTTTTTATTTCAGTGATTCCTTTCCGAACAATGCCACTTACTTGTTTAAATCTTTAAATTAAATGTATATATCAAGAGATGTCACTTTCATGCTGCCCTATTCAGTTGGTCTTCACTTCCATCAATCATAACTTGATCGTCTGCGCAGAGTAAGATGTTTACATACTGTTGGCTTCCTAGTTTGGTTTCCAAAGGAGCACTGTCGTCTTAACAGGTTTTTATCGAGACACCTATGCAGATGATAAACAGCGACGGAGAAATAATATATGAATATCTAACTCTCTGCTTTATGCCTGTCTTTAACGATAACCACCTTCCAGTATTTATGTCGATTCTACTGTTCGTAAAAAGGCTGAATCATTTGGATCAAGTGTTTCTGGTAGCCTCTTTTGCACGTTATTCCCGATAAATTCTTTCTGTCAACATTATTAGACGGTTTATAGAAATGAAATCCAAACTAATCCATCTCTACGTAAAGGGTGATTCCGTCAAGGAAGTGCGTTTTTTACAATGTTTTATAGTTTTCCGTTATAAGACGTGTGCCTGGCCACGTACCTGACAAATAGCACGCTCAGCCAATTCACACCTTGTTGACGTAACCAGCCCTGCCCACGTCTATTCACGTCAAGCGAGCAGCCTCCGTTCCTCTTCACTTCATTGCAATCTTCTTTTGCGGGTAGTATCCACACTCTTTACTAACGTGTAGCTATTAGTGCTACCTCGAACTCATACTTATCACTTCAGTGGAGAATTGGGCATACTTAATTTTCTTTTTTTTTTTTTTTTTTTTTTGTAAAATATTTGAGCGGAGAGAAGGCAAACCTGGACAGTACACAACAGGTTTTTATCCGAATCTTCATAGCCAAACGAAGACTAAGAGATCGACAAATGGGGTATCAAATTAATCTGCATGAGATATACTTCTGCAAAGAAAGATTTAATTCCTTAAAAGTAATCTGGGTAAATAACCCTTAATTAGGGATTTGAGGAAAATTTTTGTCCGAATTTTTAATAGCCGAACGAAGAGTGTGAAATGGACAAATGGGGCAACAAACTGACCATCGTTGGGTCTACTTTTGCAGAAAAATATTTAATTTGTTGATGTGCTAAGGGTAATTAAGAAAAATTTAATTAGTGATGTGAGGGAACATTGAAATATTTGATGAACAGCTGTTGCTAAGTATGTAAAGGATGTGTCGAAGAAAATCAAATCACAGGATAAATTGAAACTGTTCTGCTTTTTCTTGATCTACACTCCTGGAAATGGAAAAAAGAACACATTGACACCGGTGTGTCAGACCCACCATACTTGCTCCGGACACTGCGAGAGGGCTGTACAAGCAATGATCACACGCACGGCACAGCGGACACACCAGGAACCGCGGTGTTGGCCGTCGAATGGCGCTAGCTGCGCAGCATTTGTGCACCGCCGCCGTCAGTGTCAGCCAGTTTGCCGTGGCATACGGAGCTCCATCGCAGTCTTTAACACTGGTAGCAAGCCGCGACAGCGTGGACGTGAACCGTATGTGCAGTTGACGGACTTTGAGCGAGGGCGTATAGTGGGCATGCGGGAGGCCGGGTGGACGTACCGCCGAATTGCTCAACACGTGGGGCGTGAGGTCTCCATAGTACATCGATGTTGTCGCCAGTGGTCGGCGGAAGGTGCACGTGCCCGTCGACCTGGGACCGGACCGCAGCGACGCACGGATGCACGCCAAGACCGTAGGATCCTACGCAGTGCCGTAGGGGACCGCACCGCCACTTCCCAGCAAATTAGGGACACTGTTGCTCCTGGGGTATCGGCGAGGACCATTCGCAACCGTCTCCATGAAGCTGGGCTACGGTCCCGCACACCGTTAGGCCGTCTTCCGCTCACGCCCCAACATCGTGCAGCCCGCCTCCAGTGGTGTCGCGACAGGCGTGAATGGAGGGACGAATGGAGACGTGTCGTCTTCAGCGATGAGAGTCGCTTCTGCCTTGGTGCCAATGATGGTCGTATGCGTGTTTGGCGCCGTGCAGGTGAGCGCCACAATCCGGACTGCATACGACCGAGGCACACAGGACCAACACCCGGCATCATGGTGTGGGGAGCGATCTCCTACACTGGCCGTACACCACTGGTGATCGTCGAGGGGACACTGAATAGTGCACGGTACATCCGAACCGTCATCGAACCCATCGTTCTACCATTCCTAGACCGGCAAGGGAACTTGCTGTTCCAACAGGACAATGCACGTCCGCATGTATCCCGTGCCACCCAACGTGCTCTAGAAGGTGTAAGTCAACTACCCTGGCCAGCAAGATCTCCGGATCTGTCCCCCATTGAGCATGTTTGGGACTGGATGAAGCGTCGTCTCACGGGGTCTGCACGTCCAGCACGAACGCTGGTCCAACTGAGGCGCCAGGTGGAAATGGCATGGCAAGCCGTTCCACAGGACTACATCCAGCATCTCTACGATCGTCTCCATGAGAGAATAGCAGCCTGCATTGCTGCGAAAGGTGGGTATACACTGTACTAGTGCCGACATTGTGCATGCTCTGTTGCCTGTGTCTATGTGCCTGTGGTTCTGTCAGTGTGATCATGTGATGTATCTGACCCCAGGAATGTGTCAATAAAGTTTCCCCTTCCTGGGACAATGAATTCACGGTGTTCTTATTTCAATTTCCAGGAGTGTATATAACCTTAATAATAATGAATACCGATCGATACTTAAATATATTGTACAGGGTTTTTCACAACTCATGTTACACACTTCTAGAGGTTGTAGAGGGGACTTAGTAGATCAAGTTTTACATAGGAACCCATGTCCGGGATCGTCATCCAACGACGCTACACAGCGTCAAAGATATAGGCACGGGCGCCTGTAACTGTATGTGTATGATTCCGTGATGATGTCACAAGTTTTAAAGGGTGACGGAGAAGGGTAATTATATCAATATGAGATAAGGGTCCCTGTACCGGAAACGAACGAGTAGAAAGTTATAAGAGAAAACCGTTCTGACACCTCTGACAGTGGAATAAATGTGCCGGTACTGTTGTTCCTAAGTTGTAGAGTGGGCAACTGTCAGAGGTGGCAGCATGCACCAAAACAAGAAAAAATGTCTGGTAAATGTAGGCTTCAAAATGTATACCTTAAGAGCTATAAGCACTTGCTCAATAGTGTAGATGTGGCGGAGAGGAGGCGGAGATTGTTTCACGTCAAGTCGACAATGAAGTAATTAAAGACGGAGCACAAGCTCGTATTAGGGAAGGATAGGTTAAGAAATCGGCCGTGTCCTTTCAAAGGAACCATCTCGGCATTTGCCTGAAGCGACTTATGGAAATCACGATAACGCAAATCAAGATGGCCGGACGCAGGTCTGTACCCGAAGGAGAGTCCATTGTGCTAACCACTGCGCCACCTCGCTGGGTATGGGAGATATGTTTCACAGTAGCGAAGATGAATAAGTGCTCATAGCTCCTTAGGTGTGCATTTTAGAGTCCATGTTTACTATAATTTTTTCTTTTTTTGGTTCATACTACCTCCTCTGAAAGTTGCCTACCCTACATATTTAAGCAACAACAGTACCGGTACATATATTGCATTGTCAGAGGTACCAGAATAGTTTTCACTTGTAACTTTCGACTCGTTCGTTTCCGAACGAGAGACCCTGACCGCAGGTTGATACATTTATCCACTTACAACATCCTTGACAATTTGTAACATCATTAAGGAATGACCTCGTATATGTGTACACTACTGGCATTTAAATTGCTACACCAAGAAGAAATGCAGATGATAAACGGGTATTCATTGGACAAATATATTATACTAGAACTGACATGTGATTACATTTTCACGCAATTTGGGTGCATAGATCCTGAGAAATCAGTACCCAGAACAACCACCTCTGGCCGTAATAACGGCCTTGATACGCCTGGGCATTGAGTCAAACAGAGCTCGGATGATGTGTACAGGTACAGCTGCCCATGCACCTTTAACACGATACCACAGTTCATCAAGAGCAGTGACTGGCGCATTGTGACGAGCCAGTTGCTCCGCCACCATTGACCAGACGTTTTCAGTTGGTGACAGATCTGGAGAATGTCTTGGCCAGGGCAGCAGTCGAACATTTCCTGTATCCAGAAAGGCCCGTACAGGACCTGCAACATGCGGTCGTGCATTATCCTGCTGAAATGTAGGGTTTCGCAGGGATCGAATGAAGGGTAGAGCCACGGGTCGTAACACATCTGAAATGTAACGTCCACTGTTCAAAGTGTCGTCAATGCGAACAAGAGGTGACCGAGACGTGTAACCAATGGCACCCCATACCATCACGCCGGGTGATACGTCAGTATGGCGATGACGAATACACGTTTCCAATGTACGTTCACGGCCATATCGCCAAACACGGATGCCACCATCACGATGCTGTAAACAGAACCGGGATTCGTCCGAAAAAATGACGTTTTGCCGTTTGTGCTCTCAGGTTCGTCGTCGACTACACCATCGCAGGCGCTCCTGTCTGTGATCCAGCGTCAAGGGTAACCGCAGCCATGGTCTCCGAGCTGATAGTCCATGCTGCTGCAAACGTCGTCGAACTGTTCGTGCAGATGGTTGTTGTCTTGCAAACGTCCCCAACTGTTGACTCGGGGATCGAGACGTGGCTGCACGATCCGTTACAGCCGTGCGGATAAGATGCCTGTCATCTCGACTGCTAGTGATGCGAGGCCGTTGGGATCCAGCACGGCGTTCCGTTTTACCCTCCTGAACCCACCGATTCCATATTCAGCTAACAGTCATTGGATCTCGACCAACGCGAGCAGCAATGTCGCGATACGATAAACCGCAATCGCGATAGGCTATAATCCGACCTTTATCAAAGTCGGCAACGTGATGGTACGCATTTCTCCTCCTTACACGAGGCATCACAACAACGTTTCACCAGGCAACGCCGGTCAACTGCTGTTTGTGTATGATAAATCGGTTGGAAACTTTCCTCATGTCAGCACGTTGTAGGTGTCGCCACCGGCGCCAACCTTGTGTGAATGCTCTGAAAAGCTAATTATTTGCATATCACAGCATCTTCTTCCGGTCGGTTAAATTTCGCATCTGTAGCACGTCATCTTCGTGGTGTAGCAATTTTAATGGCCAGTATTGTACATTTAGAGACGCCGGCGCCTACAATGTTTCTTGCCATGGGTTTCTGTGTAAAACATGACCTACTAAGTCCCCTCTACAGCTTTTAGAACTGTGTAACATGAATTGTGAAACACCCTGCATACCATTCATTCTAAACAAAATTTCATCTACCCCACTCAGTAATACAGATGCGAGCAAAAATCAAGCAGAATACGAGCAACATATTTAGGGTGCAATTGAAAGAGCGCAGTGCACACAAGAAGTCGCAACTATGAACACAATGCGGTACAGCCAGCTTTTGTTTATTAAGAAAAGAAACCAGATGTGGAAGAGTTTAAACCACTCAATACGAAAATGAGACGAGGGATGATTAACCAGCTTGGAGTGCTCTAAGTGGCCGCTGCGCTCGACTCGAACTGTTCGAGCAGTTGACGTCAGGACGTCGAGAATTCTCAGGCTTTACTCGAGCTTTCGATCGCTGTAGAGACTTCTGTAGTACTATCTCTATGACGTGATATAGCTTTATTAATATGTAACGGATTGTAATCATAAAAGTAACACGTTCTGTAATATCTTATTGCGTACATGTTATATACATATGTAAATGCAGCCACTAGTAAATAAATAAATTATCACAATCACAGTTCAAATTCTCGAATTTCAGGTAGTTCTCCGATCTAATGTTGTCTGTTGGTATTATCTCCACAACGGGTCTTGCCACAGTTATTTAATTTCCCGATCGCAATTATAATCAATTTAATATGATTTAGTGCGTTAATTAAACATTTAGTTCCCAATCGTTTTTCTTCCTTGCTCCATCTGAATGTTACTATTTCGTTTTAAAGCTGATTAATCACTGGTAACTTTTCAGAGTTACACTAATGTGTGAACAGGAATCGAAATGCTCATTTGCAACTCACTTGGTAAATGAAACATATTATTGGTTTTAGAGTCGAATAATGATTCTGAAAGACAATACTTTCGCCTCTGACTATTAGCTTTATATAAAAAACTCCATAAATGATTATATACGCGATCTGTAAATACTGTATGATAACTCTTATTGCACATCAGTTCAAATACAATACCAGTTTGTATGGTGGTAGGATTTATTACCTTTTCCTCCTGTATTTCATAAAACTGTCACATTTCAAGCTGAGCTGTAGCTTATTATTGCGGCAATAATTTAGATGCTCGTGATCGCTTACTCTCACGCGCTGAGAGTCCAATGTCACGTCATCATTATTCGAGCATCACTCGATACTGTATTGAGCTCTGCGTCTTATAGGGAAAGCGCGTTCGAACCGGAGAATCGTTTGTCCAGCCCTACTTAGCCCTTCGACCGCAGTTTCGGTACACATTGCCGAGTCAGCAGCTATTCTGTTTCTGTGCACTGTCCAATGTTCGTCGGTTGTGTAAAGTATAGTCGAGGTTTTCTGTGCGTGTCTTACTTCGGAGAGTTTCATTGCGGAAGTGGAAAGCTGACCATTGCTTGGGCTGTTACATACCTGACTATGAAAAAGGGGATTAAAAAAGGTCTGAAGCTTGGAGTGAAATAAAAATGAAAGAAAATGCTCGTATGGGCCCCGTTTGGGGTTGTTCGGGAGCCTGTTGCAAGACTTTCTATCTGACGCCACTTCGATGAAATAAATAGTTAAGCACTTGTAAAATTATTGATTAGTCTGTAGCACGATATTTATCGTACAAACATGTGTACCTGATACATTCTACTACAGTTATTCCTGAGCAAAGTCACAATAACAAGTTGGAAGGGGTGGGGGGGGGGGGTGGGGGGAAGGGAGAGCAAGAGGACAAGAGGGGGCAATTGCACCCTCTTGGAATCTGCCTACAGGTTTTTATTATTTACACACTACTCTCGAATTTCCAGCAATGATTGTCTGCGACTCCGCCGAACTGCAAATTGAAGGCCGGCCGAGGTGGGCGAGCGGTTCTAGGCGCTACAGTCTGGAACCGCGCGATCGCTACGGTCGCAGGTTCGAATCCTGCCTCGGGCATGGGTGTGTGTGTGATGTCCTTAGGTTAGTTAGGTTTAAGTAGTTCTAGGTTCTAGGGGACTGATGACCTCAGAAGTTAAGTCCCATAGTGCTCAGAGCCATTTTAACCATCTTTTTTTTTCAGATTGAACGTTGCCGACTGCGACGAGAAATACTGCAGCTATAGGAATCACAATTTACAGAGCGGTTATAATTAAACTTTCACTACTTGAGCCAGTGTAGAGCGAAAACTGTTTGCCATATTGTACCCAACTTTATAGGAATGATGTCCAAACTGTGCGCTGCAGGATTGTTACTAGCGTTAGTGTCATGACTTACCGTTAGGCGCCGGCACACCGACGTAGGCGTGCGTGTGAAATCTTATGGGACTTAACTGCTAAGGTCATCAGTCCCGAAGCTTACACACTACTTAACCTAAATTATCCTAAGGACAAACACACACACCCATGCCCGAGGGAGGACTCGAACCTCCACCGGGACCAGCCCACGACGTAGAGTTCAAACGTAAGCATCAGTGTGCGTTACAGGTACAGACACTCAACATGGGTCTGGACAAGGTGAGCAGGGCTTCACTCGTGCAGCTGTTTTGTCAAAACAACAGCAGTATTGCTGCTGCTTTTCGCGAGTAGCAGCTCATTAAAGGGATACGGAAAGGTCCTCTTTCTACAAGGGCTATGAAGAACATGATTCTGATATTTGGTCCGGTGTCTACTCACACCAGGAAACAAATAGCAAAAGAAGGCTCTTTTAGTATCCTAGCAAAGGCAAAGGCCGTTCGCCGTCACTGTGCTCGCGGCCATGGAAGTTGACGGTCAGCTATAAGTCGTCGCCGACCGTGACCCACCATTCTTCCACGACTTGTGACACTTGCGACCTCCCCGGGAGGACGCGCTGCAAATTAAGCGTGTTTACGCCCGCCATACGACGCACTCTCGGCAACTCAAGAGCACGGAACCGATTGTGGAGGTGCTGTGGTTAGCACATTGGATTCACGGTCGGAAACATTCTACCATCCAGATTTAAGTTTTCCCTCTGCACTTTCATTCCGGGCTTTACCGACTTCTTAGAAACATAGCGGCGCAACTCTGAATTCTTACAGTGTCTGCTTGGTACAGACTCCAACAAATCTATATATTCGATTCACAAGATTTTGCACGTTTCTCCCATTTCATATCGCTTCTTCTTAACTAAAACAAAAATCTGAGATCAGGCGCAGAGATCTTCACAATACTGACGGGTCGCGGTGTCATTCTTCGCCACATGGCGTCATTCGGATGCGGTATGGAGTTGTATGTTGTCAGTAAGCACCTCTCCGTCTGTTATCGACTTTCCATACATTAGAGCCACTACTTCTCATCTAAGTAACTGAGTGGAACCCATTCCAGTCCTACCCCCAAGGAAAAATCCCTGGCAGTAATAGGAATTGAATCCGGATCTTTCGCATGACAGACGAACTGACTACCCAGCTATGATGGCGGACTATCGTATCTTTGCCCAGTATAATATGTGTACTAATATGACGTGACATCGTCTAGACGTTCGCCAATCGTCTTGTAAGAAAATACTATTTGTTTCTTTCTATTTGTTACAGGCATTATCGTGTGTTTATTTAAATATAAATAAGAGCTGCCATTAATTATGCAGACTGTAAAATTAGTTGGGTTTCTGTATTTTCTTAAAACCGTCGAACAACGATGCTTTTCTGTAGACAGATCGTCGACACCGACGCATGCTAGTGCTGCTGATCCTATCTCATAAATCCTTTATGTCTAGTGACAACATTTGTGGTCCTGTTACGCTTCCTTGGGGCAGTGACCATTCACTGTACAGTAGAACTGACTGGGTTTTATTAATCAAATACTCTTCGTGCCAGTGAGATACCTGTGAAGATACAGTACTCCATATGATTATCAAGACTCGCCTCTGGATATCATTGGATAGTTCCACTAAATGGACGTTAGCTAACTCGAGTAAAGCGTTGACAACCACGCATATTACAGCCACAAAGCAGGTCCGTGAGTTGATCAATCTCATGGGAGTTAATTTTCCTTTTGCTGTCCCTAAACTGTTCTCTTTTCCGAGGCAAATAAGAAAAGGAAAATTAGAGTTTAGTGCCCGCGTCCGCCCATCCTGATTTAGGTTTTCCGTGATTTCCCTAAATCGCTCCAGGCAAATGCCGGGATGGTTCCTTTGAAAGGGCACGGCTGTCTTCCTTTCCAATCCTTCCCAAATCTGATGAGACCGATGACCTCGCTGTTTGTTCTCTTCCCCGAAACAACTCAACTCAACCTACGGAGTAGTGTATACTTATAGCATTACACTTATACTTATTTTCTTATCTCAGTTGTATTTTGTCTTCACATGCTGCTGTTATTTACAAATTATTCTTGGTGCTGAGAGTACTTTTGCTAAATTGGTAATGCAATGTATAAATAATGTTCCCATTTTTCGTTCTTAATTACAGAATATGAAGATGACAGTAGCCCAAACATGCTGTGAAATGATGAAATACATATAAAAAGACATTGGGAAATTTAAACAACATTAACGAAAGGCAACATTATCCGCGAAGAAAAGAAAACATTTTCAATTACAGGATGGAGAGTTTGCTGCACGACAATTCCGTCAGATTTTCAGATCGTTCCAATTAGTAATTCCTAATTATCCTGACCGAATTTTTATTATATGTGGGAGGAAATCTATCTTTATTAGTTCTCACTGCCGCAAATTAAATTTTTTGAATTGCTGTGTACTTATTAGTGATTGTACCTATTCTAAGTTCAGCTAGGATTGAAAGAAACATATATACGAAACTGATGATTGTTTTACTGTTCATGAAATAAGGTTCAGTCATAATACTTTGTATCACAGTTATTCCATATAAAGTTAAAATGAATATTCCATGGTCGCATTCGTCGTTCTCATTCCGTTCCAAGCCGTGTCATTGTGCGACTTCAGGTGTACAAGAAATCATCAGGAAAGTGCTTCGAGCTGTTGTCAATAGAAGGTAGTATCAGTACATTTCGATATTTACGACACATCGTGTTTCATCGTGTTTCAAACCGGACGCTCTGCATACTGTGGAAGTTGGTAACTTGAAGCATTACACTGACGTAAAGTACTATTTCGCATTGAAATTGATAAAAAAGAACCGATGCGTGTTCAAATATAGATCCGTACCTTTATTTTTTTAGAGTTAAAAAAGTCAATTTTTCTTCTGTGCGAGTAACGAATTCACAGCTTCGCGACGAATTCTCACGCGCCCGTTATGTTCTATCAGACTCGCTGTCATGACAATACGGAGCAACGGACCTGGAGCCCACGGACAATAACGAAGAATCCAGAGATCGGCGACGCAGCGGAGATAGCAACAAACATTACAGCAATTCAGTGAAGTTTTCCACCTTTACTTTCGTAGCTCCACAACTCATTGTTCCGAAGCAGAATCTCAGAGTGATTTGTAACAAAACGACTGATTACGGTTTTTTCCGTCAACGAAAAGTCTAGCTCTTCCAAGAATCTCTTAAGGATTTCCCAGAGTCTTTCAGAATTGCCAGAGAGCTATGATTTTTCAGGTAAATCTGATTTCCCAGAGAATTCCTCATTTTTCCAGACAAATCGCCACTCGGAATTAGGTGAGTGAACCTATTTAACCCTCAGGGTCAGCCAGCCAACAATACGTAAGACACCATCAGTGTGCCGCTCTGCTGGGTCAAGGCAAGAACGCATTTCCACCATAATGTTGCAACTGCGGTACGGATTAGTTGTCGCGGTAAGGGCGAGGTGCCGTGGCAGTGTTGGCATTGCGCGGTGTGATAAAGAATCGAGACACGCGCGCATTACCTTGTCCGTGCCGAGTTCCGTTGCGACAAGGGGGGCCTTGCATCACGCCCACTGGCCCGGCTACGCTTGCCCAATCATTCGTCGGATCGCGACGCGCGAGCCTAAACAATGCTGACGCGCCGGCGACACAGCCACCTGCCTGGGGAGCTGGCAGCGGCCCCTTCAACCGCGGCCCATTCAACCGCAACGTTCTGCGGGTCCTCAGCCCCATTATCGTAACATTTATCACTCACCTTATGTCTTGTCCAAGAATCTATTGCTTTGCAAAATTGGATAGAGATTTTGATTCATCAAAAGATTTCCCTGAGATTTCCAGGTCTTTTAAGGTTGAAATTACAAATTTCCCTGATCCAGTTTTTGTTGTATGGGAGAGAAAGATTTAATTTACTTTTTATCGTGGTCGCAAAAGGAGGTTTTTTGAGTTACCATACCCTTTGTTAGTGACGAAATTCATTATATATAGGCCCTGTTGTGAATGACAAACTGCAGCTGCTGAAATTGGAATAATCGCAAATATGCGACAAGTCGCTTTTTAAATTTGAGACAAAGGGTCTCTGCGATAGGTCAGAGATTTACATTCACAATCTGAAAAAACTTCCTAAGTTGAATCAGCACAAAATCTTCCACAATTTTCAGTACGTCCTGGCACCAAAACACCTCAGAAATGACAGTAGTCATCCTCCTGTGTAATTTGTTGTTCTACAAACATACAAACAGTAATTCAACCCACGTACCCTCCTGAGGCACAAAGGGGTTTTTCTTTAATTTCATTTAGAATATACTCTTTTTGGGGCCAGATATGCCTAAAATACATATTAAAACAGGACTTTTTTTTGCAATTTTACTTTTTTCAGAATGGCTGCTACAGTATACTGAACTTCGGGTCTAAAGCATTGCTTTTGTGCGTAGTCCAGTATACTGGACCGTGGGCCTCAGGAGGGTACACACCTACAGCTTCCCATGCTCATTTGCGTCTGCCATGTATGTTTGTAAAACTTCCATTCTTTTATTCATAAAACAACTGTTTCACTGTTTTAGTTTAGCTGTAACTGTTTCGTTATTTATTATTTTGTACTGATATGGTTACATAAACATAAGCTTAATTCATGTACAAACGAACAGCTTATAATGCTCATCTACAGCGTCCATCAAAAAGTAACGAGACGGATTTTATTCCAAGCGTATAAGCGAGATTAGTGCAGTAACTATGGTAGCAGCTTCAACTAACAACTGTAAGAAACACTACGTGCTTTCGACCAGGCAGTTGTGAGCGGGCAGTGTTAAGCAGTGGACGTGCGACCATAGCGTGTCAACATTGTTGTGTCACAAATCGCAGTGGAGCAACGTTTCTGAATCAAGTGTTCAAAATATTCTCCACGGTTTTTTGGTGAAGAGAAAAGTGGGTAGAGTGGGAGAAGGAGGAGATCAGAGTTTAACGTCCTGTCGACGACGAGGTCATTAGAGACGGAGCACAAGCTTGGAGTAGGGAGGGATGGAGAAGGAAAGTGGCCGTGCCCATTCGAAGTGTGTGCAAAGCTTGTCCCACACAACTTGACTCCTGAACAAAAATAAGGACGCGTGTACGCTTGCCGCGCCTAGATCGAAAGGCAAAAGGCGGACAATTACTTCCTTATCCATACGTACCACAAAATGACAAAATGCCGAAATTCACATGTAGAGTCAACACTTATCCAAACCAATGTAGCGTGCGAGTTGAACTACATCCTAAAGATGGAATATTCTGTCAGTTTTACATTGTTGCATGAAAATCCTGTGCGTTGCACCCAAGTGGTAGGAGACTATAAGCTTGCTATGCATTAAGCATAAAAACCACAGTCTTTGCTGGAAACCTTCACCTTCTTCGTGTTTATCTGTTTTTTTGATAATACAGCCTCGAAATTTTTTTGGACTGATAGGATACGTCTCTCACATATGTTAGTAACTCATTCACTCTTTAATTACTGTGTGTAGTAAATACAGCAATATTTTTATCTGTAATCGATAAAATGGCTCTGAGCACTATGAGACTCAACATCTGTGGTCATCAGTCCCCTAGAACTTAGAACTACTTAAACCTAACTAACCTAAGGACATCAAACACATCCATGCCCGAGGCAGGATTCGAACCTGCGACCGTAGCGGTCACGCGGTTCCAGACTGAAGCGCCTAGAACCGCACGGCCACACCGGCCGGCTGTAATCGATAGCACATGTACGAGGGCAGTTCAATAAGTAATGCAACACATTTTTTTTCTGAAACAGGGGTTGTTTTATTCAGCATTGAAATACACCAGGTTATTCCCAAATCTTTTAGCTACACACTATTTTTCAACGTAATCTCCATTCAATGCTACGGCCTTACGCCACCTTGAAATGAGGGCCTGTATGCCTGCACGGTACCATTCCACTGGTCGATGTCGGAGCCAACGTCGTACTGCATCAATAACTTCTTCATCATCCGCGTAGTGCCTCCCACGGATTGCGTCCTTCATTGGGCCAAACATATGGAAATCCGACGGTGCGAGATCGGGGCTGTAGGGTGCATGAGGAAGAACAGTCCACTGAAGTTTTGTGAGCTCCTCTCGGGTGCGAAGACTTGTGTGAGGTCTTGCGTTATCATGAAGAAGGAGAAGTTCGTTCAGATTTTTGTGCCTACGAACACGCTGTAGTCGTTTCTTCAATTTCTGAAGAGTCGCACAATACACTTCAGAGTTGATCGTTTGACCATGGGGAAGGACATCGAACAGAATAACCCCTTCAGCGTCCCAGAAGACTGTAACCATGACTTTACCGGCTGAGGGTATGGCTTTAAACTTTTTCTTGGTAGGGGAGTGGGTGTGGCGCCACTCCATTGATTGCCGTTTTGTTTCAGGTTCGAAGTGATGAACCCATGTTTCATCGCCTGTAACAATCTTTGACAAGAAATTGTCACCCTCAGCCACATGACGAGCAAGCAATTCCGCACAGATGGTTCTCCTTTGCTCTTTATGGTGTTCGGTTAGACAACGAGGGACCCAGCGGGAACAAACCTTTGAATATCCCAACTGGTGAACAATTGTGACAGCACTACCAACAGAGATGTCAAGTTGAGCACTGAGTTGTTTGATGGTGATCCGTCGATCATCTCGAACGAGTGTGTTCGCACGCTCCGCCATTGCAGGAGTCACAGCTGTGCACGGCCGGCCCGCACGCGGGAGATCAGACAGTCTTGCTTGACCTTGCGGCGATGATGACACACGCTTTGCCCAACGACTCACCGTGCTTTTGTCCACTGCCAGATCACCGTAGACATTCTGCAAGCGCCTATGAATATCTGAGATGCCCTGGTTTTTCGCCAAAAGAAACTCGATCACTGCCCGTTGTTTGCAACGCACATCCGTTACAGACGCCATTTTAACAGCTCCGTACAGCGCTGCCACCTGTTGGAAGTCAATGAAACTATACGAGACGAAGCGGGAATGTTTGAAAATATTCCACAAGAAATTTCCGGTTTTTTCAACCAAAATTGGCCGAGAAAAAAAAATGTGTTGCATTACTTATTGAACTGCCCTCGTATATTGTCAACGTATTGAGACAATTGCACCTTGCAATATTCACTTACGTCCGTTATCTATGTTTGTAAATATTTTATTCTGTAATGTAATGCCTCTCCTGTCAAGGACCCTGATGTGCCGAAGTGTGAAATCAAGCATTTTCATACTGTTTGTACTTCCATTCAGTGTTTATTTAGTGTGAAACAAAGTATACCTAAATTTTATGTATGTGTGTGTGTGTGTGTGTGTGTGTGTGTTTAACCTGACTAAGATGTACATTATTGGAATTAATTCGTCAAGGATACCACGAGGCAGTGCTATGTAAGAATCATAGGATCTAACGATCTTTTCGTTTCGTAAGCGTTTTGATAAACTAATGGCTAAATTTCCGTAATTTCCGCCAGCGCTACTACCCTAGCGTTTAGCTGCACATGGTACAGTAAATAATGTTCCTGTGGCACCTCCATCTGATGATAAGCGTGCAGTGTCTCGAAAACTAGTTCATGGTGCAATAAATTGTATGAAATTCAAATACGACTTGTCGTATTTATACAAACCGCCAGTACTAGCGATTATTTCAAGAACATCTGGGATTCACTGTTTTAGCAACAACCAGTACGCCCTAAATTCCGCAAAGAACCAAATTCCCATGTATAAAACAGCTTCAGACGTCTGATTACTTTACAAATGCGTTAGATATTTCAGAAATTCTTCCAATCCATCTGTGGCATACAGCAAACCAGTGCATAACAGTATTGGTTAAAAACAGTCTTGGTTGCAATTTTAGTTTTTTTTTTATTTTTCAACGACGCATTTCGCTTTATTTAGGCATCTTCAGGTTACCTTTTCTAGATGAACGCGAGAGCCAGCAAGATCTGCATAACGCGTTCCCGTTCACAGGAGCTGTCCATCTAGAAAAGATAACCTGCAGATGCCTAAATAAGGCGAAACTCGTCGTTGAAAAATTAAAAAAAAAAACTAAAATTGCAACGAAGACTGGTTTTAACCAATACTATTAGATATTTCACTTTAAGCATGTTAGTGAGAAAAACTTTGGGAAATGTTTAAAATTATGATTTAAAGTTTGTTGAAGGCTCTAAGGTCTCTCAGTATCAAACACTGGATTTTGGGTAATTTGCGCTCCATTCTAAGCAAAAGCTAGTTTTTCACGAAGCTCAGTGTTTATGACGTCATGTCTCCTGAAGTACGGGTCGTACGATGATACACTTTCGCGGGTACATTCAGAGATATATGTAGATACTGTCTGCAAAGTGTGTTGCGAATAGAGTTAGCAGTAAAGAAGTAACAAATTAAAACGTCATGTGTGATGCTGAAGCTTTGCTGCATGAGCAGCGAAAATGTTGTAAGTAATAAACTTGTTTCGTTTCATTATTTGTGTGTGTGTGTGTGTGTGTGTGTGTGTGTGTGTGTGTGTGTGTAGGGATGTTAGTGAGAAAACGTTTCATAAAGGTTTGAATTTATGTGCAAAATTTTTTGTAATAGGTCAATGCTCTAATTCTCTATTACTAGATGAATAGAGTCCAGGTACTTGCGCGTCGTCAGTTACTGTGCCTCAAGACAAACACATAGTTTCTCACTGTAATTATTGTGCCAAGCTTTTAACATGAAGTTATCTATCTGTTAATGAGTAGATTATGATAGCATCTTAAGTTTTTAAATTCGTTCAATGACTACGAGAAATAATTAATATTAAATTTTTGTTACTCCTGGAAGCTGTTAGATAGGCAACCTGCGAATAGTTCCGGATTTCGGGATAATCGCTTAGTAATATAGATTCTGTACGTTACAAGCTCTTGACGCCCATGTAAATTCCATCGTCACCACCATCCGTCACCAATGCGATAACGTCATGTATATGAGAGACCCTCGGAGCAACACGCTTGGAACTGTCGTATCATTGTAATGTCAACAGACTTTAAAACCAACGATGCATCTGGTACACACTGAAATCTTCGCACCATAGTGCCGAAGCACGTCGCTAGAGGGTTCAAAACATAAACTGGATTATCGTGCGGCGATTGGTTTTCAGCTGTAGCGGAAATGTTTCAGCTGTCAGCTAAGGCGGCGGCGGCGGCAGCGGCGGCAGCTATGGCGGCTGTAAAGTTACTTTGGCTGGCCCGACACTTCCGCTTCTACCGAAAACAAATTACCGCTCGGCAACCTACTTTATCAGTGGGCTAAGCCGTTTAGTTCTCGTTCTTCTAGCAGCGTCAGCGTGCTGTGGTACTGTGGCGTGCGGTTTTCAACGTGTGCGAGGACTTCAGACACGTATCTTAAAATCTTAAAAAAAAAATGTTTCAAATTATGAAAACAGCGGACCCGGTCCGACGGGACAAACGCAAAGAAAGAGAGATTCGTATGGAGTAAAGGAAACGTCCGGTGTACCTCAAGGTAGCCTAGTAGGGCCTACACTGTTCGTGACGTATATGCATATTCACAAACGACACAAATGTTTACAGGGAGGTGACATCCTTTGAAAATTGTTCCGAAATGCAAAGAGGCTTACAGATAATCAGCACCTGGTGCAAAGAATTGCAGCTGAATTGAAACGTTAGTAAACGTAATGCAGTGCGTGTAAATACACTATCAGATCAAAAGTATCAATACAACCTTGTGTAATGCGGAAGTGCCCAACAGATGTCACAAGAGGCAGTATAAAGGGGGGTGTGGATTGTTGTGTTGTCAGTAGAGAAACATTAACAGCAGAATTGGCAGGCCAGGAAGGGTCAGTGACTTCGGACATAGACTAGTCACTGGATACCACCAGAATGACAAACACATCTGGGTCAATTTAACTTTTCTAAAGACCGGCCGGAGTGGCCGAGCGGTTCTAGGCGCTACGGTCTGGAGCCGCGCGACCCCTACGGTCGGAGGTTCGAATCCTGCCTCGGGCATGGATGTGTGCGTTGTCCTTAGGTTAGTTAGGTTTAAGTAGTTCTAACTTCTAGGGGACTGATGACCTCAGCAGTTAAGTCCCATAGTGCTCAGAGCCATTTGAACCACTTTTTTAACTTTTCTAAAGCTGCCCAATTTGACTGTTGGTGGTATGATTATGAAATAGGAACGCGAAGGAACAATCGGAGCTAACCGAGAACAGGCAAACCTCATGCAAGTGCGTAGCGGGTTAAAAAGAACGGGGTACATTGGTCCAACAGCTTCTTATTAGCCATGCTTTTCTGTAGCCACTGCTAAGTGATGGCTAAGGTGGTGAAAAGAGCGACGCCACTGTACAGTGAATGACTGAAAACAAGTGATTAATCATGCTATAACCTGGGGCAGCCCTATGGAAAGGTCTGTGTGTCGTGAATGCCTGGACAACGTTACCTGCCATCACGTGTAGCGTGAAAAGTGAAGAAAGGAGGACGTAGTGTTATGGTATGTGGTGTTTTTTGTGATTGGGTGTGGTCCCATTATTTCGCTTAAGACAATGCTAATTTCGGAAGGATATGAACACATTTTACAGCAATGCGTGCTGCGTAGTGCAGGGGAACAACGGTCGCGCGGTTCCAGACTGAAGCATCTAGAACCGCTCGGCCACACCGGCCGGCCCCAAAGGTGTTCCATTGGGTTCAGGTAGGGACTCTGTGTAGGTCAGCCCATTTCAAGAATGTTATCATCCACAAACTATTGCCTCACAGATGCTCTCTTATGACTGGGTGTATTGTCATGCTAACACAAACAATCATCGTCTAGTACGCTATACCGGTGATTGTGAAAATATTTCTCTTAGCTAATAACTTTCACTTCGACACTAAATTTGCTGCTTTTTATGGAAGTCCTCTTCCACACAGAAGCCAATCTTCTTTCTTCCTGGCGTAACAGCTTTTGTAAAAGTGCATTATGGCTATTAAATAAGCTGAAGCTTAACATTCTGCATAAATGAAGAGTTTCCTAACTTAAAATAGTGTCTATTTGGCGATTATTTAGGATAATAACGGGAAGTAAGTGAAAAAGTAATATTTATTGTATTTTATATTTTTTCTTTGAAAATTACTTCTAGTAAAATAGAAACATCTGTAACTTTAAGAAACCTCTCTTAGACAACAGTACTCCATTGCTCACCTCTCTTCAATGATTTGACGACTGAAGGCTCGAGTTTCTTGTAATCTCTCAACCTAGAGTTAAAATATACCGGAACATGCATATACCGAAAACCACGTCCCATAATAAGACTGCTCAGTCTAGTCCATCTGGATGACAAGGATACGTACAAGTTAAGGCAAATAAAAAGCTGGCTCTTCCGTTCCTTCTATGCACGTCTCACGGCATGTTTAAACTAATCAATACATTTCTTCACTTTTAGCTCCAACGTGAAATCAGCAGTAAAAGTCGTAACACCATACACTCTTTCACCTCTGAAGTTCAACCAATGGCCTTGCCGCAGTAGTAACACCGGTTCCCGTCAGATCACCGCAGTTAAGCGCTGTTGCGTTTGGCTACCAAGTGGGTATATGACCGCCCTGGTTGCTGAGCGCTGTCGGTAAGCAGGGTGCACTCAGCTCTTGTGAGGCCAACTGAGGAGCTACTTGATTCAGAAGTAGATGCTCTGGTCATGAAAACTGATGACGGCCGGGAGAGCCGTGTGTTGAGCACATGCCCCTTCATACTCGCATCCAGTGACGCCTATCGTCTCAGGACGACACGGCGTTCGGTCGGTACCGTTTGCCCTTAGGAGGCCCCTTCGGATGGACAGAGTGGACGTTTGAGACTATTACTCTGTAGAAACTGCAGTTGTTAGAAAGTTTGTCGCCATCTGCTGTAATGTTTATGTCTTCTTATACTTTGATTCTGCGCCGTGAGATACATTATACAGTTCTGTAGGGATGGAGATTTTACCGTAATCGCCTAGTAGCCATTTGACCGGGACGCCAAATGTAACTTGTTTTTTCCTTCTGGGTATAGGGTGTAGTAAGGGTTGGTTAAATGCCAACGGCCTTGCCGCAGTGGTAACACCGGTTCCCGTCAGATCACCAAAGTTAAGCGCTGTCGGGCAGGGCTAGCACTTGGATGGGTGACCGTCCGGTCTGCCGAGCTCTGTTGGCAAGCGGGGTGCACTCAGCCCTTGTGAGGCAAACTGAGGAGCTGCTTGATTGATTGAGAAGTAGCGGCTCCGGTCTCGGAAACTGACACACGGCCGGGAGAGCGGTGTGCTGACCACATGCCCCTCCATACCCGCATCCAATGACGCCTGCGGCTGAGGATGACACGGCGGCCGGTCGGTACCTTTGGGCCTTCATGGCCTATTCGGAAGGAGTTAGTTAGGGTTGGTTAAATGCGCAACGTATACCGTTGCTTCCGTTGTCTTCTTCAGAATTGCAAACTTTTACATAGATCACTTCCAAATTTCGCTTTGGTATCTGCAAATGAACTTGTGTGCAAGCTTGTCTATCAAGGGACATTTCACGCAATACGGCTTAATTTACCACTGAGCCCCCGAGAAATCGCTGGACGATTCGTCACAGTATTTTTGGTCAGCGTAGGATTGTCACAGAAATGCTCAACATATTCGGCTTGAACAAACAAGTTATTTTCCTAGGTGTAAGACAATGGCTGGTTCAAATGGCTCTGAGCACTATGGGACTCAACTGCTGTGGTCATCAGTCCCCTAGAACTTAGAACTACTTAAACCTAACTAACCTAGGGACATCACACACAGCCATGCCCGAGGCAGGATTCGAACCTGCGACCGTAGCAGTCGCACGGTTCCGGACTGCGCGCCTAGAACCGCGGGTGTAAGACAAGAGTGTGGACTGTCGCCTACTCTTTATCATATTTACATTGACTTCATTCTCTTAAACAGAAATGTAAACTAAACGGAGGAATTAAGATAGCAAATGATGAGCACCTGAATGTGCTTCTGTTTGCAGATTGTATCGTTATTACTCAAAAGACTGAAGATGACTTTCAAGGATCAGTATACCAGCTGAATGAAATATGCAAGGAATACAAGTGAAAAGTTTATAGTAATAAAACGAAAATAACGACATTCCGAGGAAAATATCCAGTCAGACGAAAAATAGTTTTAGATAATTCAGTTTTAGAACAAGCCTCTCGAATCTCTTACTCAGGCTGCAATGTTAGTTCTGATTTTGATTCACGTATTGAAAATAAAATACACTAATTTTAAACTGTTTGTGGAACAATTGCCAAAACATTGGGCCATAAAGTGCAAGAAGAGAAATTCTATAAGTGGTGGCGGCTCGTGTCTTATCCTGTGGAAGTGAAAGCTGGATTATCACAAAAAGAAACAAGAACATAAATTCACAAGGTAGGGGTGAGGTTCCTGAGGAGGACAAAGGAGTGCATAAGAAGAGAAGTGATTAAAAATGAAGATGTCAGAAGAGAATTAAACATTGTCAACATGAATGAAAAAACTGAAAAGTAACGTGGAATTGGAAACAACACCTGATGAGCAGGCTAGGTAATAGAACTCTGCAGAATATAATGAACTACTAGCAGAATGGGGAAAGAGATATTGGAAGACCACGGAAAAGAAGGGAATAATTTTGCTTGCGAATTCGGAATAGGCAGTAACCTCATCCTTAAAAGTGAGACGACGACGTCCAAATTGCAGCTTGAGACGTTGCGGGAAACAAGCTGTGCATCGAAGAAAACTTTCCTAACAAAATTCCGAGATCCTACGTTCTAAAAAATGTCAAACATATTACTTCCTCCAAAATACCTCTTACGTAATGACCACGATGCTAAAAACAGAGAATTTCGGGAACCTACCAGAGGGTACAGACAATCTTTCTTTCCGCGGATGGGGCAAGAAGGGAGAAAATGACGCTTCTGCACCATGCACTCTCTGCCACACAGCGCACGTTGGATTTCGGAGTGTATTAGCAGACATTAGGTACTGATTAGCGGAAACGTACAATGCAAATTTTAGCACATGTAACAAAACGATATTTTTTAACGCTGAATCCTACGTATCCAAATAGAGTCATCAATCTCCACTGTTGCACAGACCTCTACACAAATGCCTAAAAACCACTATCTAGATTCGAACCCGGGACCTGCAGGGACGGAGACTAGTGCTCTACCCGCTAGATCAAATTGTTTTTAACTGATCCTTTACTGAACAGAAACACAAGAATTTCAAAGTTTTACAGCTGTTGACGTAGAGCTTAACCATTATCAGTATAGCCTTCAAATCGTTCACCGTGAACAAGGAATTAATAATAATGTAAATGTGACAATAAAAAAAAAAAGCCGGCCGAAGTGGCCGTGCGGTTAAAGGCGCTGCAGTCTGGAACCGCGAGACCGCTACGGTCGCAGGTTCGAATCCTGCCTCTGGCATGGATGTTTGTGATGTCCTTAGGTTAGTTAGGTTTAACTAGTTCTAAGTTCTAGGGGACTAATGACCTCAGCAGTTGAGTCCCATAGTGCTCAGAGCCATTTGAACCATTTGACAATAAAGAAGACCGACCTTAGCGGTGATCATTTTGTATCGACAGTGACATATATTTTTTAAGTAGCGATCTCCTGTATCCACAGGAACATTTATTTTTTTAAACAGCATAAATTTTTTTCGTTCTCCTTTCAGAACAGTTTGCTTATGCTATGTCATACATTTTTGAACTACTTTTAGATGTAAATTAGTGAAATTAAACAGCAGACTTGCAAAATTTGCTACAGGATCAGTTTTTTCCTAAAGAAAGGAATTTCACGTTGTACAACAAAAAATGGCTCTGAGCACTATGGGACTTAACTTCTGAGGTCACCAGTCCCCTAGAACTTAGAACTACTTAAACCTAACTAACCTAAGGACATGACACACATCCATGCCCGAGGCAGGATTCGAACCTGCGACCGTAGCGGTCGCGCGGTTCCAGACTGTAGCGCCTAGAACCGCTCGGCCACCCCAGCCGGCCGTTGTACAACAGCTACACACAAATACATACAGATTCGTATTCATGCATCATTTCTAGCATTGTCCTTGCATTTCTTTGACTGTACTTAGACACCTGATTCTGTTTATAGATTTCCTTCTGGGCACCACATCTTCTTGAACCAGTTGAGTGGTGAAGTTACCTACGCCGTCTGTCTTAATAGTGAAATTTACTGCATGTGTTTTCATAGTTGCACTGTCTATGTTATCTACCTGAGGTGGAAATAGGAAACCAACCTACCATTTGGCTAAAAGAAAGCTGAAAACTGTCTATGGAGCACATACAGGCAGAGCAGTGCAGCAGACCCACAGTCGTTATTCCAGACGCGTCTGGCCTTGCTAAGTACAGCTCTAAGCATTGCATTGTACGAGAAGATGGTTCAGAAGTGCGAAAATGTGACGTTATTGCGAGAACTAGTAATGACAAAACTGTTCCACCTAGTATGCAAGATATCTGGCGCATGCGAAATACCCTTAGGGTTCAGCAAGACTGCAATAATTCTAGTTCCATAGAAGTCCGGTGCTTACAGATGTGAACAGTAGAGAACCAACAGTTGCATAATTCATGGTTTCAAAATACTGTCACGAATTACTTATAGAAAACTGGAAAGACTAGTAGAGGAAGACCTCTGGGAAAATCAGCTTGCGTTCCAGGGAAATATGGGCACATGCGAGGCAATGATGATCCTATGACTTATCTTGGAATATACGTACAAGAATGCCAAAACTACGTTTACAGCATTTGTAGATTTATAGAAAGCACTGATAGTGTTGACTCGAATCCCATTTCTTGAAATTCTGAATTTAGCAGCTTTGAAATAGAGGAAGCGAACGTTTGGGTACAACTTATACACAAACCAGACTGCTGTGATATGAGTGGCAGGGCAAGAGAAGTAAGGAGTAGTTGAGAAGGAACTGCGAAAAGTTTGTGCCTACCCTCGATGTTATTTAACCTGTACAATGAGGAAGGAGTCAAGGAAACCAAAGACAAGGTTTGAAAGAGAACTGGAGTTCAGGGAGAAGACATAGGAACTTTGAGGTTAGCGGATCACACTGTAATTTTGTCAGAAACGGCGAAGGATTTGGAAGAGCAGTTGATTGGAACGGATAGTTTCTTGAAACGAGGTTATAAGATGGATATGAACAAATGTAAAACGAGGGTAATGAAATGTGGGTGAATTAAGCCTGACTATGCTGGGGGTTTAAGTTAGCAATTTGGATAATAAAAGTAGAAGACTAGTTTTGCTCTCTGGGCAGCAAAATAACAGACAATGGCCGATGCAAAGAGAATAAAAACTGCACACTGGCAAGAGCAACAAAAATGTTTCTGCAAAAGAGAAATTTGTTACCACCGAATATAATCTTAAGTTTTAGGATGTCTTTTATGAAGGTATTTGTCTGTAGTGTAGCCCTTTATGGAAGTGAAGCAAACGTGGGCCGTAAGCATTTCACACAAATGGAGAGCACGAGCTTTTGACATGTGGTGCTACAGAAAAATGCTGAAGATTAGTGGTTATGCACAGATGAAGAGTCTCGCACAGGATAGAGAACCGGGAAGAGATGCATCAAACCAGTCTTCGAAATGAAGACCATAACAACTACATCAACAATATTTTAAAAAATATAAGTGATTTTTTGTGAGGGCATTATTCGAATCTACTGTTAATACCCAACGATAGCATCTCATTGCGATCTTAGCGGAACTCATTTTTCAACCGTATATTCCGTAATAACGTCTACGAGAAACTTGCCCAAACTGACATAATTAATTTCTGTTTAGTTTACCTGTTTCGTTTATGCCGCATATCGGAACAGTTCCTGCGACGAAACTATTCTACGTAGAGTGAGCTGCTGTTTCATCTACAAAATCTTCCATTCCTCCTACTCTAGCCTTTCTTTTAACAACACAGAAAATAATTTCAAGTCATAACCGGAAATTTTTTGCCAACAGAAAGTGGGAATTCTAAAGAAAATTGTAGAAAATATACAAATCAGATATTTCAGCTCACTATGCAAAGAGTTTGAAAAAAAAAGAAGAAAAAAAGAAATGCATGAAGTTCAGTTTATGCCTCCCGTTATTGCAAGACTCGCGTAAATAAAGACGAAATACTTGTTTCCGGAAAAAGAAACTGTTTTTTAAATATATTTTGCAAAAGGTTAAGTAAAGAGGAAGGAGAAAAACATTGCGTGTTGGTTAGGCGGAATGTTTATTTAGAAACTGTATTGACCTGGAACGATCGATACCCTAGCAATATTGCTGCCGATGATACAAGAGCCGATGTTTGGGAATAGATAACGTATCTACATATAGTAAATATACTGAAGGCTGACGCGTAGTTGCAGCGGAAGCTAAAAACCTGGCCCAACGGGGATTATCCAGGTTTCGCTTCCCTCGGCGTCAGGCGTGCTCTTGCAGGTGTTATTACGTCTGACGGGCTGCATGGAAACTCTGGGGCAGGTGTTTACTGGCTGTTGTTGGCGTCGTAAGCAGGTACTACCACGCGAGGAGAAAAAATTCTGGCGCCCGTGGAAGCGGAAAATTTGTCGTCGAGTCTCTATTAACATCAAACCACCCAACGAGCTCGCTAGCACAGAACAGTCGCATTAATCACGCGGACTCGTAAAAACGGCGAGAAAAGTCAGGTTTGCATGTGAAAAGCGATCAGAATGATGGAAAGAAGGAAGCTGAGGTGTTGCAACGTCCCGTATACGCGGGAACATTCGTGTGGATAAAGGTAAAGATGTATAGCCGAACGTACGTTTTAACACCACAGTGCTTTCCTATTGGAGGTACTATATCCTTGTCTTCCCCTGACCTTTGAACTGACTTACCCAGCCATTTATTGGGAGGCCTACAGTCTAACGTCGATTCCGAACCACGTTGCAATTCGACAGTTTTCAAAGTAACAAACATTGACAGAGGTGAGAGAAAATCCTAGGACTAGTCATGGATCTAAATAGAAACCTTTGCATCTGCAGTGTGGCACTTTACCACTAGGCCACCAAGAGAAGTACGGGAAACATCGAAACGGAAAATGTCGGTGCTCGCGAGGTCCCAGTTGCAATTCAGAATTACTACTAGACAAAGTGAAGCCCGTAGCGGAACTAACTCGGTCAGGTGAGTACTCTACAACCACGGTCCAGTTCAACCTAGTGCACGTTGTTAACCTCGGAGTGCAAGCATGGAGCGTTATTGCGGAAATGCTTTTATGTGTAGCCAGCGTGACTTACTGTTAACATTATTAAATTTATCGTCGACTTGAAGGAGAAAGGAGTAACAGTACCGAAGGAGAATGCAACGGAACGTGCGACAAAACTATTGGGAGTTGACTGAATCACTGATGTTCAAGTTACGGAACGAGGGACACGATACCGAACGGAGTGGGATTCAGGTATCTACGTCAAGGAAGAGAGGAAGAAAGGTTAGAGTTTGACATTCCGTTTGCGTTCAGCGATTTACAGAAATAACGGAAAACTGGACGGCTGGACGGCGATTCGAATGGACGTCGTTCCGGATGCGAGTCCACTGCGCCACCTTGATCGGTTACGCCAAATAACGAGAAGAGGCAAAGTGCACACTATACATATTCCATCGACGATATGCATAAATGAGTTATTAGGCTGCAATTTCTGTGATCCTGTGAACAGCGTAAAGCAGTAGCATCTTAACGAAAATTTTACAGATTTTGTGGCACAGAACTGGACTTGAAGGCTAGCAATGAAACTCTGAGCCACAATAAACGAGTCGTCCGTTTGTGAACGACACGACATAGTTTCAAGAAAGTTTTTTATGAAAAAAATGAAGCATAAGAATTAAAGATGAGATTTATTCATACGAAATGTGGCATCATACACTTTCACTGTGAATAAATGTAGTCACAGATGTATTGTGCGGCGAGTGCTGTTACACAAATGAGCTGGTCAGTGTTTAATTGGCGTATAGACGTGTAGTATCTGGCAGCGCTTAATTTGTATTAACACTTATCGCTTGTAATGCCTACCCTCCTTGTACACGAGCATAAACACGACGGTGCTGCTACCGCAGTCAGATCTTCAGTTGACTTTGGCGAGTAATATACTCTTCTTATTTACATCTACTGCTGTAATTGGCAAGCCATGGCTCGGTGTGTGGCGTGGGATTCATATAGACACGGAACCATTTTCTCCCTTGTTCTTCCATTCCGAGAAGGAAGACCGCGGTCAGTCATCTGTATGAGCCATTATTATTGATATAGTATTCAGCCCGAAGATTGGTTTGATGCAGCTCTCTACGCTAGTCTATCCTTTGCAAGCCTCTTCGTCTCCGAATAACTGCTGCAAACTTCGTCCAATTGAACCGACCTACTGTAACCGTGCCTAGGTGGCCTTCTACAATTTTTATCCTCCTCCACTTCCCATCATTTCCAAACTGACGATTCCTTCACGCCTCAGGATGCATCTTATCAGCCGATGCCTACTTTTATTCAGCTCGATTCAGTAACTATTCGTTAGTAATTCTATCTACCTATCTAATCTTTAGCATTCTTCTGTATCAGAACATTTCAAAAAATTTCTATTCCCTTCTTGTCTGAACTGTTTATCGTGCACGGTTCGCTTCCGTAAGAGGTACACTCCAGATGAACACCAACAGAAAAGACTTGTTAATACTTAAATTTATATTTTTTGTTCATAAATTCCTCTTTTTCAGAAATGCTAGTTTAGCTACTGCCTGTCTGCATTTTATATACTCCGTATTTCGGCCATCATCAGTTATTTTGCTGGTCAAATATTAAGGCTCATGACCATGTCTCACTTCCTAATTTAATTCCCTCGTATCGTCGTATTTAATCCGACTACATTCCATTATCCTTGTTTTACTTTTGTTGATGTCTTATAATTTCAAGACACTATCCATTCCGTTTAACTGCTCTTCTAAGTCCTTTGCTATCTTTGACAGACTTATAATATAACCGGGAAATTTTTATTTCTCTCCTTGAGCTGTAACGTCCTTTCTAAATCTTTCCTTGGTTTCCCTTACTGCTTGCTCAATGTACAGAGTGAACAACATTGGGGAGACGCTATAACCCTACCTTACTCCCTTCTCAACTACTGCTTCTTCTTCATGTCCTTCCACTCTTAGAACTGCAGTCTGGTTTCTGTACAAGTTGCAAATAACTTTCGCTCCCTGTATTTTACCCTTGCTACCTCCAGAATTTCAAAGAGTGTATTGCATTCGTACGAGCCATAATACTTCTAATTTTAAGGTATTGGTCATTACGTGAGATGTGTGTTGGAGGAAGTCGAGGCTTCTTGACTGGGTATGGAACTCGGGAACATGGAATTTTGTGTGTAAGAGTATCCAATCTACACAACGTCTTCCTTGAAATGTCTTCCCCTGCAGTCCGTTGAACATTTCCGTGGCAGCCTAACGCGGAGTAAATAAGCCTAAGACGAATCGTACTGCTGTTCTTTGAAATTTTCCCCTCGAGTACATTAATAAAACTTGCTACGGGTTTCAAGTGCAAGTACACACGAACCGTACGTACTGCTGTTATTTGAAATTTTCCCCGTCGAGAACACTAATCAAACTTGCTACGGGCTCTGACTAAAAGTACACACGAATTGGACGAACCAGTGTTTGGTAAATCACTTCTTTTGTACAGGACTTACACTTCCTTAGATCGTTTTCCAATAAATCTAAGTCTATCATCTGCCTTACCCACGACTACATTTACGCTATCTGATCAAAGATATCCAGACAGCGCTATGTAATTCGGAATTGACCACTAGATGTCATGAGGGGCGAACCTGCCAGTATAAAAGGAGGCGGGAAGGATTGTCTTGTCAGTAGAGAAGAGGTAACAGCAGAACGGTCAGTCAACAAAGCTCACGCACTTCGAACATGGACTAGTGACTGCATGTCACCTGAATAACACATTCATCAGGAGCATTGCGACTCTTCCGAAGCTGCCCAAGTCGACTGTTGGTGATGTAATTGTGAAGTGGAAACGTCATGGAACAACCGCAGCTAAAACAAGATAAGGCAGATCTGATGAACTAACGGAGAGGGACCGTCGAGTATTGCAGAAGGTGGTTGTAAAACTTCTCTCGAAGTCAGCGGAAGGAATCACTCGTGAGTTCCAAAGTGCCACCAGCGATCTAGCTGTGGAGTTAAAAATAATGAGGTTCAATGGACGAGCAGCACCTCATAAGCCACACATTTATAGTCAATACTATGCGATGCTTGAGCTAGTTTAATGAACGATGGCACGAGACAGTGGATGATTGGAAACTAGTGATTTGGAGTGATGAATCACACTATATCCTGTGAAAATCCGATAGAAGTGTTTCGGTTTGTAAATGCCTGTCTAACGTTACCTGCAGACCTGTGTAGTGCCAGTAGTAAGTAGAGACGAGGTAGCGTTATGATACGAGGGAATTTTTCGTGGTTAGTGTGTGGTCCCCTTATTGTGCTTAAGGAATAACTAAATGTGGAGGAATATGAATATATTTTACAGCATTTTGTGCTACATACAGTAGAGGAACAGTTCGGAAACGGTCATTGTGTCAGCATGAGAATGTACCCTGTCATGAAGCAGTACCTGTGAGGAAACTGTGAGAACACTAACATCCCCGAAATGGGCTGGCCTGAGGAGAATCTAGACCTGAACCAAACGGAACATATTTGGAATGAGTTTCGACATCGACTTTGATCCAGACACTAGCGTCCGACATTACTATCTTCTCTGGTTTCGTCCGTTGAGGATGAATGTGCTACCATTCCTCCACAAACATTCAAACACCTAATTGAAAGCATCCCCAGCAGATTTCAGCCCGTAATATAGGCGAAAGGTGGACACATCCTATCTTCTTGTCCGCTAAAAGGTGTCCGGATACTATTCATCAGATAGTATCTATGGTCATTCAACCTGAAGTGGCTTCGGCTGGAAACTCCTAGATACCTCCAGAATGAGATTTTCACTCTGCAGCGGAGTGTGCGCTGATATGAAACTTCCTGGCAGATTAAACTTTTTGCCGGACCGAGACTCGAACTCGGGGCCTTTGCCTTTCGCGGACAAGTGCTCTACGGGTTGTGAGTCGTGCTTTAGTATCTCAGATGGTAGGGCACTTCACCGCGAAGGCAAAGGTCTCGAGTTCGGATCTCGGCCCGGCACAAAGTTTTAATCTACCAGGAAGTTTCATATCAGCGCACACTCCGCTGCAGAGTGAAAATCTCATTCTGGAAACATCCCCCAGGCTGTGGCTAAGCCATGTATTCGCAATATCCTTTCTTCCAGGAGTGCTAGTTCTGCGAGGTTCGCAGAAGAACTTCTGTGAAGTTTGGAAGGTAGGAGACGAGGTACTGGCAGAATTGAAGCTGTGAGGACAGGTCGTGAGTCGTGCTTTGGTAACTGAGATGGTAGAGCATTTGCCCGCGAAAGGCAAAGGTCCCGAGTTCGAGGCTCGGTCCGGCACCAAGTTCTAATCTGCCAGGAAGTTTCCTAGATACCTGATGGTTGTAACTGGTACCGGCTAATGATCGCCAATTGCGGATTCGATCGATATCGTATTTTATCGGCTATTTATATGCTTTTATTACATTTATCTGTGTTTAGAGTGCCGGCAGCGGTGGTCTCGCGGTTCTGGGCGCGCAGTCCGGAACCGTGCGACTGCTACGGTCGCAGGTTCGAATCCTGCCTCGGGCATGGATGTTTGTGATGTCCTTAGGTTAGTTAGGTTTAAGTAGTTCTAAGTTCTAGGGGACTAATGACCACAGCAGTTGAGTCCCATAGTGCTCAGAGCCATTTGAACCATTTTTTTGTGTTTAGAGTCAGCTGTCAAACTTTTCTACCAGGCACCAACCATCTCGAAGTCTCTCTGCATTTCGTTATAAATTTCTCACGACGCTTTTCCTGTGTACGACAACGTCGCTTGCGCATAGTCTTGTAGCGCTATAGATATCTGCCATGACATTTATATATTTCGTGAACATCAACGGCTCTGTTCCAGTACGTTGAGGGACGCCAGTTGCCACCTGCTTTTGATATACAGTTATAAGCCAAACATTATGATCACCCGATTAGAAGCGCGTTAGTCCGTCTTTGGAAAGCAATACAACAGTGATTATACGTGACAAGGATTCGACAAGTCCTTAGTAGGTTTCTGGAGGTATGTGGCACAAGGTGTCTACGCGAAGGTGACGTACTTCCCGTAATTTAGGAGCTGGTGGTTTGTTGGCACGGAGCTGGCGCCGTGTAGTGTCACAGATTTCTTCCAACAGATTCATAAAAGGATAATTTAGTGGCCAAGAGATCGATGCGAGTTCACTATCATGCTCCTCAAACCACTGTAGCACGGTTTTGGCTTCGTCATGCAGCCAGTTATCCTCCTGAAATATGCCCTCGCTTTCAGGGAAGACGTCACGTTTGAAGAGACGCACATGGTCTGCAACAATGTTAACGTGGTCCATAGCACGTTCTACAATGTGCATGAGCTCAGTGTTGCGATACATTCGTTCCTGTATTAGCACTGAGCCCTGTCGTCAGATCTACCACAGATAAAAACTTATCCTGCTTTACAGAGCTGAAAAGCCTCGGACATCTACGGTCTATGATGCGGCGTAAACGTCCAAAAACTTGTCGCTTATCTGTGTTTCCACCGTCCTTCAACAAATTTCCACAATACTCATGGCAGTGGCACGTGAATAGCCGACCATCTTCGCTGTTTACGAGATGCTGGATCCCAGGCGCGGGGCCATAACAATATGCCCTTCGTCAAAGTCGCCTATGTCAGTGGATTTCCCCGTTTGCCGCCCGTATCTCCGCTATAACGATTCGCCATTCACTGTTCTCCGTCTAGAGACTTTCCTAACCGCATCACGTCACCGCAACGCCATTAGTCGGCTTCACTTTCGCGGTGGGCGGTGATCATAACGTGTTCGCCCACCAGTGTATGTAGATGTAGCAAAACAGGAGGAGGACAAGAGTCGCCGGTGCTAAGCACAACGTTTTATCACCAAGCCCACCGACGACACGCAGTGTCGTCTGAAAATGAGTCCAAATGATTGCAGCCATCGCCGATAATGTGTCTACGACGTAACTGAGTTTCCAAAAGGTCTCTCTCAACGTCATGGGTGCACAGATGGACCCGCTACACCTCGCCCTCCGAGATGTTAGGTGCAACTGGTGCTCATGTCTGAGATTAACAGGGAGTTTCACACTACTCCGTGTAGTAAGAGTCCAGTGCGGTAATGCTGTGAAACGACTGATTTACATGTGCTGGATTCAGCGAGTTCTTAGCAACCAAAAGATCGAGCATCCAATGCCGTTCCAGGCATCGTTCTGAGTTTTAAGATGTATCTTACTACTCAGTCTTTGCATTTCGTAATTTCTAAGTGTGATGCATGACGCATCAATACACAGGCTCATCGATATGACATCATCTACTTACATCTACATATACAATGAGGTGATAAAAGTAATGGGATAGCCATATGCACATATAAAGATGGCAGTAGAATCGCTACTAGACGCGTGGGACATTCCATTTCGGAAATCATTAGGGATTTCCGAGATCCACAGCGTCAAGAGTGTGCCGAGAATACCAAATTATAGACATTACCTCTCACCATGAACAACGCTGTGGCCGACGGCTTTCACTTAACGACCGAGAGCACAAGTATTTAAGTAGGGTTGATAGTGCTAAGAGACAAGCAACACTGCGTGAAATAACCGCAGCTATCAATGTGCGACGTGCGACGAAAGTATACGTTAGACCAGTGTGGCGAAATTGGGCGTTAACGGGATATGGCAGCAGAAGACCGACTTGAGTGTCTTTGCCTGCAGCACATGTGCAGGGCTCGTGACCGTGTGTGGTCTGTGTTTATGTGGACTGGACTAGGTCATCTGATTCTAATAAACCGATCATTGTAAATGGTTATGCTCGGCTACTTGGAGACCATTTGCGGCTATTCATGAACTTCACGTTTCCAAGTAACGATGAAATTTTTATGGACGACAATGCGCCATGTCACCGGGCCACAGTTGTTCGTGATTGGTTTGGACAACATATTCGGCAACTCGAGCGAATGATTTCGCCACCCAGGTCGGCCGACAATTAATCCCATCGAATATTTGTGGGCGTGGCTCAGTATTTCTGCAGGGGACTTCCAGCGGCTTGTTCAGTCCATGCCACGTCGAGTTGCTGCACTGCCCTCGATAAAAGGAGGTACGACACGATATTAGGAGGTATCCCATGACTTTTGTCACAGCAGAGTATATTTCAAAAGCCGGCTAAATACTGACAGTGAAAATTTCATCTACAACTAGGATTCTAACCGGCTTACGGCGAATCGAGCGCCACCGCACTGGTGTGCGGTAGCAACTTTTTTCCCTCTTTCTTTCTTTTTTTTTAATCGGGGCTCGAACTCGGGATCTTTGACGCGCCTAAGTGCTCTATGGTATACAAACAATTGGCATAAACTACTTCTTTCGCTACAAAAAAATAATGGAGTGCGTTCCTCGCCGAGGCTGCGTTCCTCGGCCGGCCGCGGTGGCCGAGCGGTTCTAGGTGCTTCAGTCCGGAACCGCGCGACTTCTACGGTCGCAGGTTCGAATCCTGCCTCGGGCATGGATGTGTGTTATGTCTTTGGGTTAGTTAGGTTTAATTAGTTCTAAATTCTAGGGGACTGATGACCTCAGATGTGAAGTCCCATAGTGCTCAGAGCCATTTGAACCATTTGCGTTCCTCGCCGATCCCGCCTCGTGTATCCAGGTACGTCTTCGCATTTTTTGTTTTACTTTATTTTATTTTTTATAGTTGAAATGTAAGAGATAAGTCAAAACTCTTTGAAAAGAAAATAAGTCAAAGGGCACAAAATACACCTTTTTTCAGTTTTCAGCGATATCATCCACCTGGCATTCTTCACTAAGGAAATAATACATGTTCTCGAATAAATACGGAAAAGAGAGAAAAAAGGAAGGAAAGAAAGAGAGAAAGAAAGAAAGAAAAGAAAAGAAAAGAAAGGGAAAAAAAGAAAAGAAAAAGAAAACCTCCAACCTCGACTACGGAGGCGGGGCAGACTGTACTACTACTCCTAAATATTTAAACGATGTGTCATGCTCCAGATGTTCGCCACTATTTCTGTCATACTATACAGTAATTATCATTAGTTCCTCATTTCAGAATACTAAGTTTTGGATCCTCAACAATTTGTATAATTATCTAGCCAAACTTTTGGAACACACTGTATGAGTGACTTTAAAGGCAGAAACCAGCAGACATTTCAGTTTAACGGTTGCGTGAAAACCACATTTGTTTATGTAAGTGAATGTTTCACGAAAAGATAATGTAACAGTGACGACATCTATCGTCCCTGTTATTGTTACACGAGAGTTTAGTAGGAATCCCGACATCCATTCCTAAACTTTTTTCGTCGGCTGCTCGCTGGAAGCCGTTGTAAGGACGAGGACTGTGCTGAGGAAAGCAGTCACTACTTCCGCAGCACGCACGGCACGCCTGCTGTCGGCATGTTTACTCGCCGCAGGACCAAACAGACCTGTAAATAGCGAATTCCGTACACAAAGCAAAGTGTTCGGAACGCACAATAGGCTCGTGCAGAAGTGAAAATAAACAAAACATTATGACACGTAGTCGGCCGTGTCCGAAGGCGAGTGCAGCCAGCTGCCGTGGGCGCTGCGTCGCGTTATCGGCTGGCGAACGCAAATGGCCCGGCGACGAATGACATCACGGGAGTTGATGCCATTCTACGAGTATAAGGCTACACTTCGAGCGCGGTGCCCTGCTCGGAGTGTGGACTATCGGCGCCAAGAGGGCGGCGTGAACACTGCTGGCCATTAAAAACAGCAACGCCGTGTAGCAAACAAAATTGGCGCGAAAAGTACTGCACGTTTGGGTACGCACGTGATTCGCGCTCTAACTCACAATCGCACACTGGAAGTAGGAGTGGCTCCACCTACATTCTTTATACAGGCTGTTCGTAAATTCCCGTTACAAACTTGTAGGACTTGTAGACGGGAGTAAGTATATAATATTTTGAATAGGAACCCATGTCCGGTCAAAGTTATAGGCGCCGGCGCCTGTAAATGTATGTATATACAGGGCGCTTCCGTGATGATGTTACACACTTTCAAGGATGATGGAGAAAGATAAATGTATCAAATTGAGGGTTGGGTCCCTGTACCGGAAACGAACGAGTAGAAAGTTATAAGCGCAAACCGTTCTGACACCTCTGACAGTGGAATACATGTGCTGGTACTGTTGTTGCTAAGGTTTTAGGATAGACAACTTCAGAGGTGGTAGTATGGACCGAAACACGAAACAATGTCCTGTAAACATGGGTTCTAAAATGCATACTTTAAGAGCTATAAGCACTTGTTCAATAGAGGCGACGTGTTTCACACTAACGAAGAGGAACGAGTGCTCATAGCTCCTCAGGTACGAATTTTAGAGTCCATGTTAACTAGACATTTTTTCTTGTCTTGGTCCGTAGTAGCACTTCTCAAAACTGACAGCCCTAAAACCTCAGCAACAACAAAACTAGTACATGTATTCCATTGTCAGGTATCATTTTCGCCTGTAACTCTCGACTCGATCGTTTCCGGTATAGGGACCCTTACCTCAAACTTATTCATTTTTCCGTCTCCAGCGTCCTTGAAAGTTTCTAACATCATCACGATCTCCCTATATATATACATACATTTACAGGCACCGGCGCATATAACTTTGACTCTCTGTAGCGTCGTTGTATGACATTTCCGGACATGAGTTGCCGTATAAAACTTGATTTAGTAAGTCCACTCCGCGGCCTTTAAAAGTGTGTAACGTGAACGAAAGTTTTCGTAGCGCGTTTCTCATTTAGAAATCGCATTTCAGCGTTGAGGTTTGTGAGAAGAACGTGTTATGCCTCTTGTAACAAGGAGAAACTTGTACCTCCTACGGCCTCTGTAGTTCAGTGGTCATCGTCTCTGACTGCTATGCGAGTTCGAGTTCGATTCCTGGAACAGCCACGGATTGTTCCATGGTGGGAAGAACTGGGACGGGGTGCACTCAGGCTCTTGATGCCAACTGAGAAGTTATTTGATTCAGAAGTAGCGGCTCGAACGTCAAGAAAGCCTACAACAAACGGACGCGGTGTGCTGACCCCCTGCCGCTCCATACCACATCCAAATGACGTCACTAACATAGGATGACACGGCGGTTGTTTGGTCCCGATTGGCTCGTCTGGGCCTGAACGCTAACTCTACCAGCGGCCGAAGGGCATCCGGCCACCCTCTACCACCAACATTGCCGAATGCAATAATTCACATGCCGACCAAGTAAAGATACGGGGTAAATGCCAGGATAAAGAAGAGAGAAAGATGCCATTTCCAGGTAATAGCGAACTATGAAGTGCATCAAGACGGAATTCACGATAGAGGGGAATAAATAAATTAATAACAGTCCAAGAGGTAAATGTTGTCCCTTCTAGAATACTGCAGGACTGGTGGCACAAATACAGAAAATAATTCTGGGAGTTATTTGACATCTTTCCGTAAATGTCTGTCAGGTCAGATTTGTACCCTCTTCCGCGGGGTAAACAAGCCTATAACAACACGTACCGCCATTTTTTTTTTTACAAACTACACTGCTCATGACAATGGTTCTTGCGGTTTTTCTTGTTAGTGAAACACGTCAGAACTGTTTCTCAGAGAAATAAGGGCTAAGGGGGACTGGGCGAATGAGTATTGTTTCAGAAGACTGGCACGGTGTAAGAGGCTCCTCCGGAACTTCGAGAAAGTATCGCTTCCGATCTGTGAGGCTGGTGCTCCTCCCGCGATAAGCGCGGCCCGCAAGAAGTGAAGCGCACAAGAAGAGCGCACGCTTTCTTCACGCCTTACGCAACGGCCGTGCGATCATTCGCTTTCTAGTCGACACGCTTATCCTAGCCCTGGCGGGAACCGAGCCAGCTCGTGCCATCGTTTCTCCCAAGCCACGGCCTAATTCCTCTCCCATCCTCAGAAAATCCACTCCGCCGACAATGAATCTGTTTCCAATTGTTTGGCTTTTGCCGCTTAAGGTTCACAGCTGCTACGTCGTCGATTGTACGCATTCGTTACTGACATGTAAACCTACCTGAGGGATACACTTCGATTATGGTTGGTTTTATTTATATTGTGGTGTAGAGCAAAATAAGAGACACGTGTTTTTTTATACTTACCTGTCCGGTCGTTTAAGGGGTGGAACACCCCTTTGAAAAAATTGAATTTAATCTTTCTGAACGAATACAGTTGAAACGGTGACAGATATAAGAATAACTTCAAATAAATGTTCTGCGGTTTTTAATGTACGTTACAACGGTGCACCTCGTTTTCCCGAAAAACTCATTTTTTCGAAATCCCCTTCCTCTCACTATTTTGTTTTTCGTTTCGACATTTGACTGATCGTAAAACGTATACCATCGTTAACATCAAATTCAATCATATATCATGAAGTGGTATTCCAAAGACGGATTTGTCAGACATCAGGTAGAAATATCTCTAATCGCTGTACGCGGCGCCCAATATGTGTCTACCTCAATGTCAATTGTCATGTTTGGTTGTTTAATAAGCCTTACACAAACACACACACACACACACACACACACACACACACACACACACACACACACACACACACACACATATATATATATATATATATATATATATATATATATATATATATATATATGGTGTTACAAAAGGGTACGGCGAAACTTTCAGGAAACATTCCTCACACACAAATAAAGAAAAGATGTTATGTGGACATGTGTCCGGAAACGCTTAATTTCCATGTTGGAGCTCATTTTAGTTTCGTCAGTATGTACTGTACTTCCTCAGCCGGCCGCGGTGGTCTCGCGGTTCTAGGCGCTCAGTCCGGAATCGCGCGACTGCTACGGTCGCAGGTTCGAATCTTGCCTCGGGCATGGATGTGTGTGATGTCCTTAGGTTAGTTAGGTTTAAGTAGTTCTAAGTTCTAGGGGCCTGATGACCGCAGCTGTTAAGTCCCATAGTGCTCAGAGCCATTTGACCCATTTTTGAACTGTACTTCCTCAATTCACCGCCAGTTGGCCCAATTGAAAAATGATTCAATTGGCTCTGAGCACTATGGGACTTAACTTCTGAGGTCATCAGTCCCCTAGAACTTAGAACTACTTAAACCTAACTAACCTAAGATCATCACACACACCCATACCCGATGCAGGATTCGAACCTACGACCGCTGCGGTCGCGCGGCTCCAGACTGTAGCGCCTAGAACCGCTCGGCCACCCCGGCCGGCCGCCCAATTGAAGGAAGGTAATGTTGACTTCGGTGCTTGTGTTGACATGCGACTCATGGCTCTACAGTACTAGCATCAAGCACATCAGTACGTAGCATCAACAGGTTAGTGTTCATCACGAACGTGGTTTTGCAGTCAGTGCAATGTTCACAAATGCGGAGTTGGCAGATGCCCATTTGATGTATGGATTAGCACGGGCAATAGCCGGGGCGCGGTACGTTTGTATCGAGACAGATTTCCAGAACTAAGTTGTCCCGACAGGAAGACGTTCGAAGCAATTGATCGGCGTCTTAGGGAGCACGGAACATTCCAGCCTACGCAGCCTATGACTCGCGACTGGGGAAGACCAAGAACGACGAGGACACCTGCAATGGACGAGGCAATTCTTCGTGCAGTTGACGATAACCCTAATGTCAGCATCAGAGAAGTCGCTTATGTACAAGGTAACGTTGACCACGTCACTGTATGGAGAGTGCTACGGGAGAACCAGTTGTTTCCGTACCATGTACAGCGTGTGCAGGCACTGTCAGCAGCTGATTGGCCTCCACGGGTACACTTCTGCGAATGGTTCATCCGACAATGTGTCAATCCTCATTTCAGTGCAAATGTTCTCTTTACGGATGAGGCTTCATTCCAACGTGATCAAATTGTAAATTTTCACAATCAACATGTGTGGGCTGACGAGAATCCGCACGCAATTGTGTAATCACGTCATCAAATGGTCTGAGCACTATGCGACTTAACTTCTGAGGTCATCAGTCGCCTAGAACTTAGAACTAATTAAACCTAACTAACCTAAGGACATCACACACATCCATGCCCGAGGCAGGATTCGAACCTGCGACCGTAGCGGTCGCCCGGTTACAGACTGTAGCGCCTAGAACCGCACGGCCACTCCGGACGGCAATCACGTCATCAACACAGATTTTCTGTGAACGTTTGGGCAGGCATTGTTGGCGATATCTTGATTGGGCCCCATGTTCTTCCACCTACGCTCAATGGAGCACGTTATCATGATTTCATACGGGATACTCTACCTGTGCTGCTAGAACATGTGGTTCATGCACGATGGAGCTCCTGCACATTTCAGTCGAAGTGTTCGTACACTTCTCAACAACAGATTCGGTGACCGACGGAGGGTGAATGCATGTATCCTCTCTAACGGAGGACATTTTGAACATTTCCTGTAACAAAGTGTTTGAAGTCACGCTGGTACGTTCTTTTGCTGTGTGTTTCCATTCCATGATTAATGTGATTTGAAGAGAAGTAATAAAATGAGCTCTAACATGGAAAGTAAGCGTTTCCGGACACATGTCTACATAACATATTTTCTTTCTTTGTGTGTGAGGAATGTTTTCTGAGAGTTTGGCAGTACCTTTTTGTAACACCATATATATATATATATATATATATATATATATATATATATATATATATATATATATATTCTGATTATTTTTTGTTTTCAAGTTGTATATTTTACAGATTTAATTATGTTATATTTTAAATTGTTTGTAAATTATTCTTGTAACATTATTGTAAATCTGTACAATAACGAGGAAGCGCAGAATTGTTCACAGCAAAAAAATGCTGAATGCAGTTTTATTTTGTCCACCAAGCAGAAGCACATGCGTTTTTGGGATATAATTTCAGTTCATCGTGAGTGACAGAATTTGATGTTAATGATGATATACGTTTTCCGTTTCTCTGCCTCGTGATGACTGGGTGTTGTGTGATGTCCTTAGGTTAGTTAGTTTTAAGTAGTTCTAAGTTCTAGGGGACTGATGACCACAGATGTTAAGTCCCATAGTGCTCAGAGCCATTTGAACCATTTTTTTCCGTTTTCCGTTAGTGAAATGTTGATATGAAATACAGAATAGTGTGAGAGAGAGAGGATTTCGAAAAAAATGACTTTTTCGGCAAATATTGGTGCACCGTTGTAATGTACATTAAGCATCGTAGAAGTTTCAAGTGGTTCAAATGGTTCTGAGCACTATGGGACTTAACATCTGTGGTCATCAGTCCCCTAGAACTTAGAACTACTTAAACCTAACTAACCTAAGGACATCACACACATCCATGCCCGAGGCAGGATTCGAACCTGCGACCGTAGCAGTCGCGCGGTTCCGGACTGCGTGCCTAGAACCGCTAGACCACCGTAGAATTTTCATTTGAAGCTTTTTTCCCCTGACGTCTGTTACTGCTTCAGCTGTATTTATTCAGAAATATTAAAATCAGCGTGGTGTTACACCCCCTTAACGGCCGTGTGGAGAAGTATAAAAACTATGTGTCTCTTATTTTGCTCTACACTACAACATATTCAAAGCCGACCAAAATCGAAGTGTTTCTTTTGGGTAGGTTTACTTGCGAGTAACGAGTATTGCGCGAGGCTCGAAATACCGTTTCGACACTGTCTGAAGCGTTTCTTTACTAGCATGTTTTGTTCGCTGGACGCAGTACGTGTCCGATTCGGCCCGAATAGGTAAATTTCGAATTCCTCCAGTTCGTTATCCTCAGCGGACCTGGCGTAATGGCAACCTTTCGTTACTCGCCTGTCGTCTTTCCCGCACGTTTTAGTGTTCCTCCAGTTTCTCATTATCAGCGGAGCAAATCGTCAGTGATACGGAGTACGGAATAATTCTTTCATTTATCATGTTTTGCCTCCCGCAAGCAATTCGTGTCTGATTTAGACGGAATCGGCCGTATTCGTAATCCTCTAATTCCTTCGTTTCACACGCTATGGGTTTCGCCGTAAGGGAAATTGCTGGCTTTTCGGTATCCCGCGGAGTTAAAAACGGCATTTTAACAGGGCTGCGGCAATAATTGGCCGGAAAGCTGCTGCTACCGTCCGGCGACCCGATGTCGCCGTGCCTCGCCACTGCAAAAGCCGGCCGACGCGCGGCAGGACTGGCTGGTCTCCCTGTAGGGGCTTACTGACATTGCCTCATCAAAAGTGTTAGTGGACATTAAACTCTTACGAGAGCAGGAACTCTGTTGGAGACACTTTCAATGAGGTGTCTGAATGTCTGTGGGGAAAACAAGCAAGCAAGTTTTTAAGATTGCGAATTACTATGAAACAGCGTTCCCGGAAATAAAAGAATCGTGGCCCGATGAAGCCGCCATCTCTTCTATATTTCCTAGCAGCTTCTAGCTTCACCTGTATCATAGGTTAACGAACTTCAGTGATGTTCACTTGGGACAGGTCATCTCTCTATCGACATTGTTTACTTATAGTTTGGACGCACATTTATTGCGAGCCTTGTATGTACCACTTGCGATATGCAATCCAGTTATGCTTCGGACTCGTACTTAATGTTAACATGTGTTTTGATATATTGTAATTTCGACTTTTTGTACATAGATTGCTCCGAAAATGGGGTTTAACCCTAAATCGGTCACCTACTGAATAAACTTCTATTTTATTCGCAACTCGGGCTGCCTTTTGCATCAGAATTTAATAAGAGTTCCAGCACTCTAGGAGTACGCATATTCATTCAGTATCTGGGAGCATGCGTACAGAACGATTTAGAATGAAAGTACCACATAAAACTAGTCGCAGAAAAGGCAGATGCCAAACAGATTCAATGGAAAGAATCCCCAGGAAGTTTAGTCCACCCACAAAGCGGGTAGCTCACAAAACCGCCAATCTCTCGTTCGACCGATATTTGAGTAATGCATCCTAGTCTGGGACCCTTACCAGATAGGACTGATAGATGTAATGGACAATATCTGTTATGACTTTGCAAGCTGTGTGGTACTATAGTGGACTCAGGAGTGAGCAACAGATGCTGTTCGTGAACAGAGAATTCAGATATTAATTTATTCTATATCTAATATCAAATAGCAAAAATAATACATAACTTTGTTGCTGTATTTGCAGCGTCAGTTGCTGACAGTAGATCTGAATGTAGAAATAGATACAGATATAAAAGATTTATAAATCTGTCGTTCTTCAATACACTGTCTATTTGGAAGATGTCGAGCCCTGGCCACTAAGCAAGTCTGTAAATGTTATACAACTGGCAAACACACAAAATGGTCTGTAAATGTTATACAACTGCCAAACACACAAAATGGGCTCAGTGCATGTTGTTCGATCTTAAGTACACCCACCGCTGTAACTCCGGAGATAGGATGCTTGCATCTCATTAGTAGCGCCATAATCATTCGCGGCAGAGCCCTCGTGCTGCGGTGGCGGCTGTAGCAAACGCGACGGGGCAACTAGCGGCGTGAGTATTTGAAAGTGCAGCCGACCGGATAGTGGCCGATACCGCAAGATCCAAATAAGAGCGGCACGTTTCTTCACAGGTTCGTTTAATCAGCGCAGGTGCGTCACGGCGATGCTCATCCAACTGCAGTCGCACAGGAGTGGTGTTGTGCATCACGAAGTAGTAAAGGCAAAGCTCCGAGTTCTGCTCCAGAAGGGGCCAATCGTGACCGACAGACCGCTGTGTCATTCTCTGCCAATGGTATTATATTCGGGTGCAGTATGGAGAGGCATGGGGCTAGCACATCTCTCTCTCGGCTGTTGTCGGCTTTGTAGACCTTGGAGCCGCTACTTCTCATTCAAGTAGATCCTCAGTTGGCATCACGAGGCCGAGTACACCTCTTTCCAGTCCTAGGAAAAGTTCCTGGCGGTACCAGGAATTGAACCCGGGTATCCCGCATAGCAGCCAGACACGATGACCACTGGACTACGGAGGCGGACTGCATCACGATGCCGTTTAGTGTAAAAATTCTGACATCGTACGTTCCTAGAACAGGCGACCATCATATTGCTCCATATTACGTTCAAGTCGCGAAATATCATTAAAGCAAGATTACAGGGATTCGAGCCCACGCGAAGGCTTCTCAACAATCGTTCTTCCCGCGCAACATTCGCTATTGAGACAGGGAGGGGGGAAAGTGACAGAAGAAAGTCAAGTACCCTCCGCCACGCACCATAAGATTACGTTTAGAGTAGAGATGCAGATGCAGCTGTATATGAGATCAATTTCCTTCACATCCTAGTTCGATCCAAGAAAGTGTTCCACTACTAATCACCTCGTCGCTGACGGGACGCTAAACCCGAAATTTCCTTCCGTAACTTTTTTATTTGTGGGCCAGAGTTTCAGTTAGTTATACGATCAAACGGGTCCCACACAAAATTTATTAGAACGTTCTGTAATGGATGGATCAAACGAATGAGACATTAATATTCGCATTCCTCGGAAAGTGCGAAGGTCATTTCCTCTCTATATACGCTGAGTACCTTACGCGTACTCAACAAGAATGGTAAACGGAATTCATTTACATCAAAATCACTGAGTCAGACATTTGTGCGTAGTGAGTGTACTTCCGTACTGAGAGTGTGTTGTGCGAAAGATTTGCCAAAACCGAGGTTCTGAGCGACGAGGCGCAATTGTAGATACTGGGCGTATGTCTGTACGGCACCGCGTCCCCCTTATGGCCACCTGAAGCATGCACTGCATCCCCCTGCGGCCACCAGAATTTTTGTAGGTATTTCTTTAAATCATTTCAGACATACACCAGACTGTTCCCTTAAAGGCTTAAACAATGCCACGACGGACTACATTCTCATCCTTGTGAAGCACCTTAAATCGCTCAACAGAGGAGACTTCATCTGATGGTAAATTTATATTGTTCTAAAGACTGTGCAACAGAAATTGCTCCCCTTCTTCTAATAGCAATTTATCGAAGGACGCCGGAGGAACGAAAGGTTCCAAGCCACTGGAGAGAGACGCAGATCATTCACTGGTTCAGGAGGGGTCGCCATACAGATGCACACAGTCACTCCACTGTATCGCTTATACAAACTGCAAGCATGAAACGTATTATGTAATTTTACAACAGATTGCCGATTTTTCCAGTCAATTAAAACCTTAATTTTTCACATCTGACACCACGTCTTTGGATTTGTTGGTTGATTTAGGTGAGGGGACCAAACAGCGAGGTCATCGGTCCCATCGGATTGGGGAAGGATGGGGAAGGAAGTCAGTCGTGCCCTTTCAAAGGAACCATCCCGGAATTTGCCTGAAGCGAGTTAGGGAAATGACGGGAGACCTAAATCAAGATGGCCGGACACGAGTTTGAACCGTCGTCCTCCCGAATGCGAGTTCAGTGTGTTAACTACTGCGCCACCCCCTCTCGGTCATATGATCTACTTGTAATAGTATTTATTATGAAATCTAAACTTTAGAAATCAACAAGGGATCGAAGATGTTGTGAAATTCACCTCGATCCGTTCGTCCATGTGATCCAAAGTGCCACAGATAGCGGCGTCCAGGTTGATGCCGTAGTCTTTAAATTTCGGAAGGTATTGGATACCATTACCCATTGCAATTTAGTGTACAAAAACAAACTTACCGAGTACTGGTTCGACACTGTGCTCGGATTTTAAACTTCCTAACAGTTAAAACTCAATAAATCGTTCTTACCAGGAAGAAATAGCCAGACGCGAACCGAACAAGAGAGCGATACAAAAATTGGAAATGGGACGGTAGTAAGGATCGAACCAGAGCCAAAAGCTGAGCAGTCTCATGCCCTATCATCTACGCTATGAGAACAACTGACAACACTGATTGTATCCCGTGGGCCGGTTGAATTTACGCGCGGCATGGCCTCATTGAGTAACTTCAATGTAGATTAATTCGGAAACGGCGCAACGTATTGAATTCTTTTCATTTTCAGCACGATCTACCCTGCAACATCCTTACAAGCTTTTCACACACACATTATATATATATCTCATAAACCCTGCACCGCAAATATTGTGGAAATGGAAAGTGCTGGCGGCCAGTGTGGCCGAACGATTCTAGGAGCTTCAAGTCTGGAACCGCGCGACCGCTACAGTCGCAGGTTCGAATCCTGACTCGGGCATGGATGTGTTTGATGTCCTTAGGTTAGTTAGGTTTAAGTATTTCTAAGTTCTAGGGGATTTATGACCTCAGATGTTAAGTCCCATAGTGCTCAGAGCCATTTGAACCATTTGGAAAGTGCTATTGACGTGCGGTCTTCACAGAATGGATTGGTAGTCAGGGACTGACTCGTATTGCTAGCCAGTCATGAGTTTTTAATATTCGAAAGTGTATTTTTGTGCAAACATACACTTTTTAAATGGAACAATGCCTATTGACTTTACCATACTAATGGTAGTGTAAATTAGTATGTCAGGTGCTGGAGTCTAGTGCGAGTCGTTTACCAGATGTATGCTGTAAAGTTCCTACACCGACACCTGTACAATACCTGTGGTAGCACACAATAAAGAACAACAAAAGTGCATACACTAGTTATGACCAGTAACTAGATAATTGACCATCACAGGTTGTGTTCAGAATGACCACCGGCAGCGGAAATACACTATTCCAGTCTGCCAGTCTTGTATGTAACGATTGCTGCACACCTGCTAGTATATCAGCTTGGATGTCCGAGTAGGCTGCAGTAATACGGCTTTGCATATCATCGGGTGTAGTTGGTATGTTATTGTAGACAGCATTTTTCAGCTTTCCCCACAGAAAAAAGATCTACAGGCGTCAAATCCGGGGAACCGGCCGGCCAAGGTACAGATCCTCTGCGTCCAATCCAGCGATTCGGAAACAGTTTGTGAAGACATACTGTAGTACTTCGAGCACTGTCACTATGGGCCGGACAGCCATCATGTTGGTACTACAGGTTCCTTCTACTCCGCCGAGGAATGTCTTCTAGCATCTGTGAAAGATGGTTTGTTAGGAGACTGCGATACTTGGGCGAGTTCAGTGTTCCGTCTATGAAAAACGGGCCTATGAGCTGATGGTTCACTGTCTCACACCACAGGTTTACACTCCGTGGGCGTTGCCGTTCCACTTGAAGCGAACGGGGATTGTCAACAGACCAGAAGTACATGTTTCGGCGGTTTAAAAAAAATGGTTCAAATGGCTCTGAGCACTATGGGACTCAACTGCTGAGGTCATTAGTCCCCTAGAACTTAGAACTAGTTAAACCTAACTAACCTAAGGACATCACAAATATCCATGCCCGAGGCAGGATTCGAACCTGCGACCGTAGCGGTCTTGCGGTTCCAGACTGCAGCGCCTTTAACCGCACGGCCACTTCGGCCGGCTTCGGCGGTTTAGCTGGCCATTATTGGTAAATATGGCTTCATCACTAAACAAGGTACATGATACATCTGGAGTATCCTTTCTTAATACCTATGTGCAGAAATTAACACTATTCCCCTAATCGTTTCCATGCAGCTATTGGTGTAAAAATATGTGATAGGGATGGAACCTATGTCGACGGAGAATGCGTAGGAGACTTGCGTGATCCATGCCACTTCCCAGAGGGATTGGACGGGAGCTATCGTGCGGCTCAAATGCAACATCAGCAAGAACATTAATTTCCCCCTCTTCTGTCGTCATCTGTTTCCTTCCGTTAGGTTATCTAGGTGTTACAAAAATGGTTCAAATGGCTCTAAGCACTATGGGACTTAACACCTGAGGTCATCAGTCCCCTAGACTTAGAACTACTTAAACCTAACTAACCTAAGGACAGTACACACATCCATGCCCGAGGCAGGATTCGAACCTGCGAGCGTAGCAGCAGCGCGGTTCCGGACTGAAAAGCCTAGAACTATCTATGGCACTTTGGACCCCATGGACGAATAGATCGAGGTGAATTTCACAAGGTCTTCGTTCCCGAAATCCATATTGTTTCCTACAGTTAAGATTTTATAATAAATTGTATAACAAGTAAATCACGGTTCCAGTGACATGACGTCAGTTATGCAAAGTTGTGATTTTAGTTATCTGGAAAGGTCGTCAATTTGCTGTAGAATTACGGAACACGTTTCATGCTTGCGCATCGTTTCAGCGATGCAGTGGAATGACAGTGTGCATCTACACATCGACCCTCTTGAAACGCTGAATGATCTGTCTTTTGCAGTAGCTTGTTTAAGTTGTAGGAGTTGTAAGGAAAAGCGCCGTCAGTCAGAGAGTCATTGGAAGAATCTGAAGGATATAAATAATTCAGCGGATAACGTGGGAAGCTCCATAAGGCTGTTTGGTGCCGTTGTATGCAGCGAAGCCGCAAAACTAGAAAATAGTGGCGTAATGCAGGAAGACCTGCAGAGAATCAATTACTGGTGTAGAGATTTGCAGCTGAACTTCAACGTAAACAAATGGAAAGTATTGCGCATATATACGAGGAAAGGCTCATTACTGTTTGGTTACATTGTTATCGAAGAAGAAGTAGAGGCAGTCAAACCGTTATAGACCTGGTCGTATGCGAATGTAGCGTTTTATAGTGGATCGGGGACATGAAACTAATCGTAGACTCAAAATCATTGGGAGAATTAATGGAAAGTGAAACTCATCTGAAAAGGAGGTAACAATCAAAATACTCACTTGACCAGTATCACAATACTGCTTCTTGGCCAGGAACCGTTAGCAGGTAGGACTAATGGAGGAAACAGAGGTGACCAAAGGAATTACAGCACGATTCGTCCTGGCCTCGATTATTAAATGCGACGCTGTGGCCGAGCGGTTCTCGACGCTTCAGTCCGGAACCGCGCTGCTGCTACGGTCGCAGGTTCGAATCCTTCCTCGGGCATGGATGTGTGTGATGTCCTTAGGTTAGTTAGGTTTAGGTAGTTCTAAGTCTAGGGGACTGATGACCTCAGATGTTAAGTCCTATAGTGATTAGAACCATTAAACGCGAAAGTTTTACGGTATGTTTCTTGCTAAAGTTCGAGAGCGTACTTTTCCAAATATTACTACCTCCTATATACACCTCGTGGAAAGACTATGAAGATAAAATTATGAAGCTCTTACGGAGGCTTAATAACAGCCATTCTTCCCGGGCACCATTCGTGGCTGAAGCAGGAAAGGGAAAGAGTTCTCACTGTACACGAACTACCCTCCACCACAAGTTGTAGGATGATTCGCAGAGAAAAGATGTCAATGTGGATGTTGTCGTTATTCTGCCCCAGTTTTTCGCGCACTCGTTTTAGTAAGACGCAACAGCAGTGTTTCCGGATAGATTAAAAAGTGCACACGCTGTACTTCTAGAATGGAAATGCGAGTATGCTGGAAATCAGTCGCGGAGGTCAGAAAAAAGACCAGGAAGTCTTCAAGATAGTGAAAGAACTACAATCTTCTCTTTTTATGTAATCTGCCGACAGACCCACTTCTTCGCGGAAGCTATAGACTTAGGTTCAAATGGCTCTGAGCACTATGCGACTTAACTTCTGAGGTCATCAGTCGCCTAGTACTTAGAACTAATTAAACCTAACTAACCTAAGGACATCACACACATCCATGCCCGAGGCAGGATTCGAACCTGCGACCGTAACGGTCGCTCGACTCCAGACTGTAGCGCCTAGAACCGCACGGCCACTACGGCCGGCTATAGACTTAGGTTAGTACAACTAAATGGATAAAAAATTTTTGAAATGAGAAATGTGAAAATATTTACATATTATTTTCCTTGCTTTCTGTTTTGCAAATTTATTAATTAGTAAAGTAAATCTCTCATCAGTTCAAAGGCTGCTTTGAACACAACAATGTACCAGGTATGGTACTGTTAGAGGCAGCATGATGTCTTCCTCCGACCTTTGAACTGACATACACAGTCAGTCATACGGGGTCCTACAGCTTAACGTGGATTCCGAACAAGAGCGCAAATCGGCATTTTTCACAGTAAAAAGGTGAATGAAGTGGAAAGTGACAGGTAAAAATCTGAGAACAGACCAGAGATCAAACCCGAGACCTTCGTATCTGTAGTCTAGCACTGCACCACCATTTTAAACTATTTATGACAAATAACTGAGAAATAATAAGTTTTTCATAGAATTAAAAATAGAAACCAGTAACTTAAAGCTGAGAAAACGCAAGGCGACTTCAAATTAAGTATGCCAATTACAGCAGTCACAGAATGGAGAATCACATGCAGTACTCAACAATTACATAATATGGAAACGAATTTAGTCAACTTTTTTTACTCGACAGTAGTCTTTGTTGTATCGTTTAAGTGTTGGTATTTATACACTTCCTTTTTCTTTTCACGCATTCTGAGGTTCCTCTTCATCAATACCCAAACCCTAACAATAATTCAGTGATGGTTGCGGACTCGTTTATTAAGTGGAAGAGCGTTATGGAGTACTCATCCAACATAGCTGCAAGAGAGGCGTTATTGCATCACGAAGAGGTTTACTATTAACAACCCGACAGGACGAGTCAGATAGCATATTATTTTATCCAGCATACATTTCGCTATAAGGCAATGCTGGGAGAGTCGGATGAGTTATAGTCTTGTTTAAACAAGTATTTCAAGAAAAAAAGTAACTAAAATTATGAACTGATTTTCACCGTGTTTAGACATACGAAATATGAATTTCAGAATTTTTACGTAATCTTTGTAAGAGACAGAGATTTTAAACTTCATACTTATTACGAGTCAAATATGGACAAAACTGAAAAAATGCCGTTTTCCGAAGTTTACACAAAACAAACACAATGCAATGCGTAACTGTAGAAAGATCCGTTGCCGAGTGAGGTATTTTGGTACTCAACAAAAATCTGTTTCCCGGGAGGAAAAATTTCATCTATTTTAAAAACATCACTAGGAATCTATCCTTACTTAAGAACAAATTTTTGACATGCTTTGGGATGCTATAGTATCTAAATCATACGTCAAGTAAAGTTTTCTTACGTGATTTGTATAGGAGATAGAGAAGTTATTTAGAAATTGGAAACCTAACAAACGAATTAAAATACAGAGGCTCAAACTGAATTAAAATGGTCATAGCAGCGGGCAGACACGTCGTTTAGATAGTACCGACATATGTCGCTAAATCGCTGGGGCGATCCAAAGCCAAAGATGAATCCGACTTTTTTAATTTATTAATTTTATTTATTTGGTCTCTAGCTGGTCAGTTATTTAGCCACCGAGACAAGATTTCTTCAAGTGTAGCGTAAACTGCTGGAGCCACGCTCAAATAAGGCACTACTTTTAAGTACAGGATACATGAACTGAACGGTCTCTTTGTATTACATCCCTGTTCTTGTTCAACTGAGGTAGTAAAAATAAATAAACTATGGTACAACGGATGGTGGAGCCATGGAGGGTTGTATGAGGGTGGCCAAACAGCAATTTTTAAAACATTAAGACTAAACCTCTTGTTTCGGCATTTCCTTAATGACGGTATGTGCAAACCATCACGTCTCATCAATTGACGAGTACGTCTGGCTTTATTCGACTCAAAGGTCGCTGTCTAATCGTCATCCGCGGCATAATCTCCTAACTGTTTTGCTGCAAATGACTTTAACGGAGACGGGATGTTAAATACCTATTTGGAAAAGTATGTCGTTAGGTCCTGCTTGATGACAAGGAAGTATGTGGCGCTTTTCATTGCTAAGTGGGACACGAGCGTTCTCGTAACTCATGCTTCGTAGAAAAACATTGCTTGTCTTCAATACAAGAGCGTTAAGATTTAAATTAGAGCGATTTCGAGAAGTTCCACATACTTAATGAAACCTATCGTGTCTTCGTCATCAGTTCCCAAGCAGCCTCCAAACCCTGTTAAGCATCCAACGATATGGCAATGTATAAAATACTGCACGAGTTCGTAAACAGTGCCAACATCCCGATATAGCTCCCTGCGCTGCTAATCTAATGCTCTTGATAAGTAGAATGCCAGGGGAAGATCAAATCACAATTAACTGTCTAAATTCCCCCGGATAATCAGGTGGACGTGGAACGCTCAGCCTATAAATGTGTGTCACTATGTATCTCCTCCATGTATGTGTCTCAATACTGATTCCCGGCGGGGTCAGGGATTTTCTCTACCTCGTGATGGCTGGGTGTTGTGTGATGTCCTTAGGTTAGTTAGGTTTAAGTAGTTCTAAGTTCTAGGGGACTGATGACCATAGATGTTAAGTCCCATAGTGCTCAGAGCCATTTGAACCATTTTTGTCTCAATACTGTTGTATCCATATGTGTGGCTTAATACTGACATACGGCTCTTGTATTCTGTTCTCATGTTCTGTCTATATGGTCCTTATAGAGCTGCACAAATATGCAATTCTCTATCCGCAGCTTTTGAAACGATTCTTACAGGACATCCAAAAAATAAATTTGTTGATAATTCAGAAACATGCATTGAACTGGGAATATCCTAAGTGTGTACCAACGGTGATTTATTATTTCTTATTGTGTTACCAGTAGGATTTTTTTCTCTGTATATCCTGTGTTACATTTTAGCCTTGTTTACACGTTTCAATATAGAGTGAGTGTAAAATCTGTTTTATGTCTTAATCTGTTCTTTGTTAGGCGTATATAACTTGGTACCAGGGTAAGACTTAAACTAATGCACACCATGAATTGTCAAAACAAACTGCAGTATAACATTTCCAGTGTTGAGATGGCTATTAAGGCATGTTCCGAAAGCCAATAAATTAAAAAAAAGACCTATTGTCGAGAGCTTCGCAGAAACTACTAATGATCTATCTTTACACTGAAGTAACAAAAATCCTGGGATTCCTCCTAATATCGTGTCGGATCTCCTTTTGCCCGGCGTAGTGCAGAAGTTCGACGTCGCATGGATTTAACAAGTCGTTGGAAGTTCCCTGCAGAAATATTGAGCCGTGCTGCCACTATAGCCGACCATAACTGCGAAGGTATTACCGGTGCAGGATTTTGAGCAAGCGCTGACCTCTTGACTATGTCCCGTAAATGTTCGATGGGATTCATGTGGGACCAATCAAATTGTCCAGAAAATTCATCAGACCAGTCGCGAACAATTGTGGCCCGGTGACATGCCGCATTGTCATCCATAAAATTCCATATTCGTTTGGGACATGAAGTCCGCGAGTGGCTGCAAATGGTCTGTAAGCAGCAGAACATGACCAGAACCCAATCCATTCCACGTAATCACAGGCCACACCATTATGGAGCTACCATCAGCTTGCACAGTGCCTTGTTGATTACTTGGGTTCGTGGCTTCGTGGGGTCTGTGCCACATTCGAACCACACCATCAGCTCTTACCAACTGAAATCGGTAATCACCTGACCAGGTCACAGTTTTCCAGTCATCTAAGGTCGAACCGATATGGCCACGAGTCCGGGACAGGCAATGCAAGCGATATCATGCTGTTAGCAAAGGCACGCATGTCGTTCGTTTGCTCCCACAGCCCATTAATGGCAAATTTCGCCGCACTGTCCTAACGGATACGTTCGTCATACGTCCCACATTGATTTCTGCGGTTATGTCACGCAGTGTTGCTTGTCTGTTAGTACTGACAAGGCTACGCAAACGCCGCTACTGTCGGTCGTTAAGTGAAGGTCGTCGGTCACTGCGTTGTCCGCGGTAAAGGGTAACGCCTGAACTGTGGTGTTCTCGGCACACTCTTGACACTGTGTATCTGGGAATGTTGCATTACCTTACGATTTTGGAAATGGAATGTCCCATGTTCCTAGCTCCAACAATCATTCCTCCTTCAGAGTATGTTAATCCCCGACGTGCGAAGATAATCACGTCGGAAACCTTTTGACATGAATCACCTGAGTGCAAATGACAGCTCCACCAATGTACTGTCCTTTTATACCTTGTGTTCTCGATACTACCGCCATCTGTATATGTGCATATCGCTATCCCATGACATTTTGTGTGCTCAGTGTATGCGGCATGGAAATGTAGAGTTCAACATACAGTAGATATTAAAATCATTTAATGGAAGATTTGTATCCACGTGTATACTCTGCAAGCCACCGTAAGATGTGTGGTGGAGTGTACTTCCTGTACCAATATTTTCTCTCCTTTTATATTCCATTTGCTAACGGTGCAGGAGCAGCTGGACTGTCTGTAAGTGCCCGCATCTCGTGGTCGTGCGGTAGCGTTCTCGCTTCCCACGCCCGGGTTCCCGGGTTCGATTCCCGGCGGGGTCAGGGATTTTCTCTGCCTCGTGATGGCTGGGTGTTGTGTGCTGTCCTTAGGTTAGTTAGGTTTAAGTAGTTCTAAGTTCTAGAGGACTTATGACCACAGCAGTTGAGTCCCATAGTGCTCAGAGCCATTTGTCTGTAAGCTTCCTTATAAGCTCTCATGTCTGATTTTAATTAATTAGCTTTGATGTTGTCGCGACAAGTGTGTCTGCAGGCAGTCGCTGTTTGAAGTCATCTGGGATTTGTTTATTCCACGTCAGTATCCATGGCATAGGGCCACCGCCAGGATTTTCGGGTCCCAGGTAAGGGTCCCTCCCCCAAATTTTTTATTTTAAACTTCGTTTTGTTAAATTGGTCAGAAAATTTTACAGCAAAACATGAAAAACACCTTCTTTAATCATTTTTTCAATGGTCACAAGCCGAGCGGTTCTGGGCGTTTCAGTCCAGAACCACGCGGCTGCTACGATCGCAGGTTCGAATACTGCCTGAGGCATGGATGTGTGTGATGTCCTTAGGTTAGTTAGGTTTAAGTAGTTCTAAGTCTAGGGGACTGGCATTAAGTTTTGCACGGATAGGTCATTCACAACAACACTCATCACTTATAAGTGGAACTGTCTAAATAACGACATACCTCATCACCGAGAATCCAGATCCCACTCACTATCAGTTAAGTCAGTGTCAACATCATCTTCACGTTCTTCCTACTCCTCGCCTCTGCTGGTATAGCGAGTGGCCCAAAGGGTAACAAGGTAACTCTGTATGGCCATTCTTCGCATCCTGATCTTCCTCACCTTTACGCTTTCGCTTTTGATACCCTGCTGAAGCATTGTAACCCCCTAGAACTCAGAAGTACTTAAACCTAACTAGCCTAAGGACGTCACATACATCCATGCTCGAGGCAGGATTCGAACGTGCGACCGTAGCGGTCGCGCGGTTCCAGACTGTAGCGCCTAGAACCGCTCGGCCACATCGGCCAGCTTTTCTGCTCAGGTGACTGGTTTCCATTATAACAAAACTCTTAACACTGCATAATGCAACTATACAAAAACATAACTTCTACATCATCTACGTCATACTCCGCAAGCCACCTAATGGTGTGTGGCGGAGGGTACTTTCGGTACCACTATCTGATCCCTCCAACCCTGTTACACTCGCGAATAGTGCGCGGGAAGAATGATTGTCGGTAAGCCTCTGTATTGGCTCGAATGTCTCAAATTTTCTCCTCGTGGTCAATACGCGAGATGTATATGGGGGAAGAAATATGTTGTCTGATTCCTCCTGAAAAGTGCTGTCCCTTAATTTCAATAGTAAATTTCTCCGTGATGCACAGCGCCTTCCTTGTAACGTCTGCCAGTGGAGTTTGTTTAGCATCTCCGTAACGCTCTATCGCCAGCTAAACGATCCCGTGACGAAACGCGCCGCTCTTCGTTGGATCTTCTCTATCTCCTCTATCAGTCCTACGTGATAGGGATCCCAGATAGATGAACAATACTCAAGAATCGGGCGAACAAGCGCCTTATAAGCTACTTCTTTCGTGGATGAGTTACATTTCCTTAAGATTCTTCCGACGAATCTGAGTCTGACGTCTGCTTTTCCCACTATCTGTTTTGTGCGGCCATTCCACTTAAGGTCGCTCTGTATAGTTACGCATCCAGCTGTTTGTCAACAATAGTGTAGCTATACAGTAGTGAATTTCTTTTCCTGTGTATGCTAAATATGTTACATTCATTTACGTTCAGGGTCAACTGCCAGAGTCTGCACCATGCATCAGTTCTCTGCAGGTCGTTCTGCAAATTCTTACTATCTTCTGGCGTTGTTACTTTGGTATAGACAGCTGCATAATCTGTGAATAGCCTTAAAGAGCACCCGACGCTTTCTACTAGATCATTTACATGTACTGTAAACAGCAAAGGTCCTATCACACTTCCCTGTGGTATTCCGGATATTACCTTTACATTTGTCGATTTAGTTCCGTTAAGAGCGACATGTTCGTTCTATTGGCAAGAACTTCCTGCACAACCACAAAATAACGGAGAGAGTTCGGCAGGCTGTTCAGCTCGATTGACTTCTGAGCACTACTTCTACATCTACATCTGCAAACCACTTCGAAGTGCATGCCAGAGGGTAAGTACTATTGAATCCAGTTATTAGGGTGTATTCGCGTTCCATTCACGTATGGAGTGCAAGAAGAATGACTGTTTGAATGCATCTACACGTGCTGCAGTTATTCTAATCTTATCCTCACCATCTCTATGTGAGCGATACGCAGGGCTTTGTAGCATATGCATAAACTGTTAGTAGACTTTCTCGGGATAGTTTACGTCTGTCTTCAAGAGCCTGCCAGTTCAGTTATTTCAGTATCTCTGTGACATTCTCCCACGGATCAAACAAACCACTAGTGTTGACCTCTGTATATGTTCATTATCCCCTGTTAGACCTATCTGGTACGGGTTCCATATATTAGACCAATATTCTATAACCGGGCGCACAAGTGATTTGTAAGCCATCTCCTTTGTAGACTGATTGCACTTCTCCAGCATTCTACCAATAAACCGAGGTCTACCATCTACTTTACCGACGTCTGGGCTTATGTGAGCATTTCATTTCATATTTCTATAGAGTGTCACACACAGATATTTTTAAGTGCTGGGCTATTCTAACAGTGACTCAGTGGTGTTATTCTCATAGGATACTACGTTTTCTCTGTTTTGTGAAGTGCACAATTTTACATTTTTGAACACTTAAAGCAAGTTACCAGTCTTTGCACCACATTGAAATCTTGTCAAGATCTGACTGAATATTTACGCAGTTTCTTTCTGAGAGTAGTTTATTATAGAAAACTGCATCATCTGCAAAAAGTCTGAAGTTACTATTAATATTTTCTGCAAGGATATTAATATGCAACATTAATAGCAAGGGTATCCTGGGGCACACGTGAAGTTACATTTAAATCTGACGACGATTTTCATTCCAAAATAATATGCTACGTCCTCTCTAGTAAAAAGTCCTCAATCCAGTCACATATTTCACTTGGTACCCCATATGATCGTACTTTTGACAATAAGCGTAGGTGTGGTAATGAGTAATGACACGCCACAATACGAAACAAAACACAAAAGAACAAACTTTTGCCTGTCCGCACTCGCACAAATTCGGCGAATTCGGTGATATAATGTCGGATTGTCAGAACTTGCTTTCGACAGCTTTCCTCTTCAGTAGCTTATAGTAGAGACTGACTCACAGTATCTCTGCGGTGGCCCGCATTCTCAAGTACATAAACGTGAAAGGGCGAACCTTATTAAAAATATCGCAACATAAACATTTTTGTCTTCAATGTCGTCCCAACGTTCTAAAAGGCGAAAATCGTTTTTAAGTGACGAAAAGAATAAAGCATCAAATACAAAAGTCGTAGATGTCAATTAATTAAACTTTTTATGTATTTAATACGTTCACGTGGAGAGTAAATTAAAAGTTACTTACCAAAAAATCACATTTAAGATACAATTTCTTCTACTAATGAATATGCTTTAAATAATTATATTATTATCATACGAAAGTAGTAAATAAATAAATGTCGTGTGACTAGGGCCTCTAGTCGGGTAGACCGTTCGCCGGGCGCAAGCCTTTCGATTTGGCGCCACTTCGGCGACTTACGCGTCGATGGGGATGAAATGATGATGATTAGGACAACACAACACCCAGTCCCTGAGCGGAGAAAATCTCCGACCCAGGCGGGGATCGAACGCGGGCCCTTAGGATTGACATTCTGTCGCGCTGACCACTTTTTTTTTTTCATTTTGTTCGGTATTGTTCGTTGCGTTTGGTCTGGGCGGACGTCACAAGACATCCGTTCAAGTTGATCGTTGATTCCTTAACTCAGTATTTTTATTACAGAGGGCGAGCAGCCCTCTGACGGAACTCGCTGAGCTACCGTGCCGGTAGCGACTCAGTTACCGGGGGCGGACATACGAAAGTAGTTAAAAAGTTTTTAAACTTGTCAAGATAAGAGCCATAGCTCAGTCACTATGCGAAACCAGTACTGGACGAGGGGCGTCAATTTTAAAATCCGTACATGCATACTCGTACATAGACTGAGCGATAAGCAGATCTACAGATGGCGGTAGTATTGCATACACTAGGTATAAAAAGGCAGTGCACTGGCGGAGCAGTCATTTGTACTCAGGCGATTCATGTCAAAAGGTTCCCAACGTCATTGTGGCCGCACGACGGTGACTTAACAGACTTTGAACACGGAATGGCAGTTGGAATTAGACGCATCGGACATTCCATTTCGGAAATCGTTAGGGAATTCAATATTCCGAGGTCCACAGCGTCAAGGAGTGTGTCGAGAACACCAAATTTCAGGCATTACCTCTCACCGCTGACATCGCAGTAGCCAACAGCCTTCCTTAACGACAGAGAGCTCGGCGTTTGCGTAGACTTGTCAGTGTTAATAGACAAGCAACAATGGGTGAAATAACCGCAGTAATCACTGTGGCATGTTCGACGAAAGTATTCGTTAGGACAGTGCGGCGAAATCTGGCGTTAATCAACTATGGCTGCAGACGACCAACGCGAGTGCCTTCGCTAACAGCACGACTTCGCGTGCAGTGCCTCTCTGGTGCCTGTGACCATATCGACTGGACCCTAGACAACTGTAAAACCGTGGCCCCGTCAGATGAGTCCCTACTTCAGTTGGTAAGAGCTGATGGTAGGGTGTGGGTGTGGCGCAGACCCACGAAGCCACAGGCACCGTGCAAGCTGGCGGGGTTCCATAACGATGTGGGCTATGTTTACATGGAATGGCCTGGGTCCTCTGGTCCAACTGAACCAATCATTGACTGCAAATGGTTATGTTCGGCTACTTGGAGACCACATGCAGCCATTCATGGACTTCATGTTCCCAAATAACGATGGTATTCTTATGGATGACGGTGCGCCATGTCACCGGACCACAGTCGTCGCGATTGGTTTGGAGGACATTCTGGACAGATCGAGCGAATGATCTGGCCACCCATATCATCCGACATGAATCCCATCGAACATTTATGGAGCATAATATGGAGGTCAGTTAATGCTGAAGCTCCTGCACCGGCAACCCTTTCGCAATTACGGAAGACTATAACCGCGTCATGGCTCAGTATTTCTGCAGCAGACTTCCAACGACTTGTTACTGATGACCACAGCTGTTAAGTCCCATAGTGCTCAGAGCCATTTTTTAAGTCCACGCCATGTCCTGTTGCTGCACTACTCTGCGCAAAAGGAGGTTCGCCACGATGTTAGGAGGTATCCCATGACTTTTGTCACCTCAGTGTATTACGCAACATACATACTCAAAAAATGGTTGAAATGGCTCTGAGCACTATGGGACTTAACATCTAAGGTCATCAGTCCCCTAGAACTTAGAACTACTTAAACCTAACTAACCTAAAGACATCAGACACATCCATGCCCGAGGCAGGATTCAAACCGGCGACCGTAGCGGTCGCGCGGTTGCAGACTGAAGCGCCCAGAACCGCTCGGCCATTCCGGCCGGCCAACATACATACTCAATATGACTAAAATACACTTATCTGATAAAGTGTCTTTACTTTGATTAAAAGGTTTTTCATATACTTCCATGCAAATATGATATCAGTGGCGGGATATTAAAATATGTCCATAAGTATTACAACACTTGCACGTATATAAAAAATATGCTTTGCTCTACACTGTTTGGCGTATTGGTTGCAACTTACATGCAAAACTGTAGTTTTTTAAATTAATTTAACAACTAGTTATATATGTATATGTTTTTTAAAGCAATCCCACAGACTCAGTGAGGGCCTTCAGCGCTCAGGCCCTTTTTTACAAAATCGTAGATGCAGAATTAAAAAGTTAGTTACGTTTGACTTCTATTTAGTTAGACGCCCGAGCGCTTCCGGTGTACTTTCTGTCCCGTTTGCAACCTCCCAACCACTCCCCCTCCCCCCCCCGCCCCGCCCCCCCCCCACCCCGTCACCCGTCCACCTCCGTCAAACGCCCGCCCTGCCGTGGCAGACCGAAGCCGCCCACACCTCGTTTGTTGTGCATTCCGACCTGCCTTGTATACGTCAGTGTAAGGATACATTGTACTCTCTAACCAAACATGACTTCAAACAGCTTACCGCTCTGTGACACTAGCAACTTTGAAACTTTCTAGCTGCCGAACTAAAATTGCTTTCGCGCATATTTGGTTGAACTACATCAGCTACATGATAGAAACAAATAATGTTCTGTTTAAAAAAAAAATTATAATTCCTTTTGCATCTCTCTAGAAATTAGCTACATAAACTATGTTTATAACTCTGCAGAGAGATGATCGTTTCTTACGTTTATCTATATTTACCTGCATGTTTTGTAATACTTATGAACATTCTTTAATTTCCAGCAACCGATATCACATTTGAATGGAAGTATATGAAAAACCTTTTAATCAAAGTAAGAAAACATTTTTAATTATCAAATAAGTGTATTTCCTTTCACTTCTTATTTTGAAATTCACAGAGAAAAACATCTTATATTAGACAACTTGCATATATGTATGAGAACTCCCAATGAAAATTTGTTGACATACATGAACTTGTAAGGTGTTAAGATATAATGCTAATTCCTCCTGTATTTCAAGAAATTTTTGTCTCCTTTGAATGACGTTGTTGGAGGAAACTCCTTACAGCTAAACGGACCGCGAAAAGAACGAATAGGTCAGTACTACAGCAAATGAAAGCAGATTGCTCCTGGGAAGGCCTGATACTGGTACAAAAACTGACCTACTTTGGGTACATTATGACAATACATTATTCGCTGGAAAAAGCATTAATGTTGGGGAAGATCGAAGGCACAAGGAGAAGAGGGCGCAAAGGATGAGATGGATCGATGGCATCGCAGAAGTAATGGATTCCAACCTGGAAAGTCTGCTGGAGTAAATGTTGGGCAGAAGGAACTGGCGTACTTTAGTTCATGGACTCACGGAGAGTCGGAATCGACTTAACTAATGAAGGGAGGGAGGGAGGGAGAGGGAGGGAGAGAGAGAGAGAGAGAGAGAGAGAGAGGGAGGGAGGGAGGGAAAGAGAGAGAGACTGTTATTGTGACTAGTTCGTAGTTTGTTGCATATAGCCCATACTCACGCCCGTGCGATTCATGTCAGTCATTATTCGAGCATTGATTATTGTTTGGAGCTTGTGCCACATAAATGCAATCCTGAAACATACGTAAGTGCAGTCTAATAAGAGGGTAACTTAACGTAGATTATGTAATGGTAACACCTTGATTACACCCAAATCAGGTCTGTTAAAATGGTACTGATCTGCAGATTGACTGCGCACGTACATTTGTCTCGGGTATTCTGGGGTTAATCAAAAGAGGCTGCCTCCCGACGTCTTTTTCCAAAGACTGACCACAAGGCTTGTAACTGGCAAAAGCTCTCGTTGGCTGTCACTCACCAGCTGAAATATCAGTTCGAATAGTGTCACTTTTGCAGCAGTGTTGATGTACGTTTATTAGCGAAGGAGACATTTATAGCGAAATCTCAGAGTATTTGAATCGTAAATATTCAGTAGAAAATTCAGGGACTTTCAATAGTGCTAGACACTTGTAACTTGTTCAGTGAATAGATCTTCCTCACAAGTCAAGGTAAAAATTGCACATTGAAGTTCTTATATGCAATTCCCGCTTTTTACTATTGCAATACAGACAATAAATTCGTTAGAGAAGTCTTGGAGTACCTATCAATCGCAGTACAATGTGACATGGTTAAACGCTATTCTATAGATACGAAATTTGATTAGAAGACGCTTATGAAGAGCGACGTCAAAAAATTTCAGGAAATCTAGAAAAATGGAATCGATTTGCGATTGCGATCTTCTTACGATAAAATTCATTATCTCGTGCGAATAGAGAGCCAGTTGTGTTTGACAAGAACGATGCCTTCTTTTAAAAATCCATGTTGTTTAAGTGTTAATATAACTTTTTTGAATTATCTCTCAATGTTTGAATCCTTCTACAAATCGATGATTATTAATGAGATTTATCCATTACGTTATGGTTGTTGCCGTTGTGCAGCCAGTGGGGAAGACTTGACTGTTTGGTCGTAACTATGCGACGAGCTATAGTACGATGAACTTAAGATTTTATCTTCCAAGTTCTGAAATTGGGACGATTCGATTCGGAATGCGGCATCTAGGCATCTAATCCATCCTATGCAAGGTAAACCCTGTCTCCACGGACAACATACTGGATCCTGTTCAAAGATTTTAACTAGTATTTTCGTATGGGAGACAAGGGATCTCTCGTGGTTCATTGCAAAATAACTGCATAGCGTTCGATTCATTACCCCCAGTTATCTTTGTACGAGGTTGAGCTAAAAATTAATGCCTTCGAATTTTTATGTGAAAACTCTTAAAGCTTTTAAAATAAAACAAACGTTACTATTATTTTGCATCATCATTCTTCATGTCTACATGTTTATTTCACAACACAATCACCCTTAGCGGCGAATACATTTCTCCCAATGAGAGACAAGTTTGTTGATATCATCACAGCAGAATATTTGACTTTTTTGACGGAGCCACAACCCCATCTCTACTTTCAGCGCTTCGTCACTATCAAAGTGAAGTCCTCGAAGGCGCTCTTTAAGTTTTGGATGCAGATGAAAATCTGATGGAGCCAAGTAGCGACTGTGTGGAGGATGATCGATGACTGTGAACCCAAAGGTGTCAGATTGTGTCAGATGTCTCAGGGTTCATGTGGAGTTTAGCATTGTCACGCCGAATGGGAGGGTGTTGCATGTGTGGACGATCTCTTCGAACTCCAATTTCGATTACAGCACGCTGTTTGTCACTCACCGACATACTTACGTTAAATACCGCCACGTTGCAAGCTACAACTCGGAGCCCTTTAGCGGCAGAGGGCTGCAATATGTAGACATGAAGAATGAGGATGTAGAATGTTAATAATGTATGTTTTATTTAAAAAGGGTTAAACGTTTTCACACAAAAAAATCAGAGGCATTACTTTTCAGCACGCCCTGGTATATGTATTGCACTGACAATATTTGCACAACAGTGTAAAGCCGGCCGGGGTGGCCGAGCGGTTCTAGGCGCTACAGTCTGGAACCGCGCGACCGCTACGGTCGCAGGTTCGAATCCTGCGTCGGGCATCGATGTGTGTGATGTCCTTAGGTTAGTTAGGTTTAAGTAGTTTTAAGTTCTGAGGGACTCATGACCTTAGAAGTTAAGTCCCATAGTACTCAGAGTCATTTGAACCATTTTTTGAACAGTGTAAATTTCATCGGTATCTGCTGTATGTCTTATTTGAAAACAAAGTTGTGCCGTTCACTTACAGTACTTGCTGTTGACCGCAGTAATACCAGCCTTACTCATTGCCTTCAGTACTTCTTGGTTTTTGCCTCGTGTTGGCTTTTCCCTCAATTTTAGCTGTACATTAACAGTGATACACAGTAGAATGGATAGGTTTCATGACGAAAAGTTGGCCGATATGCACTTCGTGGAAGGGTACAGTGAATGAAATGTTTAGTATCCCCGCCAGCGGACAATGAGATGGATGCAGGTGAACTGGTGTGGATATCGCAGAGGGATAATACGTAACACAGTCACGGGGGGCGCACGCGAAGTGTGGCATGGGCAGAGACACTGAGTCACGTGTTTGTTTACCTGTCAGCGGCGATAGTCCTGACCTGGCAGTTCTTTAACCACCTCGGACCTCGCCTTCGCCTCGCGCTGTTTCCGCGTGCTATCGTCAGTCGTTTGCGGTGGTCGCGTTTCCGTTTATCTTCCTGCTCGTCTCTACACGGCGTTCGGACTCTCGGCTCCCCCCGTAGGTTGACTCGCACGTTGTTTCGTTCCCTCTTCCGGGGTTCAGCTCCCGGGCTTTGTTGTCGAGCCACTGTCGTCTCGTGTAGTTAGGTTCGTGCCAACAGTGCCGGTTCGCGTCGTCCTCACGTCTTGCACCCATATAAGAGAAAGGAAGAGGATCACGACGAAGCGGTGCTGATCTGTCCCCTAGCGTCGACAACATCACCATTTGTACACTGGCGTCGGTGTTTTGTCTTACGTTTTAGTGAGTGCATTATATATCTTTTTCACTCTTGTGATGGCATTGTCGCAGAAACAAAGGTAACTGGGGTAACTAAAACAAATAGACCGCAATTGCACTATTATCCTGTAACGAGCCACCGAAGATCACGGACCCTCTGTACCAAAACACTCCGAATTTATCCCTGTACAACCTCGAAAATATTCTCGAAGTTCGGGTGCACCCTGCAGACAGTACAGCTGAATAGTTGGCATAATCGTCCTGGTTACGTTGCCCGTCCGAAACGGATGTTTCCCCTCCCAGACGGGGGATGAACATTCGGCGATGCGGAATTTGGTAAGACTGAGGAGAAAGGTTGCCTACTATCTCGCAAGAAACCAATGAAATCGTTAAGCAGTAAAAGCCTGTACTGTCCCATACTGCATCGCCGCCCGCATCTCGTGGTCGTGCGGTAGCGTTCTCGCTTCCCACGCCCGGGTTCCCGGGTTCGATTCCCGGCGGGGTCAGGGATTTTCTCTGCCTCGTGATGGCTGGGTGTTGTGTGCTGTCCTTAGGTTAGTTAGGTTTAAGTAGTTCTAAGTTCTAGGGGACTGATGACCATAGATGTTAAGTCCCATAGTGCTCAGAGCCATTTGAACCATTTTGAACTGCATCGCCGGACACAGTGGCTCGGTCCTTTCCAGAATTGTAGGTGCATGTTTTGTTTCTGGTCGGCAGCCAGTGTCAGCTGGTACCATGCCTCGCCTCCGAGTTTCCCTCGCCGCAGCTGCGGCTCGTGGCTTTCACCGCTGCAAACAGCAATCTCGGCCGCCTGCTCCCACCTCGACCTTAACCTCGGCCCACAACGGCGGCCGTGGCAATTACTACCTCCTTAGCACCTCTACCCGGAAAATAAGCAAAACGACTGGTGATTATTCTCGTCGTTTCTGGTATAAGATCGCCACCGACGACGACAAATAAAGATACAAACTGAGCAGTGTAACTGCTACCGATATTTCTTTCTAGTCTCGTCGCATCACAGTGCGGTATACAGGGTTCATCATAAATGAAAATATTATTTCATGTGTTATATAAATGAGTGGTGTTTGTTCTTTCGGACATGTCCGGAATAAGACATCACGCGGAATCCACAGCTGTGATACATATTTTGGATGTTGATGGTGGAGGGTGGAGAAAGTAAAGGTAACGGAGAGAACTAATGGCATCTGCTGCATCGGACGATTCCGAAAGAACATGCGCCACGCATTCATACAATTGATTCGCCTTGATGGGCAGTGAATCGTCAATCTTCAGTTCGGACGCACAATATCGTTCGACCTCCAGCTGGATCGAGCATGGAGGACACGGACGGGGGGGACTGCGGACAGGTGACGCTAGGTGAGAATGTGGGTCGGCCGGGGAGCGGAGCGTGCCGAGGTAGTCGGCGCATTTGCGATGAACACTGTGTCTGGGTGGCGCAGTGGTTCACGCAACTACCTACTAAACAGGGAATCCTGGGTTCGAGTCCCGGTCCGGCACACATTTCCACTCGTCGCCGCCGATTCCGCATGAAATCTCGATGCAGCTGATATCAGTTCCTTTCCTTCCCTTTCCTTTCTCCCATTTCTTTCTTTCGCTACTGCCTTTATTCCGCATTGTGCGCAGGTTCGGCAGGGTTAAGTACGGATTTGGCATGGTTAAGTTTAAGGGGTGGCCGGATGCCCTTCCTGCCGCCACCCCATACCCCCCCCCCCCCCCCCCCCCGGGACGGAATTAGTGTACCCCAGCTGTCTGCGTCGTGTAAATCGTGAAATAGTGTGAATGTGTTTCAAATGGCTGCGAGTCGTGTGACTGGTGACTGAGGCGGGCCGTGGGGACCAGCCCGGTATTCACCTACTAGGATGTGGAAAACCGCCTGAAAACCACATCCAGGCTGGCCGGCACACCGGCCCTCGTCGTTAATCCGCCGGGCGGATTCGATCCGGGGCCGGCGCGGCTACCCGAGCCCAGGAAGCAGCGCGTTAGCGCTCTCGGCTACTGTGGCGGGTCCTCTCCTTTCTCCCCTCTCAACCTTCAATTTACATAATATGAAAATATTATTTTATATATGTTCTACAATTCCTTTTATGTAGTAGACGGGACTTTGTAGATCAAGTTTTGATTAGGAATCCATGTCTGGAAATATATCGTCTGAATTTAAAGTAAGTTTGGAGATTTGATCACTTTAAAGTCTCCCACTTCACGGTACATTCACAGAGAAGAGGGTGCCGTCGACAGTCTCTGTCGTAATTGACATCACAAACAATATTCATCCTACAAAAACACCGGCTGCGAGAAAGTGGTACGTTCGCAACAGAAGGATTGACTGCGGTGCTCCACGGACGCACCACATTCTCGACTCTAAAGGAGACGTCCTCCAACTCTGACGAAAAAAAAAAAAAAAAAAAAAAACACAACCGCAAATTTTGAGACGTTGTGCAATAGAGATATAGCTATTTTTTACGAATACAGATATTGTTGTCGCATTTTTAAAATGCGCAGAAAAGTGTTAAAATTACTTTTTAAGAAGTATAAATTTCAAAGACAACCCCGCTGTCCACCCCCCTCCCGCCCCCCCACCCCCCTCCCCCCTCACAGGAATATTTATATTGCAATTTCATTTTTGCAATGTGTAAATGGAGTCAGCCTAAATAAATATTGCTCACCACGTTTTTTTCATGCGACGCTTGACATCAACGGTAAGCGTCGGTGTGTTTCTCGTAGCAAACAATGGTTTCTAAAGCGGAGTTTTGGGTGTCCATCCGATAGAGCGGTTCCAGATTAGTGTAGTGCGTATAATCGATATGTATTAACAGCCGCTCAGTCGCTGCTGGGGCATTGATTATTCTCCGTTTTTTACTGCTCCTATTCATACATAAACGAATATGGCACTAGACTAATATAGTACCGTTCTATCAAATGAGCAAGTAAAGTCCGCAGCTCGTGATCGTGCGGTAGCGTTCTCGCTTCCAACGCCCGGGTTCCCGGGTTCGATTCCCGGCGGGGTCAGGGATTTTCTCTGCCTCGTGATGACTGGGTGTTATGTGCTGTCCTTAGGTTAGTTAGGTTTAAGTAGTTCTAAGTTCTAGGGGACTGATGACCTTAGATGTTAAGTCCCATAGTGCTCAGAGCCATTTGAACCATTTTGAGCAAGTAAAATCCAGCTTCAAAAATCATTTTGTGTGTAACGGGAGATAAACCGACGCTTTCCGTCGACACTACGCGCCCATGAAAGAGGTGATAAGCAGTGCTTGTTTGGGGTGATTTCAGTTACACATTGCAAAAACGAATTTGCAAATATCCCCCGAAGCATCAAAAAATGAGCCTGACGACTATTGGGAGAGACACGCTGTTTCAGGAGGAATGTTCAATATTCATGGATATGACAGGAACGATCATTCGAAGCAAGAACGTCTTATAAAAATGTAATCTAAAATGAATTCCTTAAGAGCTATGAGCACTTCGTCTTTGATGCTGTGAAACAAGTCTACTGTAGTGCAATCTATTTGCTTTCTATATTTTGGGAGGAGTTAGTATGGACCAAATCGAGGGCTATGAGCACTTGTTCAGCAGAGTAGATATTTCACAGCAGCGAAGATGAAAAGTGCTCATAAGAACTATGAGCATATGCATTTTAGAGCCCATGTTTAATAGACTCTTTGGTTCGACACCGTTTATATGCTTCTTTCTTAGCACGTATGAAAGACGTTTACCGATCACATTCATGTAATAAGATAATTAGACATTCCCCTAAAATGGGTGTGTGGTGAGGTTTAACATCCAAGTCATTGGCCATTCCTTTTTGTTGAAAAATCATTAGCAGCTAACATCTATCCCGATATATCCAGAATGAGATTTTCACTCTGCAGCGGAGTGTGCGCTGATATGAAACTTCCTGGCAGATTAAAACTGTGTGCCCGACCGAGACTCGAACTCGGGACCTTTGCCTTTCGCGGGCAAGTGCTCTACCATCTGAGCTACCGAAGCACGACTCACGCCCGGTCCTCACAGCTTTACTTCTGCCAGTACCTCGTCTCCTACCTTCCAAACTTTACAGAAGCTCTTCTGCGAACCTTGCAGAACTAGCACTCCTGAAAGAAAGGATACTGCGGAGACATGGCTTAGCCACAGCCTGGGGGATGTTTCCAGAATGAGATTTTCACTCTGCAGCGGAGTGTGCGCTGATATGAAACTTCCTGGCAGATTAAAACTGTGTGCCCGACCGAGACTCGAACTCGGGACCTTTGCCTTTCGCGGGCAAGTGCTCTACCAACTGAGCTACCGAAGCACGACTCACGCCCGGTCCTCACAGCTTTACTTCTGCCAGTACCTCGTCTCCTACCTTCCAAACTTTACAGAAGCTCTTCTGCGAACCTTGCAGAACTAGCACTCCTGAAAGAAAGGATACTGCGGAGACATGGCTTAGCCACAGCCTGGGGGATGTTTCCAGAATGAGATTTTCACTCTGCAGCGGAGTGTGCGCTGATATGAAACTTCCTGGCAGATTAAAACTGTGTGCCCGACCGAGACTCGAACTCGGGACCTTTGCCTTTCGCGGGCAAGTGCTCTACCAACTGAGCTACCGAAGCACGACTCACGCCCGGTCCTCACAGCTTTACTTCTGCCAGTACCTCGTCTCCTACCTTCCAAACTTTACAGAAGCTCTTCTGCGAACCTTGCAGAACTAGCACTCCTGAAAGAAAGGATACTGCGGAGACATGGCTTAGCCACAGCCTGGGGGATGTTTCCAGAATGAGATTTTCACTCTGCAGCGGAGTGTGCGCTGATATGAAACTTCCTGGCAGATTAAAACTGTGTGCCCGACCGAGACTCGAACTCGGGACCTTTGCCTTTCGCGGGCAAGTGCTCTACCATCTGAGCTACCGAAACACGACTCACGCCCGGTCCTCACAGCTTTACTTCTGCCAGTACCTCGTCTCCTACCTTCCAAACTTTACAGAAGCTCTTCTGCGAACCTTGCAGAACTAGCACTCCTGAAAGAAAGGATACTGCGGAGACATGGCTTAGCCACAGCCTGGGGGATGTTTCCAGAATGAGATTTTCACTCTGCAGCGGAGTGTGCGCTGATATGAAACTTCCTGGCAGATTAAAACTGTGTGCCCGACCGAGACTCGAACTCGGGACCTTTGCCTTTCGCGGGCAAGTGCTCTACCATCTGAGCTACCGAAGCACGACTCACGCCCGGTCCTCACAGCTTTACTTCTGCCAGTACCTCGTCTCCTACCTTCCAAACTTTACAGAAGCTCTTCTGCGAACCTTGCAGAACTAGCACTCCTGAAAGAAAGGATACTGCGGAGACATGGCTTAGCCACAGCCTGGGGGATGTTTCCAGAATGAGATTTTCACTCTGCAGCGGAGTGTGCGCTGATATGAAACTTCCTGGCAGATTAAAACTGTGTGCCCGCGAAAGGCAAAGGTCCCGAGTTCGAGTCTCGGTCGGGCACACAGTTTTAATCTGCCAGGAAGTTTCATCTATCCCGATATGTTAGAACAGTTTTCGGAACCGCAGCTGAGCGACTTAGAGCCTGACATCAGTAAGATAGTGCAGTAAATTGTAACGTGTTACGAATGATAATAGTTATAGAGACTTGACATGATGTCAAGTGGAAATATATTAGTGTTCTAATATTTTTCATGCATTCTATTGTCCCATTTGTCTTTTTAATGATTACTGCTTTCGTTTTAATTTCGAACATCTTCAGGTCCATTGTAGTTGCAGAGCAGCTCGTCAGTTTTATGTGGTGTGCACAGCCTCCATGAGTCACGTCATCGACTTTTGAAGCCTGCGCACTGCAAACAAAAACATTGCCGGATTGCTTTTTAACTACAATGGATCTGAATATGATCGAAATTAGAACGAAACAGGTAATAACTAAAAAGACAACTGAGACAACAAACTGAAGCAAAAATGTTACTGCTATAGTAGTATTGTATTTCTTGTTCAAGAATGCCGTGGGTGAAATTTCAGGGGTACACTTACAACCCTGTCAGTTGTTGCTGTTAACTATGGCACACCCTGTATGTTGTCTCTCTATACTCTGAATGGACGATGGAAAGGGCGAATTTCAGGAAAATGTGTTGTGAATGAGGCTGTTCTAATAGATTTGAGCGTAATACATTCGAAATAATTACACAGGTGACATTTACGTCTTGCTTTTTGACAGTATTTGAGGGTTGGAATTTGACATTAAACTGTTCAGTGACGCGTATTACATACGTTCAAACTGTAATTCTGTCCGTATCTTACAATTCAAAGGTAGTAACGTAAAAGCAGATTTAATCTTACATGTTTTTGAGACGAAATGGACGTCGTCAAAATCATGATGAATTGTAATTACATATATCTGCTTACGTGAATTTTGTGGTCTGATGATAATATTGGAAATCTAGATTGGTAGAACAACAAAGAGATTCACCTATAATCTGACGACGTGTATCCAACATGATCTTCGTAAAATAAGTCACAAAAATAGCGAACCGTCAATCGAAAATACAGGATAAATTTCTTTTTAAGGATCACTTTTACTAACTTGCATTTAAATGCAATGTGGGTACCCATAAACAAAGATGTTTCAATGATACTGATAAAAACTTTCAGGGACAATTTCAAATTGGGAACTATGGTCCAGAAACGAATGAACGCAAATGTAACAACTAAGTGCGAATTAAGCACTAGTAATGTGAGAAAGTTTATAGGAACAGTTCCCCAGCCCTGTACCAAACAGAAGGCGCACATCAAATACAGGAATCTAGAAAAATTTTAAGAATAAACACAATACTTTGTTTGAGCAGACACCGATTCTAGACCAGACTTCACGCAACTGGAACTGAATCATTAACAGGCTGTGCAAATTGGAATGTGTGCAACAACTTTAACAGAAGTGTAGCATTCCCGTTGAGCACTCTACATCTAAATCCACACTCTACAAACCGATGTGTGAAGTGCATGACGGGGGATAATTCCCACTGTATCAAATGGTTCAAATGGCTCTGAGCACTATGGGACTTAACATCTGTGGTCATCAGTCCCCTAGAACTTAGAACTACTTAAACCTAACTAACCTAAGGACATCACACACATCCATGCCCGAGGCAGGATTCGAACCTGCGACCGCAACGGTCACGCGGTTCCAGACTGAAGCGCCTAGAACCGCTCGGCCACACCGGCCGGCCCCACTGTATCAGTTGCTAGGTTTCTTCCCGTTTACTGCTTAAACTCCTCTTTTCGCCATTCGATCCCCAGGGCAGCGAAACACAGGGGGTTGTAGTATATTTCAAGATTCGTCACTTAAAGCAGGTTCTAGAATTTTTCTAACTACGTTTTCACGAGATAGTTGCTCGTGTCTTCAAGCGTTTTCCAGTTTTTTCATCTTCTCCATGACTTTCTCCAACGCTTAAAAAAAAAAAAAACTTGCGACCATCTGTGCTGCCTTTTTATGTATACGTTAAATATATCCTGTTTATTCTATTTGGTACTGGTCCTACACACTTCAGCAATATTCTAGGACGGGTCGCACGAGTGTTCTGTGAGCAATCTTCTTTGTGGTCTGATTGTATTTCTCTAGAATTCTACGAATGAATCAATGTCTGTCACCTGTTTTACGTACGACTGAGTCTACGTAGCGTTCTATTTCATGTCCCTACAAGTTATTACATCCAGGTATTGGTATGAGCTGCCCGATTCCAATTGTGACTCCCTAATAATTTATTAGTAGGCTACTACGGGTTATAGTATGGTGAAGTGTAAAATTTTATATTTCAGAACACTTAATGCAAGCTGCTGTCCTTTGCACCACTTGGAAATGTTATCAAGGTCCTACTGGATATCTGTGTAGCCTTTTTTAGCCATTATTGCATCACAAACAACGACATCGTCTGCGGAAAGTCTGAGGTTTCTACTAATGCAGTGCGTGGAAGAGGACTCTTGACACCGAGAACTGCATAACAGTAAGTTCTGTATCATACGTCATGATGGATACACAGGCGCTTGCTAGCGAAATTTCATCGCTGGCGCCAACGTAATTTCCGTTCGCAGTGGCCACTACTACTAACTGTTACACCTTTTTGATTCCGTTACTTCTCCGAGAAGCAGTTGCTTTGCTGACGAGGGAAATGGTCGTTATTGCCGAAAGGTAGGATGTTGCTAGTGTCTTAACGCTACAAGTGCACTGAGAAATGATTATACAACGAATGAGAGCTGAATTTTAAACGAAAAAGAGATTTCAAATTCACTGTCGATCTGCTGACGATGATAAAAGTTAAAGTAGACACATTTTTTAATGATTTTATTTATCTGCACAACTTACACAAGCCGTTACATTTACAACTGGATCACTAAACAGCTAACACCGGGTACGGTCAGTTGCAGGCTGTCCATCTAACGGCTCCAGGGGCAACAAAAATTTGATTTTCAATATTTCATACTGTTGGTGATCAAATTTAAAATTTTAAAATGATGCCATAACTTTCTTATTAAGAGCTATAATATTTATGCTGAAGGGTTAAGGCAATAAGGCAAGTATTACAGTTAGAAACTGTGTATGTGCCTAGAGACGGGGTAACCCACGCCGCTCAAATTACCCAGACTATAATCATCCAGTATTTAATAATTAGAGCACTAAGTGACTTGCGGCAAATCTCACACATAATTTCAAACTTTTAAGGAATTTTTCCTCACTGAATCCCCCTCCCCCTGACCGCAAAAAAACATTTTCAGCGTTCATACAGTAAAACTGCAGCATCACGCATGATGTTTCAGTTTCACAACACATTTTGCAGACACTGCCCACATGTATCACTGAACATACCTGCAAAATTATGTCATATTATATTTCTGGATATGTGACGTTTATATGTAGGAGTTCGATCCCTTAAAGAACCAGGGTAGGGGGGGGGGGGGGGGGAGTTTACTGGTTTGTTCTACTCAGCGTCTTCCCAGATTCTAAGTATTCAAGACGCAGTCGCACAAAGTACTATCGTACTCGTTCCAACAATTGAGGTGTCGTACGAACAGTGGTCGTGGTTTGCCTACTCTGCAAATGTAGGATTCCATATAACAAACGATGATTCGTAGATTACCGTATTCCACTGGCAGAGTTATGTCACAGCTGGTTTGACTTCGTAATTTTCCATTGATTTGTTCCCAGACTAGCGTTCTTGATCTCAAACTGATACATCTCCTCATCTCTATCATCCCTAGAACTTTTTTTTTTTTTATCACGGAATCATCCTGTGTATGGAGAACTTTCTGTTTGTTTCTAAGAAAATGACTTCCATGGAAATGACATATAAACGGCGTGGGTGATAAAATACATATACCTACTTACAGGCTGGTTGGTTGACTGGCTGGTTGATTTGGGGGAGGAGACCAAACAACAAGGTCATCGGTCCCATCGGGTTAGGGAAGGACGGAGAAGGAAGTCGGCCGTGCCCTTTCAAAGGAATCATTGCGGCATTTGCCTGAAGCGATTTAGGTAAATCACGGAAAATATAAATGAGGATTGCTAGACGCGGGTATGAACCGTCGTCCTCCCGAGTACGAGTCCAGTGTGCTAACCACTGCGCCACCTCGCTCGGTGCACCTACTTATGGGACTCACGGTTTAGTTCACCTTCGTGGATAAACGGAGATGTCTCCCTTCTAAAACACAGTCCTTTATTGAATCTGGAGAATTCAAGGTATTCCAAGGGGGAATTTAACGTTCCCCAACAAGGAAAGCATACACTCAACTAGTCACTGATTTTGGTCATCTTTCGGACATAATTACGTGTGATAAATGATGCTCTTAGTACGACCCGGTTCTCTAGCGTTTTCTAGAACAGAAGTTTAATGTTTTAAAAGTTTGTCTAATGACATACGTACGGGCCAGCTGCCGACGTCGGCGAACACACCAGAGACAGCCGCGATTAAGCAACAAACATTACAAAAATTCAATAACTTAGTTTCCAGCTACGTAGATACACAAATTCCCAAATCATCTGCAGACTTACTCTATCGAGTCCTAATAGCGAGCTCTCCCAGACACCCCTCGTCTGTCAAATATCCACGGTCGTCATGGACACAAGTCTGCAGAAACACTGACGAGTCGGTGTTGGCTACAAAAGTCTGAGCCGTTTGGGGTGATGCAGTCTCAGAAACACTATCAATACCTGAAAGGAAATTAGGTAGCAGACATTGCCCACTACTTTCTTTTTGACGAATCTGCACGCATTTGGAGTTGGACAAGGGACAAGTTGGCACTGATAACAAGGACGACTCCTCAAGATATTGATATCACGACCCTGCTGCGTCGAGACTGGAAATTCTTGTCTGCTGCTAAGTGCCACAGCTACATTTGGTTGCTCGGACAGTGCGTCTACTTCATGCTAAAGACAATACATCATTGTGTACTGGACTATCACCTTCCGCAACACTGGATACTGAAAGGGCAATTTCATAAGAGATGTAATGTAAGATATAATGTAACTTTTCAAAACTATCTGTGAATAGCACTAGCAGACGACTGGTCTAGATTACGTATTAAATGTGTGTCTAATTTCGTAACGAATGTCCTGCAACGGCTGAAGACCCGTAAATAAGGAATATATTTTATCTACGTCATGTGTCCTTCCTTTATTTAGATCTTACGTACGGCCCTAATTTACTTTACTGTAGTACTCAGGTATGTAATTTATCCTTGCACCCATCTATCCAAGGATGAAGGAGAGGACGTCTCGGAAAACATGGCAGTGTGTGCTTTCTATAATGTTTTTGTTTAAAAAACGGCAAACTCAGCCCAAATAGAAACAACGCGACGAGCTAAAGAGACTGACTAGAAGTTTGCCCTTACTGCGTTCAAATCGCGCCATTATCTTTTTTCCTAAGATTCAACGTAACACTTGTTTCCTTCGGAAACGAACAATAATAATAGTTATTACTGTGGTACATTAATGGCGAAGTATAATCGAGCTGTAACAAGGAATCGTGATGAAATAAACATTCATTTATTGACACATTCATGCGCCTGTCACAAATACAGTGTACGCTATTAAAGCAGGTACAGCTCCATATGATTTCACTGTTATACGCGCAAATGTAAATTTCCTCACGATTCCTTATTATAATGTACACTGTGTATGTGCGTATCGCAGTGAAGTCATACCGGGCTGTAACAGTGCTGAATAATGTACACTGTATTTGCGATACACGCGTGACTGTTTCGGTAAGTAAATGTGCATTTCATCAGCAATCCTTAGCGTTATAATGAAATGTATACTGTATTTTACGATTCCTAATTAAACCTCGCCAAAAGTGTACCACTATGACGATCAGTAATGTGTTTGTTGTTGCTGTTGTTCCTTTCCGAAAAAACGTGATTCGATGTTTGGTGGACGATTAGAAAAAATCACGGCACTCGATCGCAGTACGGGCAGACTTACAGTCTGCTGCATTAGCTGGATGGCTGGCGCTCTCGTATGGCATTCAACAGGTTCGTAAAACTTTGATTGTCGGTTTCTCGAAAACGCTTCAGAAGTGCATCGTACTAGACCGGTATTTGTTACATCTAGGTATGCACTACAACCGAGCACACGAGGAGCAGATTCGGTGACCCGTCGGATGCACGCTCGCATTGTTAGTAACTATCACAGTTACTAACAATGCGAGCGTGCATCCAACGTGTTCAATAATATATAATTCCGCGTGATCGTAATGCCGGATAAGGCAAGCGAAATGGTGATGTCCAGACTCTTTCGGAGCTGAGGGGTTTAATCCTCGTCCAGATGTCCAGATTTAGATTTTAGGATATTTGTTGTGAACGCCGTGGTGATTCCTTCGACACTGCAACGACTGGTTTCGTACCCAACTGTGTAATCAGTGTCTGGCGACATGGACAACCAAAGGACGTTAAACTTTAAGCTTCCTTGTTCATGTTCATGCAGAACATAGCTTTTGGGACGGTGTTAGTGTGCCTTCATCAGTGCGGTATTTTCCGATGCTGCACGACCTGTACTGTGTACGCTGCAGAAATGACGGAGTCGAACCTAACAAGGCTATTTTACTGACGTCTAATTCAGTACTGCTGATTTCTGAAAACTGCAGCATTTTAAACTCGTGACACTTGTGAGGGCTCTGTGTTTAACTGAAGTGGTAAAACGTAAAGCTGTCCTCAGTTGTAAGGTTGGTTGAACAACACAGTGCTTTACTAGCCGTGGTCCTGTTGGAGGTGGCATGTTGTTGCTGTCCGCAGACCTTTAATCTTTCTTACACAGCCATTTAAAAGGCGAGTAGTCAGTTTTCAAATTAAATGGTTCAAATGGCTCTGAGCACTATGGGACTTAACATCGATGGTCATCAGTCCCCTAGAACTTAGAACTACTTAAACCTAACTAACGTAAGGACAGCACACAACACCCAGTCATCACGAGGCAGAGAAAATCCCTGACCCCGCCGGGAATTTTCAAATTAACAAATCACTTCTACAGGTGGAAGTGCCTAAAAATTAGAATGGTAGTCTGACATGGACCCATGCAGCACAAACCCTATTACGCCGATCGTCTCCTTACAACTTCGAATATTTGGTGCTTGAGGATCTATTCTTCGAAAACAGCTCTGAGGAGAGGATGTGGCAATCTGGACCCCTTCTGATCTGTTAGTGAAGTAAGCAGAAGTGACTTATTTTGATCTGTTCGTAATATCAAGCAGCGAAATTGTTTTCATCAATGACAGAATTGTCATTCCGACGATTTATCTGAATAATAAATAGTGCTACCGTTTCTTCCGAAATAACAGATCTATCCACTAGGTTATAGCACGCTGGCTGTTTGACAGGAGACAGGGGGTGCGAAGTCACAGCTGTTTTGCGCGCGCGTCTTTCTAGCCAGGAGTGCAATGCACAGATATCCTTCGGAAAACAGTCGCTGATTTGATTCAGTGATTTCTCTATAATTGTGCTGAAAAGCAACGACCTTCCGACAGCTAAATAAAATTGGAAACCGTCAACTACTCTGGAAAGTGTTCAACCAGTTACCACTAAAATTTCTCAGTACAAAATCATAACGTCAGTGGTACACACACCAACAATGCTATCGCAATTTCGCAGAATCGGTATGGACCAGGAGTCCCACGTTTTCGTCTGATGTCATATTGTTCACATTAGTTTGACAATACGTGGACTGGAATAAAGTTTTGTGTTAAACGTAGATTATATCTACTAAAATATTTGCTTCCATAATGCTCTGCACTGATCTCTAACTTAATGACGAACTGAATAGTATAGTACACTCACTACTCCAAATTACTGGACTCCTGCCGAAGACATTCAGAAAATGTCATTCATGATTCAGGAGCCACTTTAAAGTACAGGCCGAAAGTCACAATTTTTCTGGTCTGAACAAACCTAATCCATCGAACTCGCAGATTTTTATTTTCTTTCATTGTTATCTCGAAAAATGAGATCTCTCCGATATCAGTGCAAAATTTATTGAGGTATTACACAGCCGAGGATCGTGAAAGGATCTGTTTCGTGTCAGTTTGCGTAGGGATGCGCTGGAAAATCTGCGACTGCAAGTCCAGCAGCTTTTGGCCACAACTCTTTATCCTGGTTTATGGTATAGTTGGAGAGAAATTCATCCGCCTGCTAGTTACAGCTGCGAAATCCCTGGCTGCACTGGAGAACCACGAACTGTCAGATCACGCAAACACAGCATCTCGGTCGAGACCAAACTGGCTTACTTCCCAGAAAAGCGACGAACTGGAAGAGATGCCGTAACGGAAAGAAGGCACTGGCAGCAGAAGGGAGCGGCGAGCAGACCGCTACGTACCTCGGAGCTGTAGCACCTCACTCGTCAACGTCGGCGTCGCAGGACAGACTGCGCTGCTGAGGGCCGCTCCGCAAGGGTAACTGCGAGCGGCGGCCTTGACGCCAGCGCCTCTGCCGGCCGAGAGCCCCACTACGCCACCTGCCCTTCCTCACTGTGGGCTGCGGAGCGCCGGTTCTGCCCAGCCGCCCGTGGAAATCTCCTCGCTCGCCTTGATTAATTCACGTACGATGGCTCTTACCTTTCGTAGATGGATCCCACACCTATCCGTATACTCTATCCGCTGTAGGAAGAAATATTAGGAAAATCCTCCATTTTTCCCTCTGTTCTGCATCTACAAAAATATTACGCAAATCAGCGTGAAGAGCATGGCACAGAGTACTTATAATGGTACCCCATGTTAGGGTTTTTTCCCATTCCAGTTGCTCACGAAGCACGGAAGAATGGCTGTTTATTGAGTCTGTGCTTGACAAACTGGTGTAACCCCCTCTTCAAAGGCCCCTATGGGAGGGGAGTGAATAATAATGGGTCGTATGAATAAAAAAAAAAAAAAAAAAAACAGTCTTCGGAGAAGATTCTCAGAGCAAAAGAACATTCTCTGAGAAGGTTCTCAGTTTCACATGAATAAAAAATTCGAAACATATTCTCCGTCGAGGGTGTTCCTTCTTGCTACCTCCCCTCCTTCTTGAGAAGGTTCTGAGTTTGTGTCGTCTGCCGTGTCCGGCACAGAACACACGCGTAATGTTACATTTCATCCAACTCACTCAAACAGGCAAAGTATCCAGTGTACAAATATGGAACTGGCAGCAGTGTGTTCTGCAAGAGTTGTACTACGTTTCGATTTTACTTTTATGTGCGGCAACAAATTATAAATACTATTACGAGCAGTTTACGAAAATGCATTTTCTTGCGATGTTACCGAATTCTCGACTTGCGGAAAACTTTTCTGTTATTGAAGTTAGGTGACCACATTATGCGAACGAAATCTTAAGATTACATGACCTTTTCATCTACTCCAAACCGCAACTCTGTGAGTTTTCTAACACGAGTTAAATTTGGTCAAATACTAAGCATATTTGTCAGCTCGCGCGTCAAGTGCGTAGAGTGGTCGCTCGTGCTATTCGTAACGACAAACGGATCGTTAGGTTTGTAATAAATCAGTTATTAATTTTTATGATCCGCCAACTTATTTCTAAGATATCAAAATATAAGATTTAGGGTGTGAGAAAACACGACGATGAACATCTGAAAATGTCAGTGACACAGTTGTCTGGTGTATACTGTCTCCTCGTACATCAGACTGAAAACGTGGGTGTGCTAAATCGAAACTAAATTTTTTAAATTTTCACTTTATTTGAAAGGTCTCTCCCTCTTTCATGATTTTCGGGAAGAAAGTTAGCCATGCAAAATAATGTTTCTATTGTTAAACCTGTATAAACTTCTATGGTTTCTCTCTTCAGTATTTCTACGGGCTACGTATACTTTTTTTGCTTTCTAAGTAAGACAAATTCTGACATTTTTACATAAAAAGCTCGGTAAAACTTAAGCTCAACAGAACTTATTCAGCTCGAAGTATGCTACAGAGTTCACTTCAAAAAATGGAGAGTGTTCTCCGTTTGTGAGAAGCTCCTCTAGTTTTTTTCGTACGGAATCGGAGAATGTTTTTTGTTTTGAGCATTTTCCCCACTCTTTTACTCATGATGAGAACATTCTCGGGTGAAGTGTAATCTAGAACTCGCTTTATTCATGCGAACCTGAGAATATTCTCTGAAATTTCGAGTATAAAGTATATGCTCCGTTTTATTCACACGACCCAAGGTTTCCAGATTCTTCTCGAATCTTTTTAAGTAGGCTTTTGCTGGTTAATTTTCAAAATTTCAACGACACTCTCCCGCGTGTCCCGCAAAACCGTGACCATTGCACACGATCATTGGACCAATTAGTCCTATTTCGTACGGGTGCCACACACTTTAGTATGAGACGCACAAGTGATTCGTAAGCAGTCTCCTTTGTAAACTGGCCGTATTTTCCCAGTGCCCGGCAAATGATCGGAAGTGCAACCTACTTTATTTGCGACTGAGGTTATGTGATCGATCCATTTCCTATCCCAGAATATATCCAGGTATTTGTACGACTCGACTCATTCCAATTGTCACTCATTTATCTTACGGACATAGGATATTTCTTTTCTGCTTTTTGTCAAGTTTATCATGCTACATTCCCGAACATTTAAAACAAGTCGCCTACCTTTGCACCACTTTGAAATTTTATCAGGAACTTGCCGGATATTTGTACAGTTTTGTTTTCATATGATTCAGATTAATTATAGTGAACTGCATCATTTGAAAACAGCCGGACGTCACTACACTGCTCTGGAAAACTCAAGGACGAGACAGATAAAGTAGCAGAAGATATTAACAACTCGGTGAAAACGGATGAAAGTACAGGAGCATACTGCCTTAGGTCTCCCAGCCGTGCACAGAAAGTGGGACGTGAAATGGCGTGAGGGCAGCGTGACTAAAGGCCCACCGTAACACGAGGCAGCTGAAGGAACGGGAAAAAACAGTATGTGTTAATCAGTGAGAAGTTACAATGCGCTGTGGTGGTGTTCTTTATTAGAAAATGGTCCGGCGACAACATTTGGACGTCTTCATATGGGACAGAATCATAGGGAAACTGGACGAAGTGTGACAAGTGCAGCTCAGGAGTGTGGTATTGCTCACATCATTATTTCACATGCATGGGGATTACGAACCACAGGCACTACTGTCGGAAGGAGAGGCAGCGGCCGCCCACTGTCAACTACAGCTGAAGATGACCACTGCAGTGTGCAACAGGCAAGAAGGGACCCACGTCGAACTGCAGGTACAATTGCAACGACGTTTTACACGACTGCAAGGCACAGAATATCACGCTCCACTTTGGCACGGTGACTGCACGAGGGTGGTCTCTTTGGTCTCTTTGCTCAATGAGCAGTGGGTTGTTAGCATAGAGCATAAATATCTGTGGAATAAGCATAGCGTGCTGCGCATGTTCTGTTGAGAACACACACTGAGAACAAACCGGACTATTCACATGGTAATGGGACGTCGCTGCTTGTTGCAATTTGTGGTAACAGTGAAACTTTAATATTGCACGTATCCACCTTCTTTTACATGCGTTCCTACACGTTTTAGTAGTAATAACAGACAAGGTGCAGTATTGTTGCCGGCCGGTGTGCCCGAGCGGTTCTAGGCGCTTCTGTCTGGAACCGCGCGACCGCTATGGTTGCAGGTTCGAATCCTGCCCCGGCCTGGATGAGCGTGATGTCCTTAGTAGGTTTAAGTAGTTCTAAGTTCTAGGGGACTGATGACCTCAGATGTTAAGTCCCATAGTGCTCAGAGCCAGAGCAGTATTGTTGTTGTTACGGATGTGAAGAGAAGTACGTGAAAGGAGGACCAGTTACTTTTCATAGGTACGTACAACAAATCTCTAATATGTGAATATCATATTGATGTGAGGCGCTTTATATGTTTAAAAATATCGAGACGCTGTATTATAATGTCTTGTATTGTACAGCAAATTTCTGCGATTTTTTCCCCTTGTGTTTACGAGAGAAATGCTAGATAAATTTGCAAGTGCGTTTAAGCTTCCAGTCAGTGTTTATGTATTCGTGCTATGTTCATCTGCAGATAAAATTTATGTAAGACAGTGTGATTAATTTCCTCCAGTTTATTCAGGTTCTAAGACCCCTGTGTATATCTAAGTACTTCTGCATGAGACAGTTTCCTACATTATATAATTTTTGTATCGTAGTTTCACGAAAGATGAACAGAGAGTCAAAATATGACTCCACAAAATAAAAAGAAAGAATTTCGTCGCTACAAAATATTCAAACTGTGCTCTAAACACTTCTCTGAAGAATAGAGCTATGATAACTGTGGCGAAAAAGCACAATACCCTTGCTCTTCATAGTTTTAAAACTATTTCAGTTCCAGGTATAAAATTGTTCAGATGTCTATAAAACGCACATACAAAGTTTCAGGATACTTCTGAAGGTGATCTACCTGTTCAAGCGAAGTAATAACACTCCAAATACGCTAAGCGCTATACGGACTAACGTGCGCCGTCCCAATACCACGTGATTTGAGCAGCAGGAAATGTTGCGGACAGATTTCTCGTTCTGCGCATCCGAATGCTCTCTCCATAGATATTTATACTCTATGGCCATTAGCCGGGGAGCGGGTAACCTGGTCCAGTGTCGTGCAATTTGCCTACGTCAGGGGTAGCTGAAAGACAGGGTCCATTGGTCTCTGTGTAACAAACCTGCAGCTAGGCAGCTGGGGCAATTTTCCTAATGTAAACAAACCCACAGCTACTTGGCCTCTCCTCCTTATGTAAACAATTGCGTCACTGTTGTGTTTTTTTGAAGTCTACTTTATGACTCTAATGTAAACAGACCACTCACTTGGTTATGACCCCACGGTAAGTAAACAATGACGTCACTTGGACATAGCCTTTATGCACTTACAAATGATCTTTCTAATGTAAACAATGACATCACTGTAGTGTTCATGGAAGTGTAATTTACACGATCAGACAGAATATTATGATCAGCTAGCTAATGTCCACCTTTGGCGCGAATAACAGTGACAGCACGTCGTGGTTTGGAAGCAATGAGGCCTTTGTACGTCGCTGGAGGGAGTTGGCACCACATTTGCACACACAGGGCACCTAATTCCGGTAAATTCCGGGGAGGAGGGCGATGAGACCTGACGCCACGTTCAATCACATCCCAGATGTGTTCGATCGGGTTCAGATCTGGCGGGATGGGGGGCCAACACATCAATTGGAACTCGTCACTGTGTTCCTCGAACTACTCCATCACACTCCTGGGCATGTGACATGGCGCATTATCTTGCCGAAAAATGAAAGTAGTGTGTAAGCTTAGGGTAGCAGTTAGGTCCCATAAGATTTCACACGCATTTGAACATACAATACTCCTTGGTCGTCATGGTGCCTTGCACGAGTTCCACTGGCCCCACGGATGCCCATGGGGATGAATGTTTCCCAGAACGTAATGGAGCCGCCACCAGGTTGTCTCTGTTCCCCAGTATTGTCATTCATCAGACAATGCAGCGCTCTGCCACTGCACCAGCGTCCAATGCCGATGGTCACTTGACGATTTCAGTTGAAGTTGTCATGTAGTGGTGTTAACATTGGCACATGCATGGCTCGTCGTCTGCGGATGCCCATCACTAGGAGTGTTCGCTGCACCGTGTGTTCAACGCACTTGTACCCTGTCCAGCAATAAAGTCTGATGTTAGTTTCGCCACAGTTCGTCGCCTGTCCTGTTTTACCAGTCTGCCCAGCCGACGACAACGACATCTGTAACCACGAAGTCTGGACGTGATTTCACCTTGGTTTCGCCACGTGTTGAAGACACTTACCACGGCACTTCTCGAACACCCGACACGTCGTGCAGTTTCCGAAATGCTCGTGCCAAGCCTCCAGGCCATCAAAATCTGCCCTCGATCAAACTCAGATAGACGCAGCATCTTCCCCATTCTACACATGGACTGCTAGTACATGCACCGTGCATGTGTCTGACTAGCAGTCATTCCTCACCAGGTGACGCTGCTATCGCCTGTTTATATCGACAGTAGGTCGGTGGTCCTATATTCTTGTTGATCAGCGAATGACCCTAATGTAAAAAAAAATGTGTTCTTTCAAATTGCCACCTCTTCTCTCCCCTCTCTCTTTCATCCATATTCCAATCTTGTTTTCCTATTGGTCGAAAAAAGGGAGGAAATTCAAATTGACATTATCCTATAGGCTGAACGATAGTAGTGAGTGTTACATATAGACTACTGGCCATTTAAACTGCTACACCAAGAAGAAATACAGATGATAAACGGGTATTCATTGGACAAATATATTATACTAGAACTGACTTGTGATAATATTTTCACGCAGTTTGGGTGCATAGATCCTGAGAAATCAGTACCCAGAACAACCACCTCTGACCGTAATAACGGCCTTGATACGCTGGGCATTGAGTCAAACAGAGCTTGGATGGCGTGTACAGGTACAGCTGCCCATGCAGCTTCAACACGATACCACAGTTCATCAAGAGTACTGAGTGGCGTATTGTGACGAGCCAGTTGCTTGGCCACCATTGACCAGACGTTGTCAGTTGGTAAGAGATCTGGAGAATGTGCTGGCTAGGGCAGCAGTCGAACATTTTCTGTATCCAGAAAGGCCCGTACAGGACCTGCAACATGCGGTCGTGCATTATCCTGCTGAAATGTAGGGTTTCGCAGGGATCGAATGAAGGGTAGAGCCACGGGTCGTAACACATCTGAAATGTAACGTCCACTGTTCAAAGTGCCGTCAATGCGAACAAGACGTGACCGAAACGTGTAACCAAAGGCACCCCATACCATCACGCCGGGTGATACGCCGGTATGGCGATGACGAATACACGCTTCCAATGTGCGTTTACCGCGATGTGCCAAACACCGATGCGACCATCATGATGCTGTACACAGAACCTGGATTCATTAAAAAAAATGGCGTTTTGCCATTCGTGCACCCAGGTTCGTCGTTGAGTATACCATCGCAGGCGCTTCTGTCTGTGATGCAGCGTCAAGGGTAACTACAGCCACGGTCTCCGAGCTGATAGTCCACGCTGCTGCAAACGTCGTCGAACTGTTCGTGCAGATGGTTGTTGTCTTGCAAACGTCCCCATCTGTCGACTCAGGGATCGAGACGTGACTGCACGATCCGTTACAGCCATGCGGATAAGATGTCTGTCATCTCGACTGCTAGTGATACGAGGCCGTTGGGATCCAGCACGGCGTTCCGTATTACCCTCCTGAACCCATCGATTCCAAATTCTGCTAACAGTCATTGGATCTCGATCAATGCGAGCAGCAATGTCGCAATACGATGAACCGCAATCGCGATGGGCTACAATCCGACTTTTATCAAAGTCGGAAACGTGATGGTACGCATTTGTCCTCCTTACACGAGGCATCACAACAACGTTTCACCAGGCAACGCCGGCGAACTGCTGTTTGTGTATGAGAAATCGGTTGGAAACTTTCCTCATGTCAGCACGTTGTAGGTGTGGCCATGGGCGCTAACCTTGTGTGAATGCTCTGAAAAACTAATCATTTGCATAACACAGCATCTTCTTCCCGTCGGTTAAATTTCGCGTCTGTAGCACGTCATCTTCGTGGTGTAGCAATTTTAGTGGCCAGTAGTGTAATTCATTACCCAGTTAGCTTATCGTTATAATTTATGGCATCCTTTTCTTAATTACTATAAGTTATGTTATTTCAATTATGTTAATTAATATAAATTATGATTTACAATCAAAGAATATGGTTGACTCTACATTTATGTCGCTCTTATATTAATTACTATACCGTAACCAGTAGTCCAGAAAAACACATCAGGCACTTTGGTATTCCAGTATATGACCACCCTCCATTTCTATATTTACTGTTTTGTGATAATCAGATATAGTTTGGGGCAATTCATTTACAAATATCCACTTTTCTTTATTGTCATCCAGAGACACGTGTAAATACGAGGCTTTAAATGTTTAAACAACTCCCACAATGTATTATTTAAAAACTTAGTCTATACTCTTGCTACAAACCAATTCTATTTTTTACTGCAAGGAACTTGCCTCCGCATTGTTAGGATGCTACACACACTATGATATCGCTATGAGGCTGTCTTACATAAGTCTGACACTATAAGATTATAGCACACTTGCAAAAAACGAAAGGAAATAAAAAAAATCCAAGTAAGAGCGTTTCTGCAGACATGTACGTGCACACACTGCGGGTCACACACAAGACGTCGCTTATATCCCACATTTACATTATTTCCCACACTGGTGCAGCTTCAGACATAGACCACTGTCGTTTGTAGTGATAGGACTGGAATGGGAGAAGTATGCACTTTTCTTAAAACAAGGAAAAGTGCGGGAGGTTATCTTCCATCGTCTGCTTCTTTAATGGAGATATTTCCAGAATGAGACGTTATTAAAACTCCAGCATCCTGGAATACTGTTGTTACCTGTATAGAGCTATACACACCCTTTCTTCGCAAATTTTAAGCGAGAAAAACTCCAGGTACAGACATAGGGACTGCATTGACCACCGTCAAGGTCACAGATCTCCAATAGACGATGTAGTTGGGCTTTCCCTCGCCGATTAAACATATCTTTTATTACCCCTAATTCTCGAAAAACTGTTTTTTAAACAGCTCCTTTACTTACTTTTCGTTGCGAAGATGGAACTTCTGCTAGCTATCATTTAACATCTGTACCTGTCCCATTTACGAACGTCATGTAGAAAGAATGTCTGTCGGTAAGCCTCTGTATTGGCTCCCATTTTCTCCTTGGATACATTTCGTGAGAAGTATGTGGGTGGAAATAATAAGTTGCTCGACTCTTCTTGGGACGTAAGCTATAGAAATTTTAACATCAAACCTCTCCGTGATACACACTACCTCTCTTGCAGCGACTTCCACTGGAGTCTGTCCCGGCCTCTGTGGCCGAGCGGTTCTAGGCACTTCAGTCCGGAACCGCGCAGCTGCTACGGTCACAGCTTCGCCTCCTGCCTAGGGCATGGGTGTGTGTGATGTCCTTAGGTTAGTTAGGTTTAAGTAGTTCTAAGTTCAGGGAACTGATGACCTCAGAAGTTAAGTCCCATAGTGCTCAGAGCCATTTGAACCATTTGAACCTAAATCAGGATGGCAGAACGTGGAATTGAACCGTCGTCCTCCCGAATGCGAGTCCAGTGTGCTAACAACTGCGCCACCTCGCTCTGTGGGATGCTTTCATTGACGCCCTTTACGCCTCTCCCTAAGGACTTTTCGTGTCGGTTCTGAGTGGCTATGTGTCTGAAATGTTTTCTTCGGCCACACATCAGAAAACCGGGTGATTTCAACTTTGGGCGTCGCTCTTCTGACTTCCATCGTGGATGAATCAATAGAAGGGGTAAAATGTGGGTAAGACGTGGTCTGACGACCCTCCCATCGTGTGACACGTCCACGAAAGTGTTGGACAGAATTGTGGTGAAGTCTGATCCCAATATGAAATCATTAACCTACCTTACATCTCACATGAACTACAGAGCTCTGGCCTTTTCCCCTCATGTGTCGACACCTTGCTGTTTGAAGCTCGCCGTGCCCGAGGGCACCACGTTTTTACGTTATTATACATTAAGGTTGCGGGCACCAAACTTCCACGTAGCTTTGGGAAATAATTACAGGTTTTCGAAAAAGTGATACGTTGTGTCGTACAGCGTGTACAGAAAGAGAATGTAAATAGAATGATCAGAAAGAAAACGAAAGTATTGTACATAGAATTAAAAACAACAAACTGGAATGAGAAGCATAGTATTTAAGTCTGTTAGTATGATTGTTGTGTTGGCTGAAGAGCCAACACCGCGTTACTAGAGGAGGCCGAAATGCACACGTTTTAGCTCACGCAGGCTGGCGTGAGGAGGGAAGGACTATACTGACGTGAGGTCTGGAACATGACAAGGAATTAGCATTCAGAAAGCGGACGTCATTAGTTTGATACTTAACTTTAATCCATTAATGATGAACGTCGCTCTTGACGATACATGAGTCACAATATGATCTGTTAGTAACTGAATATGGCGCCTTGCTAGGTCGTAGCAAATGGCGTAGCTGAAGGCTATGCTAAACTGTCGTCTCGGCAAATGAGAGCGTTTCTAGTCAATCAATCATCGCTAGCAAAGTCGGCTGTACAACTGGGTGGGTGCTAGTGAGTCTCTCTAGACTAGACCTGCCGTGTGGCGGCGCTCGGTCTGCAATCACTGATAGTGACGACACGCGGGTCCGATGTATACTAACGGACCGCGGCCGATTTAAAGGCTACCACCTAGCAAGTGTGGTGTCTGGCGGTGACACCACAGTAATGTATAAACGTCTTCAGAGAAAAGCTTTGTAAATAAACCAATGTATATATGTCATAATAAAATAGCTGTGCAAATTATTGTATATAAGAAACAATTAGCTTTGTAAATAAACGAACGAAAATTAGTGTTGCAAACTGTTGTATATAAGAAAAATTATGTTTGCAAATAAAACAGCAAAAGAAAGAAATTGTTATTGCAAAAGAAAATGTTAGTAATAAACCGATAGTTAATTTGTTGTATTATTGTTATTACTTCCCAATCCTTTCACTATCGTATTATTGTTAACAATAATTTGTTTTTAGCTAATCTTAATCTCCCTCCACGATGCACAGGTCTCGATTGAAGAGGCCACCATAAGTAAACTAGTTTAAAAGGATGATAAGGGGGAGGTCGAGTTGAAATCTTATTTATCCAGGGGGGAGTGAATGGTCTTCCCACCATTTTAATGTGCTCCCATTGACTAAGATGGATTAGGGTTTCTCACCAATTCTATTTTACCCAAACAATGTGACCGGCTTCGGGCTATGTCATGACCCTGAATATACTCATAACAAGCCCAAGTGTCTAACCTGGCACCAACTGTCCTTATGGGTGATCTTGAGATAAGATCATTACCTGATTCAGTATTGGTGGTCTTAAACTTCTCTTCTTAACACGAGATCTGGAGAGCACTGGATCAATAGTTCAGGAAACACAAAAATACAAAATTGTTGAGGCTTTCGTGGCCACTTGTTGACAAACTGCCTATTGGCTTCTGTCTCGGGTTCTTCGGCCGACGTTCATCTAATGATTTTTCTGACGTTTCGCCAGCACGAGTGGCTGGCATTGTCAAAGCTTCACCCTCCATTGCCGGTGGTGAACTGGAGCCGAGCTCACGGGCGCAGACTATATGTACCTGGCGCGCCAACGTCCGAGGGCTTCTCCGCGGTCATTTCCGGTGCGGTTCTCCTCTTGCTACCTGCGACGGTCGTTCGCTGCAGTACGGGAAGCCAGGATCCGTTGACCTTAAGGCTTTCCTCTTTCTTGTTCAAACTGTTCGCGTGTTTTTGTATTTCTACAGCTTCTCTGAACAAGCGCGTGTGATAGTGGTTCTCTACAGCCAGAACTTCCGTGTCGGCGAATTTTATTACGTGGTCGGTCTCATTCAGTGCGTGTTCTGCCACGGCCGATTTCTCCACCTGCCCCAACCTGCAATGTCGCTTATGCTCCTTGATCCTGGTGTTAATGGATCGCCCAGTCATCCCGACGTAAACTTTTCCGCATGTGCATGGTATGCGGTATATTCCCGACATTGCAAGTGGGTCTCTTTTTTCCTTCGCCGATCTAAGACACTCTTTGATCTTCCTTGTCGGTTTGAAGATTGTCTTTACGCCATGTTTTCGCAATATACGGCCGATTCTGTCCGTCACTCTGGGAATGTATGGCAGAAAGGCCGTACCCGACATTTCTTTTTCTGGTTCCTTACTTCGCCGAGTGTTTGGCTTCCCGTACTGCAGCGAACGACCGTCGCAGGTAGCAAGAGGAGAACCGCACCGGAAATGACCGCGGAGAAGCCCTCGGACGTTGGCGCGCCAGGTACATATAGTCTGCGCCCGCGAGCTCGGCTCCAGTTCACCACCGGCAATGGAGGGTGAAGCTTTGACAATGCCAGCCACTCGTGCTGGCGAAACGTCAGAAAAATCATTAGATGAACGTCGGCCGAAGAACCCGAGACAGAAGCCAATAGGCAGTTTGTCAAACACAAAAATGCCTGTACACCCAGCAGGCGTATCGCCTCTGAACTTATATCTGTGGTGAAAATTGAAGCAAGAGGTCGCAAGGAAACGCTGACGACCACGAAGATATGAAATACAGTAGTATACAGGATAGTGTTGCGATAAGACCAGAAGAAATTCAACTAGCAGTGTTGTGTGTCTGGAATCCCTGTATAGCGTGAATCATTGGAATTTTTGAAAATAAACTTTAGAATTAATAATTTACATTTGCTGAACAGCTGTGAGTAATTGTTTGGGATATATTCTAACAACTGTATCTCTGTAAACAACAAAAATTGGACACATGTTGTATCGAGTATTTTATTCGAATTAGTCTATGCTACCACCTGCTAAAATATTTACTAGTCATTCTGGAACATCTTATTTTTAATTTTTTATTTATGAATTTGGCCAGCTATGGACCGCATACAACTTAAGACTTATGGTGTTTCTTTTTCTTCCGTTCTACCCAGTACTTCTTCATTTTCTCGCCAACTGCTCGTCTCTGCTCATCTGTCCACACTCTCTTGGGTCGAGGTTTTGGCGAATCTTCTTCATAGTTTGCGTTTTCTATAAGTAGCCTAAAGTTATTCCTGTCACGTATTATTTATTCTGTAACACCTATTTTGTTGGCGTCTTTCTTTACTGCTTCTATTCATCCTACAGTTTTTTCAGTTTACTAACGTAATTAAAATTTTTTTTGGTAATCCGTGTTTCTTCCATTCTTTTTAAATGTCCATAAAATTTTAGCCGTCTCTTCCTCATTGTATCTGTGATCTTTTCTGTATTTTTGTATAGGTCTTCATTTCTCCTTTTAATCCACCTATTTTCCTTGTTTTTCTCAGGACCTAGAATTTTTCTTAATATTTTTCTCTCTCTTTTTTCTAGTTCTCTTAATTCGCCTTTCTTATTCAGTGTTAGGCACTCTGATCCATATATTGCTTGTGTCTTAATAACTGAATTATAATGTTTAATCTTTGCTTGTATGGATATTGATTTCTTATTGTAGTAGTTTTGTGTTAATTTATATGCAAATTCCAACTTTTTTATTCTGTCTTTATTTGTTGTGTTATCCAGCCCATTGGCTTGGATCCACTCCCTCAGCTATTTGAATCTATCAACTCTTTTAATTTTTCCATACTTTGTTTTCATAAACTTTTCTGTATTATGTTTGTGTTCTATATACTCGGTTTTTTCGTAGGATATTTTTAGCCCAGTCTTTTCAGCAATCTCGTGTAACATATCAAGCATAACTGTTGCGTCTGTTCGGTTTTCAGTTATCAATGCCATATCATCCGCAAAGGCTAAACATTTTACTTCAAATTTGTTCTTTCCTTGGTCCATGCTTATACCCTTTGTGCCTCTGTTTTTTACTGTGTTTTCCCATGTTCTTACTACTTTATCTAAAACCAAGTTAAAGAGAATTGGGGACAGTCCGTCACCTTGTCGAACTCCTGTTTTGATTTTGAATGGTTCAGAAATTTCGCCTTGAAACTTAATTCTTGATGTTGTATCTGTGAGCGTTTGTTCAACAAGTCTTCTGGTGTTTTCATCTATCTCTGATTCATAAAGTATCTGGAATAGTGTTTGTCTGTCAACTGAGTCGTAGGCCTTCTTGAAGTCCACGAAAGTAACTACTGTATTTTTATTTTGTATAGCTCTCACTCTCAAAATTGTTTTTAAATTAAGAATCTGTTCTACACATGATCTACCTTTTCTAAATCCTGCTTGATAATCTCCTATATTAGGTCCTGCTTGTTGCTCTATTCTATTTAAGAGTGCTTTAGAAAGTATTTTGTATGTCACTGGCAACAAGGATATGCCCCTGTAGTTGTTGGTGTCTGTTTTATCTCCTTTTTTATGGAGAGGGTGGATCAATGCTTGTTTCCAGTCACTGGGTATGATTCCTTTTGTCCAAATGTCTTTAATTACTTTGTGAATTTTCTGACATGCGGATAAGCCCCCTAGTTTCCACATTTCTGCCACTATCCCATCCTCACCTGGTGCTTTGTTATTCTTCAATGCTTTGATAATCTTTTCTATTTCTTCTACTGTAGGTGGTTCCGACGGTGGATTTTCATGTTGTGGTTTTTGAAATTGTAACCTGTCATTAGGCTCCTCACAATTTAATAGATTTTCAAAGTATTCAGCTAAGATTTGGCAGTTCTCTTTATTGCTTAAAACCATTTTTCCATTTTTATCTTTAAAATGTAAACTTGGTGACTGGAATCCTGTTAAAACTTCTCTGAAAGTCTTATAGAAGTCTCTAGTGTTGTTCCTTTTGAAATCAGAATCCATTTCTTCTAATCTGTCTTTGTCATATTTTCTTTTTACTGATCTGATGATTTTTGCTGTCTTTTTCCTTTCTTCTTTAAACTCTTCCCAGTATTCGTGTTTCTTATTACTGTTCCATTTTTTCCATGCCTTTAGTCGATTGTCAATTGCTTCATCACACAGCTCGTTCCACCATCTGTGTTTTGGTATTCTTCGTGGCTGTCCCATTTCTTTAAGTGACTCTATCATTGTTTCTTTAATTTCTTCCCAATTATCCATTTTTCTTGTGTTTAGTATATGACAGAATTTGTCCTGCTTTTGCAGGAGAAATTTAGTGTTTACTCTTGGAAATCTTCTTGGTTTTGGTTTACGTTTGTTTGGTTGGAACATGGTCTTTATTTCTGTCAGATAATGGTCTGAGTCTATGTTTAGGCCCTTCCTCACTCTGACATCCAAGATTTCCTTGTAGTTACGAGTCGTTATTGCCACATGGTCCAACTGATATTCACCTTGATTTGGATTAGGTGATACCCACGTTTTTTTCTTTCTTGCAAGTTTTCTGAAACAAGTCGACATTAATTTTAGATTAAACTGTCTACAAAAATCTATGAGTCTTTCCCCATTTCTGTTGGTTCTTGCATGTGCTGGATAATCTCCAACTACTGATTTAAATTTTGTTTCTTTGCCAACTTGTGCATTAAAGTCTCCCACTAAAATTTTTATATGTTCTTTTGGTAATATGGATGTTTCGTGTTCAAGCATTTCCCAAAAATCTTCCACTTTGTCAACATTTGTTCTGTTATGTTGGTTAATAGGTGCATGTGCATTTATAATAGTGTAGCGTTTATTGCCTGATTTGAACGTCAGAAATGAAATTCGTTCTGATGGGGAGCTAAAATTAGTTATTGCTTCCGTAAGTTGCTGTTTGACCATAAATGCTGTCCCTAATATAGTCGTATTATTGGAATTTTTAATGGCTGGTTTTCTTTTGTAGATCCTGTATCCACCTGATTCAAATGCATTTTCATCCAGATACCTTGTTTCTTGAAGAGCTAATATAAGTATGTTGCGTTGATTGAGAGTGTCCGTTAGGTGTTTTAGTTTTCCAACTTTCATAAGTGTGTTGATATTCAGAGTCCCCAGTAGATGTTTTTTCTTGGGTCTTATCTTTGAAGAAGTACTAGGAAGCTCCGACTCTTCCTTACATGATGTTCTAGGCTCTCCAGAATCCAAAGGCCTAGTTGCACCGCCATGAATAGCGATGGAAGATTGGTTACTTGCTGGAGTAGTTTTCATTTTGAAATTTATCATCATGTCTTAGGTTAAAGTTTGGTTTGGGGAGCATCTCGTGGTCGTGCGGTAGCGTTCTCGCTTCCCACGCCCGGGTTCCCGGGTTCGATTCCCGGCGGGGTCAGGGATTTTCTCTGCCTCGTGATGGCTGGGTGTTGTGTGCTGTCCTTAGGTTAGTTAGGTTTAAGTAGTTCTAAGTTCTAGGGGACTTATGACCACAGCAGTTGAGTCCCATAGTGCTCAGAGCCATTTGAACCATTTTTTTTTTTTGGTCTGGGGAAAGGTAGTTGAACCTTTCGATGATAAAAATTCAAGCATTTAGCTTAGAATTATAAGTGAGGCCGCCACTAACATGTGGGACAGACGCCTTTTGCAGCCGCCCACTGTGGGAACAGACGCTACAGTCTGGTGCTTTTATACAAAAGCCTGCCTCTTCCGCCAGTTCCGCCGTTCTGATGATCTTCATCGCCGCCTTCACTGCCGTTGAACATCTTATATATAAACTTATCGTACCTGGTCCTCTGCATGACATGTAAAGTCTAATAAAACGGATAGCTTCATTATCTACCCGCTGCCCTTCGTCAAATGGTCGCCTCGTCCGTTTCCTCATCGCCTCTCATGGTATCGCTATAGATAAGCGGATCAAGCCCACTAGTCGGAAGTTCCGGTTTACTCGCCAGTTGCTTGTAGTATAGTCGGTAAAAGAAGACAGCTGGGAGCGATATTGCCACCTTTCAAATGCGAAGTGCAAACGGCTGCAGGCGTAAACAATGTCGTCTATAGAACTGAGGAAATAGTATCCACAGAGACGTACTGTATACAAAATCACGTTACGCGATTGGTTGAAGAGGATGCACGAAGCAATGCAACTGTTTGGGATCATCTTACGCCAACTATAGTATACCAATATCCCGGGTGGATGGCTGGCCCCCCGTTTAATCCTGTGTAGCACCATTTCGTCGTCATCTCCTGTGATAGTACTGTAGATAACCAGAGGGAACTTACAACCCAGATTTCTGAATTACTCGTCGTTTAAGCGGGTCTATATATACCTGTATGTTGGGTAGGGAAGGGAATCTGACAGATTCGCGTCAGAAAGATCGAAATGTTTCCACTCGTTAAAAGCCCCGTATCTACGATATTTCCGAACAGGGGCAAAAAATTGATAGTAGCGTCCCCTCCCTCCCCCCGGAGCGTTTGAGATTGGACGTCAAAAATTTTTAAAAATAGATTTTTCAAAAATATGTTCATTTCGCAGTGCACATCTTTCTGAAGAGTTTGATATATAAACCATATGTGTTGGAGGAAATGTATGACATGTTATTTGGTCTTAAGTTTGCCAAAGTGCAGTGCCACCCCTCTTCACACGGCATTCTTCTATCGTTCGTAATTGTATTTCACTCTGTGGAATTCAAACGTGTATATTTGGTAATGGAAGCCATCAAATCTATGTTCAGGACAGTGGAAATCAAAATGTCATGTGGTGCCTTTCCTGCTCCCAGTCGGCCGGTTTGACATCCTAAACCCCCACCCTCCTTAAAAAATACTGACAATTAAAACTGGGTGGGATTCTTCGTGGGCGGGCGAATAAGAACTCTACAGAAAATTTGCACCCTTTATAGCCTATTAACTAATATTTTTCTCTTCTGTGAAACATAAAATTAAATATAGTTAACATAAAACCAGTATAGACAAGATGCAAGGAAGATAGTACACATCTCTTCAATCCTTAGGTCCCAGCATTTTTTTTTCTCTAGTCTTGCTACAGCTTTACACTTTCTGCGGAAAAATTTATTACTTCGTCAAAGTTCGTCAAACGTTTTGCTACACGAAAAATCGAAATGTCATTGTCTAATACTGAAAAAGCTGTTAATACGAATAGTACCCAATACTGGTATGGTTTCTCGATTTGATTACGTCTATTTGGTCACTGTCTGCTGGATAAAACGAAATAGGCCTTTCAAATATTGCAGCAGTTGTAACATATGTCAAATAAGCGAGAATGTTTTGGCACAAATGGTTATTTTTATTTGCCTCGGTTACATAAATAGCTCGTCAGAATATAATTAACGAAATGCCAAAATGAAATGCCTAATAGGTCTATTACAAACGAAAAGTTTTATGTAAGAATTTAGTTTCATATTTCATTCATATGCTCCAATTTTTCAAGCCCGAGATCGAAAAGTAGTAGTAGTACGAAATTTTTACATCAATTTGAAATCGTCATATTCTTCCATATAATTTTTGTGATGTGCCCGTTTCTTCTCCTTCCTAGTTCTAACAAGCAATCTTGTCAAAAATTTTTCTCCTCTTAACTTCATTAAGCCGGCCAGAATCACCTGTTCAGTTATCCCGCGTTTATTCTCCAGTTAGCGGTTATTACGTGTTCGTGCAACGTGTGTTACGCGCTGTTTCGAGAATAGAACTTAAGCGGCTGCTAACCGGAGCCTGTACAATTGGCTCTTAGTAGTGTAGCGATCTGGCAAAAATTTTCTGTGAAAATTTCATTTCCTTGGATACACCGAGAAGATAATATACAATCTTTCTTACATGTTGTTAATGTTAGTCGTTTATTTCTGCTCTGGTAGTCTGAATATATGGATTTCGCTAATAATTATAACAACGCTTATCACTCGTATTCACCTGTTCGGGTATATTCGGCTCAGCTCGTATAGCCCTGCCCCTTTTGTCTGCGGAAAATTTTTTATTTCAAGATGCCACGGGGATTCTCATGGCAGAGACATCACGTGCAGGACGCACGCATTCAAAAATCATCTTATGATTCGTTCAGAAATCAACTTAGAATGTGTTCAAAACTGTTCAAAAACAAACAGGGATGCGTTTCAAAATCATATGAATAATCGATAGACCAACATGCGCTGGAAACTATGCGCATTGTAAAACAAGGTTTTTTTCTTCAAGAATACGACGTGAACTCAGAATGGGGTGGGATGGCGTGGGGGGGGGGGGGGGAGGGGTCTCGCAAAATATCACCAAATCTTATTTAGAGGGAGGAGGGCAATCAAAATCTCACGTCACCTTTTCAATTCAGAGAATATACACTCCTGGAAATTGAAATAAGAACACCGTGAATTCATTGTCCCAGGAAGGGGAAACTTTATTGACACATTCCTGGGGTCAGATACATCACATGATCACACTGACAGAACCACAGGCACATAGACACAGGCAACAGAACATGCACAATGTCGGCACTAGTACAGTGTATATCCACCTTTCGCAGCAATGCAGGCTGCTATTCTCCCATGGAGACGATCGTAGAGATGCTGGATGTAGTCCTGTGGAACGGCTTGCCATGCCATTTCCACCTGGCGCCTCAGTTGGACCAGCGTTCGTGCTGGACGTGCAGACCGCGTGAGACGACGCTTCATCCAGTCCCAAACATGCTCAATGGGGGACAGATCCGGAGATCTTGCTGGCCAGGGTAGTTGACTTACACCTTCTAGAGCACGTTGGGTGGCACGGGATACACGCGGATGTGCATTGTCCTGTTGGAACAGCAAGTTCCCTTGCCGGTCTAGGAATGGTAGAACGATGGGTTCGATGACGGTTTGGATGTACCGTGCACTATTCAGTGTCCCCTCGACGATCACCAGTGGTGTACGGCCAGTGTAGGAGATCGCTCCCCACACCATGATGCCGGGTGTTGGCCCTGTGTGCCTCGGTCGTATGCAGTCCTGATTGTGGCGCTCACCTGCACGGCGCCAAACACGCATACGACCATCATTGGCACCAGGGCAGAAGCGACTCTCATCGCTGAAGACGACACGTCTCCATTCGTCCCTCCATTCACGCCTGTCGCGACACCACTGGAGGCGGGCTGCACGATGTTGGGGCGTGAGCGGAAGACGGCCTAACGGTGTGCGGGACCGTAGCCCAGCTTCATGGAGACGGTTGCGAATGGTCCTCGCCGATACCCCAGGAGCAACAGTGTCCCTAATTTGCTGGGAAGTGGCGGTGCGGTCCCTTACGGCACTGCGTCGGAACTTACGGTCTTGGCGTGCATCCGTGCGTCGCTGCGGTCCGGTCCCAGGTCGACGGGCACGTGCACCTTCCGCCGACCACTGGCGACAACATCGATGTACTGTGGAGACCTCACGCCCCACGTGTTGAGCAATTCGGCGGTACGTCCACCCGGCCTCCCGCATGCCCACTATACGCCCTCGCTCAAAGTCCGTCAACTGCACATACGGTTCACGTCCACGCTGTCGCGGCATGCTACCAGTGTTAAAGACTGCGATGGAGCTCCGTATGCCACGGCAAACTGGCTGACACTGACGGCGGCGGTGCACAAATGCTGCGCAGCTAGCGCCATTCGACGGCCAACACCGCGGGTCCTGGTGTGTCCGCTGTGCCGTGCGTGTGATCATTGCTTGTACAGCCCTCTCGCAGTGTCCGGAGCAAGTATGGTGGGTCTGACACACCGGTGTCAATGTGTTCTTTTTTCCATTTCCAGGAGTGTACATTATCATAACGGATAACATTTTTTTATAAAATTAATCCCCAGCTTGTTGTTGTGGTCTTCAGTCCTGAGACTGGTTTGATGCAGCTCTCCATGCTACTCTATCCTGTGCAAGCTTCTTCATCTCCCAGTACCTACTGCAACCTACAGCCTTCTGAATCTGCTTAGTGTATTCATCTCTTGGTCTCCCTCTACGATTTTTACCCTCCACGCTGCCCTCCAATGCTAAATTTGTTATCCCTTGATGCCTCAAAACATGTCCTACCAACCGATCCCTTCTTCTTGTCAAGTTGTGCCACAAACTGCTCTTCTCCCCAATCCTATCCAATACCTCCTCATTAGTTACGTGATCTACCCACCTTATCTTCAGCATTCTTCTGTAGCACCACATTTCGAAAGCTTCTATTCTCTTCTTATCCAAACTAGTTATCGTCCATGTCTCACTTCCATACATGGCTACACTCCATACAAATACTTTCAGAAACGACTTCCTGACACCTAAATCTATACTCGATGTTAACAAATTTCTCTTCTTGAGAAACGCTTTCCTTGCCATTGCCAGTCTACATTTTATATCCTCTCTACTTCGACCATCATCGGTTATTTTACTCCCTAAATAGCAAAACTCCTTTACTACTTTAAGTGTCTCATTTCCTAATCTAATTCCCTCAGCATCACCCGACTTAATTTGACTACATTCCATTATCCTCGTTTTGCTTTTGTTGATGTTCATCTTATATACTCGTTTCAAGACACTGTCCATTCCGTTCAACTGCTCTTCCAAGTCCTTTGCTGTCTCTGACAGAATTACAATGTCATCGGCGAACCTCAAAGTTTTTACATCTTCTCCATGAATTTTAATACCTACTCCAAATTTTTCTTTTGTTTCCTTTACTGCTTGCTCAATATACAGATTGAATAACATCGGGGAGAGGCTACAACCCTGTCTCACTCCCTTCCCAACCACTGCTTCCCTTTCATGCCCCTCGACTCTTATAACTGCCATCTGGTTTCTGTACAAATTGTAAATAGCCTTTCGCTCCCTGTATTTTACCCCTGCCACCTTTAGAATTTGAAAGAGAGTATTCCAGTCAACATTGTCAAAAGCTTTCTCTAAGTCTACAAATGCTAGAAACGTAGGTTTGCCTTTTCTTAATCTTTGTTCCAAGATAAGTCGTAAGGTCAGTATTGCCTCACGTGTTCCAACATTTCTACGGAATCCAAACTGATCTTCCCCGAGGTCGGCTTCTACCAGTTTTTCCACTCGTCTGTAAAGAATTCGCGTTAGTATTTTGCAGCTGTGACTTATTAAACTGATAGTTCGGTAATTTTCACATCTGTCAACACCTGCTTTCTTTGGGATTGGAATTATTATATTCTTCCTGAAGTCTGAGGGTATTTCGCCTGTCTCATACATCGTGCTCACCAGATGGTAGAGTTTTGTCATGACTGGCTCTCCCGAGGCTATCAGTAGTTCTAATGGAATGTTGTCTACTCCCGGGGCCTTGTTTCGACTCAGGTCTTTCAGTGCGCTGTCAAACTCTTCACGCAGTATCTTATCTCCCATTTCGTCTTCATCTACATCCTCTTCCATTTCCATAATATTGTCCTCAAGTACATCGCCCTTGTATAAACCCTCTATATACTCCTTCCACCTTTCTGCCTTCCCTTCTTTGCTTAGAACTGGGTTGCCATCTGAGCTCTTGATATTCATACAAGTGGTTCTCTTCTCTCCAAAGGTCTCTTTAATTTTCCTGTAGGCAGTATCTACCTTACCCCTAGTGAGACAGGCCTCTACATCCTTACATTTGTCCTCTAGCCATCCCTGCTTAGCCATTTTGCACTTCCTGTCGATTTCATTTTTGAGACGTTTGTATTCCTTTTTGCCTGCTTCATTTACTGCATTTTTATATTTTCTCCTTTCATCAATTAAATTCAATATTTCTTCTGTTACCCAAGGATTTCTATTAGCCCTCGTCTTTTTACCTACTTGATCGTCTGCTGCCTTCACCACTTCATCCCTCAGAGCTACCCATTCTTCTTCTACTGTATTTCTTTCCCCTATTCCTGTCAATTGTTCCCTTATGCTCTCCCTGAAACTCTGTACAACCTCTGGTTCTTTCAGTTTATCCAGGTCCCATCTCCTTAAATTCCCACCTTTTTGCAGTTTCTTCAGTTTCAATCTGCAGTTCATAACCAATAGATTGTGGTCAGAATCCACATCTGCCCCAGGAATTTAAAACCTGGTTCCTAAATCTCTGTCTTACCATTATATAATCTATCTGAAACCTGTCAGTATCTCCAGGCTTCTTCCATGTATACAGCCTCCTTTCATGATTCTTGAACCAAGTGTTAGCTATGATTAAGTTATGCTCTGTGCAAAATTCTACAAGGCGGCTTCCTCTTTCATTCCTTCCCCCCAATCCATATTCACCTACTATGTTTCCTTCTCTCCCTTTTCCTACTGACGAATTCCAGTCACCCATGACTATTAAATTTTCGTCTCCCTTCACTACCTGAATAATTTCTTTTATCTCGTCATACATTTCATCTATTTCTTCATCATCTGCAGAGCTAGTTGGCATATAAACTTGTACTACTGTAGTAGGCATGGGCTTTGTGTCTATCTTGGCCACAATAATGCGTTCACTATGCTGTTTGTAGTAGCTAACCCGCACTCCTATTTTTTTATTCATTATTAAACCTACTCCTGCATTACCCCTATTTGATTTTGTATTTATAACCCTGTAATCACCTGACCAAAAGTCTTGTTCCTCCTGCCACCGAACTTCACTAATTCCCACTATATCTAACTTTAACCTATCCATTTCCCTTTTCAAATTTTCTAACCTACCTGCCCGATTAAGGGATCTGACATTCCACGCTCCGATCCGTAGAACGCCGGTTTTCTTTCTCCTGATAACGACGTCCTCTTGAGTAGTCCCCGCCCGGAGATCCGAATGGGGGACTATTTTACCTCCGGAATATTTTACCCAAGAGGACGCCATCATCATTTAATCATACAGTAGAGCTGCATGTCCTCGGGAAAAATTACGGCTGTAGTTTCCCCTTGCTTTCAGCCGTTCGCAGTACCAGCACAGCAAGGCCGTTTTTGTTAATGTTACAAGGCCAGATCAGTCAATCATCCAGACTGTTGCCCTTGCAACTACTGAAAAGGCTGCTGCCCCTCTTCAGGAACCACATGTTTGTCTGGCCTCTCAACAGATACCCCTCCGTTGTGGTTGCACCTACGGTATGGCCATCTGTATCGCTGAGGCACGCAAGCCTCCCCACCAACGGCAAGGTCCATGGTTCATGGGGGTTAGGCTATCTTAAAGCGTCCACCAACCTTTATGGCCTCTCTGGTCTGTACCGAACTCCTACACGTGCCCGGGATCCCCGATTTGAAACAAACGCCACACAAGTGATTTCAGAAGAGAGTTCCCCGACTTGCCCGTCGAAATCACTGACTGTCAGTTAATGAGTCAGTCGTGATATTCTGTAACACATACACTGAAGCAGCAAGGAAGCTGGTACAGGCATGCGTATTCAAGTACAGAGATACATAAACAGGCAGAATACGGCGCTGCGGTCGGCAAGGCCTCTATAAGACAAGTGTCTGACAGAAGTACAACCCTTCCGCTAATTGCTGCAGATCTCAGTGCTGGGCCATCAACAAATGTCAGCCTCTAACCTTGCAACGAAACATCATCGATATGGGCTTTCGGAGCCGAAGACTTCTCGTGCACCCTTGATGACTGCATGATGCAAACCTTCACGCTTCCCTTGAGCCCGTCAACACCGACACTGGACTGTTGATGACTAGAAACATGTTGCCTCGTCGGAAGAGTCTCGTTTCAAATTGTATCGAGCGGATGGACGTGTACGGGTATGGAGACAACCTCATGAATCCATGGACCCTGCATGTCAGTCAGCAGTGGACTGTTCAAGCTGGTAGAGACTCTGTAGTGGTGTGGGGCGTGTGCAGTTGGAGTGACGTGGGACCTCTAATACGTCTAGATACGACTCTAAGAGGTGACACGTGCGTAAGCATCCTGTCTGGTCACGTGCCATTCAAGTCCATTGTACATTTCGACGGACATGGGCAATTCCAGCAGGACAATGCGACACCCACATGTCCAGAATTGCTACCGCGTGGCTCCAGGAGCACCCTTCTGAGTTTAAACACTTCCTCTGGCTACCAGACTCTCTAGACATGAACATTATTGAGCATATCTGTGATGCCTTGCAACGTGCTGTTCAGAAGAGATCTCCACACCCTCATACTATTACGGATTTCTGGACAGCCCCGCGGAATTCACGGTGTCAGTATCCCCCGGCACTGCTTCAGACATTAGTCGAGTCCATGCTACGTCCTGTTGCGGCACTTCTGCGTGGTCGTGGGGACCTAACACGATATTAGCCAGGTGTACCAGTTTCTTTGGCTCTTCAGCGTATAAAGCCGATGTTATTGTGTTCAGCATGAATTTCTATCAAAACTTTCACAGTGCGTCTGTTAAACGGCATGCCTACAAGTCGAAACAAAAGTGCCCACAAGAAGTTAATCGCTCATGGCAAAAAGCTAAGCTGAAGTTCAGCGAGATTAATTCTCTTAGCGATCAAATAAATCAAGAGACTCAAAAGCTATGTAATCATACTGTTGAAAGAAAGGTACAAACAATGTTGTCTTTCATCTTCAAAATAAATAAAAGTTCGGTGATATTTAATGTATATGATGTATCAATAAAGGTCAACTTTTTAGGGATCCGTCAAAACTGTTAACACTATGTTTACGAAGTCTTTGCGTCTTTCCCTCTCTGTCTGCCCAGGGTTGGGATGTTCAAAAAATGTGTTTTTAATCACATGTTAAAAACACTGCCTAACACACTTTCTAAATGAAACGTGTTTTTATTGAAGTGCTTTAATCGGTATTTAAAACAAAAATCTTTTCATTTTTACGTATTTTACCCGTCTAGAGCAAAGTCGACGGAGATTTTATAATATGATTTTAGCAGTCTGTCTATGTATTATTTATGTGGTTATGTTCATCTGTTACCTCAGTAAACTCCCCTTTAACTACTTTAATATGGCATGGTGACATGAGGTGTCAAGCGATGCGCCACTCCGCTTGTCATAGGGCGCAATAATACGATCATACTACATTCAGTATGGTGGATGTTGTAAACTAAATTTCACATCTCTAACAAAATGGAATGAAGGTAAACACGTCGTATTTCGCATTAAATCAAAAGTCTAATAAAGAGCACATTGTAAATATGTATATTATCTATATAAATAAGTTTAATTCTCCCAGGTGGAATTGTAACTACTAATTCATGTCTGTCCCGCGATCACACACAAACTACTGAACTTATGAGATGAGGTTTTTTTAACTTCTTCATAACAGTTCAGTGATCAACTCAGGGTGTTTTTAATGAAGATATTATGATGGGAAATCATTTAAATACGATTGTCAAGTAAAAACAGTTTACCGACAGCGCGCTCTCTTGCAATACGCTGTGTAAACGATAAGAGCTACATCGTTGTATCTAGTACCAAATTATAGATCTCGAAAAGATCTACAAAAAGTCATCGAGAGCATATCTTTATACCTTTTATGGTTCAGCCGTAACCACCATTGTGTTTTGTTTTGTAGCCACTGCGCCAAGTGACTTCAGAAGTCGATTAGAAGTGGTGATTGTGAGTCAACCACAAAAGATAAACATGTGCTCTCTGAGACTTTTGTGTAGATCTTCTTGAGATCTACAGTCTGGTACTACATAATTTGATGTAGCTCGAATGATTTCGGTGGGGTATTACAAGAGTACGCGCTGCTCCGAAACTTTAACGCTAATTGAAACTGTAGTGTGATATAAATCGAAACGGTCTTCATATTTCATAAATTATTCAGCATGCCAAGTCGAGGCTTATGCCAAATGATAGTACGGAAATGGGAGGGGGGGGGGGGTAACAATGCAATTTATATAGGTTGGTTGATTTTGGGGAAGGGACCAAACAGCGAGGTCATCGGTCCCATCGGATTAGGGAACGAGGAGAACGAAGTCGGCTGTGCCCTTTCCAAAGGAACCATCCCGAGATTTGTCTGAAGTGATATTTAGGGAAATCACGGAAAACCTAAATCAGGATGGTCGGACGCGGGTTTGAACTGTAGTCCTCTCGAATGCGAGTCCAGTGTGCTAACCAATGCGCCACCTCCCTCGGTGCAATTTATTTAGGGAACGTTTTTGTCTGTAGGGAAAGAGAGGTTTTATCAATGGAACGACATAGCTCAAGCATCATCCGACATCTCGTGTACAGGCATACAACACATGTGAATGATTAGAGGTCAACCGTTCGCAAAGAAAGAATTAAAATATTATTAAAAAACGGAAAATACAAGTTCAGCAGACATACGTAGATAATGGGTTTTAGTTTTTTTACAGTTATTTTTAAGACATGTATTCTAAATAAACCATGTTTATTAGTAGCGCGTTTTAAAAGTTTTAAGCAATGTTCAAAGCTTATAAAAAACGTTTTACATTTTGAATGTACTTTCTTATGTAGATATGTATTAAGAGTATTTTATATAATTCTGTATAAATAAAGTTTATTATTTACACATTTTATTATAATAACACAAGAAATAGGACCCTGAAAAGTCGTTCTATGTGAAAGATCCATCTGTAGTATCAGTCTTAATATATATATTTCCACAAAAAAGTACTGAATAAGTATCAATCAAAGTAAAGTTTTTTATCATTGTCATTTTACGCTTTTAGATTACAGGGGAAACGTTTTTCATCAAGCAGTATAAATGGAAGTCAGGCTAAGTTGTCTGCGTCATCTTCTACTAAAGAAAATCCTTTAACATCTGCGCAACCTGATATTTTGCACGTAGATAAGGATAATGAAGAGAGTCCTTCGACTTCGTTGCTTTGTATATTTCTACATAAACGATTAATACAGGGTGACTGACTGGAGTGACCACGTAACATTTTCTCATCGCAAATAAATCTGTGCTTAATTTTGCAGTTTTATAATATTTTAAATTTTCAGGTTCTAAAAAACGAAATATGCTACCTATTCAAATTTGCGACCACGCAAATGAATTCGGCAACCCTTTACTTGCTCCCAAACGCCTTACTCCGTTTCGAGACGTGCCCAAGGAGAAAATTTCTCCGCTTTGTACGAAACTTGGTCTTACAGAGCATCGCAAAAATTCTTTAACTGATAACGGCACCGGACATAAAATGATAGCAGAGTGATAATGGGAAACTGATCTGTGTGAAAAAACGCTTAAAAAGAAACAAATCAAACTTTATTCAAAAAGGAGCAGGGAATCTGATAAAACTAAACTGGAAGAATTTGGATCTCAGAATTCGGAAGCAGCTAAATCATTGACTCTATGATCTACCTCCGGACGTCCGTGCTTGGCGGAGGAACAATCAGATCTTCTTAAGACCATCGCGGACAGAACTTTGTTGTATGCTTTGTACCTGCCATACCCTATCTGATGTACACGTGAAGTTCCTAAAACTTGGATTCAATATATATGGAAATGGCACTTACATACGTTTGGTCCCCAGGAAAAGTAACACCTGCGAGACGAAGAGGCACGTTGCGACCATTCCTATAAAGCGCAAGCGCCTACAAGCTGATCATCACAGAGCACGCCAGCATTTTTGTGTGTCTTCAGTGAGGTCCCCACAGACCTTTGCTTCAGTTCTCTGTCCAGATAAAGTTATTTATTTGTCTCAGGATGATAAAGTGTGTGTCCCCATTGGACTAACAGCAGCAAACAAACAGGCACCATTGCTCGTGAACGCAGAATACGAAGTTTCTCTCCAGATCACGACTTTGTGATCGCTTCTCAAAATAAATTAATTCCATTTGTGCACGTAATCTATGAAATTAAGCCTGATGAGATGGGGTGCCCCGAAGCTGTTTCTTACAGTGGGCAGACGTACACTACTGGTGTCTGTGCAGAATAACGTGACCAGTAGATGCGCAATCGGCAGGACACTTGTTGGGAGAACGGTAGTGGTGGTGTTTACGGGCAGGCGCTGGAGGGGAATTGCCATCCTAAACTGAAGCTCATATTTTTTATAAATATGAAGTGTACCCATCCACGCAACCACTTCCATGGTGACCATTCAAAAATATCTCTCACCTCAGCTTCGGTTAGTATCTAAAAAGAAATCCGCTGAAAATGCAACAAAAGCAGCGATTTATTTTCACCTGACATGTTAACCATTTGTAACTTGTAGAGAAGCGACACGAATGGAGAATTTTGAGTAAAACCTACACATTGTTAAAATTTGCTTCTTTTGCACAGGATCACCTCCCTAACATGCTGTGCAGACGCAACTGTAGGAAAATTCTGAAACAGTGGTTTATTAAGTTTGTTAAGTGAGAAACTGCGGAAAAGTAAGGTCAGTAGCTTATGAAAATGCACATCCGCGGTACAAAAATAAACGTGTAACGACTTCACTTACGTTGTTCCAAAACCTATAGCATTTCTCGTTTCACAACCTTTCGATGGCCCTTAAAAATTACTTTCTTTCATCGAAAAAGTTTGTAGTTAGTGGATGGTTCAAATGGCTCTGAGCACTATGGGACTCAACTACTGAGGTCATTAGTCCCCTAGAACTTAGAACTAGTTAAACCTAACTAACCTAAGGACATCACACACATCCATGCCCTAGGCAGGATTCGAACCTGCGACCGTAGCGGTCCCGCGGTTCCATACTGCAGCGCCAGAACCGCGCGGCCACTTCAGCCGGCGTAGTTAGTGGAATAACACGGAAGATAACGTTTTGCGTAATAAGAATATGGTAAAATTCTCTCCTCTTTGCGTGCTATCATTTGCCAAAATCTCATTTCGATGTCACAAACCGTTTATGAAATATACGGAATGTTGTGGATATTTCACTGTGGCCTTAGCACTGGTGCACGCGACCGCAAATGAGTGTGCTGCATCAGATCAGTTTTCTCGAGGCTGCTGACGGATAGAGGTCTCGACACAACTCTAAAGAAAAATTCAATATTTTAGTTAAATTTCATACACAGCAACGTATTATGTAATACGCACCAAACGCAAAATCACAGCGACCCCTACTTTTTCGAATTTCGTGCAGTTTCCTACTTCCATGAAAATATCACAATAACTATGACCATTAACGAAATGAAGGGCACATCATCACGAAGCTGACAGATAAGGCTATAAGTAGCGCAAAAATGATTTTTTTACCGAATAGTTTCATTAAAGTCGATAGACTGCAGGCCGTGCGCCTCCATTCTGTCATAACCGACCGGCCGAAAGGGTGCAAACATTGTTGGCTTCCCCTTCTGAACAAACGAATGAACTCGCCCAGCCCTTGGACGACAACTGGTCACTGCACATTGGCCACCGCCACTTCATCCACCGCAGTGCCAAGTGCACCTCATCAACGGCGACGTCTCACGCGCAGGATTCTTTTTTCTTGTGAAGCTTTTAAAACATCTACGAAGAACAGTCAAGACAAAGTAAAACCTATCACTATTTCCTACTATGGTGGGCTGAATGAAAATCTGCTCTTCACTTAAGTTATTACAAATTCTTTCAAATGGCTCTGAGCACTATGGGACTCAACTGCTGTGGTCATAAGTCCCCTAGAACTTAGAACTACTTAAACCTAACTAACCTAAGGACATCACACACATCCATGCCCGAGGCAGGATTCGAACCTGCGACCGTAGCGGTCGTGCGGTTCCAGACTGTAGCGCCTTTAACCGCTCGGCCACTCCACAAATTCTTTAAATTACTTCACAGAGAACGACTTAGATACCTTATTGTTAGTGACCAATGTCCAAGGTAGAAGGGCTTTTAACGAAGTAGAAAGGCAAATAGCCCCTCTGAGCCGAGAACTGACTAGGCCTGAGTCTTCGTCATGATTGTTGTGGTTCGCATGTAAATAACAGAGGCGAAACTGGAGAGCTTCCAGAAAGCAGGCGAGATTCTGAGCGAAATATGGAGCTTGGTATTAATCGACGGGCACAAAGTTTTTGCCGAATCCATAAAGCAGAAGGACAACCTATCTATGGTTCCCGTCTTGCCCCATGAACAATGGAATGCTGACTATGTCAGCGAGAGCCAGAATTTGTTGCAGGTGTTATGTGTGTATTTCATGCTAAAATGGCAATTAAATGCGCCCCTATACGCAAATTTTAATTTGTATTTGCAGTTGGGCAAATGTGAAATTCGCGAGTGTTGCAGGCCATTGAGGAGCGCGCTGCATAACTTGGTTCGCGGACGTTTCATGCAACTGCTTTGTCTGATCCTCGAAGTGCCCAGAGAAATGGTTGTGCCGGAACCTGGGGAACACGATGGGAAGTCACTCGCACCGTTCCTGCTTCGGCAATCTCTCAAACGGTACCCCAAACACGCAGGCTATTCCCAAATGCCATACGATTATTTACTGACCATCTCTTTTGATGAGTGATCAAACTAACCGCGACAAATGCTGCAGACTTGCGACATATACTTTGCTTCGTTCGTGAAGCTGCAGAAACACAGGTGGGCTCTGCATGCAACCCTGCAAGCACCTGAGGGTTCGACCAACGCGTGTGCTCATCCGTCGCGCTGAGGAGCTCTTATGTGCGCCAGGGACGATAGTCTGGTTACTTGAAGAGGATGTAGACAAGTTTAATGATTGCCTTCCTGTACTACCAAAACACATGGATGTCATGTGTCTAGTCATTACAATAGAGGAAGCACATGAATTCTCATGGAACGAGTGAAGAATTTGGGAAGGTGGTGTCGCAGACTATTTTGTGTTCGCTTATATTCGAAAAGTTATGTGCAAAAACAGTGGTATGCAGAGTGCTATTTGACAGCTTCCAAGACAGTTAATTTCATGAATGGCTCCGCTACGGTCGCAGGTTCGAATCCTGCCTCGGGCATGGATGTTTGTGATGTCCTTAGGTTTAACTAGTTCTAAGTTCTAGGGGACTAATGACCTCAGGAGTTGAGTCCCATAGTGCTCAGAGCCAAGCCAATTTCATGAAACTCGTTACAGTGCACCCTAAACATAGCTACCATTGCGACTGTAATTTTAGAGAAAAAATGTAGGCCATTGAAAATAGCCTTTAGGTACTGTCAGCGGTACGAAACAAAACATGAACATATCAAATAAATGTAATTATTTAAAAATTATGGGGTGAACTTCAAGTGAGGGATCCCATCACATCTCACCAAATTTCACAAAGGAGGGCCCAATTAAGAAAATGCCTCTCGCAATTAATGACTAAAGCAGTCATCTCACAATCTACTTGTTTACAGACGTATATTTACTGGAAACGTTTTTGCTTTATACTTTATTTCGTGTCAGTATTTTCGCTATTAATTCAGAATTCTGCAGCAAATGTTCCTCGTCAGCAATTACAAGAGCTTCAAATGGCAAAAGCACAACAGACACGAGAACAAACAGCATGGAAAAGAAACACAAGCTCCCTAAAATACTCAAAAACACAGGTTCACAAACATCCTGTGGTAAACTGGTAAGTTCCTTGGATCGTAAAGGGAATTTTCCCACTGTCCACCTGATTAACTCACTGTACGAGTGCCGTGATGGTAGTCTGCAAGTAGGCAGTTATTTGATAATTCGTAAGATATTTCTCGATCCATTTGCTTGATACCGGGTAGTTGTAATTAAAGTGCAGCTACTCATAGAGGACCCGTGTGAGCCGTAATTATCATGGATGTAAAATTTGGTAGGTATTCTAATGCGTTAATGCGGAACCAATTTACACTGAAAAATAAACATAGTTCCAATTTTGACCAGAATCTAGCGCTATGAATGCAAGAAAGACGTATACAAATGTTTCCATATGTAATGAATTAGGAATGGGACGTGGGCAGAAAAGATCAAACAAGTGAGAAAGGCATAATGTTGATTTTATTATTAACCGAACCTTACACAGTTTGTTCAACATGGGCAGCATCCGTAAAACGACGTAATCAACAATTGCTCGCAGCAATTCAGGTGGAATCTGAGCAACGTGTTCCTGTATACTAGCCTTCAGATCAGGTAGAGACCGACTCGGGACCCCGGTAAAAGCGTTCTGTTAGATATGACCAGAGTGTCACGGGTTCAGATCCGATGATCTTGTAGGCCATGCTTCTGGAAAACCTCTGACGATAATACGTTCGTGGAAGGTATCGTTAAACAGATATTTCACTAGGCGAGATACATTAGGTGTTGTCCCAAATTGCATGAAACAGTGTTTTCCACACAGTTTCACTATTCCAAATTAGGAATCACATGCTGTACAAGGAGGTCTCGACAACGTGCAGGCGTCACAGTGCACCTAACAAACTCTCTGAGTCTACTCTCTTCAAAGAAGAACGGACCGAGACCAAAGGTGCTTGGGAGCCCACAACACACAGTCACATACGGCGAGTGCAATGGCTCTTCGAGCACAACACGCGATTTAACAGTACCCCAAATTCGGCACCGGCCGAGGTGGCCGAGCGGTTCTAGGCGCTACAGTCAGGAACCGCGCAACCGCTACGGTCGCAGGTTCGAATCCTGCCTCGGGCATGGATGTGTGCGATGTCTTTAGGTCAGTTAGGTTTAAGTAGTTCTAAGTTCTAGGGGACTGATGACCTTAGAAGTTAAGTCCCATAGTGCTCAGAGCCATTTGAACCATTTTGAACCAAATTCGGCATCAGTAGTGTAAAACTCACTGCACCCGTAGTGTAAAGCAAACAGAATATTGCCTGGTTACGTGTCATCAACTTCGATCCGTACCAGAAACCGAAGAACAAATTCAAAACGTTGCTGCGGATCATGAGGTTTCTGTTGCTGTACCATATACGTACCAGTCTAAAATAGACCGCGAAACTTTCCGTACTGTTAATCATGGGATGCACACTTATCGTGACACTGCACGAGCACTAGCACTACTCGGGGCACGTACTGCATGGTCAGTAACAGTAACCTTATCAGTAACGTCCGCTGGGATAGGACACCTTCCTCTTCCAGGAGCCACACCAAGTTCACACGCTTTTTCGAATTTAATTTTCATCTTCTTTAAACCATTTAATGATATCGGGGCTCTCCTCAGACCAGGTCAGTAGTAACTGACGCACTGCAGTTGCTGCCCTTCACATAAAACAATTTCACAAACTGCCGTAAGATAATTACAGCCCACACTGGATCTCAGTGGGTAGGTGGACTGTAATCATAACCACACGATATTTATTGTTGTAATTTTTACACAGACGAAGAGAGTTTAAAAACACATCTTCAAACCCGTTAATGCAGATTTATAGTGCCGTTTCATTGGGCTTCACTATATGTGATTTTGCATTTAATTCCCACGTTATATAAGTAGGTAGTTATTCGTAATTCTTAAGATATTTCTCGATCTATTTGCTTGGTATTTATCACAGTAGTCGAATCTACCCGATTAACTGTTAAACTGAGTGACCCAAGGACGGTCAAGAAATCTGCACGCGGGCTGTGCTCTCGCTCGAGTGCGGGGTTCTGTCGCCTGGCTGAGCAGTCCCCCAAATATCGGGAAGACGGTGAAACTGTGAGCGCGCCGCATTTACATGGCAATGCAATCAAGCAAGAAACAATGAACGTCTTGCATACGGCTTGATTTTGTACTTCATAGCAACATAGATCAGAAAAGAATCTAATGTTGATCGAAACGTTTCACGTTTGCAACCTCATTATGGAGACATGGAAACTCTTTCCGAGGAAAATAACGTAAAACTCCTGGACAATTTTATCATAAAAGAATTTCGCACTGTAGAGGGAACTGCGTTGCAGATCGATAGGTTCCATCTTCACATGTTCAGGGGTGCTTTCAACTGAAATGGCAAACGGTCTCGATAATAGCTCAGATGTAAGACTGGCAATGTCCTCAAAATGTTCGGAAAACTATTCCTGTTACTGTTTCAACGCCACAACGAATTCTTCAAAATTCGCGTTTTCTCTAACGCCAGTGAGTTCATGAAAATGATCGGCTTTTTTTGCCAGAAGTTTTCCCTTCCACAATGCCATTTTCTTTTGAAATGCTTTCCCACCAAATCAGAAATAATTTGTACTCCATCTTGAAGCGACTTGCTGTGGTTAGTGTACAGTCAAATCCACTTAAAATAAAAGGTCTGCCATCCATCCCGGAAGTTCCAATTTTCGCTTCTGCTTTCCTTTTTCTTTCAGAAACTCAGAAGTAGCGGGTTATATATCGAAAAATCGTTCAGAAGCTGCTCCTTCCACAATGTGATTTTCTTTTGGAATGCATTCCCACCAAACCAGAAATAAGTTGTACTTCATCTTGAAGCGACTTGCTGTGTAGTGTACAGTCAAAAACAGATAAAGTAAAAGGTCTGACATCCATCCCGGAAGTTCTAATTTTCGTTCCTGCTTTCCTTTTTCCTTCAGAAACTCAGAAATAGCGGGTATTACATCAAAAATCGTTCAAGACATGCCCCTGGTCTCAACCAATGTTCTTTGCAGTTATATATACCGAGCGAGGTGGCGCAGTGGTTAGACACTAGACTCGCATTCGGGAGGACGACGGTTCAATCCCGCGTCCGGCCATCCTGATTTAGGTTTTCCGTGATTTCCCTAAATCGCTCCAGGCAAATGCCGGGATGGTTCCTTTGAAAGGGCACGGCCGACTTCCTTCCCCAATCCGATGAGACCGATGACCTCGCTGTCTGGTCTCCTTATCCAAACAACCCCCCCCCCCCCCCCCCAGTTATATATAACGTCTCCATACTCTTCGTTCAGTTCCGTCAAAAACTGTCGCAACTGTCGATGCATTAATGCGAGCAGCTTCCTAAAACTTACTATTCATGCCACCAATTTCATTAAGTAGTCCGTGCCTGCTAATTTACCACAAAGTGCTTCTTCATGTACGGAACAGTGAATCCCGTACAAATCGTCTGTGGATCGTTGTAATTCCGTTCCGTACCAATTTTGCTGTTCCAGTGGATTATGCGACTGCATAACAGATGTTGAGAATTCTCATCCCTCCATTCTGTGATTCTCATGCATTTTTAAAAGCTGGGGCGACACATTGCTAGCGTTCTACCGTTCTATCGTTGTATCGTTCCACCATTTTACCGTTTGCTGGGACATGTTTTCTACAGCTCATATTTATCTTTAAAACGTTTCTGAGTATGATTTTATACATCTAATGACTGCAAGGTAAATGCAACAGATATTTTTCAGTTAAACACATATAGCTTTAATAGTGTCTGTAGTTAATGCTGTTGCATCACATACTAACGTAGCATCCGGTCTGCCGAGCGCTGTTGCCAAGCGAGGTGCATTCAGCCCTTATGAGCCAAACTGAGGACCTACTTGACAGAGAAGAAGCGGCTCCGGTCTCGTAAACTGAAATTCGGCCGAGAGAGCTGTGTGCTGACCACATGCCCTCCATATCGGCATCCAGTGACGCCTGTGGGCTGTAGATGACACGGCGGCCGGACGGTACCGTTGGGCTTTCGTGGCCTGTTCGAGGGGCAGTAGGTATCAGATACCAACGTATTAACAGATTGCTTAAGGCTCCATTCGGCGAGAATTTTGCCTGTTCTTTTCCATAGTAAGTTCAACATACGAAATATGTGTAAAATTACAATTAGTGAGAGATGAGTTTTTGGCGTAGGAATTACACCATTTATTTACTGTCGTCGACAACTGAACTTAAGCAGCAGTAGTTCCCATGTGTGTTTTGCAATGTGGCACGAGTTCCACATTACACGGAGCAGAGTCCAATGCATAAGAAAACAGCTAGACACGACTTTTTGGAACAAGGGAAACGATCATTCAGCGAGTTCGGCCACAAATCGAACTTTTCACTTACCCACGTGCTGCTTTAAGTAATTTTTCGGGTAAAAACATTATTCTGAATATTGTTTGAAAAAGAGCGTTGAGGTACTTTTGAACGCTTCCTAAAGTACTTTGCAATACTGCAGTTTACATCCTTACGCAATTTTTTGTTAAATATGGTGCAAAAAGAGCGTTCGGATACTTTTGAGCACCCTGTAAGTACTCTGCTATACTGCAGTTTACACCCTTTACATAATCCTTCCGATAAATGCCTTTGAATATGGCACACTTCGTGTGTGTGTGTGTGTGTGTGTTCAAAAATGGCTCTGAGCTCTATGGGACTTAACTTCTGAGGTCATCAGTCCCCTATAACTTAGAACTACTTAAACCTAACTAACCTAAGGACATCACACATATCCATGCCCGAGGCAGGATTCGAACCTGCGACCGTAGCGGTCGCGCGGCTTTAGACTGTAGCGCCTAGAACCGCTCGGCCACCACGGCCGGCTGTGCGCGTGTGTTTGTGTGTATGTGCGCGTATGTGTGCACGTGCGTTCATGCAGTTCAGTGGCATTATCTTACGGAAGTATATTTGAGTTTCAAGTTAATGTTACAGTAAGAATGCATATCTTTGAGCTTGGCAATATTTTCACGCATCATTTTAATGCTACGCTGATAAAATGCAGAGGTTTGTACAATCTGTGAACTTGGCGTCCTTTTTTACGCAATTGGCTACCTCATGTTACTACCTCAGTGTAATTGCCTGGGAGGGGGAGGAGGAGCGACACAAGCAGCAACAGGGAAGTATCCGATTTTGTGACTTTTACGAGTTCCTAACCAGGAGCGAATTTTATAATATCATCTGTGTGCTTTAATAGTTTAGTTTCTTGTGTTTCTGCGTGTTTATTTAATATCTAATAGCCACAGTTCTCGCCTTTTCGTTTACGTCGGAAAGTAAACCGTTTTTGTGACATATTAAAGTTCTTAATCAGGGGCGAATTCTTTGGTTTTACCTGAGTGCTTCGGTAGTTAGGTTTTTAAATCTCTGCGTGTTAATCTAATTTACTAGACACAGTTCCTGTGTTTTCGTTAGGGTTTACGGTAGAGCTGCGCAGCCTGTGCCGATAGTCCGTTTATCTGAATAGTTTGGTTTTCCACGGTCTTTAGTATGGACAGGGACTGTTGTGTGCGGATGCGAGCAGAGTTGGTGACACTTCGCTCTCAGCTTCAGGCTGTGGTGGCTTCGGTTACACAGCTTGAGGCTGCAGTGGATGGGCACCACTGTTGTGGGCCGGCCGTAGGGATCCAATGGACGTCCATCACGGCCGAGTCTTCCGATCGGTCCTCACCGGCGGACAGCCGAGTTACTGCTCGCACTGAGGTTGACCCCTCACCTGTGGTCGAGTGGGAAGTCGCCCCGGGGCGTAGCAAGCGGCGGAAGACTTCTGAGACGGCCGCACTTAAGGCCTCCCCGGTTTGTCTGACAAACAGGTTCCAGGCGCTGTCTGTGGTTGACGCTGTCGCTGAGCCAGATGCTGTCGCCTGTCCTGTTTCAGAGGAAACTTCTCAGCCTGCAAGATCCGGACAACCACAGAGCGTAGGATTATTGATAATTGGAAGCTCCAACGTTATTCGCGTTAAGGAGCCCCTTAGGGATAGGGCTGCCAAGAAGGGAAAGGAAACCAATGTGCACTCCTTGTGAACACCGGGTGGAGTCATTCCAGATGTGGAACAAATCCTCCCGGATGCCATGAAGAGCACAGGGTGCAGCCAACTGCAGGTGGTTGCTCACATCGGTACCAATGATGTGTGTCACTTTGGATCAGAAAAAGTTCTCTCTGGTTTCGAGCGGCTAACACAAGTGGTAAAGGCTGTCAGTCTTGCTTGCAAGATGAAAGCAGAGCTGACCATTTGCAGCATAGTCGACAGGACCGATTGCGGACCTCTGGTACAGAGCCGAGTGGAGGGTCTGAATCGGGGTCTCAGACGGTTCTGCGACCGTGTAGGCTGCAGATTCTTCGACTTGGGCCAAAGGGCGGTTGGGTTTCGGGTTCCGCTGAATAGACCAGGTGTGCAGTATACGCAGGAGGCGGCTACACGGGTAGCAGGGGCTGTGTGGCGTGGACTGGGCGGTTTTTTAGGATAGAGGGTCTCGGGAAAACACAAGAAGGGCCTCAGCCACAAAGGGTGCAGGCCGAACACAGGAAGAACGTAGATACAGGAACCATCGGTGTAACAGTTGTAAATTGTCGTAGCTGTGTTGAGAAAGTAGCAGAGCTCCAAGCGCTAATAGAAAGTGCTGATGCTCAAATCGTTATAGGCACTGAAAGCTGGCTAAAGCCGGAGATAAGCTCAGCCGAAATTTTTGCGAAGAAACTAACGGTGTTCCGAAAGGAAAGGCTAAACACGGTTGGCGTAGGCGTGTTCGTTGCTTTTAGAAGTAGTTTATCTTGTCACGAAATTGAAGTAGATAGTTCCTGTGAGTTAGTATGTGCAGAGGTCATTGTTGGCAACCGGAATAAAATAATAATTCGATCCTTTTACCCAATTATGTCCTACCTATTCATGGAGTGTATGGCCAGACTATATAATTTTATTTATTGACTGTTAATATGTTGTTTAAACGTTTTCTGTGGGACACATATCACGATGTATGTAAAGCCCTCTAGTGGTTAAGTTCTTACGATCGGTGAGCGCCTTCATAACATCCTGGCGGCCGACCCAACAGAGGGCGCTGGTCATTGATCTATCTTTTTTCAGCTGTCATATAGACATTTATCTTTCATAGGTAATTTATAGGTTGCTACAGGCAATGTATTACGTGTATTAATTTTTGACCATAAATTTACCAAAAAAAGGGTCGGACCTATTATCTTCATATATTTCCTTTTAATAATTTTACATGGGTAACTGTATTCGTCTTTTACTGTATCTCAATTGGTTTCTATGATAGTCATCAATATTTAAAAGTCTGCTACGTGTATTTTACCTAATGTGTTTTTATCAGAATATGTTTTTGCGTAAATGATGACTACGTCCAAGCCTATAGTAGCGACATCTAGGTAGGATGTAGGCAAACAGATTTCTGGCATCTATTGAACTTCAGTAGCCAGTAGCAATAATCACTGTGTGGACGATGTGGCCTCTTCTACACCTTATTTAGATCTATGTGACGATGCTGTGCTGACTGTATTTATATGTTTTGACGATGGCTTTATGGCCTTATCACTTTAGGACATGTTGTAGAAAAGGTACGTTTTACCGTATTTTATCTATTCATTTTCCTGATTTTATGATAATATATTGCGATACGTATCGCTGTATTGTGTTGAATGATACACTGCCCACTAGGTTATATATTTGTATATTGTAGATCTGAGGATGGTCATTACGGACTGAAACTGGTCATCGTCAAAAGAATTGATATTGTGATCAAAGAATGGAATAAAGAACATTTGAGTTGCATATGTTATATATGTGGGATTAATTTCAAAATTTCAGCCTTGAAACCTTACATATTTCATTCCTTTACTTTGCTTTTTCTCAAAAATTGCGCAGCAAGAACTAAAGCTCTGACTTCATAAATTTTACCTTTTCGTTCTCTCCTTACTCATCAGACAAAATATTAGTTACTAATTTAAAAGAGCACGCTGTAGAACGTGTACATCTATATCTACATACATACTCCGCAATCCACCATACGGTGCGTGGCGGGGGTACCTCGTACCACAACTAGCATCTTCTCTCCCTGTTCCACTCCCAAACAGAACGAGGGAAAAATGACTGCCTATACGCCTCTGTACGAGCCCTAATCTCTCTTATCTTATCTTTGTGGTCTTTCCGCGAAATGTAAGTTGGCGGCAGTACAATTGTACTGCAGTCAGCCTCAAATGCTGGTTCTCTAAATTTCCTCAGTAGCGATTCACGAAAAGAACGCCTCCTTTCCTCTAGAGACTCCCACCCGAGTTCCTGAAGCATTTCCGAAACACTCGCGTGATGATCAAACCTACCAGTACAAATCTAGCAGCCCGCCTCTGAATTGCTTCTATGTCCTCCCTCAATCCCAAACGCTCGAGCAGTACTCAGGAATAGGTCGTATTAGTGTTTTATAAGCGGTCTCCTTTACAGATGAACCACATCTTCCCAAAATTCTACCAATGAACCGAAGACGACTATCCGCCTTCCCCACAACTGCTGTTACATGCTTGTCGCACTTCATATCGCTCTGCAATGTTACGCCTTAATATTTAATCGACGTGGCTGTGTCAAGCGCTACACTACTAATGGAGTATTCAAACATTACAGGATTTTTTTCCTATTCATCTGCATTAATTTACATTTATCTATATTTAGAGTTAGCTGCCATTCTTTACACCAATCACAAATCCTGTCCAAGTCATCTTGTATCCTCCTACAGTTACTCAACGACGACACCACAGCATCATCAGCAAACAGCCGCACATTGCTATCCACCCTATCCAAAAGATCATTTATGTAGATAGAAAACAACAGCGGACCTACCACACTTCCCTGGGGCACTCACCATCGAGGACAACGTACTGGGTTCTATTACTTAAGAAGTCTTCGAGCCACTCACATACTTGGGAACCAATCCCATATGCTCGTACCTTAGTTAGGAGTCTGCAGTGGGGCACCGAGTCAAATGCTTTCCGGAAGTCAAGGAATATGGCATCCGTCTGATACCCTTCATTCATGGTTTGCAAGATATCATATGAAAAAAGGGCGAGTTGCGTTTCGCAGGAGCGCTGCTTTCTAAAGCCGTGCTGATGCATGGACAGCAACTTCTCTGTCTCAAGGAAATTCATTATATTCGAACTGAGAATATGTTCGAGAATCCTGCAACACACCGATGTTAAGGGTATTGGTATGTCATTTTGATGATCCGTCCTTCCACCCTTCTTGTATACAGGTGTCACCTGCGCTTTTTTCCAGTCGCTCGGGACTTTACGTTGGGCAAGAGATTAGCGATAAATGCAATCTAAGTAAGGAGCCAATGCGGTAAAGTACTCTCTGTAAAACCGAATTGGAATCCCATCAGGACCTGGCGATTTATTTATTTTCAGCCCATTCAGCTGCTTCACAACCCCAGGGCTGTCTATCACTATGTCCTCCATACGGGAATCTGTACGAGACTCAAACGGCGGCAGGCGCTCAGTCCGGAACCGCGCGACTGCTATGGTCGCAGGTTCGAATCCTGCCTCGGGCATGAATGTGTGTGATGTCCTTAGGTTCGTTAGGTTTAAGTAGTTCTAAGTTCTAGGGGACTGATGACCACAGATGTTAAGTCCCATAGTGCTCAGAGCCATTTGAACCAATCAAACGGCGGCATGTTTGTACGATCCTCCTGCGTGAAAGATTTCTCAAATGCTAAATTTAAAATTTCAACTTTCGTTTTGCTGTCTTCCGTTACCAGGCCAGACTGATCAGTGAGTGACTGAATGGAAGCCTTCGACCCGCTTACCGATTTTACTGGTAGAACTGGTAGAAACCGGACATGACGTAAGTCATAGCAGTGAAGTAATATGTACGTGCCAATCGGATCTATAGAATCAGTGCAGTTAGGTGGATCGACGAGGAGACGAGACAGAATGGCAGAAAGGATCTATCGTGTGTGGACGTACCCGTGATCACACGGTAAATTAACCCTTTAAGAGAAAGAATTGTTTAGCCAGCGTAACTGTGTAGCACACGTCGGTATGTACTCCTTGAGAATAGCAATCGATAAAACTGCTCGATTTGTTATGTATTTCTAAGCCCATTATGAGTTATGCTGTGGTAAATATTTATATCAATAAATCAGGAGCGCAAAATATATATTGAAAAAATTTGAAAAGTTTGCAGGAAGTTAGCAGTGGGAACTTCCTTAACTAAACCTGTGCCCTCTGGAGAAAGATATTTCCCAAATGACTGTGGTAGGAGGAAGAAATTTCCCAAATGACGGGCTCTCAGCCAACTTTAGATCATGCATATAAATCCACATTCGCAGCCTCTTCGCTATCGGAAACAGTTTCACGACTTTCAAGAAAGCACAGGCGGACATTCCATCCTACTTGTTGGTTCTGTACTAAAAGTTTCAACCACTGATCCACTTGACACTGTTACCCAGACTATAGCCATTACTGTAGCAGTGTTGGAAACTGTAGAAGTGGTAGCTACGTCACCTGCATCAGAGTCTCCTCCAAATTCTGAATCTGCTCTACGATAGCTTTCTCATAGATCTAAAAAAAAATCAAGAATGTCAATGTGATCTCTCTAACTACAAAACCTGACCAAAAATGAGTAAATAATGTGCGTATTACATTCAAGTGTGCGCATAAATTGTTTTCGTCACGTTGAAAATTTTCAGTAATCATGCTACATGTGCACTACCAGCGGAACTAACTTATACTGTCTCAGCGGCAAACAGTTTCGAGATAATTAGTGAAACAATATCATGTGAAATGTCTGAAATCAGTTCACTCTACTTATTTACATGTACGGTGTGGAAGAAACCTAGCTGTAAATATGCTAACAAACGACTCCTGTATTGATTTTGTACTTTATTACATAGGAAGTGTTACTGTGAATCGAACTTACAGTCGTTACAGCTTCAGGACAGTAAATCCTCAGGCACGGGTGTCACTAGCACTAAATTACTGGGTGATGATGACTAAATAAATTGGGTATCAATCACAAGGAGGTCCAGACGGAAGATCCCCTTGTAAAAAGGTGAAAAAATTAGGTTCCGAAATCACTTTTTGGAGGATTCTGGGTGCCTCAGTCCATATACACTCATGCTCATAAATTAAGGGTAACTGCGGAATGTGATGCTACACAACGTGGCACTCCACAAAACTGGCGCTAATAGCATAGGCACATAGGGAACACACACGACACAGATCTGTAAGTCCACGGTATTGGTGATAAGTTGAGAAAACCGTCCCGAAACACATGTGCTACAAAACGGCACTGTTTCCTGCGCATGTACCCCGACATCAACATGGGATATGATCACCATGCACACGTACACAGGCCGCACAACGGGTTGGCATACTTTGGATGAGGTGGTCGAGCAGCTGCTGGGTTATAGCCTCCCATTCTTGCACCAGTGCCTGTCGGAGCTCCTGAAGTGTCGTAGGGGTTTAAAGACGTGCAGCGATACGTCGACCGAGAGCATCCCAGACGTGATCGATGGGGTTTAGGTCTGGAAAACAGGCAGGACACTCCATTCGCCTGATATAATCTGTTTCAAGGTACTTCTCCACGATGGCAGCTCGGTGGAGTCGTTCGTTATCATCCATCAGGAAGAAGGTGGCACCCACCGCACCCCTGAGAAGGCTGACGTACTGGTGCAAAATGACGTCTCGACACACCTGACCTGTTACAGTTCCTCTGTCAAAGACATGCAGGGGTGCATGTGCACCAATCATAATCTCACCCCATACCATCAAACCACGACCTCCATACAGGTCCCTTTCAAGGACATTAAGGGGTTGGTATCTGGTTCCTGGTTCACACCAGATGGAAACCCGGCGAGAATCACTGTTCAGACTACACCTGGACTCGTCCGTTAACATAACCTGGACAACTGTTCCAATGATCATGCATTGTGTTCTTGACACCAGGCTTTACAGGCTCTCCTGTGACTAGGGGTCAGTGTAATTCACCTTGCAGGTCTCCGGGCGAATAAACCATGTCTGTTCAGTCGTCTGTAGACTGTGGGTCTGGAGACAACTGTTCCAGTGGCTGCGGTAAAGTCCCTAGCAAGGCTACCTGCAGTACTCCGTGGCTGTGTGCGGGCACTGATGGTGAGATATCGGTCTTCTTGTGGTGTTGTACACTGTGGACGTCCCGTACTTTAGCGCCTGGACACGTTTCCTGTCTGCTGGAATCGTCACTATAATCGTGAGATCACACTTTGTGGCATACGGAGGGCCCGTGCTATGACCTGCTGTGTTTGAACAGTCTCCAGTCACCCAAGTATTCTATCCCTCATAACGTTATCAGTATGTGTTCTTTGAGCCATTTTCAACACACAGTCACCATTAGCACGTCTGAAAACGTCTGCACACTTATTTGCTGCACCGTTCTCTGACATGCACCAACACAGCTCTGCATATGTGGACTGCTGCCAGCGCCACCGTGCGACGACCGCAGGTCAAATGCACTGCATGGTCATACCCCGAGGTGATTTAAACCCGCAAACCGCCCACCAGAGCATTGTTTCACCATGTATCAGCATTATCCTTAATTTATGAGCATGAGTATATTTTAATGGCACTTAAAACTCCTAAAGCGTGTCAACTTGAGCCTGGATTAAATCGTATTTAGTGAGTAGCGTGTATAAAAAAGTTATGTAATATTAACATGTAAATCTATCGACAGTGTGTGAATGACTTTTATGTATTATGTTCCAAACAGCCCTGAAAACTACACTGCCCGGAAAAAAATTAGTACAGCATTTTAGAGGTTTCCGATTTAGTCAAAATTTATTGTTGCAACAGTGTGTATGGAGTATATCAAATGATTACCTTTATAGATCAATAGCATGGTCAGTTCTGAGGCACTTATAAGTATGAGGTGTAGCCTCCACAGACGGCAATGCAGGCGCTGACTATGGTCTCAAGTCGATCGTGCATTTGGCGAATACTGTCCTGGAATACATTATGCCACGCCTGCTCGACCTCTTCATGTAGTTTTGTAAGAGTTGTAAGTTGACGAGTTCCACGAGTCACTTGTTGTCCCATCGTACGCCATATGTGTTTGAATGGAGACAAATCCAGGGATCGTGCTGATCAGGGGAGCTGCTGCATGTCGTGCAGAGCTATTGAGTTCATGGTAAGCTTGTGGGTGAGCATTATCCTGTTGGAACAATACATCACCTTCCTGTTGCAAAAACAGCAAAAGAACGTGTGTAACAACATTCTGCACGTACTGAGCGCTGATTAGTGTCCTCTCCAGAAACACAAATGGTGAACGAGAGTTCTAGCTTGTCGCACCTTAGACGATAAGGCTTGGGATGGGGTCAGTGTGTCTTAAATGAATGCACTCTATAAGACAACACTCGACAGTTCTACGTCATTCGCGCAATCGGCCGTCACCTGCGTGCTAGCAGAATCTGCTTTCGTTGCTGACGACCACGGCGCACCTTTCTATCTTCTAAGTGATCGTCTGACGGTATCAGTCGAGCCGTGCATGTCGATGCTTTGGCGTGAGTCGAACACGGGCTAGTGGCTTGCGTACCTGTAGTCCCACTGCTAATAGTTCGTCTTGACACGCCCTCTCATCTGTGCTGTACTAACTGTATGATCTACTACTGCTGCCCTGACAATACAACGATCCTGTTGGGCAGATGTGCTGCGTGGACGTCCAGAACCTCGTCTACAAGTGTGAGAATGTCCACAATACGGGGTGATTCAAAAAGAATACCACAACTTTAAAAATGTGTATTTAATGAAAGAAACATAATATAACCTTCTGTTATACATCATTACAAAGAGTATTTAAAAAGGTTTTTTTTCACTCAAAAACAAGTTCAGAGATGTTCAATATGGCCCCCTCCAGACACACGAGCAATATCAACCCGATACTCCAACTCGTTCCACACTCTCTGTAGCGTATCAGGCGTAACAATTTGGATAGCTGCTGTTATTTCTCGTTTCAAATCATCAATGATGGCTGGGAGAGGTGGCCGAAACACCATATCCTTAACATACCCCCATAAGAAAAAATCGCTGGGGGTAAGATCAGGGCTTCTTGGAGGCCAGTGATGAAGTGCTCTGTCACGGGCTGCCTGGCGGCCGATCCATCGCCTCGGGTAGTTGACGTTCAGGTTTCATAACTAACCTTTTTCGTAGGACTCTCCATACAGTTGATTGTGGAATTTGCAGCTCTCTGCTAGCTCTGCGAGTCGATTTTCCTGGGCTGCGAACAAATGCTTGCTTGATGCGTGCTACATTTTCATCACTCGTTCTCGGCCGTCCAGAACTTTTCCCTTTGCACAAACACCCATTCTCTGTAAACTGTTTATACCAACGTTTAATACACCACCTATCAGGAGGTTTAACACCATATTTCGTTCGAAATGCACGCTGAACAACTGTCGTCGATTCATTTCTGCCGTACTCAATAACACAAAAAGCTTTCTGTTGAGCGGTCGCCATCTTAGCATCAACTGACGCTGACGCCTAGTCAACAGCGCCTCAATCGAACAAATGTACAACTAAATGAAACTTTATAGCTACTCTGTGCAGCCCCCAAGGATCAAATCGCGTTACATAACTTGTAGGAACATGAAACGTATTGACCTTGACGCTCTAACAGCCGATTGCTCAGAAATCTCATGGCATCAAATAATCAGAAAACCCACAATCGACGGCAAAATTAATGAACTTGGTGATAAACTCACTGCCCTCTATGACAAACATGCACCTGTGCGCACAATCCGTGTAATAAAATCTCCTGCTCCATGGCTGACAGCTGAATTACGTCAAATGATGACTAATAGGGATGCTGCCCACAGGCGTTTCAAGGCAGATCCGAAACCCGAGCGTTTCGAAGAATATAGAAAGCTACGGAACAGAGTGAAACAATGCATTCGCAATGCTAAAATCAGGCACGCTCGCTCCCTTGTATGCAGCGATCTGACGCCCACGACTCTATGGAAGAATCTCCGTAGCTTGGGGGTCGGAAAGGCAAAATCGGAAACCACTTTTCATGTGTCAGCTAACGAATTAAATGAATTCTTCTCTGCACCTCTGAATACCAGCACAGCTGATAATTACCGTCCACAAGAATCCCTAAACAGGATAACTAACAACGATACCTTCCATCTAAAACATGTAACAACAAATACGGCAAGAAAAGCAATAATGAGAATCTCTTCTGATGCAATAGGCAACGACAGTATCGGTATAACCATGATTAAGAATGTTGCCGATATCTTAGTGCCTGTCTTAACTGACATATTTAATTTTTCCCTCGTGAACGGAATATATCCCACTGCATGGAAAAGAAGCCTAATTCGACCCATCCCTAAGATCGAAAACCCGCAACTGCCTAGTGATTACCGACCAATTAGCATACTGCCTGCTGTTTCCAAAGCACTTGAACATATTGTTCATGACCAAATCACTGAACACTTGCATGAATTCAGCCTATATGACAAATTTCAATCCGGTTTCCGTAAACATCACAGCACAAACACTGCTCTAATTAAAGTAACTGATGACCTGAAATATGCCATCGACAATCGAAAGGCAACAATATTGACGCTACTAGACTTCAGCAAAGCTTTTGACACTGTTAACTTTGACATAATGCTCAGAAAAATGCAACAGCTTAATTTCTCTGAAAGTGCAATGAGATGGTTTGAAAGCTACTTAAAAGACAGACAGCAATGTGTTGTCTGCGTAAATGAAAAATCTTCCTGGAAACATGTTTCCTCGGGAGTGCCACAAGGATCAGTCTTAGGACCACTTTTGTTTTCTTTATATGTCAACGATATTTCATCGGTTCTGTCCTCCTGTAAATATCATTTCTATGCCGACGACCTCCAGCTCTACCTAAGCGTCAGACCTGAAGATGTAAACACTGCAATCGCTCAGATGAATGATGATCTGTCTTCAGTAGTGACATGGGCGAGAAACCTGGGGCTTAAACTAAATGCAAAAAAGACGCAAGTAATCTTAATAGCCCATCAGAAATTAATAAGTTCAGATTTCCGCGAACGGCTACCTCCTATTCTGCTCGACGGTACTCCAATACCATATCAGAAAACAGTGAAGAACTTGGGTGTAACTTTGGATGAGCATCTCAACTGGGCGGAGAATACAATCGCAGTGTGCCGAAAGACGTCTGCTTGTCTCTATGCTCTCAAAAAGTTTCGGAACATATTTCCACAGGACTTGAAACGCCAGCTCGTGCAAGCACTCGTTCTACTGAACCTCCACTATTGTGATGTGATTCAACAAGGCATGAGCAGTGAAAACAAAAGACGGCTAGAGCTAACCATGAATGCCTGTGTGCGTTACACCTGCAACATTCGCCGATACGATCATGTTAGTGCTTCATACTCCCAGCTAGGGTGGCTGCGGCCGGACAAATTGCGCGACTACCACACTCTATGTCTACTCCACCGACTCCTCGAAGCGCAAACACCCCAGTACCTTGCTTCAGAGATTAAAAACCTGTCATGTCATCATAATCGAAACACGAGGTCACTCTTATTTGGTATCCTAACTGTGCCCACTCACAAAACAAAAACTTTTGCAAACTCCTTCTCAGTTGCCGCTGTCCGCCTCTGGAACAAACTGCCCCTTACCTTGCGCAAAATTCAATCTCTTGCTGCTTTTAAGAAGAAGTTGAAGCATTTCCTACTATCATCCTTATAAAGTTCTCCACAAAATTAATGTACAAGGACAATCCCCTCATCTGTCAAATAGCAAAGCTAGCGTCTCCTATGTTGCTCCTGAGATGCCTTCCTCTTCATCTATCTCTATTAGCCACGCAATATTCTTTTCCTTTATATTTCCTTAATTATGTTTCATCATGTCTCTCTATTCTTCTCCTCCCTTCACCATGAGTCTCCCTCATACTCCCTGCTGCCAGCACTCCTATCTCAAATCTGTCTGTTCAATAATGTCTAATTATAACAGTACTTGTGATCTAAGAATATAAACTCTATATGTATGTATTTTTCCAGGTGTACCTTTCAAATTGTTTATTTCACTTTTTGTACTAGATGTCGTTTAACATGCCTACTAAAACATATGAATGTAAAATAAGTAGAATGCCTGGTTAGATGTAAGAGAGGGCCTGATGGCCCTAATCTTGCCAGGTTAAATAAATAAATAAATAAATAAATAAATAAATTAATTAATTAATTCGCCGACAGATAGTGCTTAGCTCTGCCTTTTGTCGTTGCAGAGTTTTAAATTCCTAAAGTTGTGGTATTCTTTTTGAATCACCCTGTATAACACCCCCTTTCTTCTCCGAGTAGTGGACTAATTAAAGAATAACCGCGTTGCTAATGGTTTGATACTAATTTGGGATAAGACATAGAATCCGAAGTGAAAGTGTTAAAGGGTAGAAGTCAAGGTGCTGTCATAACTTGGTCGTTTTGTGCGATTTACTTTGCGCAATAACGATCGGCAGAGTAAACAAAATACAAAATAGTACAGAAACCAGCTAGTGAAATTTTGTCCGAAATGATGAATTAATTTTTACTCTGGAAATTACTGTATATGAACTTAGTGTGAGACAATTTGAAATTAAATTACGTTACTATTGTAGCATGTTTGCAGGCGTGGACAGTCGCAAAGGCACTGACTCGCGCTCATTATCAAAACACAATGGTGGCCCAGAAAAATTTCAGTCATGGACAAAAGCAAACCTGCAACTACCTCATGAAATTAGTTACTAGTTCTTTACACTACCAGTTGGGTAGCAACTGAACTGCTTTTGTCACTGTGATGCTAACTGCTGTTAAGCTGTTTTGCAAAACGTAAACTTTTGGAAAAGAATAATTTTAGTATTTAAATTGACTGTTCTGCAATAAGAACCGGTTTTTAAAATGATTACGAAGTTCGCTACTTTGACTTATTGTTACGTAAATTATCTCTCACGCGAAACTATATGAACATGAAATATCGTTAACTATACTGCTTTGTAAAATTATTTGTTAATACTCAGCACTTAATTAGCAAGTCCAAAAAAATAACTTTTTTTTCACTTTCATTTAAACTATTAATCAGTTCCATAAACTTAACTCCTCTTATTATTTACTTGCAGTTCATTAATGACAAATTCTGTTAATTATGGATACGGAGAGGATCCTGTCAGGTAGTTGTTACTGAGAATTACTCACGTTAACACCCGTAAGTTGCCAAAGTGTTTGTTATTGGAGGATTCACAACTAACACTGGCAAGTCTTTTACAATTCTAAATAATAAACGTGTTGGTTCTTACTTCATAGCGGTGCCACAACTTAAGGCTACAGGTTCTTCACCACAATTAACTTTGGCTGGTCAACCTTGCTGTTTTGTGCTGTGCCCAATTACTTCTCCAAATTATGCCTGGCCATACCGTACGTGTGATCTTGAAGTGAAACAAGTCTTGCGTCCTCTCACAGCAGAATTTCTTCTTTGTGTCCGACACGCTCACTTGCTACCAACCGAATCTCGTTACTATCTGACAGACACTGCCCAACTGACGCGCTCCTGCGCCCAGCAACAGTACGACAGTAACAATAACCTCTTTGGTTTACATAACGATATTCCCTGACTTAGCCAGTGCGTTTGCTACAATTCTTTACATTTTATTTAATTGGTTATTTTGCACACAGGAAATTATTAAAACATATATGCATCACAATAATATACACAACATACACACATCAAAAAAAGTTTTGCATCACCTCGGTTCCGAGAATTCCGGAACCTGTACAGAAAATTGGAATAGAGATCAACATAAACATCGTTTCCGTCCTTTTTACTTCTCATGAATACCACACATTGCGTGTTGTAGCATCATACAGCGAGACCTTGAGAGGTGGTGGTCCAGATTGCTTACACACCGGTACCTCTTACACCCAGTAGCAAGTCCTCTTGAATTGATGCATGCCTGTATTCGTCGTGGCATACTATCCACAAGTTCATCAAGGTTGGTCCAGATTGTCCCACTCCTCAACGGCGATTCGACGTAGATCCCTCAGAGTGATTGGTGGGTTACGTCGTCCATAAACAGCCCTTTTCAATCCATCCCAGGTATGTTCGATAGGGTTCATGTCTGGAAAACATGCTGGCCACTCTAGTCGAGCGATGTCGTTATCCTGAAGGAAATCATTCACAAGATGTGCACGATGGGGTCATGAATTGTCGTCCATGAAGACTAATGCCTCGCCAGTATGCTGCCAATGTGGTCGCACTATCGGTCGGACGATGGCACGCACGTATCGTACAGCCGTTACGGCGCCTTCTATGACCACCAGCGGCGTACATCGGCCCCACATAATGCCACCCCAAAGCAGTAGGGAATCTCCACCTTGCTGCACTCGCTGGATAGTGTATCTAAGGCGTTCAGCCTGATCTGGTTCCTGTCTCCGACGATTGTCTGGTTGAAGGCATATGCGACACTCATCGGTGAAGAGAATGTGATGCCAGTCCTGAGCAACGTGATGCCAATCCCGAGCGTTCCATTCGGCATGTTGTTGGGCCAATCTGTACCGCGCTGCATGGTGTTGTGGTTGCAAAGATGAACCTCGCCATGGACGTCAGGAGTGAAGTTGCGCATCATGCAGCCTATTGCACACAGTTTGAATCGTAACACTGCGTCCTGTGGCTGTACGAAAAGCATCACTCAACATGGTGACAGGGTTCCTCCGAGCCATAATCCGTAGGTAGCGGTCATCCACTGCAGTAGTAGCCCTTGGGCGGCCTGAGCGAGGCATGTCATCGACAGTTCCTGTCTCTCTGTATCTCCTCCATGTCCGAACAACATCTCTTTGGTTCACTCGGAGACACCTAGACACTTCCCTTGTTGAGAGCCCTTCCTGGCCCAAAGTAACATGCAGATGCGATCTAACCGTGGTATTGACCGTCTAGGATGGTTGAACTACAGGCAACACGAGCTGTGTACCACCTTTCTGGTGGAATGACTGGAAATTGTCGACTGTCGAACCCCCTCCATCTGATAGGCGCTGCTAATGCATGGTTGTTTACACCTTTGGGCAGGTTTAGTGACATCTCTGAACAGTCAAAGGGACTGTGCCTGCGGTACAGTATCCACAGTCAAGTCTATCTTCAGGAGTTCTGAGAACTAGTGTGATGTAAAACTTCTTTTGATGTGTGTATTTATACACTTTATTTAAATATACATTGTTAATAAAGCAGGAAAAAGTTTATTTGTGGGCACTGTGTTGTTGCATTACAACAGGACCACTGTTACCAGCATCGTTGCACAATTGATGCAGCATGTCCAACTCGGAAAGCCACAGTTTGATCCCTTATAAACTTGGTCATTTTGCAGTAGCAAGCTAGAGTAAGTCTCCGTGGCATGGTTGCCTGCTCGATTCACACGTTTGTGTCACACGGAACCTTCTCCCTGTAAGTATTCCCCATTAAAAGGTAGGCTCAGATAGCGCTTTGTTAGTTACATCACTACGCTCTCTGTTGGTAGATGACGTTAAAACCACTATCAGTACATCTGCTAGCCCCAAGGTGGCATATGCCGTCATCGGATCAAAATCGACGTTGTCTTTCTGGGTGTACTATTTTCAGTGTGTTTCAAACTGAATCATTTTTCAAACTAAATAAAAACTTCGTTCATACAAAATTTTTGCTCAGTCGGTTGAGTGAAACAGCAATAGTCGAAGACCTCTTTATACTTAAATACTATATTAGTTTGATTATTGAAACTAGTTTAAGAAAATGAAAATAGTCCGCCAGAAATCACCTTGTATTTAGCAGCATAATGTACAGACCTATGCTTTTAAAACATACATGCATGTCCGAATCAACAGGCACTGCAGTAGATACAGCCGTTATGAAATACTTGAAATTTATTCGCATTTGCGAGTATGGAAATTCATCAGCTGTACAATGGAACGACGACAATGAAAATATGTACTGGACCTGAAACCAAACCTGTATTTTCCACATAGCACTAGCGGTCGCCTTATCACTTTTAAATGTTTTTTGTTTTGTTTTTTTAGGCCTCTTACCATTTTTAATCGATTAAGGAGCTTTTTTCCTTCCAGAGCAGAAGTAAACAGGCAACTAAAAGAAAAAAAGAAATGGTTCTGCCTGGGATCGAACAGCGGACTTTCTTTTTTTACTTTATATTTATTTATTTAATTATTTGTTATTACAGATAAAGAGGGAACCACGTCAATATTACATTGAAACTTAGTACCTTGTGGTACGAAAACAAAAACAGCACATTGTACAGTAAGGAACAACAGAAATAAACTGCTGTCTTGGCTTAACAAACAAAAAGCCGCACAGCCGCAGCTACGTGCGAATGGCTACAAGGTGATCCCATTGTTCTGCAGACAAGGTCCGGACGGGTCGTCTCGAAGAATAATGCAGCATGACCCTGTGCTGAGAATTAGACATTCACTATGAAGTTACCTTCTCATACCCAGAACACCCCAGATGTGGGAAGAGTCCAAGAACACACTGCCCAAAAATTGGTATAGTACTGCCCATACCGCGATTGGTGCTGAAGACAAGTGAAAGGTCCCTGTAGGAAAGCCCAAGTATCAAGAACGTGGAACGGGTAAGGTATGACATTCCTTTGATCCATGTCACTGCGCTAGTCTTAGGGCGAGGGAAAAAGGTCTCATCCAGGAATAAAAGGGACTGTGGGTCCACTGCGTGTGGGGACATGCGAAGAAGAGGGGCAAGCATTTTCGTATCAACTGCCGCACCTCAGCAGGGGATCCGCATTCCTTGAGATGTGCATCCATGTCGTGAAGATGACGCTGTCGGCAAAGTGGAGAGCCGCCCATGTTAATGGCATCTGTAAAATGGTAGCCAAATGGAGTATCCTGTACGCCAGATGAACTTTGGCATAAGCAACCCTTTGAATCTAGTTTAATGTACAGAGTAAATTGTGTGGGACGCTCGTGCGTGTCTCTTGACGAAGTCTGGTATAATTAAGGAACGCTGATCTCCTGACGTCGCGTGTGAAGACAATCCCCAAACACTGAAGTGTATCTTGTAATCGGAACGGGGCCATACTTCCTTGTGGGAGACCCGTGCCTATTACTGTTGCTCCGGACTTCGTTAACACACGGCTGCCCGCAGCAGCTCCGTATCTGGCAATCCAGTCTATCATCCTTGCACTTCGTCACCGTATCGTGCTAAAAGCACCATATCATCCGCGTATGCTCGGTAGATGAAGGCATGACCTCTCAATCCAGTTCCCGTCAGCCAGCATTGCAGTCCATGTAACAATGGCTCGAGGGCGATGGCGTACAAAATCACTGATAGCGGCCATCCCTGCTGTACCGATCAGGCGATCGTAATTGAGCCTGCTGTGCATCCATTGACCATCACTTGTTACTTACCACCTCGGAGTAGACGCATGACAATAGCCGCGGAGGGAGGTGGGGAGGGAGGAAGACCGTCCGCAGCAACACCGCCTCCAGGTAGTCCTGATTCACCAAAGCTCCGCTCAAGCAACAAACCTCTGCCAGGGCGATGACATCCCTATAATTTTGAAGCTCCATCTGCATTTACTGTTACCATCCAGGCACGTTTGGTCCAAGGAACAATTCGGGGCAGGACACACAGAATGCGAGCTGCTAGAATCCGTACCATTAGGCTATCGTAGCTCGGCTCATTACCAGACACAAACTTTCATACGTAGTAAACCATGTGTCTACAACCTGCATTTGTGCATTCGTTACGTACATTCCTATATTGGGTAGACATTTTAATTGAAAGTCGCCTGCCAGGTGTCGGCGGATAAATACGATATGCCCGTGCCTGGGTTGTTCAGAAGTAATGCACAAGTTCCTTCGGACATGCATGCATCGTGTTTATCCGCCGATACCCAGCAAGCGATATTCAATTAAAATGTGTTCCCTGTACAGGAACATATATAAGTTTGGGTCTGGGCATGAGTGGTGCTCGGATAGTCTAATGGTAAGGTGACCGATCGCGATAAGAAGAAACTATGGGTTCAGTGCCTGGTGCTACACAAGTTCTAATAGTCGTCATTCCATTATACAAAAATGGTTCAAGTGGCTCTGAGCACTATGGGACTTAACATCTATGGTCATCAGTCCCCTAGAACTTAGAACTACTTAAGCCTAACTAACCTAAGGACAGCACACAACACCTATTCATCACGAGGCAGAGAAAATCCCTGACCCTGCCGGGAATCGAACCCAGGAACCCGGGCGCGGGAAGCGAGAACGCTACCGCACGACCACGAGCTGCGGACATTCCATTGTACAGCTGATGATTGACTATATACGCAAATGCGAATACATTCCATACATTTTACAAGTTTAATGTGATGATTTAAAGTCTAGGTAATTTTCTCTATTTCTCACTATTGTTTGTAACTATAACAACCACACTTGTAGCAAACGCTTTTCTAATTTAACAGATGTAACCTGATTATGTGGCTTCTAAGCTACGAAACCGGTCGTTAAATAAATTATTTACAAGAGCAGCCATGCGAATGTTATTCAAGATGTCTACGAGGTGCATTCAAGTTCTAAGGCCTCCGATTTTTTCCCCCGAACTGGAAAGAGATAGAAATATGCGCATTGTTTTAAAATGAGGCCGCGTTCATTGTCAATACGTCCCAGAGATGGCAGCACCGTACGGCAGATGGAATTTTACCGCCAGCGGCGAGAATGAGAACTGTTTTAAATACTTAAAATGGCGACATTTTCCTTACTTGAACAGCGTGCAATCATTCTTTTTCTGAATTTGCATGGTGTGAAACCAGTTGAAATTTATCGACAGTTGAAGGAGACATGTGGTGATGGAGTTATGGATGTGTCGAAAGTGCGTTCATGGGTGCGACAGTTTAATGAAGGCAGAACATCGTGTGACAACAAACCGAAACAACCTCGGGCTCGCACAAGCCGGTCTGATGGCATGATCGAGAAAGTGGAGAGACTTGTTTTGGAGGATCGCCGAATGACTGTTGAACAGATCGCCTCCAGAGTTGACATTTCTGTGGGTTCTGTGCACACAATCCTGTATGACAACCTGAAAATGCGAAAAGTGTCATCCAGGTGGGTGCCACCAATGCTGACGGACGACCACATGGCAGCCCGTGTGGCATGTTGCCAAGCAATTTTGACGCGCAACGACAGCATGAATGGGACTTTCTTTTCGTCGGTTGTGACAATGGATGAGACGTGGATGCCATTTTTCAATCCAGAAACAAAGCGCCAGTCAGCTCAATGGAAGCACACAGATTGACCGCCACCAAAAAAATTTCAGGTAACCGCCAGTGCTGAAAAAATGACGGTGTCCATGTTCTGGGACAGCGAGGGCGTAATCCTTACCCATTGCATTCCAAAGGGCACTACGGTATCAGGTGCATCCTGCGAAAATGTTTTGAAGAACAAAGTCCTTCATGCACTGCAACAAAAACGTCCGGGAAGGGCTGCGCGTGTGCTGTTTCACCAAGACAACGCACCCGCACATCGAGCTAACGTTACGCAACAGTTTCTTCGTGATAACAACTTTGAAGTGATTCCTCATGCTCCCTACTCACCTGACCTGGCTCCTAGTGACTTTTGGCTTTTTCCAACAATGAAAGACACTCTCCGTGGCCGCACATTCAACAGCCGTCTGCTATTGCCTCAGCGATTTTCCAGTGGTCCAAACAGACTCCTAAAGAAGCCTTCGCTGCTGCCATGGAATCATGGCGTCAGCGTTCTGAAAAATGTGTACGTCTGCAGGGCGATTACGTCGAGAACTAACGCCAGTTTCATCGATTTCGGGTGAGTAGTTAATTAGAAAAAAAGTCGGAGACCTTAGAACTTGAATGCACCTCGTACTAATGGCTGCTATTGGCTCTCATATAAGGTAGTGTGTAGCGGACCGTAAGTGACAGTCGCGTGGCGTTTGATTGTTAACTGCCTGTCTCACAGCCACCCCGCCTACACACTTACAGCAAAACCAAGCAGATACGTGCTTATCAACCCTGCTCCTTCATCACCCGTACTCGTACCAACGTAGTTCGTTAAAACTTGGAATACTGTCTTTTTACTGAATAATAAAACTGGATTTAATTTACTTCATATTATTAAAAACTGCGAACCATTAATTCTTACTGCACAGGAGCTTTTAGTATGTGTAATTAGTTAAGCTTGGATACATTGGTACAACGGTGTTATCATCTATCAACTAATAGTCAAAAACCTGAAATTTCTTTTCTTTGTTAGGGTGACACGTGCCTCTCCCCCTCCCCCCCCCCCCCCCCCCCCACGGTCGTGACAACCCTGTCCACAGGTGACAAATGCTAGATGAACAGAAAACCAGCCATGAAGAAGAGTGCCTAAAATTCATCAGTAAATATTCATACCATTACTCACTTGTTCATTGATATCTCAGACATACAGTGTTATATACATAACAATAGTGTTGATACTTATCTAAGAAACTATTACGAATGTGTTAATATCAATGGAACGAATTATTTTTAGTAAATGCGCCGCGCGGGGTTAGCCGAGCGGTCTAGGGCGCTGCAGTCAAGGACTGTGCTGCTGGTCCCGGCGGAGGTGTTCGAGTCCTCCCTCGGGCATGGGTTTGTGTGTTTGTCCTTAGGGTAATTTAGGTTAAGTAGTATGTAAGCTTAGGGACTGAAGACCTAAGCAATTAAGTCCCATAAGATTTCACACACATTTGAACTTTTTTTTTAGTAAATGCTCCCAAATCACTGACCTGATTTCAACCAAACTTGGTACACATATCGCTCATTGTCTGGAAATATTCCATGCTGGGAGAAGAACCCGCTACATCTACATCTACATGGGTACTCAGCAAATCATACTTAAGTGCCTGGCAGAGGCTTCATCGAAGCACCTTCTCTGTTATTCCAATCTCGAAGAGCGCGCGGAAAATACGAACACCTATATCTTTCCGTGCGAGCTCTGATTTCCCTTATTTTATCATGATGGTCATTTCTTCCTATGTAGGTCGGCGTCAACAAAATATTTTATCATTCAGAGGAGAAAGTTGGTGACTGAAACTTCGTGAGAACATTCCGCCGCAAACGAAAAACGCCTTTGTTGTAATGATGTTCACCCCAAATTCTCTGTCACAACAGGGTTGCTCTCTCCCCTATTTTGCGATAATGCAAAACATGCTGCTCTTCATTGAACTTTCTCGATGTACTCTGTTAATCTGGTAAGTATCTCAGACAGCGCAGAAGTACTCCCAAAGAGGACGGACAAGCGTAGTGTAGGCAGTCTCTTTAATAGATCTGTTAAATTTTCTAAGTGTTCTGTCAACAATAGACAGCCTTTGGTTTTCCTTCCCCACAACATTTTCTATGCGATCGTTCCAATTTAAGTTGTCTGTACTTGTAATTCGTAGGTATTTAGTTGAATTTACGGCCTTTAGATTTGATTGATTTATCGTGTAACCAAAGTTCAGCGGATTCCTTTTAGCACTCATGTGGATGACCTCATACTTTTCATTGACTGGGGTCAAGCGCCAATTTTTGCACTATACAGACATCTTTTCTAAATAGTTTGGAAATTTTAGATCTTCGGATGACTTTATTAGATGATAAACGACAGAATCATCTGCAATCGTTTATATAGGTAAGGAGCAGCAAAGGACCTATAACGTTACCTTGGGGAACGCCAGAAATCACTTATGTTTTACTCGATGACTTTCCGTCAATTACTACGAACTGTGATCTCTCTGACAGGAAGTCACGATTCCAGTCACATAACTGAGACGATATTCCACAAGCACGCAACTTCACTACAAGCTGCTTGTGTGGTACAGTGTCAAAAGCCTTCTGGAGGTCTGAAAATAAGGAATCAATTTGAAATATCTTGTCAATAGCACTCAAAGAGCTAGTTGTGTTTCACAAGACCGATGTTTTCCAAATCCGGATTGACTGTATGTCAATAGACCGTTCTCTTCGAGGTAATTCATAATGTTTGAACACTACATGTGTTCCAAAATCCTGCTGCATATCGACGTTAATGATATGGGTCTGTAATTTAGTGGATTGCGCCAACTACCCTTCTTGACTACTGGTGTGACCTGTGCAGCTTTCCAGTCTTTGAGTACGGATCTTTCGTCGAGTGAGCGGTCGTATATGATTGTTAAGTACGGAGTTATTACATCAGCATACTCCGATTAGATTCTAATTGGTATACACTCTGGACCGGAAGACTTTCTTTTATTTGGTGATTTAAGTCGCTTCACTACTCCGAGGATATCTTCTTTTAAGTTACTCATGTTGGCAGCTGTTCTTGAGTCGAATTTTGGAATATTTACTTCGTCTTTTTTGGTGAAGGAATTTCGGTAGGCTGTGTTTAATAAGTCCGCTTTCGCTGCACTGTCGTCGATAGTATTTCCATTGCTTTTGCGCAGAGAAGGCACTGATTGTGTTTGCCGCTAGCATACTTTACATACGACCAGAATTTCTTTGGATTTTCTGCTAGGTTTCGAGACAAAGTTTCGTTGTGGAAAATATTATAAGCATCTCGCATTGAAATCCGAGCTAAATTTCGAGCTTGTGTGAAAGATCGCCAATCTTCGAGACCTTGCGTTCGTTTAAATTTGGCATGCTTTTTTCATTGTTTCTGCAACAGTGTTCTGACCCGTTTTTTGTACCAAGGGAATCAGCCCCGCCGTTTGTTAATTTACTTGGTATAAATCTCTCAGTTGCTGACGACACAATTTCTTTGAAATCAAGCCACATCTGGTCTACACTTATATTGTTAATTTGGAAGTAATGGTGGTCGTCTCTCAGGAAGGCGTCAAGTGAATTTCTATCTGCTTTTTTGAATAGTTATATTTTTCTTTTATATTTTGGAGGCTTTGAGGGTTACAATATTCAGTCTCGCTACGACAACCCTGTGTTCACTAATCCCTGTATCCGTTTGGTTGGTTCAAATGGCTCTGAGCACTTTACGACTTAACTTCTGAGGTCATCAGTCGCCTAGAACTTAGAACTAATTAAACCTAACTAACCTAAGGACATCACACACATCCATGCCCGAGGCAGGATTCGAACCTACGACCGGAGCGGTCGCTCGCCTCCAGACTGTAGCGCCTAGAACCGCACGGTATCCGTTGGGTGCTCGTTATTAGTTCAGGATTATTTGTTGCTAATAGATCAAGTGTGCTTTCACAACCGTTTACTATTCGTGTGCTTTCATAAACTAACTGCTCGAAATAATTTTCAGTGAATGCGTTTAGTACAATTTCGGATGACGTTTTATGCCTACCTCCGGTTTTAAACATGTAATTTCGCCAACATGTCGACGGTAAAGTAAAGTCACCACCAACCATAGTTGTATGAGTCCGGTTCGTATATGAAATTAGACTTAGTTTTCTTTGAACCTTTCAAAGGTGTGGGCGTGATGAGGAAAAAGTAGTTTAACCCACAACGCGTTATTACTCAGACTTTAGTTGTTCAATATTTGAGAATGAGAGCACTTAGTAGTGACTTGCAACAAACTTTACATATAATCTCAAACCTTTACGAAACTTTTTGTAGCTGACAACCGCCACAAAATGATGAAAGGAATAAAAATTACCGCTTATTACTTTTTCTTTGTTAAGGCGATGTTTTAATTTATTTTTTCTTTACTACTTACTGTATTCGCTACGCTATTTGCAGACAGTATTCATATATATACCACTGAAAATACCTGAAAAATTATATAATTTTACGACACATAGTTCAGGAGCTATGACAGGGGGCTGTGTGAAAATGAAACTGGAGGGCGAAATTCGCTTTAGACACATCTGAAATATGTGTAAAAATACACTTAATAAAAAAAAGCCGACACACCACGAAGGAATTAGGAATTATCAGAGTGGGATGGAAATCAGTGGATGTGATGTACAGTCGTGCTCAAAAGTATCCGAACGACCTGAATTGCATTTCGCCTGATTCGCATGCAACCCACATAACGCAGCTGTCTAGCAGGTCCTCTAATCGCTCCTTGGTACAGTCGTTTGACTATTGAAAATGGTTCCAACAAGCCACCACTAGAAAACTCTAGATGTAAAGTAATACCACGATATTATAAATATCAGGGAACACCTTATCACAGATAAGACTGTCCTTAGGGTTTGTAAGCTCACATTTGTTACAATAAATGACATACCTGAAATGTTACCACTCTCATTCTTACGTCAGATAGGTATTGCACGTAGTAAGTTCGTCGTGTTCATGATTTCCTCTTCAAAGTAACATACCGTACTTATTATTTAATACAAAATGAGATTAAAACTTTAACTTATTCACGAGCAGCTAGTTGAGAATATGTACGAACTTCAAATGACACGACGAGCCGTCTCGTTCTGCATATGGATTCAAACCCAGGTCAAGCAGACTAAGCAAAGATTTCGTGACTGACGGAAACTAACAGTCATTCCCGATTAGGCATACAGAGAGTGATATACCTCGATTTGAGACAGTATCAATTAGCAAATACCAACTTTAAATTGCATAACGTAAACATTTTTAACGGTCGCGAATTCCTACCCAGCATCTATTGTCCCTGTTAACGAACTACGAGAGATGTTAAATATTGCTTCTTAACATGCAACTTACTTGAATTGCCGAGAGGCAAAGCTTTGTGTTGGACAGGGATTCGAACCCAGAACCTAATCGAATAGATATCGACGCACAATCAACTGTGACATATCGGATTTTCTCGGCAGTAGGTAGATGTTTTAACTGAAATGACGAGACGAAACATTAATTTTTTCCTTTCCAGGACTCCAACCCGGCACCTATCGCTGTTATATTCTAGAGAAAACGAACGTTAAATATGGGTTTCTTGCACCAGCAGCGACATGTGAGCATGTTTGAACTAGAAATAATATGACGAAGAGTTCAGTGCTGACTGGGAATAGAGCTCCACACATATCGTTGTTGACTACACACAAAGAGACGTCAGCTACCGGATTTTTCTCCAGCTCGGAATAACATCTTGAACTTACGGTGATCTCGCAAATAATTCTGTGTCTCACGGAGAGTCAAAAACGTCACCTTTCTTTAGTGTTGACAACGAATGAAAATACATTAAAAATCAAAATTATTATCCACCAGCAGATAGGTGTTCTCATGCTAGACCTTGATAATACATAATGAAATCTTTATCGCCGGGTCAGGATTCGAACCCATTCACGCGCAATATGTGGAGATGTTGAGGAATCTGCAGTTTTTAACAAACAACAAATTGTAGCCGAGCTGTATTGTCACGAAGGGATCAAATTGCGCGTTAAGGACGGTCTGAGTTGCATTCCCAGTTCAAAACCAATTTTATCGACATACAGAAGCTCAGATAAAAGATGGAATAAATGTCCTGTGAGCCTACGTAGCGTTTGTTTCGTCACTAGAAATAAATAACTAGTATATGAAAGGTTACTGGTGATAGAGTTTCCACATGTCATCACTCCAGACGTTATTGTGGTTCAACCTAACGCCATATGGTAGGGAAGGAATATCATTTTTAATGTTAATTTCAGACCACAATGCCATTATATCTTCTTCACTTGGTTTAGCCAGAAGAGAATGGAATCTGTCTCTCCCTATCTAAAATTCATTGACAGGAGTTGGAATCGAACCCAGACCATAGATATACAAACATATCATCAGTCCAACGGACCACCAAACCCTCTTCTCTGTGGCTCATTTTTCTATCATAACGCCGTTGTGCCACACTGGTTGAGAATTCTGACACACAGGCTCCCTGTAGTAATTTGCAGCCTGTTCAGTACATTCATTTACTTGGTTGACAGAATCACCATGAACTAGCTGCCTCCGCTACCCAGTGCATACATTCGACTTTATTTTATAATCACCGAAATAAAATCAAACAACTGCCACCTACACAGAACTGCTAACAGTGTAGGATGCAGAAATTTAAATAGGAAGTGTTTCTTTCCAAGTGAGCTACTCTATTGCGCTATCTCATTGTTGAAAACAGTGCAAATGTGGCATTTCATAAATAAAGATTAGTATTCCTAGAAACCCAAAATTTGCTTGTCAGCGGCGGGAAGAGGAGTTACCTGTTGTGCAGCATTGTAAGTTTCTCACCATTGCGTTATGAGCCGAAAGTGTTTTTTTGCGATTTCTTACCGATGTTTGATCTGACTGCTTGTAGCTCTTTCACAGAAGGGATAAAAACGGTGCTGTCAGCGAGACTGGAACTCGAACCGTAACAGATGCTTTTTCATAGGTCAGCACGGTACCACAAAGCTGGCGAAGAAGTACGCAGCTTAGCTTACTTTTACGAGATCAGTAGTGGCTAGAACTCGTAAACCGCTATTTAAAGGACGAGATCAGTTGTGATTTCCACGCGCAACGACTTTCCTGGGCTGAAAACTGTAAATTTACAATCTTTTGTTACACCTCAAGCGTTAATAACTCAGATTATTCAATGGAAATGACAGGTAAAATCAAGTGAACTTTGAGGCTTAATTCCGTGCACACCAGGAAGTAACTCGTCGATCACAGAGTTGCCATACATACGTTGCCTTGTTGCCAAATCTCAGTTACAATACCAGCAGGAAGAAGACGAACCGATGTGATCGCACAGCGGGCTGGGAAGTGACCATAGCTGGTGTCTCCAAATCGCGGCTACCACGGCCTGGAATACGTGATGCGTCTGATTCGCATTTCTGTAACTAGGTTTAGGGACTGGGGCGTAGTTACTAATAATATTCAGAACTGACTGCAAACTAAGCATCATAAATCAGTAACTCTCATAGTTGTATTTATATTTGTTTCGTAAGCGTACTCAAAACTAAGAAACTCATTCACAGACGTTTTCGTGACTCGCCGATAGTCGAGCACAACAAACAAATAAAAATAAAAAAAATGTGTGTGTGTGTGTGTGTGTGTGTGTGTGTGTGATAGAGAGAGAGGGCGAGAGATAAAAATCAAAAAGAATGAGAGAGAGAGAATGTAAAAAATTGTTGTAAAGAAATTGAATCATGGTATGCAAAGAAATCTTTCATTAAAATGACACGTTCCACTTCATTACGAAATATCGAATTCATGATCTATGAAACAAGAATTGATCTAATCTAATCTAATCATATCATATTAATGACTAGCCATGAAGAGTCATGAATTACCGAAATTTTTGCCAATACCAGTAACCAAATCTAAACTTGAAAATAAAAGACGACAATTTTGTAATAAACCGGGACTTCTATCAAGACCCTTTCGTCCCTGTTAACTAACCACGAAAGATGTCTGATATACCTCCATTCTGAAGTAACAAAGTGTGCATGCATTTAAAGATGAAGTGCATGATGTAAATTTCTGTGACGGAGAGACGAACCCAACACGTAATTGGATTGTTAAGTAAGTGAAATCAAATGTTACGTATCGGTTTTTCTTACCAGCTGCTAGGTGTTTGAATCTGAAATAAGGATACAAACTTTTGTGCCTAAGCGACAATCGAACTGCACATTCGTGCATCCACGAATATAGATTAAATATCAGTTGCTTACTCACCAACGGTAAGATGTGTGCGTGTTTGACCAGAAATAACGACACCTATTGCGATTGTTGGCAACACATGAACAGACATTAAAAATGCACGTTAATTTTCACTAGCAGGCCAGTGTGCACGTGAGAGGGCTTGAAATGAAATTATGAATATTTTTGTATTGGATCAGGATTCGGACCCACATACTTACCTTTGGAGGAGACCTAGAGAAGATTGCAGTCTTGGGAAAAGGAATGAAATGATTGAAATATACTGTTCCGAGAGATTCAGATCCTCGAGAGAGGAGGTACGAATTCAAATCACAGTGCAGCACCAAATTTTTCAACGTCTCTAGTTCAATCAAGTACAAGTAAAATAAGAGCCCTGTTCCTTTAAATGGCTATCGGTTCATCAAATAAAATAAAATTTTCTAATGTAAGTAAGCTTACTGGCGGCTGTATTTCTGTTTACCATGACTTCCGCTATGTCATTTCCCAACGTAAACCGGCTCTGCCCAGTTGGTAATGAAGGAAGGTGATGTTTGATGCGGATTCTGGATTATAACGTCTTTCTCTTGAGGTTACCAGAGGTAAAGTAAATCTGTTTGCGCCTCTTAAAAGTAAATGCCAGGACCCACACATTGCACCTGTGATAGTTCGTTCCACCAGACCATTGCGGCCACATTTCCCAGCCGCAGGAGTGTGCTGTAACGGATGATGTGCTTTGCTTACAAAATTACTCACGGTGGAAAAAACGCGAGTCTATTAAATGGTTAAGTAGAAGCAAGCTTTTGACGCGGAGATTATGCTATTCTCATGTCAGCAGTATGTAAACACTCTTCTAGGCATCATAGGCTCGATGTGAAGCCATTTTGAAATTTTCACAAATTCAGCAAATTTCTTAGTTCGAGAAAATCCACTGGGAAGTGTGAAGTTACCGGGTAATTCCTTTATTAAAGTCATTATTGTTATCATTTTCTTCATACCGCTGCTGGAACACTGTACTTGAAGATCAGTTGATGCCTTTTGGTCACTATAGAAGTAGTTTCCCAAGAACAGGTTCTTTCCCTGTCTGTGGAATCCTTTTCATGTTAATATCAAACATCAGCAATTACTCGTAGGTTACATTAAAACTAAAGTAATCGATGAAGACGTTACTTGATAACAAAAACGCGCTGCCTTTCTTCATTTACTTCTGCCTAGAAATGGCTGCCGAGTACTGCTAAACCAAAAGGCAAGAGATCTTACTGCCTGCCGATATACGTCGCTGTCAGTTCTTCCATATGACTTGGTCGACGTGACCTGTTTCGAGTTGTGTATGACAGAGAATGATTTAGAAAATCAATTGTTTTCCTGTGCAATAAACAGAAAGATTTCCATTCTAAGCTATCCAAGTACAACATTTTCGCAATATTAGTTCAAATTTAATATTCGCTTCTATAATGTAGGAAAGTATTTCACAGTTGCAAAACCCGCATCCGACTCATTGTCCTTACACTTAGTCGCTGACCATAAATTCTAGCTCAGAGTGACACCAGATTAAGTAACCTAATGTAGTGAAGACTGTTTGCCAGTGCTCTTTCTCACCGGAAAATACGCAGTTCACTCATTTGACTCTATAAGTACACTGTAACAGTAATTTCTGTGTGTATGCAATGCATACGGATTATAGAATTTAGTGGTGCTCTCTCTTACACTTATCTATACAATATGACTGACCTAAACGGGCCCTTTATCGTTACAGGCCCTGGGCAGCGCTACATCATACTGACAACAGTAATTTGCTTATACTGACAACCTGACTGTTCGTTTTAACTGATTTTGTAATCATTTAAATAAAACAACATGACCTTCCAGACATTTCGTCCCCCTTTTCCTTCTGTGAAATTTGTCAGTAAGCTATTTGCCTTCCAGCCAGCGAAATGCGGCAGAGTACGGCCGGTAAACGATTCACAAACCGCGATTTAGTGCCGTTAGGACGATTTATTTAAACATCACAAGACTGCACATAGATGCAATCGATCAAGGCGTGTCTTTCTTCTGCTTCTTCACGATGAATGTGCTGTGGTCACACACGTCTTCAGGGATGACTACAGTTCTGTTTACAGGGCTGGTATGGCTGACCCGCTATAAACCACCTTATGTTCATCCCGTAGAAAATTTAGCTCTATGCGATCTAATTATCAATAATGTTATACACTCAGGTGACGTAAGTCATGGGATAGCGATGTGCACATATACCGTATCTCATATACAAGGTATAAAAACGGGCATTGAATTAGCGGAGCTGTCAGTTGTACTCAGGTTTCCGACGTGACAATGGCAGCAAGACGGGAATTAACAGACTTTGAATTCGGAATGATAGCTGGAGCTGGATGCAGGGGATATTCCGTTTCCAAAATCGTTAGGAAATTGAATATTCCGAGATCAACAGTGTCAAGAGTGTTCCTAGAATACCAGATCTGACAACGCAGTGGCCAATAGCCTTTACTTACCGACCGAGACCAGCGACGTTTGCATAGAGTTGTCAGTGCTAGCAGACAAGCAACACTGCATGAAATAACCGCGAGAGCCTTTACTAACAGCACGACATCGCCTGCAGAGCCTCTCCTGTGCTCGTGACCATATCGGTTGGAACCTAGACAACTGGAAACCCGTGTCCTCTTCAGATGAACCCCGCTTTCAGTTTGTGGAAGCTGATAGTAAGTTTCGAGTGTGGCGCAGACCACACGAAGCCATTGACCCAAGTTGTCGGCTGTGTATACGTGGAATGGACTAGGTTCTGGTTGAAGTCGGCTGTTTGGAGACCATTTGCAGCCATTTATGGACTTCATGTTCCCAAATAACGATGGAATTTCTATGGCTGACAGTGCTCCATGTCACCGAGGCACAACTGTTCGCCGCTGGTTTGAAGAACTTTCTGGACAATTCGATTTGGCTATCCAGATCGCCCGACATGAATCCCATCGAACATCTATGTGACAGAATCGAGGGATCAGTTCGTACTCAAAAACCTCCATCGGTAACACCTTCGCAGTTATGGAAGGCTAAAGGGGCAACATGGCACAATCTTTCTGGAAGGCTAAGTGGACAACATGGCACAATCTTTCTGGAGGGAACCGGCAACGACCTGTTGACTCCATGCCACTTCTTTTTCGCCGAACTCAGGGCATTACCAATGCTACAGTCAGTGTTACTCTGTATTAGCGTGATGCGTCCTTCTCGTGACTGATTTTTTTGTGTGGTGTGCTTACGGTTCAGTTGAAATGTCTCAAACGTCTAGGCATTTTTTCACTTCATTAATAGACACAACATCAGTCTCAGGATGAATAGAGTAGCCAATAAATTTACTCACGACCTGGGCAATAGATTACGCATTGGTGAGCCTCCAAAACAAGCGTAGACGCAAGTCGTCTGTGACGTCGCGCCGATTGTCGCTCGTGGGAACTCTCACATTGACTATAATGTGCTCCGTCACTGCGCCCATTTCGCGCTCGTATGAACTTGGCCTCGTTTTATTGTAGCTGAGAGAGCAATTGACGCCAGCGGAAAGTCTTTAACGGTCAGAGGAATGCTGTAGACTAGGATAGCAACCTTAAGCATGAATTCTGAATCCGCTTTGAAGAATACCAATCCATCAGTTTCTGACCGCAGTCAAAAGCAACCTATTTACGATTGTCATCTTTTTATATTTCTACAAGTGATCGCTATATAGAATACTGAAATGGGACGTTAGTGTTGTTGTTGTTGTTGTGGTCTTCAGTCCTGAGACTGGTTTGATGCAGCTCTCCATGCTACTCTATCCTGTGCAAGCTTCTTCATCTCCCAGTACCTACTGCAACCTACATCCTTCTGAATCTGCTTAGTGTATTCATCTCTTGGTCTCCCTCTACGATTTTTACCCTCCACGCTACCCTGCAATACTAAATTGGTGATCCCTTGATGCCTCAGAACATGTCCTACCAACCGATCCCGTCTTCTGGTCAAGTTGTGCCACAAACTTCTCTTCTCCCCAATCCTATTCAGTACTTCCTCATTAGTTATGTGATCTACCCATTTAATCTTCAGCATTCTTCTGTAGCACCACATTTCGAAAGCTTCTATTCTCTTCTTGTACAAACTATTTATCGTCCATGTTTCACTTTCATACATGGCTACACTCCATACAAATACTTTCAGAAATGACTTCCTGACACTTAAATCTATACTCGATGTTAACAAATTTCTCTTCTTCAGAAACGCTTTCCTTGCCATTGCCAGTCTACATTTTATATCCTCTCTACTTCGACCATCATCAGTTATTTTGCTCCCCAAGTAGCAAAACTCCTTTACTACTTTAAGTGTCTCATTTCCTAATCTAATTCCCTCAGCATCACCCGACTTAATTCGACTACATTCCATTATCCTCGTTTTGCTTTTCTTGATGTTCATCTTATATCCTCCTTTCAAGACACTGTCCATTCCATTCAACTGCTCTTCCAAGTCCTTTGCTGTCTCTGACAGAATTACAATGTCATCGGCGAACCTCAAAGTTTTTATTTCTTCTCCATGGATTTTAATACCTACTCCGAATTTTTCGTTTGTTTCCTTTACTGCTTGCTCAATATACAGATTGAATAACATCGGGGAGAGGCTACAACCCTGTCTTACTCCCTTCCCAATGTTAGTATCATTTTAAAATTTGTCATATATCGTGACTTGGTACAATAGCTGTGTCACTTTATGAAAACTGCCAGTTTCTGTCAAACAAAAGACCATCCTCAAGTAGAAGGCAGACATTAATTACAAGACCTGCACCTGGTCATGATCATTTATATCCAGATCTATACTATACACTGACTGAATTAAAAGTGTACAACGCAGAAAAGTACCCAATTAACGTGGAGAAAAGTAAGGCTAATCTTCTCTTTCCATAATACTGTATCGAACTCTGTATCCTTTGATTAGCTCTTTCAAATTCCTCTTCCACCTTACCTCCTTCTCTTCTTTTCCTAGTACTGCCGGTCGTGGTGGCCGAGCGGTTCTATGTGCTACAGTCTGGAACCGCGAGACCGCTACGGTCGCAGGTTCGAATCCTGCCTCGAGCATGGATGTGTGTGATGTCCTTAGGTTAGTTAGATTTAAGTAGTTCTAAGTACTAGGGGACTGATGTCCTTAGATGTTAAGTCCCATAGTGCTCAGAGCCATTTGAACCATTTTGCCTAGTACTGGCTTGCTATCTAAACTCCTTGTATACACTACCTGATCAAAAGTATCAGGACACCCATTAGTGTACATTAATATGGGATGTATTCACCCTCCGCCTTTATGATGACTCGAGCTATGGTGGGGACACTTGGAATGAGATGTCTGTTGTCTGTGGAGGAACGGCAACCAATTTTTCCTCAAGAGTCGAAAACAAGAAAAGGTAATGGTATATGTAAATGGAAGGCGGATCACTGCTGTCAGCTGCAGCGTGACATTAAGCGGAATCAGCGGCGCCAAGCGAAAATGTGTACCGGAACTGGATTCGAACCCGGGATCTGCTGCTTACGAGACAGGTGCGGTAACCAGTGCACCGTCCGGGACAAAGCGTTATTGCAGCTGCATGGACCATCTCGGTACTCCTCATGGTCGATCCACCCTCCCATCGCGAGCCACCTATCCACAGTCCCTGTCCATTATACTCCCGTTCGCTCGTCAGAGATTCCTACAGGCGGTCGGACGTCTTTAGTTCATTCTCACTGAAGAAAGTCATCCATTGCTCAGCCAGGCTTAACAGTTTTATGAAAGCTTAATGTCCCGTTGCAGCTGATAGCAGTGATCCCCCTTCCATTTACATATAGTGTTTCACAGCTGCTGGGTTTGTGTGGTGTCTCTCCTTTCAAAGGAACAGACAGCATCCTTTCTTAACAAAAGATAATGATGTAGGACGCATGGACGTGGAGCGAAGTCTACTTCGTAACTCATCTTAAAAGCATGATACCGGGTTCAGATCGGGACTCTGGGTAGACCATTGCATTTTAGGAACTTTAGTGTATACAAACCATTTGCCTCACAGATGATGCTTTGTGTTCGGGTGCACTGCAATGCCGATAGACGTTTTCTCACGTGAAATAAGGAGACCACCCAACCATGAAAAACACCCCCATACCGTAACAACATTTCCATACTTCGCTGTTGGCACTACACATGATGGCAGGCAACATGCTCCAGGTATTCCTCTCATCTCCTTTCATCGGAATGCCACTGGGCGTAACGTGATTCATCAGACCAAACCACTCGTATCCAGAATGAGATTTTCACTCTGCAGCGGAGTGTGCGCTGATATGAAACTTCCTGGCAGATTAAAACTGTGTGCCCGACCGAGACTCGAACTCGGGACCTTTGCCTTTCGCTGGCGAGTGCTCTACCATCTGAGCTACCGCAGCACGACTGGCAGAAGTAAAGCTGTGCGGACCGGGCGTGAGTCTGCTTCGGTAGCTCAGATGGTAGAGCACTTGCCCGCGAAAGGTAAAGGTCCCGAATTCGAGTCTAGATCGGGCACACAGTTTTAATCCGCCAGGAAGTTTCATATCAGCGCACACTTCGCTGCAGAGTGAAAATCTCATTCTGGAAACATCCCCCAGGCTGTGGCTAAGCCATGTCTCCGCAATATCCTTTCTTTCAGGAGTGCTAGTGCAAGGTTCGCAGGAGAGCTTCTGTAAAGTTTGGAAGGTAGGAGACGAGATACTGGCAGAAGTAAAGCTGTGAGGACCGGGCGTGAGTCGTGCTTCGGTAGATCAGCTGATAGAGCACTTGACCGCGAAAGGCAAAGTTCCCGAGTTCGAGTCTCGGTCGGGCACACAGTTTTAATCTGCCAGAAAGTTTCACTCGTATCCAGTCTTACACCGTTCAGTTGCGTCTCCCTTTACATCATCTCAAGCGTCGCTATAAGAGAAATGAGTGGCTTTTGAAGAGCTGCTTGGATATTTTACCCCATTATTTATACGATATTGCAGTGCCTGTGTTAATCCGAATTGCGATGCATGCATGTCCGAAGGAAAATTGCATCCCAATTCGGAATAATACATGCTCTGCTCTAACTTATTTATCTGCCGACGCCGGGCAAATGAGTTTCAAATAAAATATCTCCCTTGTACGGGAATATAACTGATGTACGAGTACAGGTTGTGGACACACGGTTCACGACATTGGAAGTTTGGGTCTGGCCGTGAGTGCTGTGATAGCCAAACGGTGCCGGCGCGGTAGCTCAACGTGTTCAGTCAGAGGGTTAGCTGCCCTAGGTAAAAAAAAAAAAGGAAAAAAATAACTGAGTTAATGGGTCGACAATGAACTTGTACGGGTATTATGAGACGTCCGCCCCGAACAAAATGACATTTAAAAAAAAGTAAGACGACCGCTCGCGATGAAATCCTCCCGGTTCGAGTCCCGGTCCAGCCCAAATTTGAATTCTCGTCAGTCCATTATACAGCCGATGGTTGTCCATATTCGCAATTGCAAATACATTTCATGTGTCCCATTATTTATGGTCCCTATGCACAGCAATTGTGATAGCTAGATTGCCGGTAGCACTTGGAACTCAGGAGTGATATCTTTCTCATTTGATGCAATTTTTTCAGCGACTGTCCGGAGGAACGTTCGACAGTCCCTGTCCGCCTGTACATGAGGTCTGCTTGGCCTCGATTTAGTTGTGGTTGTTCCTTCGTGCTTCCACTTCACGGTCACATCACCAGAAGTCGACTCGGGCAGCTGTAGAAAAAAAAATGGGGCAGCTGTAGAAAAAAAAATGGTTCTGAGAACTATGGGACTTAACATCTTTGGTCATCAGTCCCCTAGAACTTAGAACTAATTAAACCTAACTAACCTAAGGACATCACACACATCCATGCCCGAGGCAGGATTCGAACCTGCGACCGTAGCAGTCGCGCGGTTCCGGACTGCAGCGCCTAGAAACGCACGGCCACCGCGGCCGGCGGGCAGCTGTAGAAAGGTTACAATGTCCATGATGGATTTGTTACTCATTTGACATCTAATGACTAGTCCAGGTTCTACGCCACTCCACCTAAACTGACTGGCACAGTCCTCGTGTTACGAGCGGCGTAAATGAAAAGAACTTACACTGTTTGTATTCAAAATAGATGCTAGTAGGCCGTCAAGATCTTAGATTTATTTGCAATCGATGATCAGACCGTGGGAAGGCGATATTGCCTGCCACTGGAGATAGTTCAAGAGCATTGTACACTACACTTTCGACAAGTATGTGTCGAGCAAAGTTGTGAGGGATGGAAAAGTCCCGCTTGTTTCGACAAACGTATTAGAAAGCTGCTACGACAGCAAAGAGAGCTTCACTGCAAATGTAAACGTAGGAAAAGCCTCACAGACAAACAAAAACTGAACGAAGTCAAAATTAGCGTAAGGAGAAGCATGCATGAAGCGTTCGACGATTTAGAAATTAATATTCTGTCTACCGACTTGACAGAAAATCCTGAGAATTTTGGATATGACGTTAAATCAGTAAATGTATCGAAGCCATCTGTATTGATCATAATGGCATTGTAACGGAGGACGGCACGGAAAAGACCGAAATACTAAACGCCTTTTTCTAAAACTGTTTCACAGAGTTATATTACATTGTGTTCATCCTTTAAAACGTCGCACGAACATCAATATGGCTAATATCAGATGCTCCTAGTTATCAAGGAAGGTCGTCGAACAGACCCACAAAACTATAGACCTATATCTCTGACGTCGGTCTGTTGTAGAATTTTGGAAGGTGTTTTATGTTCGCGTGTTATGAGATTTCTGGAAATCGAAAATATTCTCTGTAGGAATCAATATTGGCTCCGAAAACAATGGTCGTGTGAAACCTAGCTCGCTCTGTTCGTCAACGAGACACAGAAAGCAGTAGATATCGGCGGTAAGGTGGATGCCGTATTCCTCGACTGCCGTCAAGCGTTCGACACAGTTGCGCACTGCGTACTAATGAACAAAATACGAGCGTATGGAATATGAGACCAATTGTGTAACTGGACTGAAGAGTTTCTACCAAACAGAACACAGCATGTCATTGTCAAAGGAAGGAAGCGTTCAGAAGTAAAAGTAACTTCGGCTGTGTTAGAGGTCCATTTTCTTTTCACACTATAGATAAATGACATTGTAGAAAACGTCAGAAGTACAATGAGGCTCTTCGGGTATAGTGCTGTTATAGAACAAATTCAAATGGCTCTGAGCACTATGGGGCTTAACTTCTGAGGTCATCAGTCCCCTAGAACTTAGAACTACTTAAACCTAACTAACCTAAGGACATCACACACATCCATGCCCGAGGCAGAATTCGAACCTGCGACCGTAGCGGTCGCGCGGTTCCAGACTGTAGCGCCTAGAACCGCTCGGCCACCCCGGCCGGCAGTGTTTCACAGCTGCCGGGTCTGTGTGGTGTCTGTCCTTTCAATGGAACACACAGCGTGCTTTCTTAAAATATAGTGTTTCACAAATGGTTCAAATGGCTCTGAGCACTATGGGACTTAACTTCTGAGGTCATCAGTCGCCTAGAACTTAGAACTACTTAAACCTAACTAACCTAAGGACATCACAAACATCCATGCCCGAGGCAGGATTCGAACCTGTGACCATAGCGGTTGCGTGGCTCCAGACTGTAGCTCGTAGAACCGCTCGGCCACTCCGGCCGGCTGTTGTAGAACACTGGTGGTGGTACTTCTTTTCAAATGTGTAGTACCGAGTATACATAGACAGAAGGACCCCGTATTGTATGATTACACGATTTCAGAACAATCGCTGAATCAGTTACTGCCATTATAGGACCTAGAAGTATGAGTACGGAGAGGTTTAAAGTGCACCGACCACATAAAACTAGTCTCGGGAAATGCAGGCGCCAGGCTGAGATTCATCAGAAGAATCCTCAGGAAATGTAGTCCGTCAACAAAGGAGGTGGCTTACAAAACTCTCCTTCGACCGATCCTTGAATATTGCTAGTCAGTATAGGATCCGTACCAGATAATATTGATAGAGGAAACAGAGAAGATCCAAAGAAGAGCAGCATGTTTCTTTACGGGATCGTTCAGGAGGCACGAAAGCGTTACGGAGATGATCAACGATCTCCAGTGGCAGACGCTGCAAGAGAGGCGTTCTGTATCACGATATGGTCTACTGTTGAAGTTCCGAGAGCGTACGTTTCTAGAAGAGTCAGCAAATATGTTGCTTAACCCTATACCTCACGAAAAGACCCTGAGGGTTACATTTGGCGGATTCGAGCACACACGGAAGCTTACCGGCAATCATTCTTCCAGCGAAACATTCGCGACCGGAACAGGAAAGGGGAGAAGTGACAGTGGTACACAAAGTACACTGCGCCACACTCCACAAGGTGACGTGTGGAGTATAGATGTAAAGGTAAATGTTGAAGACAGCAATTTCTGGACAAAAACCTTATATGCCCTATTTCGAATAGTTTCCGATATACAACACCTTTATTGTCAGTTTTGCATATTTTTATTTAATAACTCGAAAAGCACGCCCCCTAATGGAAACGTGTCGCAGTACAGGATTAAACTACGTTAAATTTCCTACAAAAAAGTTCTTATTCATTTTTTACCCAGGGTTAATGTGTGTGTGAATTCCTAAGGGACCAAACTGCTGAGGTGATCGGTCCCTAGACTTACACACTACTTAAGCTAACTTACCCTAAGATCAACACACACGCAAACATGCCCGAGGGAGGACTCGAACCTCCGGTGGGAGGGGCCGCGCAACCCATGACATGGCGCCTCAAAGCGTGCAGCCACTCCGGGCGGCTCCCAGGTCTGATAGTCTGCGTGAAGAGAGCGAGAGAATATTAAAAATTCACGTGCGACGCACATGTGCTGTAGCTTAGGTAGTGTTTGTAAGCCAGTTTGAGGTAGTTTCCCGACTTGATAGACCACAAGTGTTCTGTATCAAACTGTTAGTCTCGAATTCTTTTACAGTGCTGTGGTGCATTCTAAACAATGACAATGTCTTGCATAATACAGAAAATAAATAATAGTGAACATTAAACGAGTTTTATATCGGAAACCATTCGGAATAGATCATACGTCGATATGAAGTATTACCAGTATTAGCATCCCTCAAAGCACTTACGTTTCTTCCTGTCTCATTCCGTCTGTAGGATATTAGCTTCATGTCCGTCTTGCTTATGATAAATCGTTCGCAATGCTGTTCATAGTAGTACGCCCATATTGCTGTTTTCTTATTCATTATTAGGCCTACTCTTCCATTACTCATAATTAATTTTGTACTGATAACAATTACTTAACAAAAAGCGAAAATGAGGACATTTGTCGAAATTCAGTAGCAAAATACAAAACACAATGTATTAAATAATATCAAACTTTGTAAGATATGCATGTAATACACTAAATGATCAAAAATGTCCGGACACCCCAAAAACATACGTTTCTCATATTAGGTGCAATGTGCACCCACCTACTGCCAGGTACTCCATATCAGCGACCTCAGTACTCATTATACATCGTTAAGAGAGCAGAATGGGGCTCTCCGAGGAACTCACGGACTTCGAACGTGGTCGGGTGATTGGGCGTCACTTGTGTCGTGATTTTTGTACGCGAGATATCCACACGCCTAAACATCCCTAGCTCCACTATTTCCGATGTGATAGTGAAGTGAAAACGTGAAGGGAGACGTACAGCACAAAAGGGTACAGGCCGACCTCGTCTGTTGATTGACGGAGACTGCCGGCAGTTGAAGAGAGTCGTAGTGTGTAATAGGCAGACATCTATCCAGACCATCAGGAGCCACTGCAACTACTATGACAGTTAGGTGGGAGGTGAGAAAACTTGGATTTCATGATCGAGCGGCTGCTCATAAGCCACACATCACGCCGGTAAATGCCAGAAGACGTCTCGCTTGGTGTCGGGAGAGTAAACAGTAGACCACTGAACACTGGAAAAACGTTGCGTGGAGTGACGAATCACGGTACACAATGTGGCGATCCGATGGCAGGGTGTGGGTATGGCGAATGCCAGGTGAACGTCATCTGCCAGCGTGTGTAGCGTCAATAGTAAAATTCGGAGGCGGTGGTGTTATGGCGTGGTCGTGGTTTTCATGGAGGGGGCCTGCACTCCTTGTTGCTTTGCGTGGCGCTATCACAGCACAGGCGTACATTGATGTTTTAAGCACCTTATTGCTTCCCACTGCTGAAGAGCAATTCGGTGAAGCCGATTGCATCTTTGAACACGATCAAGCACCTGCTTATAATGCACGGCCTATGGGGGAGTGGTTACACGACAATAACATCCCTGTAATGGACTGGCCTGCACAGAGTCCTGACCTGAATCCTATAGAATGATCTGGAACGCCGACTTTGTGCCAGGCTTCACCGACCGACATCGATAGCTCTCCTCAGTCCAGCCCTCAGTGAAGAATGGGCTTCCATTTCCCAAGAAACCTTCCAGCACCTGATGAACTTAAGACTGCGAGAGTGGAAGCTGTCATCAAGGCTAAGGGTGGGCCAACACCATACTGAATTCCAGCATTGCCGATGGAGGGCGCCACGAACTTGTAAGTCGTTTTCAACCAGGTGTCCGGATCCTTTTGATCACATAATGTATGTGAGATAATTCGGATAGAACTGATATTAATGTGATTGCAGCATTACAATAAAAAACGAAGTTTGAAATTCAAAACTTAACAGTTATCATGGTGGATGATGCCAACGCCACGGGGTTAGACATCGAGCATGAA